>NC_064621.1:346592949-347231520 GCF_023898315.1 Schistocerca nitens | reverse complement strand
ATTTGCGGAGAGCGAATGTAAAAATAAAAGGCATGAAATCGGTGGAAGGATTCACTCGTGAGTTTCAAAGTGCTACCAGAAGCGACGGTAGCGCAATGACGTTGGGTAGGGAGATAAAACGAATGGGGTACAATGGTCCAGTAGCTCCTCACAAGCCACACGCTTTTGTAGTCAGGGCTAAGCGACACTTGGGGTGATGTAAACAGCGGTGTCAGAGAACAGCAGATGACTGGAAACGAATTATTTGGAGTGATCAATCAGGCTCTACTTTGTGGCAGTCAGACGGAAGGGCTTAGGCTTGGCGAATGGCTGGAGAACGTCGCCTGCCATCATCTGTGATGCCAACAGTGATGTCCGGATGAGGTGGTGCTACGATATGAGGGTGTTTTTCGTGGTTAGGGTGTCGTCCCGAAATTGCGCTTAACAAACGCTAAATGCGAAAGGATATGACACACTTTACAGCACTGTGTACTACGTACGCTGGAGGAAATATTCGGAGACGATGATTATTTGTATCAGCAGGACAATGAACCCTGTCATCTAGCAGCTTGTGTGTGGCAGTGGGTTGTGGACAACAACATTCCTGAAATGGTCTGGTCTATCCAGAGTCCCGACCTGAACCCAATGGGATACCGTTGAGATGAGTTGAAACCTTGACTTCGTTCCATACCCCATCGTCCAACATCACTGTCTTCTCCGGTTTCGGCTCCTGAGGTAGAGTTAGCTGCCATTCCTTCACAGCCATTCAGACACCTCACTGTGTCACAAGCAGGGTTCAAGCTGTCGTAAATGGGTACGGTGAACACGCGCTCTGGGGGAGTTCACGCCGTCATAAACGTGGAGGGTGGGCACACGCCCTATAGTAGGTGTGTGGATACTATTGGTCAGTAGTGTAGATCGTTTCATGGAATTTCGAGCGAACTGTATGATGTCAGTAACTCCTTGCCGTCCCATTCAAGTAGGGAGTGCGGGAACACCGGGCCTTTAAACTCTTCTGTGCACGGTGTAATCAGTCTAATGTTGTCATCGGGACCCATATGGGAGCGACACGTAGTGGGTTGGAGTATATTCCTAGATTCAGCGCTGTAAGCTGGTTCTTGAAACTTTGTAAGCAGGCTTTCAGGGGATGGTTTGCTCCAATCTTCAAGCGTTTGCCAGTTTAGTCTCTTCGATATCTCCGCCACAGTCTCTCATGAGTCGCACAAACCTGAGACCATTTTTAGTCAGTTTCATGCTCCATGGATCATTTTGCACTGTAAAACGTGATGTGGAACGAGCTATCCACATAGCAAATTAATTTGTAAATATGGCTACATGATGACCATTTATAAGCTATTTTCCTAAATTTACAAATGTGAGCTAGTAATTGCTACCCACAACCTTTTACACATTACTATCATGCAATTCTTCTACGTAATAGGAGCTGTCAAGGATAAATTTTTCCATTTTGTTTTCAAATTTTACTTTTCTGTCTGTCAGACATTTTAGATCAGGGGTAAGTGATCAAAACTTTTTGTTGCAGATTGCCCTCCATTTTTTGTGCTAAATGCACCTTTATGTGGAGTAATGGTTGTCATTCTTCTTTCTGGTATTGCAATTATGTACATTGTTGTTCCTTTTGAACTGTAGTCGATTACTTAAAACAAACTTCATTAGAGAATAAATGAGTTGTGAAGAAGTAGTCAGAATGCCCAACTCATTAATCAGATGTCTACAAGATGATCGTGGGTGAGCACCAAACGTTATTCTTACAGCAAGATTCTGACTCTTTTCCTTAAAGATAAGTCTCCCCAGAACATTATCGAATGAAAATATGCAAAATATTACTCATCTGTCTCTCCCCAAGATTTGCTATGATTCTAAGTGCAAACGTGGCTGAACGAAATTATTTTAGAAGCTACAAAATGTGCTTATCCCAATTTAAATTCTCTTCAATAATGACGCCTAAGAATTTCGAAGTTTCCATACTACTTATTATTTCCTCGCCCAGTGTTACATTATCATTGGTGTAACACCCCTAGATGTGCAGAACTGAATATGTAGTCAGGTTACCCTCCATTCAGAGATTGTTGCACTCAGCGACTGTTATTTTGACTTGTAAATAATAGATTTCAGCTATCAGTCGTCCATTGGAATTTTTATTGGCAGATCTAGATTTCACCTAGAAACTAGCCATTCTCAATGCACTATCATTTTTGGTCAATGCATGTAATGCCTGTTGGTCGGGCTTTGTCCACAGTTCGTTGAATACTCAATTCAATGAACTGTGGACAAAGCCTGACCAACAGGCATTACATGCATTGACCAAAAATGATAGTGCATTGAGAATGGCTAGTTTCTAGGTGAAATCTAGATCTGCCAATAAAAATTCCAATGGACGACTGATAGCTGAAATCTATTATTTACAAGTGAATGTTGTAACCTCCCCACAAGAAATTTCGAATGACAATACTTAATACAAATGGAGCCAGAGCTAAGTGTAACCTTCCCACAGAAATTTTAAAAACAGTATTTATTAGAAATGGTGCCACAACTAAGTATAAACTCCCCACAAGAATATTAATGGCAAAGACAATTAAATGAAAGCTCGCTATCTGACTCAAGTACAAGTTCCCATTAAATAATGAACGCTAATCCCATGATAATGAAACTGTAATGATAACCTAAACTCAATTCAACCGAAAAGTCGGTGTTTGCCCTGTGCGAATTCAGAATAAATTTCTTACCTTATTAAAACTGCATGTCAAAATTCTGCTCTTATTCTGCGGCACAGCTTGCAATAGATGTATCGCCATAACTAAATTTTTTGAAGTTAACTGAAATTTTTTGTTTAAGGAAAT
Organism: Schistocerca nitens; assembly: GCF_023898315.1. Lineage (NCBI taxonomy): Eukaryota > Metazoa > Arthropoda > Insecta > Orthoptera > Acrididae > Schistocerca > Schistocerca nitens. The sequence continues at coordinate 347,228,680 of NC_064621.1, read as the reverse complement.
GCAAGGGAATCAAATGATACTTTTGTTAAAAAATTGCTTTCAAAAAATCAAAATTATTATTGGGGGCGATTTTTACAGAAAATTACACTTAATTAACATTGCTAGTTGAGCGCGAGGCTGATTAACAATATACCTTATCCTGTATCTCGACCATTGCGGTGCCGACGCCCGCCGACTGCTCTCCGCTACTGCTACTCACAGATTCCTAGCACTACTGAGGACTGACTACTGCACACTGACTGACTGACTGCTACTGCGAGTCGAGCGCAACAGCTCTGGTCAGAGATTCTACAATGTCTCAGCATCGCTGCCGCACAACATACGTGTTTCAATGTGTAATGTCTTTTTAAAATTAGGGTGAGATCATTCACAGAAAACCAGTCATTGATATCTTTAAGAACATTGTTTACCGTTTCTTCTGCTTCTGTATGTATTCCTAGCTTGATCGCAATACTAGTGTCATCCCAAAAAGAACTCATTCTGTTTGTTGTATATAAGATGGAACATCGTTTACATATATGAGGAACAATAGTAAACCTTAGATTCAGCCTTAGGGAGCACCGTAGTCATTTCTCCCCAGTCAGTATCGGCTGAAGTGCTAAATAAAACTTTCTGCATTCTTTTGGTTGGCTATACGATCAGTCTCATAATACGTCAATTTATCTAGGAGAATACTATGATTCACGCACTCAAATGCCTTAGATAGATGGCAGAAAATACTAACCGGCGCTATTTTATTATTTAATGCTTGTAAAATGTAAATGGAATTCTCAGTAGAAGAACTCTTCTGAAACCGAAAATGAGATTTCCTGATTTTTCTGAGGATATAATTGTTGTTAACGTGAGATACTAGTCTGGATCAATCAGCTTCTCAAAAAATTTGTAAGATTATGTCAGTACTGTAACTGGTGGGTAGTTATTGATATATCTCTTATTACTCTTCTTAAAGCGTGATTTAACAACGCCATATTTCAGTATCTCTGTAAAACTGCTTTGAGTTAGTAATGCATTACATACTTCAGCTAATACTGGGCTTATTATATGGTAACAAATCTTTAGTACCATATTGGAAACACCATCAAAACTAGGTGAGTTTTTATTTTTGAGAGAATTTATAATTTTCTTAATTTCAGAAGGATGAGTTGGTGATACAGTCTTATGATTGGTTTTTACCAGAGTTACTGTTTTAATACATATAATGTAACTATTTTATTTTGAGGAAACACTCTCCTAGTAAATTTGTTTGTCCTTTGATTTATCGTGATCTGTTACTGATTTTTAGTGAAGTTAGTTTTTACGTTTAGCTTTCAAAAAATACAAAAGAGATATAATAAGCAAAATAATGAATTTCGTAGGTTGCCAATTACGTATTGTATCTGGTTTTACCGAGCGCCAGGCTCCCTACAAATTACTGTAAATGCAATAGCGTAGTATTACTCAGCTCTGAAATTATTACTATCACAGAAAATAGACAAGTTTTGATAAAATTATTTCACTGGATTACTTCAATTAATTTCACTGAATATTTTTACATAATTTCTTCCGCTCCGGCTATCAGACATTGTGCTGTGAAAAAAATATTTTTAAATGTACCGCGTAATGGCGGCTAATTGTTAACAACCAGAGATCACTGTTACTCGCTCCGCAGCAGCTGGAAACATGCTAAATAATTTTCATTAAATATTCTTTTCATAAGATAAATGTGGCGTAGGTTCTTGAAATAACACACGGAGATCACTTTATACTAATATATTCTTACTAGGACACAGTTTACACGATTAAATATTTGCAATTACGTTACGACAGAAACAAGTGCTAGCGCAGCACAATAGCTTGCGTACCTTATTCCAGCTAACACCAGAACGAACAGAACAAAACAGACTAGACAGAAGAATGAACATTGCATTGTGTTTTATACTCTTACAGAGATGATAATACTTCTTTTAATTACTTACACATTATAATCTCATACACTAAAAATAATGTCTTTTCTGCATTTATCGATATATATTGTATATTTTTACAGTTAAATCAATGATAAATCAATGTTTGCAATTCATTTTGAGTCACATACAGTCATTTTTATTTATGTTTCACCTCGATAAGGGTGAATATTGCAAAAGGGACACTACATATACTGCTGTGGATTTTCTCTTGAACCTCTTGTTCCTATGCTTTCCACTTTATCTAAGAACGATTATTAAATGTTTTTGCTACCTGTGACTAATCACTTATAGCCCTCCCATTAAGTTCAATAGTGATGCTGACCTATTCTGCAGCTGGTCGTCCTGTCTCTTCATTCACTACATTCCGTATAAACTTAGGTATGTTGTCGGAATTACTGATTTTTGCTGTCCTTCTTTGTATACGTTCAATATCTCCAGTTAGACCAACGTGATTAGGGCCTGATCCACTCGTCTTATATTCAAGGAAGGGTCACACAGGTGTTTTGAGAGCAACCTTTTTTGCAGAGTGTACTTGCGAATGGAACTGTACAAGATCGAAGGAACGACATTTTGTTCTGGGAGTGGCGGGATATGTCCCAATTTAGTGTAAAGCACGCCACGCTAATGAGATACCCCAAAGGGCTCTCTTGCCACTGACGGGGGCGGCGGTAGCGGCGCTCGCCGACACGTGCTGGTGGCGATGCGCAGGTCTGCCACGGAGCATATCGCGAGCACGACTGGCACTGTCTGGAGACCCCTGAAGTGATGCTAAACTTAGCTGCCGGCGCTATTCCCGTCAGGCATCTGCAGAAGGCGGCCCAGCCGCACCGCGACCCGCCGTGGAACAGGGCGGAAGGCCGCCACGCCTCCACACTCTCTCTCTCTCTCCCCCTCAGGCCGGGACTGGGCACGTTCCCTCCCAAATACCTCAACTACCAGATTTCACAACAAATGACCTGTAGCATCATTATTACGGAAAATATAGCAATTTTTGACGCCTTGTTGCTATGCTGTTCAATCCGAGAACTACACTACTGGCCATTAAAATTGTTACACCAAGAAGAAATGCAGATGATAAACGGGTATTCATTGGACAAATATATTATACTTGAATTTTCACGCAATTTGGGTGCATAGACCTTGAGATATCAGTACCCAGAACAACCACCTCTGGCCGTAATAACGGCCTTGATACGCATGGGCATTGCGTCAAACAGAGCTTGGATGGCGTGTACAGGTACAGCTGTCCATGCAGCTTCAACACGATACCACAGTTCATCAAAAGTAGTGACTGGCGTTTTGTGACGAGCCAGTTGCTCGGCCACCATTGACCAGACGTTTTCAATTGGTGACAGATCTGGAGCATGTGCTGGCCAGGCAGCAATCGAACATTTTCTGTATCCAGAAACGCCCGTACAGGACCTGCAACATGCGGTCGTGCATTATCCTGCTGAAATGTAGGGTTTCGCAGGGATCGAATGAAGGGTAGAGCCACGGGTCGTAACACATCTGAAATGTAACATCCACTGGTCAAAGTGCCGTCAATGCGAACAAGAGGTGACCGAGACATGGAACCAATGGCACCCCATACCATCAAGCCGGGTGATACGCCAGTATGGCGATGACGAATACACGCTTCCAATGTGCGTTCACTGCGATGTCGCCAAACACGGATGCGACCATCATGATGCTGTAAACAGAATCTGGATTCATCAGAAAAAATGACGTTTTGCCATTCGTGCACCAAGGTTCGTCGTTGAGTACACCATAGCAGGCGCTCCTGTCTGTGATGCAGCGTCAAGGGTAGCCGCAGCCATGGTCTCCGAGCAGATAGTCCATGCTGCTGCAAACGTCGTCGAACTGTTCGTGCAGATGGTTGTTGTCTTGCAAAAGTTCCGATCTGTTGACTCAGGGATCGAGACGTGGCTGCACGATCCGTTACAGCCATGCGGATAAGATGCCTGTCATCTCGACTGCTAGTGATACGAAGCCGTTGGGATCCAGCACGGCGTTCCGTATTACCCTCCTGAACCCACCGATTCCATATTCTGCTAACAGTCTTTGGATCTCGACCAACGCGAGCAGCAATGTCGCGATACGATAAACCGCAATCGCGATAGGCTACAATTCGACCTTTATCAAAGTCGGAAACGTGATGGTACGCATTTCTCCTCCTTACACGAGGCATCACAACAACGTTTCACCAGGCAACGCCGGTCAACTACTGTTTGTGTATGAGAAATCGGTTGGAAACTTTCCTCATGTCAGCACGTTGTAGGTGTCGCCACCGGCGCCAACCTTGTGTGAATGCTCTGAAAAGCTAATCATTTGCATATCACAGCATCTTCTTCCTGTCGGTTAAATTTCGCGTCTGTAGCACTTCATCTTCGTGGTGTAGCAATTTTAATGGCCAGTAGTGTATTTCCGTTGCGTTCTCTAGTCTCTCCTGTGCCAGCTTCCTCATCTGTGCCAACTACTACTGCCTGGTCATATAACGGTAAAGCCAGTGCCTGGAAACTAGGAGGTCGTGAGATAGAATCCCGCTTGAACCACCTAAATTTCCAGTCTTCCTATAATCTAGCCTCCCACTCTCAACGATGTGAGGAGTCGCCAGGAACAAGTGATTCGGATTCCCCGTCAATTAGTAGCTCCCCATTCCCTGGCTGGATAACTGGGGTAGATTAGGGACATGCATGTTGCTGAAATGACGTCCAATTGAAAAAGACCTGCACCAGACCTTTGAACCACAATACAATACTATAAAAAAAAAGTTGTGTGGCGAGGGCCTCCCGTCGGGTAGACCGTTCGCCTGGTGTAAGTCTTTCGATTTGAAGCCACTTCGGCGACTTGCCCGTCGATGTGGATGAAATGATGATGATTAGGACAACACAACACCCAGTCCCTGAGCGGAGAAAATCTCCGACCCAGTCGGGAATCGAACGCGGGCCCTTAGGATTGACATTCTGTCGCGCTGACCACTTTTTTTTTTCGGTATTGCTCGTAGCGTTTGGTCCGGGCGGACGTCACAAGACATCCGTTCAAGTGGATCGTTGATTCTTTGACTCAGTTTTTTTATTACAGAGAGCATGCAGCCCTCTGACCGAACACGCTGAGCTACCGCGCCGGCAAACCACTCTAATACCGTGGGCGGACAATACAATACCATTATGAAGGGCGTTCAATTAGTAATGCACAACTTTCTTTCTGAGCCTTTTTCGGTTGAAAAAATTAGGAATGTGTTATGGTGCGTAGCAGAATATTCACGCTTCAGTAACTATAGGGTCATGAACCTATACGCACCCTTCAAAATGCCGACTATAACGGAGGTGTGTTCCAAGCAGAGAGCTGTCACTGACTTTCTTTCAGCAGGTAACCAGAGGATCGCAGATATTCATAGGCGCTTGCATAATGTGTACGGAGATCTGGCAGTGAACAAAAGCGCGGTGAGTCGTTGGACGAGGCATCTGTCATCATCGCAACAAGTTCACACAAACCGGTCCGATCACCTTACTGCCGGCCGGCGGCACACAGCATACACCCTCAGGAAGTTGAAAAAACGATTTCAGCATGTTCGTCGCCACAAAAATGCAAAAGAACTTCTCGTTCTCCATGACAACGCAAGGCTTCTCACAAGCCTGTAGATCCGAGAGGAGCTCACAAAACTTCATTGTACTCTTCCTCCTCATCCACCCTACAGCCTGTACCTCGCATCTTCCATCTGTTTGGCCGATTGAAGGAGGCACTCCGCGGGAAGCAGTAAGTGAATGATGGGCAGGTTACTGATGAGGCAAGAAGTTGGCACCTACGTCGACCTGTAGAGTGGTACCAAGCGGGCATACAGCCCCTCACAATGACGTGACGTGAGGCAGTCCCACTGGACGGAGTTTATGTTGAAAAAATGTAAACTACTTCTATTTAAAATTGAATTAAATTTTGGGGGGAAGATTGAAAGAGACCTGACATGAAGGTCAGTAGTCCCCTTTTTCCTTTGATAATCGAAGCCTGCGTTTTTTGGGATAAGGAAAGAATGCATTGGCATCTTGAGCAGCGTCTGAGGCAGAGAGCCAAGTAATAAGCAGAGGGAAGGAAAGTAAACTTCAAAAGATAAGGGACTGCAGTTCGGTAGGAGGGATGTGCTGGTCTGAAGCAGCTGGAGACTTCTCCTCCTTCGGGTCTAGACTACAACGGGAGATACCACCACCTTCCAGATGCCTCGTCCAACGACTCACCGCGCTTTTGTTCACTGCCAAATCTCCGTACACATTATGCAAGCGCCTATGAATATCTGCGATCCTCTGGTTACCTGCCGAAAGAAAGTCAGTGACAGTTAGTGTTCAAGTCACAAAAGGTTAAAAGATAAAATAATATCGAGAAAAACGACGGTTAAATGTAATAATATGCAGTTGGGGTGAAGACGTACGCCTGCCAGAAAGTGGGGAGGTCCCCAGGGTACAGTCCTGTGGTGGAAGATCAACTTCTCCACCCGATCGGCAATCTCCCATTCACTCTATATTACTGACTGAATGTTCACGTTACAGAATGGAAAAAAGAGTCGAGACGATGACGATAAGCTTTAAATGCGAATATATAAGGAGCGTTCAAAAAGGAATGAGCTGGAGGCATAATTGCAGAAACCAGTACCTGTATGTTAGAAGTATTGACCCTTGGCTGTTGAGACACTTGTCCCACTGTGACACGAGGCGATGAACGGCTGTCTCATAAAAATCCCAGGGCTGTTATGTTAACCAGCCCCTCAAGTAAAGCTGGACATCGTCGTCCGAGGTGAATCGTTTGCTCCTCAGAGCCTTTTTAAGGCGACCAAAAATGGCGTTATCACAGGGCGAGTGCCCGACTCTGTGCACCTTCCACATCTGAAATTCAGTGGCAGAATGCTATCTTGTCTCTTTGTCGACATGTAAATTTTCCTGTGAAAACTACGAAGCTGTCAATATACTTGCTGGACAATTTGTTTTTCACATGTACAAGGTGGTTATAATAAAAATTTCGCTATTTAAGACATCTATGAAAAACTTGTGATTGTAGGGCAATGAAACTTTGTAGAAACATTTGTAAGGACATGTGGAACAGAAATAACGAATAAACCATTGAAAGAAACACATTTCAATTTCCACATGTGATCTGTGATCTTGGTGATTACGCAATTTGGACGATCGGCCAGTGATTCAGTTTTCTCTGCATGTGTCACGGAGTAACCGAGTGGCCTCATGAACAATGTGAGATAACAGTACATCAGAACAGTTGAGTCCAAAGCACCTCCCTCCCGTAGAGCAGGGATCACATGTTGGCGAAGCAGATCACAGTAGCGTGTGCCATTCATGCTGCATGTCCTTGGTCCTCCGGGTCCGAGTTACTCCAAGAAAATTGGACCAGTCGTGAACTGTGCTGTGAAGCCACGACACACAGTCACGCATTCACTATGCAGGAGAACTTCGTGCAAATTCGTTGGCGGTGACGATCCCCAAATGCGACAATTGTGAGTGTTCACTGGCCCAGTGTACGTAAAGTGTGCTTTATCACTCACAGAATGTTCCAAGTCGATTTCATCCCTTGTGAGAAACATAAGAGCAAAGTCTACTCGAAAGTGTGGTAAAAGTTGGTGAATAACGTGAGCTTCATACATATACCTTTTCACAATCGTCTGCAGCACTTTTCAAATGGTTGTAAAGTTACGAGTATGTGGACAAGTTATTCGCTCACCTTGGACTGGTACTGAGGAGAACTGAATTTTCTTGCTTGCTGGGTGCGAGTCGGCGGGACGAGGACTTCGTGCGGCTGCTCCTAGTGGGCTCAAGTGCAGAGACGAGGAGCACGTGGCTGGATATCGGTAAACCCCGGTACGGGGAATATTGATAGTTAAAGAGGACAGACAGTGCTCCAAGAAATGGCGGAGTGTCAGACAAGCTGAAAGATGGCTTCTTACAGCTCTTCAAAACTCCGTAATAATTCACAGTCAAGTATTAAAGCAAATCTAAACACACTTGTGATCTGAGAAAAATGAGGTGAATACATGACACAGCAGTATTTCAGTATCTTTAAAACTACAGAAGTTAAGATTTCACAACGAATAAACATTTTCGCAATCAGCCTCTGAATTAAAAACTATAAAACAATTCAGGCAATTTCAACATATGATATGTCAAATCATAGCAGTGCACTATGGCTATCATATCTGAAAGCTACATATCTATATCTACACTACTGGCCATTGAAATTGCTACACCACGAAGATGACGTGCTACAGACGCGAAATTTAACCGACAGGAAGAAGATGCTGCGATATGCAAATGATTAGCTTCTCAGAGCATTCACACAAGGTTGGCGCTGGTGGCGACACCTATAACGTGCTGACATGAGGAAAGTTTCCAACCGATTTCTCATACACAAACAGCAGTTGACCGGCGTTGCCTGGTGAAACTTTGTTGTGATGCCTCGTGTAAGGAGGAGAAATGCGTACCATCACGTTTCCGACTTTGATTAAGGTCGGATTGTAGCCTATCGCGATTGCATTTTATCGTATCGCGACATTGCTGCTCGCGTTGGTCGAGATCCAATGACTGTTAGCAGAATATGGAATCGGTGGGTTCAGGAGGGTAATACGAGCAGTCGAGATGATAGGCATCTTACCCGCATGGCTGTAACGGATCATGCAGCTACATCTCGATCCCTGAGTCAACAGATGGGGGCGTTTGCAAGACAACAACCGTCTGCACGAACAGTTCGACGACTTTTGCAGCAGCATGGACTATCAGCTCGGAGACCATGTCTGCGGTTACCCTTGACGCTGCATCACAGACAGGAGCGCTTGCGATGGTGTACTCAACGACGAACCTGGATGCACGAATGGCAAAACGCATTTTTCTGATGAATCCAGGTTCTGTTTACAGCATCATGATGGTCGCTTCCGTGTTTGGCGACATAGCGATAAACACACTTTGGAAACGTGTATTCGTCATTGCCGTACTGGCGTATCACCCGGCGTGACGGTATAGGGTGACATTGGTCACACGTCTCGGTCACCTCTTGTTCACATTGACGGCACTTTGAACAGTGGACGTTACATTTCGGATGTGTTACGACCCGTGGCTCTACCCTTCATTCGATCCCTGCGAAACCCTACATTTCAGCAGGGTAATGCACGACCGCATGTTGCAGGTCCTGTACGGGCCTTTCTGGATACAGAAAATGTTCGACTGCTGCCCTGGCCTGGACATTCTCCAGATCTCTCACCAACTGAAAACGTCTGGTCAATGGTGGCCGAGCAACTGGCTCGTCACTATACGCCAGTCACCACTCTTGATGAACTGTGGTATCGTGTTGAAGCTGCATGGGCAGCTGTACCTGTACACGCCATCCAAGCTCTGTTTGACTCAATGCCCAGGCGTATCAAGGGCGTTATTACGGCCAGAGGTGGTTGTTCTGGGTACTGACTTCTCAGGATCTATGCACCCAAATTGCATGAAAATGTAATCACGTGTCAGTTCTAGTATAATATATCTGTCCAATGAATACCCGTTTATCATCTGCATTTCTTCTTGGTGTAGCAATTTTAATGGCCAGTAGTGTATTTTATTTCCTGATTTACTATGTTTTTTACATCTTCTCAATATCAAATTTTTGTCAGACCATAGTATCCACCTCAATTACACAGCAAATGAAAACAGCATTCTTATATCACATTTTGTATTCTTGTGTATTTATTTAATAAACAGTTTACTATTTTGGCAATAACTTTATTTAGATATTGATCACTATTGATAGTAGAAAATCATGGTAGTTTAAGAAGTGGTCAGTCGCATGTGTTACCTGACACCACCTTTGTTAAAGAGTGCCAACAGGCGCTTCTGACAAACAGGCCTAAATAATTGTGTAAATAATATTTAACGACAATCTGTTGTCATTTATAGTGAGCGCATTTGCAAAAATTAATGGCTTGGTTATTTGTGGACAAAACTTTATTTTATTTATTGTGAATAGTCTGACTGTGACAGAATATTTACAACTTTTCTTCATTTACGTATTGTCGTTATATATTAGTTTAGTGTGGGAAGTGGTCAAGTTGAGTCAAATGATGTCTGTAGAAAGTAATAATGATGTATTTTTGGTAGGGAAACCAGACAGTAGTGGAACACTATGTGAATCAAGTGGAGACCGCGACTTTTCGAGTGAAGAGCTCAAGGGAGCGATTCTGGGCACTTTAATGTGAGTTCTGAAATGAGGCACAAGTACCTATGGTAACAAGTGGTATTCAATCGTGGAGGTGTTTGATTCTGGGCTTTGAATGGTTGCTACCACACTTTAACTTCTGAAGGGAGTTTATATTTTGAGAGATCTAAATGTTCTCTAAAATGGACGCTAACTTTTCTCCATTTATATTACAGAACTGACGATGGGCGAAGTATGAGTTACTATTTTGTATGGTGTCGTAATCTGTAAATAATCTTGTTGAACTCTGAACTGTTTTGAGTTGGTGAACTTTGTTTACGAAATGGTCTTAGTTTTTGCATATCTTTGATTACAATTTAGTTTAGGGATTTTTCTGCCATTATCACAATGTTTCAAAGTAACTTTACTGCATTTGATAAGGGTATTTTCCGCCTGTATTTTAACTTAAAATCTTAAGACCATTTCCCATTTGTGTGAGATGTTCTTTCTTGAATAAACATTATTCAACATATTTCTCTGTCGCCTGCATCAATTACAGACGCTAGAATAGAAACCTTATTGTTAAATTATTCATTTAACTTTTATTTTCTATTTCTGTGTAGTTTATTAGTTCGCAATTCTAGTCAATGCATAGACTATGTGACTGCAGGGTCACAGCTACATGTCACTATTTGCAGTGGGACATGAAACATCTTTCTTTTTAAACAGAGCCGTGCACAGCCCAGATACCACAGGTAAAGACGCAACCGGTTTGCTCGTATGGACTGCTGTTTGGAAGAACAACTCAGCAGCAGAAAACCGTTACGTACCGTCGTACGATGGACCACGGAATGTTCAGCTGCCATGACACAGCTCGTGCGCTGTTCGAAGATCGCACATTGCATCCAGCATTCTCAGCCATTCCAACAGTAACTTCTTCAACAATTTGTGCGCAAATGGCCATCGGCGTCTGCTAGGACAAACCGAGTTATTGGCCCATCGTTGATGGTCCATCGTGACTGGTACATTTAGCCATCGCGAGAGCGTTACAAATCTCAAAGAAAGTTTGAGGTGGGACCCACTTGCAGATAGACGACGCGCTAAACGGAAGGGGCTGCTCACTAAATTCCAAAATCCGATCTTCCCGAGGATGTAGAGCATATATTATTACTACCAACTTTCAAATCGCGCAATGATCACCATTGAAAGATAAGGGAAATTAGAGCTCGTACTGAGGCGTTCAGACAGTGGTTTCCCCTCGCGCGATCCTCGGGTGGAACGGAGGGGGGGAAATATGACTTTGGCGCGAATAGTGCCCTCCGCCACACACCGCTTGGTGGCTATCGGAGTATGTATGCAGATATGTAGATGTAGAAACTGTGTTACCAACAATATCACCAGATTTGAACCCTCTCATGTGGAAATTAAAATGGTTTTCATTTAATGGTTAATTCGTCATTTCTCTTCCGCATGTCCATTCAAATGTTTCCACAAAGTTTCACTGTCCTACGATCACTCGTTCTTCATCGGTGTCTTCTCAAGTAGAGAAAATTTAATTGTAACCACCCTATACTGTATGTTGTAAACGAATTGTGACGAGTATCTGAAATTTTTTTCATGGGTCGCCACACATGGAAGCAACCTGCTCTATCTTAAGGCGAATCTCTGAAGCCGTCTTGTTTAGTAGTATTCTAACACTTTGGTTAATCCACGTCAAGAGCATACACACACTCTGATAAACAGATACACACTCTCTCTCTCTCTCTCTCTCTCTCTCTCTCATACACACACACACACACACACACACACACACACACACACACACACACACACAGGCACACAAATCATACTGGCATTGAGCCATAGGAAACTTACCTGGATGGTCAGACGTGCAGTTGAATCCTAGTCCTAATGTAAAGGATTTCATTGTTTTCATCTATGCGAAACGTCAGTCCGTGTTCACAGAGAAAGCCTTAACACAGCAAAGCAATCTTAGCAGCAACTACCTTCCGTGAGAATGATCTGGATAGCGGGTTTTTCAGGAAAACTAGATGGGCGCGGAGTAACGGTGTGGGATTCGCGAGGCGGCGTCCTCCAAGCAGAAAGGTTGTGGCTGGAGACTGGAATGGTGTCTCCGGTTCCCAGCACAGCGGCTCCATTCTCGCTCTGATTCCCCAGCACGTTGCGCCACCGTCTGTCCCAGCAGAGACTGGCGCCGGTATGTATTTCCTTTGGCAAGGTGAAGAGTAGCTGACACTGAAACGCTCACTTCTGTGTGTCACGGATGTATGTTTGTTTCAAACCGTCAAAAATGACACACAGAGACTGTAGGTATTTAGATACCACGAGTATTCGACATAGAACTTGAAGAAATTATACGCTATGCGAGACGAAAACATTTTATGTAGATACACACGTTCATATACACTCCTGGAAATTGAAATAAGAACACCGTGAATTCATTGTCCCGGGAAGGGGAAACTTTATTGACACATTCCTGGGGTCAGATACATCACATGATCACACTGACAGAACCACAGGCACATAGACACAGGCAACAGAGCATGCACAATGTCGGCACTAGTACAGTGTATATCCACCTTTCGCAGCAATGCAGGCTGCTATTCTCCCATGGAGACGATCGTAGAGATGCTGGATGTAGTCCTGTGGAACGGCTTGCCATGCCATTTCCACCTGGCGCCTCAGTTGGACCAGCGTTCGTGCCGGACGTGCAGACCGCGTGAGACGACGCTTCATCCAGTCCCAAACATGCTCAATGGGGCACAGATCCGGAGATCTTGCTGGCCAGGGTAGTTGACTTACACCTTCTAGAGCACGTTGGGTGGCACGGGATACATGCGGACGTGCATTGTCCTGTTGGAACAGCAAGTTCCCTTGCCGGTCTAGGAATGGTAGAACGATGGGTTCGATGACGGTTTGGATGTACCGTGCACTATTCAGTGTCCCCTCGACGATCACCAGTGGTGTACGGCCAGTGTAGGAGATCGCTCCCCACACCATGATGCCGGGTGTTGGCCCTGTGTGCCTCGGTCGTATGCAGTCCTGATTGTGGCGCTCACCTGCACGGCGCCAAACACGCATACGACCATCATTGGCACCAAGGCAGAAGCGACTCTCATCGCTGAAGACGACACGTCTCCATTCGTCCCTCCATTCACGCCTGTCGCGACACCACTGGAGGCGGGCTGCACGATGTTGGGGCGTAGCGGAAGACGGCCTAACGGTGTGCGGGACCGTAGCCCAGCTTCATGGAGACGGTTGCGAATGGTCCTCGCCGATACCCCAGGAGCAACAGTGTCCCTAATTTGCTGGGAAGTGGCGGTGCGGTCCCCTACGGCACTGCGTAGGATCCTACGGTCTTGGCGTGCATCCGTGCGTCGCTGCGGTCCGGTCCCAGGTCGACGGGCACGTGCACCTTCCGCCGACCACTGGCGACAACATCGATGTACTGTGGAGACCTCACGCCCCACGTGTTGAGCAATTCGGCGGTACGTCCACCCGGCCTCCCGCATGCCCACTATACGCCCTCGCTCAAAGTCCGTCAACTGCACATACGGTTCACGTCCACGCTGTCGCGGCATGCTACCAGTGTTAAAGACTGCGATGGAGCTCCGTATGCCACGGCAAACTGGCTGACACTGACGGCGGCGGTGCACAAATGCTGCGCAGCTAGCGCCATTCGACGGCCAACACCGCGGTTCCTGGTGTGTCCGCTGTGCCGTGCGTGTGATCATTGCTTGTACAGCCCTCTCGCAGTGTCCGGAGCAAGTATGGTGGGTCTGACACACCGGTGTCAATGTGTTCTTTTTTCCATTTCCAGGAGTGTATCACATCCCTTGTGTGAATTTGGGGAATAACGAATTTCCCAAACACTGATGGAAGCTGCAGATATCTCAACCACTGCGCCATTTCCTCAGTATCCCATTATCCAGTATTTTTGCAGTCTGCGTCATTATCAAAATTCAAGAATTGAAATATCCTGTTAGCAGCGTTACAAGTACCGACGTTCATTGTAAACAGGTTCCTGTTCTCACAACATGTAGATAACTGTTATTTTTGGTAACTATCAGTCATCATTACTACTATAATCATCATAATTAACAACAACATTAAAAACAACTACCATATGACATCCACTACTTGCTAAAGGTATCCTGCTTTCCAGTGCATAGACAGTGATAAGCATCCACGATGTTTCTGAATGTTTTCTAATACCATCTACCTCAAAAGTTTCATTATATCGTTGTCTTTGACTTTTATCCTCTCTTTGAACGCGGTAAAGAGCTTAATTGGCCAATCTGTGAGACGACTCCAAAAAATAATCCAGACATGCCGTCGAACACCAAAACCACTGTGCAACAAGGGCTGCGCATTGTCAGAAGAGATTAAATCAACCAGGTCTTCTGCAGCCACAGTTGTGTAGCGATACTATAATATTCCTGCCCCGGGTTAGAGTTAATCATTAAAGATATGTTAACTAAGGGAACTGATGGGAGCAGCAATATTGTAAGCAATATGAGACGTTCTGGTAAATAAAATGAAATGAACAAAAGACCGTGTTTAAAAATCGGCGTAGCTGGTAAGCGTGGTCACTCATTAACTACTACTACTACTAGAATGTGCATCGCTAATGGCCTTGCCGCAGTGACAACACCGGTTCAAGTCAGATCACCGAAGGTAAGCGCTGTCGGGCCGGGCTAGCACTTGGATGGAAGACTGTCCCGTCTGCCGAACGCTGTGGCAAGCGAGGTGCACTCAGCCCTTCTGAGGCCAATCGAGTAACAAAGATTTTTGCGAGGTAAGTGGTTCATGAAAGGTATAGGTTATTGTTAATCAGGGCCATTCTTTTGTAGGGATTATTGAAAGTCAGACTGCCTTGCGCAAAAAATATTGTGTGTCAGTTTAGTGATGATCAGAATAAGTAAAGAGAAAACTGTCTGAGTACGTTGAGTTTTGCTCAGCTGTTTGAAAATCAAATAACGTAAGGGGTTTATCAGCACAGTAATTCACTAATTTTTCTAAGGGGATGTTTCAATTGCTTCGTACGGGCCTCCGCAGCAGGAGCCTTGTCCATGCACCCATGTGACTGCGGTTCGTCGGCAACGAAGGCTGGTATTTGCACGCCAGTACCGTGACTGGACGTCCAGTGAGTGGCGACAGATGGGGTTTTACGATGGATCACGTTTTACGCTCCATCGAACCGATGGTCGTTGACATGTACGGCCCTGTAGCAATCGAATACATGCGGTTTGTATTTTTCCTCAGCAAAGATGGCCTCTAATTGCAGGAAAATGCAGCGCGTCGCACTGCTTTAAAGCCTACGTGCGTAGTTCGAAGGGCACCAGGATGAGTTTAGCGCACTTCCCTGGTAACCAAACTCCCCATATTTAAGCCCAATCAATAATCTATTGATCACCGCGATAGGGCTATTCCTACCATGCATACTCGATCGAGAAACGAAGCGCTGCTGGCCTGGCACTGAAGAGGGCATGGCTCCACATCCTTGGCGTTACCTTCCAGAACCTCATTGTCTCTCTTTCTGCACGTCTCGCACTGCAAAAGGTGCATATTCAAGCTTTTAACAGATAGTCACATTCATATGACTGCAAGGCGTAATACTACATGTTTGCATTTTACTGTTGTTTCTAAACTGTGATTGATCGTTGACAAAAAATTTTACAAGGGAGTGAATGTACACTACTGGCCATTAAAATTGCTACACCAAGAAAAAATGCAGATGATAAACGGGTATTCATTGGACAAATATATTATACTAGAACTGACATTTTCACGCAGTTTGGGTGCATAGATCCTGAGAAATCAGTACCCACAACAACCACCTCTGGCCGTAATAACGGCCTTGATACGCATGGGCATTGAGTCAAACAGAGCTTGGATGGTGTGTACAGGTACAGCTGCCCATGCAGCTTCAACACGATACAACACTTCATCAAGAGTAGTGACTGGCCGTATTGTGACGAGCCAGTTGCTAGGCCACCATTGACCAGACGTTTTCAGTTGGTGCGAGATCTGGAGAATGTCCAGGCCAGGGCAGCAGTCGAACATTTTCTGTATCCAGAAAGGCTCGTACAGGACCTGCAACATGCGGTCGTGCATTATCCTGTTGAAATGTAGGGTTTCCCAGGGATCGAATGGAAGGTAGAGCCACGGGTCGTAACACATCTGAAATGTAACGTCCACTGCACAAAGTGCCGTCAGTGCGAACAAGAGGTGACCGAGACGTGTAACCAATGGCACCCCATACCATCACGCCGGGTGATACGCCAGTATGGCGATGACGAATACACGCTTCCAATGTGCGTTCACCGTGATGTCGCCAAACACGGATGCGACCATCATGATGCTGTAAACAGAGCCTGGATTCATCCGAAAAAATGACGTTTTGCCATTCGTGCACCCAGGTTCGTCGTTGAGTACACCATCGCAGGCGCTCCTGTGTGTGATGCAGCGTCAAGGGTAACTGCAGCCATGGTCTCCGAGCTGATAGTCCATGCTGCTGCAAACGTCGTCGAACTGTTCGTGCAGATGGTTGTTGTCTTGCAAACGTCCCCATCTGTTGACTCAGGGATCGAGACGTGGTTGCACGATCCGTTACAGCCATGTGGATAAGATGCCTGTCATGTAGACTGCTAGTGATACGAGGCCGTTGGGATCCAGCACGGCGTTCCGTATCATCCTCCTGAACCCGCCGATTCCATATTCTGCTAACAGTCATTGGATCTCGACCAACGCGAGCAGCAATGTCGCGATAGGCTACAATCCGACCTTTATCAAAGTCGGAAACGTGATGGTACGCATTTCTCCTCCTTACACGAGGCATCACAACAACTTTTTACCAGCCAACACCGGTCAACTACTGTTTGTGTATGAGAAATCGGTTGGAAAATTTCCTCATGTCAGCACGTTGTAGGCGTCGCCACCGGCGCCAACCTTGTGTGAATGCTCTGAAAATCTAATCATTTGCATATCTCAGAATCTTCTTCTTGTCGGTTAAATTTCGCGGCTGTAGCACGTCATCTTCGTGGTGTAGCAATTTTAATGGCCAGCAGTGTACTAAGAGGCTATTATCAGTACGTCCAGCTGTGTAATGTCTGCTAGAGGTTCTAGTATGGATACCACACACTTCTGTGCAACAACATTTTTTTTCAATGAATTTTTACCCCACAGTATGATACCGCAAAACATTAGTGAATGAAAATAGTAAAATAGTTAACAATTTTACATATTCATCCCCGAAATCTCATTTTATCCATAACGCAAAAGTTGCAGAAATAAGACTTTTAAGAAGATCTGTAACATGTGAATTCTAGTTCATAATTTATCTGCGTATTAAGAAATTCTACTTCATGATTTTAGTTACACTCATGTATTATTGCTAATGGTGTGGTTAACCTTTGTGCACTGCTAAACTGCCTGTATCGTGCTTAATCTACTTTCGGTGACATTTTCTGCAGAGAACTGGTTATTAATTTCCATAAAACTTATTTACATTTTCAAGTGTTGAAGTTACACTGTTAGGTTTGATTATAATACCAGCGTCGTTAGGAAAGACAACTGCTTCTTGGATACGTGATGGAAGATCACTTCTATATAACAAGCACAAGAGTGGACCAAGTATGGATCCCAATGGTGCACCTACCTCTTGTTTATGTGCTTTTTCTTGCGTTTGCTACATTGAAGTAGAAGTACGAAGTCATACTTAGGTTCCAGGGACAATATTTTCCCCCGGACAACATTATCGACAGCGAACAGTTTGAAAATACTGTTAACCCTATGTGTTCAATCTTTTACGTATATTGAGAACTTGAGGCGTAATACAAAATTGTTAATGCTGTGGTGGAATAATTTACGCGGCGGGGTCAGGGATTTTCTCTGCCTCGTGATGACTGGGTTTTGTGTGATGTCCTTAGGTTAGTTAGGTTTACGTAGTTCTAAGTTCTAGGGGACTGTTGACCATAGATGTTAAGTCCCATAGTGTTCAGAGCCAATAATTTACGCCGTGTTTGCGCAATATACGGCCGTTTCTGTCCGTCACTCTGGGAATGTGTGGCAGAAAGGCAGTACCCGACATTTCTTTTTCTGTTGTTATTTCGCCGAGTGTTTGGCCATGTTACACTTCTAATATAATTTGTGGAATACCCATTGCTCCTCAGAACACTTTCCAGGTGTTGCATTCCGTGTCTGAGGTGTGGCGGGTCACAAATTCGTCCTGGTCATGTTACGAGCGTATTAATCATGCCACTTCTCTGACTCGAACTTGAGACGTGTTACCACTATTTAAGGATCCAGTCTCCTAAGGAAGCTTATAAAATAAGCGATTTTAACACTTTTTTGAAAAACTAATGAAGCAATTAATCTAAATCTTTTGCACATTATTTTTGGACAACATTTTCTGATTTGTTAAACTAATTCAGTCATCATTAGGCCTCCATCCGAGAAGTTAAGTTGCTCTGTCCAAAATGAGGTATGTCCATGGCGGAAGTCTTACAATCTACAAATCTTATCTGAAATAAAAAAACAACAGTTTTCTTAATCTAAAGAATATTGTACACGGAGTAGCAGCACAGTTTTTTGAAAGTCGAAAAAAATACTAAAAGAGCGGACGTTTGAAACAAAGCTGTAGTTTTGTCGTATGTTTTCGGTCACCTTTTTGCACTACCTAATGAATAAAGAAAAAAGTAGCCTATTACTTCTTGCTGACAGGCCCAAGGAGTAATTCAGCCAAAATTCAAAAATATGTCTTTATTAGTGTGTCCGCAATCCATTCTGTCAGCCTGAGATACAGTACATTTCAAGCTGACGGAATAGATTGCAGGCACACTAATAAAGACATCTTTCTGAAATTTGGCTGAATTACTCATCGGACGTGTCCGCAGGGAGGAATAGGCTACTTTTTATTTTAATTTATTCATTAGACATTGCAAAAAAACGTGACGAAAAACATACTTCAAAATTACATCTTTAATTCAAACTATGCTCTTTTATTATTTTTTTCAAATTTCAAAAGCTGTGCTATTACTCCACACGCAATATCCTATTTATTAAGAAAATTCTGTTTTTTTAATTTTTTTCAGATAAGAGTTGCAGATTGCAGGACTTCCGTCATGGACACATCTCATTTGGACAGAGTAGCTTTAACTCTTGGATGGTGGTCTTAAAGATGACCGAATTGTTTTAAAAAAACTAGAAAAAAGTTGTCCAGGAATCTATAAATAAATAATTTAGAAAATATTTACATTTATGGCTTCGATATTGTTTTTTTTTTTTAATTTCGTAAAGTCGTTTATTTTGTTGGCTAACTGAGGAGACTGGACCCTTAATGGGACACAAACGTCGTTACTTTCATTCCTGTTAAACATTCGCCATCCGGTATAATGTACTGGAGTTTATCATAAATTCTTCCGGTATCGTCAGCCTCCCATAATAATTCTTATATATCATCAGAATTTTTTCGACAATGAAAATTTATAATAATTTTATTTTGTGTAAATCCTAGATTGTGTGGAGTCGTCGTTTGGTTACGTGTGATGAATGTAGTTGCCTTTGGAAGAGGCGGGGTCCAGAGAGCAGAATGACACGAAAGGTCTCAGGCTGCGTCCACAGCTGGCGAGGTCGAGTAGAACCAGTGCGCAGACTTGGCAATCTTCCCGCCGCCAGACATTATTTTACCAGCAGCTGCGTTGCCAGTTTGCTGTACAAACTTCGCAAGATTGTAGCTCATTTCTTCTAACTTTTGGCGTGGTTTAGTACTAAACATCATCGAGCAAGTCTATCGGCGCTATTGGTCGACTAGCGCTCTTGAAATGATCAAAAATACAAGTTACTTGCTATCGCGAAAAATAAGGTGCACGTGTACCGATGACAGCTGAGGTATTTCCCAGGTCTCTGTAATCACGTACGTAACTCGTTCACTGAGTTGCCAGTTGGCCAAGGCGAACGGAAACACACACTTGGTGCTAACAGTTTTTTAAGGCTTTCTGAGCTATAGCGGCTGTTCCCTGGACTTGTGAAGATTCACAACTATTTGATACTACCATTCCAACGCTTACTGGCAAACGCTTGAGGTCAGCGCTCACAGGCGTGAAAAACAAGGCGCCTGAGAAATAGAACGAAGCCATTGTTCTGCTTCCCTACAATGCAATGAACTAACCGCTGTGCAGTAAGCAGATTTCAATGGGGAGAACGGAGCACACACAATACGTTTTGTGTGTGCCAGCGCGCGCGTGGGGTAGAAGAATGGCAACGATTTTCCAACGATGAATCGTTCTATCGCAGGTCAGTAAACGCGGAAAGAGCTTGATAACACAGTAGTTGTTGGTTGTAGACCTTGATGCTAGAGCAGTTGCCAGCACATTCTAAGCGGGTAATAAACCAAACCATATCGCGTGTTGCTCTTCATTTTAGAGTACAGGGCACCCCACAATGAAATGTATAGTCCAGCTCAAGCAGCTGAGAAACACACAGTAACCTTTCTTCAAGAGCAGTCTATTTAGTAAAACCGTGCATTAAGTCTACCCTTTCTGATTCTTTTTACTTCCTTATGACAAATTTTTTCTAAATGTCCCATGTTTGTGTGACAAGTAAACCCACCATTTAAAATTTAGTAATTACAATCACCTGGATTCCTTCTTCGTTTTGCCTATAAAACTGATGCCGTGCTAAAACTACCAGAAGGTGATAATAGTAGGCAGTCCTAATACAGTACAGCTCATTCGTATTTTCCTACAAATCTTTATGATGAGAACAGATTCAGTCTCCGACTAAACGTCACATGTAGGCTTCTCTCTAATAATACCGCTATCGATGGGACAATAAGTATTCTGTATTTAATATTAGACGTTTTGTCACATTAGTTTCGTTTACTCTTACGAACTATACACCCGTCTGAACTGCAATTCTCCTTTTGGAACTACGATAATTCGAATTGATGATGCTAGTAGTCTACCACGAGCTTGCTTAAATCAGTTACTTAACGAAAGACTAATATATTGCTACGAAAAAATAGTTGGAACCACCTTAATAAACGCAATTACGTTGGAGGCTCAGAAGCGATAATTTAGTTAATGGCAGATGATTACAGAATGCCCCGTACGTTGCTTACATTTTCATAGCTTGCTAACTCAAACCATCTACAGTTCATAATGAACTGATGTTCAGAAAATAGGAGCTTGTACGAAACCTCGGCAAGCACTGCCTAGCGTCAGTACGACGTTTTCAGGCTTGCGTAGCTCTACAGATCTTGCTTTCTTAGATTCCTTCGTTCTTTATTTCAGTGTTGTACTTTCAGCTGGTCAATAGTAAGTTAAAATTTTTCGACGTCAATTCGCTAATGTTTCCAGTTTTCATTTGCAGTTTAACAAACATTCAATAAATTTGAGATAGAATTTCAGCCGCGGTTCTTGGAGACAAAGAATTTTCGACAGAGTTAATTTACTAGAAACAATTTCTCCCATGGAGTAATCATTTACCTAATATCCCCGCATACATTAATTAAACGTCAACGAGCACCAGTAGAGCATTGTTCGTGTTCGCAAGAACCAAATAGTCTCTAATCGTATAAGATGGCATCGATCGCTGAATAAGCTTTTCTTTCATTCTATGAAACATACTAAAGAGAACAAATCTTTCAATGCCAAAATAAAGCTGTCTTAGACCGTTATTAACCAACAAACGTACTTTCCAACTAATCTGGCGAATTATTGATAGGAGCAACAGTTTTCCGATAGTCACTTTACTTAGTTCGTATAGCATCTTTGACACGGAACTTGTGTTGTTCTCTGATTACCCAAGCAACCAGATGTCTACACTGTCAACAAACAGCCTTGTTATCGGCTTAGGAATCGGTGACCGATGTTATTTGTTGAAAAGTGTATATACGGACGTGCAACGTGCCAGTGTGTGTTCGCAGCAACTAATACGCTATTTTCTGAAAAAAAAGGAGCTCTACGCATGATTTACCAGAGTGTGGCCACGTCAAAACAGAAGGAGAGTGAAACTGTAAATGGGAAAATTGCAGCCGTACTCTTTTAATGTTCAATGGCGTAAAGAAATCACACATGCTTGAAAGTAACTGCTATATACAAACGCATAGTGACGTACAAAAGTATCTAAATGCACTTTCTGAGTTACCGTTTTTACGAGGACACATGAGAGACTAAGTTTACGTCGCACAAGCACATGGGCTCTCGCCACAGTAAAAGTTAACCAACCGACGTGTTACGTTTGGGATGCTGACAACAGTCTGGTTTTGATGGGCCAGCGAAATGTAAGTAAAAAGTATAGCTTTTCGGTACTGGAATTTTCAATACTACAGTAGCTGCGGACACAATCTTCCGTTTTCTTGTAAACCAATTACATTGGCACAAAGCTACGCAAAATTCATTTGATCATAATATTTATTGTGCTAATTTGTGTGGTTGTACTGTTATACGATTAAAAACAATCTTCCTGACGCCGATGTTTAGAACAAAATATCAGGAAAGTACCAGAAATTTCTGTAGGCTGATAGGCGTCCGTAAAGTTAGGCCTAAGTATATAATATTTTATTAAGGAAAAACTTTTTCTTATACTTTCTGTTTTAAACAAACTTATCTTTAAAGTTTTATAAATTTTAAAACAAATGTTATTTATAATGTTTCAGTTTATGCGCTTGTTTTAGTTTTCCTACATAAAATAATCAAAATATTTTCCCCTTGTTCTATGCTTTCTCATCCATGTACTATTGCACTTCATGTTGCAGCTACTGGCATATTTCACAAATTCAATTGTTTGCCGTTTCATCTCACCTCGGAAAAAGAATTGCAGACAGTATGGTTATTTCCAGATAAAAAATCTTATTATTTTTCATTTTAAAATGGAAGAAATCCAGTTATTTAAAACTGCATTGTTGAAGTTGACCTAGTTTCCTACGGCTTCAAATAGGTTCAGTCAGTATGACGTGCGTCATGTTCATCTAAAACGTCACGCACATTTTACCAGCAAGACAGCTGGTAAGGCAAGCCAGATATATCAAGGTTGTAATCGTGTTCGTATATTACACACAACAACGAAAAACAGTAACTTATCACTCACTAAAGTCCAAAAGAAAGTTATGAAATGAGGGCGATTTATCTGTAAACGAAGTAAGTAAAACATTCATGCAGAGGGATCGGAATGTATCGCTTCGAGAGGGAAACAAGGCATGTGGACATATTCAGGTGACCATAAAATGGTGACGATCACGTCATTTTCATCGATTAAGCTGAAAATGTTTAGTGGGATGGTGTAGCAGAAAATAAGGTGCAAATTTCACTTAATATCGTTACGTTAAAGCTGGTAAATCGTTTACAGAAACTTCTACGTAATTATAATTGGAAATCTGCAGGTGTTGCGTCGAAATTTTGTAATTAACCCAACAAGAGATTTCCGAGACCGATAAAAAAAAACCATCTGCATGGCTGACATCACCGAATTCACATACTATCACTCGAGAAAGTGAAAGGTTACTAATCTTGCGGATGAAGTAATTCGTAGGGGGAGGATATGTGAGACCTTAATTTCCTAATTACGAGATTGGGCGCCAGTAACGCGACGTAGATCACATACCAATCCGCAATGTTTTATATACTACGCTCACGTGGGACCCCTGAATCTAGTGATCTAAAAGACTCCAATACAGGTTTCTGAAATACTGTTCTACTCGTAGCTGTCGGGTTTCCCCAACCAATTTCCGCTCCCACCAAACGCTCAGCCTTTTTAAAAATGTGCTTTGGTTGTCAGGATTACTCTTCTTCTCAAAATCAGCTAATCTGGACGTAGCGATTTTTTGTGCTGTGAGTGTGTGGAAGAAATATTAGCCTAAGAAAGAAGTATTTGACTGAAAAGGAACAGCCATCGTGTTGAATGAACAGAAAGCTAAAGCAACTGAATTCCAGAAGCTATTTGTGTAAAACAACTGACAATTGGAAAGCAGATATCTGATCAGGCTAGCAAAATCGATACAGCCAACATGTAAACACGACAGGGTAAACTCGTCTCAAAATTTCGTTTCTCGTCTACCGGAAGTTGTGTCGCATAGGAATGAATATAAAGCCTGGAGGCCGGTTTGGTGATTTTCGAAAGGGACAGGCTACGTGTCTGCACTGTGTTGCGCTCTACCTTCTCAGCTCAACAAACAAGATCTTTAACAGAATGTTACAATTGTCACAATGTCTACTGTGAATAGTTTTGTAGGAATATGGTGGTAATACTAGTTTCGCTGCCAGTGACAGAAATGCATTCCAATCATCGGATGCATACGAAGGGCTCTATGAACTAGAACTTAATTTTAGTTTTCTAATATTTGTTTTTCTTATTTGTTTCCTGGCAAGGTTTTAGCAGCACGTTGTAATGACAAATACAAAGTTCGTCAAACGTTTTGCTACGTGCAAAATCAAAATGTCGTTGTCTAATACTGAAAAAGCCGTTAATAGGAACAATACCCAAGACGTGTGGTTTCTTGATCTGATTACGTCTATTTTGTCACTGTCTGCTAGATGAAACAAATAGCCTTTCTAATTTTGCACAAATTGTAACACAAGCCAAATAAACGAGACTGTTTTGACACAAATGGTCATTTTTATCTACCTGATTTACATAGATAACACGACATAATACAGTTCACGAAGTACCAATATCAAATGCCTGTTAGGCCTACTACAAGCAAAAAATTTTATGTTAGGAAATAGTACCACATTTCATTCATACGCTTTAGTTTCTCAAGCATGAGACATAAGTAGTAGTAAGAAATTGTTATATAAAACTGGAATCGTCAATTACTTCCATATAATTCGTGTGATGTCCCCGTTTCGTCTTCTTCCTTGTGCCAACAAACAATCTTGTCGCACTAATTCTGTAACTGTACCTGCTATTGTCAAAACTTATTCTCCGTTTAACTTCACTAATCCTGCCAGAATCGCCAGTTTAGTTATCTCACGCTCATTCTTCGATTAGGCGTTATTACATGTTCGTACAACGTGTTTTCAGCGAGATTCCGAAACAAGAACTTTAGCGACTGCTAACCCGGGACTGTACAACTGGCACTTAGTAGTGTAGCGATCTGGCAAAAACTTTCTGTCAAAATTTCATTTTCTTGGATACACGGAGAAGATTAATATGTAATTTTTCTTACGTGTTACTCGTTAGTTTCTACTGTGGTAGTCTGAATCTATGGATTTCGCTAGTAATTACAACAACGCTGATCATTCACACACCGAATCAACCACATAAACAGCGACTGACATTCACCCTTTCTGGTTTATTCGGCTCAGCTCGCATAGCCCCGTCCCCTTTTGTCTGCGTTAAAGCCTTTTATTTCTAGATGCGACGGCGATTCCCATGGCAGAGAGGTTATGTATGCCTACACGAAGCACGCATTCAAAAATCAATTTATGAGTTGTTCAGAAACAACTTAGAATGTGTTCAAAAATGTTCAAACACGAACAAGAACTCGTTTCAAAATCATGAATAATCGATAGACCAGCGTGCACTTGATGCTAGGCACTTTGTGAAACGAAGTTTTTTATTCAAGAATATCAATTTGGTGCTCCTGAAATTGCCGCCCGTGGCAGATACCCCGGTTTGCAACCCCCCCCCCCCCTGCACCACCTTCTCACCCCTCCGCCCCATTCTCCCCCCTCCCCCCATAGATCCGGGCTGGTCCTCGGCAGAGAACTGAGAAGCGAAGCTCAAATGATGATCAACCATTCACTGGAAGAACTTGCGGCATCTTTTGTCTACATACCGCCGTGTTTAAGATGTGCTTGAGGTGTACCTGTTCTCAGCAGTCATCCATCAGCAACGCTAGGGCTGCCAATAACAATGGCAGCTGTTTTTGCGTAGCAGGCGCCGGCGCTAAAGGTCGCCTGGAGGTCAGCCGACCGTTACGCAACAGCTGAGCGCCACACCCACACGTTCCACCAATGGGAGCGCTCCGAAGGTGGGCCAGGCACTGGCAATCGATACGTCACCAGGGGTGCCCAAAGAGCGCAGCCGTGCGCGTAACAGTCAGCGAAATCTGGCGCTCTCGTTTTCCGCATACAACGAAAGACAGCTGCCGAGACCTTACCCTTCCTGCAGCTGTGTAGTGGCCTAAGCGATCATGCAAAACTATCAAACCAGTCTTTGCTGCTCGCGCAGTGATTTTTTTAAAATGCAACTTGTACACGGTTAACATGACTATGTTAATACTTGAGTAAAAAGAGAACAGATTACAAAATTACTTTGCTGACCATAGCTGCTGTAGAAGATTCAGCACCATACAGCTAAATTCCTTACCGCGAATGATAAATTTTTCTTTAAATTTCCAAATGTCTTATGCTCTCCTGCGAGTATCATAGCTACCAAAAAACAACTAGCGCTGCAGTCGCAGTAATGAAAGGAGGAGAGGAGATACGTTTGTCTTCGAGCTCTCGATTAAATTTAGCGGTTCATTCGAAGCTGTCTTGGAGTGTTGCCTTAGACGTAGAATTAGTTCTCCCGCAGCAAAGTAGCGTATGGAGCAACAAGTAACCTCCTGCATACTCGATCAGCTGCCATGTTTTCCGCTTGATCCCAGCTCATTTTCATGCATCAAACATCCCCTGCAAAAGTTCGTTTCCAGGTGTTACAAGGTCTTCTCTACATCTGCATCCATCTTTTGGTTTCTACAACAGTGCTGATTTGGGGATTCTTGTATCTTTCACGCGTGGAACATACCTCACAATCTTCAGTCTCCTTTCAGCAATGATTCTGTGCAGGCTGCCTTACATTAACACCACAAAATTCAGTGGCGCGTATACTTGTGGGAAATGGAAAAATACACTGAAGCAAAAGATCCCCCAGAGATGAAGCTTTATTCATATTTTGTACCGTGGGCACTAATTTGCTTAAAATCACAGGGCCATTCGCCTGTGGACACTCACTCTTGAATAATAAGTCTTGTACCGTAACTGCAGTGCAGTCCAGCAATCGTGTATGAAGAACTTCATAGTGTCGTTTTAAGAGACGCTCTACTCCCACCCGTTGTCATTAGTGGTCGAAGATTGTTGCCAATAACGCATATCGGACCAGAAGCCCTTTCATTACATCAATGGAGAGCAGCTATGCAGAATTTGTTTTTCAGGAGAGTTGCTAAATTCTTGGACACACCACGAGATAACGCAAGGAGTGATAGGTAGAACCTACTGATATCGGTCGACGGGTTACACCTGTATTTTAATGGTGTGGTGGGTGTGACGACATAATTATGCAAACAGATATAGAACGAACACTGACAGTATTTATTTTGTTCCTCTGTTATTTTGTGGAGTGTGGGTCGCGGTTACAGAGTGATCTACGCTGAGGAGACGAAAGTCAGGGAGTACCTCCTAATATCGTGCTGGACCTCCTTTCGCCTGGTATAGTGCAGCAGCTCGGCGTGGCATGGACTCATCAAGTCGTTGTCAAGTCCCCTGCAGAAATACTGCCTGTAACTGCAAAAGTGTTGCCTGTGCAGGATTTTGTACACGAACTGACCTATCGATTTGTTGTTGTTATTGTTGTGGTCTTCAGTCCTGAGACTGGTTTGATGCAGCTCTCCATGCTACTCTATCCTGTGCAAGCTCCTTTATCTCCCAGTACCTACTGCAACCTACATCCTTCCGAATCCGCTTAGTGTGTTCATCTCTAGGTCTCCCTCTACGATTTTTACCCTCCACGCTGCCCTCCAATGCTCTCGATTATGTCCGATGGGATTCATGATCTGGATGGACAAATCATTCGCTAGAATTGTCCAGAATGTTCTTCAAACCAGTCCTGAACACTTGTGGCCTGGCGACTATTCCATTGTTGTTCGGGCAGTCCACGAACGGTTGCAAATGGTCTAATATAACCGGTTTCAGTCAGTGATCGGTTCAGTTGGACCAGAGGACTCAGTTAATTCCACGCAAACACAGCCCACACCATTGTGGAGCCATCACCTGCTTACACAGCGCTTTGGCAACTTGCGTACATGGCTTCGTGGGGTCTCGGCCACACTCGAATCCTACTACAAGCTCTTGCCAACTCAAATCGGGACTCAAATGACCAGGTCACGGTTTTTCAGTCATCTAGGGTTCAACCGATATGGTCACGAGCCCAGGAGAGGCGCTGCAGGCGATATTGTGCTGTTAGCAAAGGCACTCGCGTGGGCCGTCTGCTGCCACAGGCCATTATCGCCGAATGTCGCTGCGCTGTCCTACGGATACGTTCGTCGTACGCCCCACATTGATTTTTGCGATTATTTCACCCAGTGTTGTTTTCTTGTTGGAGCTGACAACTATACGCTAACGCCGCTGCTATCGGTCGTTCAGTGTAAGCAGTCGGCAGCAGCGTTCTCAGTGGTGAGAAGTAAAGTTTGAAATTTGGTATTATCGGCGCGCTGTTAACACTGTGGATCGCGGAACACTGAAGTCCCTAATGATTTCCGAAATGAATGTCCTGTGCGTCTAGTTCCGACTACCGTTCCGCGTTCGAAGTCGTGCGGAAATCTTTTTACATGAATCACTTGAGTCCAAATGATAGCTATGTGACGCCATTTTATACCTCGTGTACGCGATACTGTCCCCAACTGTATATGTACACATCGTTATCCAATGACTTTTTATCACCTCAGTGTATAGCGTAGCAGGAAGTTTAGGTTAGGTTGCGAGTTGGGGAAGCCAACGATTGTGTATCTCATGTAAATAACCCGTATTTTGCGCGTATTGGCGTTCAGTGAGTGTGTTATGTTCACAGTTTTGATAACGTCTTGGATCAGTGCAGACACGTTCATTATGTGCACAATTAATTATAGTCACGGGAATTGTTCCGCTAGAAGAGCACATATGTTTAAGTTGTATAGAGGCCACGTAAATGGTTTGATCGATGTTCTGAGAGTTTCCATTGTTCCCTTAACGCGCACCACAGGTGTACGGCCATTGTTTGCATTGACTTGTATATCGGTTTCGTATCCAGCACCTGGTGCATCCTGATCGTTGGTTGACGCCCAGTTACAAAATGACCATCACTGACGTCATGACAGAACGTCTGTCATCGCTATGTACAATTCTGCGCGACGTATCGCGTCGATTGAGACTTCGCTACACCACTAGAGGTGATTGCAAGAAGGAAACGTGAAGAGTGACACCTTTTTTCGTAATCCATCTTCCATCATGCAGTTACTGATTACGAAGGGTAGCGTTCTGCGTGCAGCATCTATCTTAATTACGATATTGCAGTGCCTTTGTAATTCCGATTTGTGATGCAATGTTCCTTCGGGCATACCTGCGTGTCCGAAGTGTAACGTAGCAAGTTATTACGAAATAATATTCGATCCAGTAAGGTACGCAGCCGTGTAGCACGTTGCCTTCAGAATGGCTATGTTTTTTCTTCGCTCTGACTCACAGCGCAGCTGACGCTACCGGCCGTGTTAAATTGCCGCGCGGTCTTGGGCGCCTTGTCACGGATCGAGTGGCTGCCCCCGTTGGAGGTTCGAGTACTCCCTCGGGCATGGGTCTGTGTGTTGTCCTTAGCGTACGTTAGACTAAGTAGTGTGTAAGCTTAGGGACCGATGACCTCAGCAGTTTGGTCCCATAGGACTTACCACAAATTTCCAACGTCTCAAGTAACATTCGGTCGGTACGCAAATTCATACCCCCTCCGAATCTAAATAAACCATAGTAATTATCATCCGATTTTGTTCAAACTTGGTACGCAATATTTTGTTATTAAGGAAGGGATCCTGTCAAAATTTCAGATTTTTATCTATTATAGTTACAGAGATTGAGAAACTTACTTAAATATCCTAAAACCGACACTTATGTTTCAAAACTCAGTTAGGAACAATAACCAAACGTCTTTTAATATCATCTGAAGTCCTAACAAAACTCAAAATATTTAAAATCACTTAATTGGAATTTTCTTTTCAAAACTTTAATTACTTTACATTACGTAGTATAAAAATTAATCAAAATTATTATTTGCTTATTATACATGGGAATGAAGAGAGTTTATGTGGGACATATGTTAAAACTGAATGTCATTTTATGTAAAACCTTATAACATTGAACCGTGGGAAAATTGTGTTGCAACCACGATGCTGATGTATGTCGATGTGTGCTTGCTTTTGTAAGAGAGCAGCTAGAATAAAAGTCTGAAGCGTAAAACGTTTCTACATTAATTTAAAGAATATTTTGCATTTCGTTCTGTTTTATTAAACAATATATTAGCAATTGAAATTGTAATGATGTAAATGACTATCTGATTAGTGGTTGGCTAAGGCAAGTTTTGCCGCAATAATGATCCGGAAGGATCATTCTCATAGGTCATTCAGATAAATAGCCAATCAGAACTAAGCGGTTCCCACGTTCAGATAGTTAGATAGGCAGAGAGAAGAGGAGCATCGAGAGAGTCGCTCGCTAACCTGATTCCGAGAAACACCATGCTAGATGTCTCCGAGAAAATAGTATGTAAAATGAAAAGTTAATGAGATCATTTCAGATAGAACGTGTCTTGACTAAAGTGGTTTAAGTTACGAACATTTTGGGGAAAGTGTGATGTCTGGAATTACCTAATTAAAGTTTTATAAGCGTGTGATCTTTCGGTCGTAGAGACAATTCCGCGTTCTTTATGGAATACTTTGGCGAGCACTTCTAACATAGACCACTGAAACGACCGAATGTTCAACTCGCTACTAGTGGTGGGTCAGTGACTGTTAGATCGCAAATTTAACCGGATCGGACTTGCAGGAATTCTGACTGCTTTTACGTCTGAAATATGTTGGATAGGCAGTGAACTTTGAATGATAGAGTACTACCATAGTAAATACGAACTTGATAGCCATTTCATGTGCTTCCTTATGAATAAAACGACGATAGTAGAATTTTCAAATGCTTACTGCAATTAAACTTCGTTCTCCTACCGCCCGAAATTTTTGAAAAAGAACTTACAGGAACTGATTTGCGACTTCAGTTACGCGGTTGTGTGGTAGGTATTAGGTAGCGTTTCCATCAACGCTGCTTTACACTGCCTAGCGTGTATCTACTACTGCAGAGTGTAGGGACGTCGGAAGGAGGAAATATAGAGGTTGGTGAACTGTTCGATGAAAGTGACTGAGAGGGAGAGAGCAAAGAAGACGAGAGAAAGACAGAACGATCCCGCCCCGCCGCAGAAGGAACAGACACTGCGGCGACTACAGCCGTTATGAAATACATGAAACGTATTCGCAGTTGAGAATATAGACAACCATTAGCTGTACACTGGAATGACGACAGTGAAAATTAGTGCCGGACCGGTACTCGAACCCGAATTTTCGGCTTATCGCGAGCGGTCGGTCGCCTTAACAACTTTGGCTACTCGTGTACGATTTACAGTCAGACCCGAAACTTTCACATGTCGTCGCTCATGCCTCACAACCTGTACTCGTACACACATTATGTAAACTACTGGCCATTAGAATTGCTACACCAAGAAGAAATGCAGATGATAAACGGGTATTCATCGGACAAATATATTATACTAGAACTAACATGTGATTACATTTTCACGCAGTTTCGGTGCATAGATCCTGAGAAATCAGTACCCAGAACAACCACCTCTGGCCGTAATAACGGCCTTGATACGCCTGGGCATTGAGTCAAACAGAGCTTGGATGGCGTGTACAGGTACAGCTGCCCATTCAAGCTTCAACACGATACCACAGTTCATCAAGAGTAGTGACTGGCCGTATTGTGACGAGCCAGTTGCTCGGCCACCATTGACCAGACGTTTTCAGTTGGTGAGAGATCTGGAGAATGTGCTGGTCAGGGCAGCAGTCGAACATTTTCTGTATCCAGAAAGGCCCGTACAGGACCTGCAACATGCGGTCGTGCATTACCCTGCTGAAATGTAGGGTTTCGCAGGGATCGAAGGAAGGTTAGAGCCACGGGCCGTAACACATCTGAAATGTAACGTCCACTGTTCAAAGTGCCGTCAGAGGGAACAAGAGGTGACCGAGACGTGTAACGAATTGCACCCCATACCATCACGCCGGGTGATACGCCAGTATGGCGATGACGAATACATGCTTCCATTGTGCGTTCACCGCGATTTCGCCAAACACGGATGCGACTATCATGATGCTGTAAACAGAACCTGGATTCATCCGAAAAAATGACGTTTTGCCATTCGTGCACCCAGGTTCGTCGTTGAGTACACCATAGCAGGCGCGCCTGTCTGTGATGCAGCGTCAAGGGTAACCGCAGCCATGGTCTCCGAGCTGATAGTCCATGCTGCTGCAAACGTCGTCGAACTGTTGGTACAGATGGTTGTCTTGCAAACGTCCCCATCTGTTAACTCAGGGATCGAGACGTGGCTGCACGATCCGTTACAGCCATGCGGGTAAGATGCCTGTCATCTCGACTGCTAGTGATACGAGGCCGTTGGGATCCAGCACGGCGTTCCGTATCATCCTCCTGAACCCGCCGATTCCATATTCTGCTAACAGTCATTGGATCTCGACCAACGCGAGCAGCAGTGTCGCGATACGATAAACCGCAATCATGGTAGGCTGCATTCCGACCTTTATCAAAGTCGGAAACGTGAAGGTACGCATCTCTCCTCCTTACACGGGGCATCACAACAACGTTTCACCAGGCAACGCCGATCAACTACTGTTTGTGTATGAGAAATCGGTTGAGACTTTCGTCATATCAGCACGTTGTCGGTGTCGCCACCGGCGCCAACCTTGTGTGAATGCTCTGAAAAGCTAAAAATTTGTATATCACAGCATCTTCTTCCTGTCGGTTAAATTTCGCGTCTGTAGCACATCATCTTCGTGGTGTAGCAATTTTAATGGTCAGACGAGACTTACCTGAAAGTCGATCCGGAGTCGGCGGATAAATACGATATACATAATGGATGTACGAGTACAGGTTGTAGACATTTAGTCGTTTGGGTCTGGCGGTGAGTCGTGTTCGGATCGCTAAATGGTAAGGCGACAGCTCGCGATAAGCGGGATATCAGGGATCGACTCCCTGTCCGGCATGTATTTTCACTGTCGTCATTCCATTATACAGCTGATGGTTGTCCATATTCACAACTGCGAATACATTTCACGTATATCTTAATTTGTGGCGCAGTGGCCATGCGATCAAAATGACCTCTCGCCAGCTGCAGGAACCAGACGTAGTGACCCTACAGCAGGGCCGATAGGTACAGCACATCGTGGAGGCGAGTAAGTTTCTTTAGTGCTTGAGGAATACTGAATGACGGTAAAACATTCTCTTAATTAAATTTCTTAAATGTAGCTTCGGTCTCTCTTATGGAACATGTACTACCCTCAACCAGAGTGCTGGTCTGAACACCACAGCGCTTTACTGGTTATGGTTCGTCCTTGTGTTCCTCCGCTCTTTTGAACTGACTTACCCAAGCAGTTGCAGGTCAACTCACTGATTAACGTGGACTCCAGGCCATGGTGCAGGACAGGATTTTTCACATTTAACAAAGTCTGCCAGAGATGCAGTGTAAAATATTATTTCGTCACAAAACCTAGTTGTTTCTCCATAAAACTGCTGTAACTGTGCATCCTACAGTTTCCTAAGGACAATATTGCCAGAAAAGTGAGAGAGACGCAGCCATATGTTTCACACGCTCTGGTCACATTAATTTAACACCCGTCAAAAGCCTGAATAACCGCCTTTTGCGGTGTCAGTGAGGTTCTAGAAGGTACCAACAGGGATGTGAAGTCACGTTAACTCCAGTGCCGTGGCTAACTGCTAGGTTTAGCGGTTGGGGATCCATGTCGCCAACAGCCCTATCGAGCTGGTCCCACAGAATCTGACTGACGGGGTCTGACGACTGAGAGCGACATATATAATGTAGAAAAAGTGGTGTGGCCGGAGTTATATGTGATAAGCAGAGATGATCCTAATCAAAGATAAAACTTAAGTATCTATTGTCGTCCTGTCAAAGATAAAAAAAAAAAACTGTTCAGCTACTCTGCAGAGCCACCATCCATATGCCGCCAAGTTGCATGGTCTATTCTTTCCTATTAAAATTATCCCTGTGTTTATATATTTCAGTGTATTTTATATGTTTTAACTCTGACAAGGATCATCTGTGCTTATCACATGTAACTCCGGCCACGCCCCTTTTTCTATAATATATATGTCACTCTTAGATGTTCGACCCGTCAGTCGGCAAGACTCAACCGAGGAACAACGTTTCTGCAAGGTCCAACGCGGTTCTGGACGAAACGTTAGGAACAGAAGATTTCTGTGGACCACGAGCTTATACCCCAAATGTTTATCAGCAGCAATGTTACACGGTCGTGAAAGCATTCATTCTATCATTTTCTGTAGATTGTATGATTGATGGGGGAAGAAATTCAGTTTCTGTGTGTTGCATTTAATGGTCCGCTCACTTATGTCACAGAAATAAATAAATTATGAGCACATGGGTAAACCACTGAAAATAAACTGAAGT
Source organism: Schistocerca nitens (assembly GCF_023898315.1). Lineage (NCBI taxonomy): Eukaryota > Metazoa > Arthropoda > Insecta > Orthoptera > Acrididae > Schistocerca > Schistocerca nitens. The sequence goes on along the minus strand of NC_064621.1, from coordinate 347,194,073 downwards.
GTTTAATAACGAGAGCACTTTCCAACTCACCAAAAACACGTATAACAAGAAGTCGCTCTCACGGAATGCAAAAGTAAGATACTGCAACACGGTAATCATACTGGAAGCTTTGTATGCAGCCGAAACACTGTCCATCACCAACCACGCCCCAGTTGAAAGACTGGAGGTCCAAGAAAAAATATATTAAGAAAACTCCTTAGCCCCAGATCCCACAACAACAAAATGGCTCTGAGCACTATGCGACTTAACTTCTGAGGTCATTAGTCGCCTAGAACTTAGAACTACTTAAACCTAACTAACCTAAGGACATCACACACATCCATGCCCGAGGCAGGATTCGAACCTGCGACCGTAGCGATCACGCGGTTCCAGACTGAAGCGCCTTTAACCGCACGGCCACACCGGCCGGCTCCACAACAACAAAATAATGCACATCAAAATGAAACTCTTTACCAAACTACAGAAAATAAACTAAGACACATTGGGGAAAAGTACTGATTTTTATGGACACATCCTGCCACGTCGCGGTGGGTTGATCGATGTTTGTAGCTACGTATGTAGTCGTGCAAGTGCGTACACCGTCTCGTCTGGTGTTCCGAATACTCAAGATTCCCTTAAATAATTCGATCGCCGTTTGCATAGTGTGCCGGCTCCGCTAGCTGGTTCCGGTCTGCCGTGCTAATTGTTCCTTTTCACCTGGCCTTTGTGTGTGGAGCTCCACGAAAGGCTGTTCTCCAACTAATATCCCAAATCAACAAATACTGGTACCTCAGTTCAACTAATATATTATTAAACACAATGAACAACATTTCGCATTAATTTCTTCGGAAACACCAGGCTAATGTTACAGTTTCCAGAGCGGACAGTGTTCTTTGTGTGACAGATCGTCACCCAAGCTCCAGACCAACATCATATGATATCTCTGCACAGAGAAGAAGTCGGTCGCTCATTTTCGTCAACGGTGCTATTCCATAGGGCGACGTCTGGAGCGGCAGCAGCACGGAATAAGCCATCTGGATCACGGGCTCCCGGGTTCGATTCCCAGCCGGATCGGGGATTTTCTCCATCAGGGGAATGGGTGTTTGTCATTTCCTCATCCTTTCATCATCATTCTGGAATATCGCGACACTGGACAGTGAAAAGACTGGGTATTTGTATTGTCGTTGATAACAACGCCGTTGAGCGTCCCAAAAACCATAATAATAATAATAATAATAATAATAATAATAATAATAATAATCACACCAAGTGGTAACGATGGAACACCAACACCCGTACTGCTCCCCATACATACAGTTTCCATGGGTTACTCCGTCTCTGCTCAGAATTTCCCACACAGTGGACTGTCCGGTTTTTCGTCTTTTTTACACATTAAGAAATCTTGCGACGTCGACTTATTTCGTGGTCTAAGTCAAACCTTGTGTGTGACATGCTATTTGCTAGAAAATAGTCTGTGATACTAAAGTCCTCAGAATGAACCCAAATAGGTTAACAAAAAAGTTTTGGCTACTTCCACAACAAGGAAAAAATACCAACCGAACTGGTTTAAAGAAACAGAGAAGGACTTGAGAGAACTCCAAACACAAAAAACACGCTCATAGACAACACGGCAAAAAGGAAGAGGTTCCAAGTCAAAATGAAAACCAAACGAACGGTCCAAATCTGTGAAGAAGAAAGGGAAGCAATATCAGAAAGAATGAGAATACTGTCGTAATAGAAAGGCACAGGACAGTCGTAATAGAAAGGCACAGGACATTAAAAATTGATTGATTTAAAGTACCCCAAGGTCGGCTAAAACGAAAGAAGACCAACGAGAGCATTTCGCATTAATTATGATCTATATTGGAAGTAGTACTCTGAGTGTGTGACAAATAGTAAATGCAACTGAGTGTGTGTGTGTGTGTGTGTGTGTGTGTGTGTGTGTGTGTGTAAGTCAAGAGAAGGGGGAAATTTGAAGATGTCATGGAATGTTTCAACCACAGTATATATTTTCTATCAGTAGTTGGGTCACAGCTGGGCAAGTAAGTGCAGTGGCGGGAAGGGGGCTAATGCAATGAATTAAACAGTCGACCAGTCGCGTGACTGAGATCGGCTAATTCTTGCGCTGCATGCGAGTCCGAGTCCTCTAGATAGACAAAGAGCTGCAGCAAAGAACGTGTGTTCATGGATCTATAAGCTCTCCATTCTTTAAGCTCAGGATAGCTGTAATACAGAAAGAAGGAAGAGGCTGTTTCTGAGGCAGCTGTGTTTAAGTGGTAACTTCAGTTGATATGAATACCACAAATTAAGTTTTCAGTGCTTTCTTATATAGGATGACGAACGTTGTTAGATTGGCCAGTGCATCGCTGCTAATGGTGGAAGGGGACAGCGCGAACATCATTCGCTTCAGGATTGTCCGCCATGCCAGTAGCAATGGAACAGTGGACGATAGAACATCGGTTTTTCGCATACGATATCTTTGTCGTACATACCGAGTCTGTCGTTACAACACGGCGAGTATTTCTTTGCCATTTCAATTGCACAGCTCCAAGTTGAACTAAGTTCCTCCATGAATTACAGCTTTCAGAACAGAAAATTTTCTTCATCTGAAAACATTATGAGAGAGGTAATCCTTAGGAGTCAGAGGGCATGCACACGTCAACTTGCACGCTTTCTACGGATGACAGGAACGTTCCGTTTGGATCTAAAATTCCATTCGTATAAAATTCTGATAGTTCAGTAGATCAGAGACGGGGATTTCAATAATAAGACGGGTTCGCTGTACGTACGCAAGTGATCTTTGAAGACGACCGAAATACAGTAGTGTTTACTAACGATAAGACGCATTTTCACTTAAGTGAGTCAGTTAAACATATATATCGTTTTAGGATCCCCGAACAGCCTTGCGTATTTCATGAAAGACCTATCCAATCCCCAAATGTGAAAATGTGACTGTGTGATGTGTTGTAACTGCTGTTGGTGAGACGGGCCTTTTTTTGCGTAACAGTGAACTCAGAACGGTAAGCACACAGGCTGAATACATTCTTTCTGGCGCAACTACGGGAACGACAGGTGAAAATGAGATGTATTGTTTGTTTTCAAGAGGATGGTGCAATATCATTAAAGAGAAGGTGGGTTTCACTGACCAATGCTAGTTCGCCCGAGTTTGGAGAAACTTCAGGTATAGATTTGAAAACTGTATACGAAAGAATGGCCGTCAGTTATATAACATGATTTTTCATAAGTGAACATGTAAATCAAATACGAGCTGTTAACCTTTGATTTTTTTATAAATAAATATTTTCTCAAAAATCAACATACTAGTGTTCATACTACTGTAAATAACAGAATGGTTCCCTTAATAAGGCCATTATTTATCTTTTCTCTGATCGATCTCCAATTTAACTGCACTCCGTTTATGATGGTGGAACGTTGAAGTCCTGCCGGCCGCGGTGGTCTAGCGGTTCAGGCGCTCAGTCCGGAACTGCGCGATTGCTACGGTCGCAGGTTCGAATCCTGCCTCGGGCATGGATGTGTGTGATGTCCTTAGGTTAGTTAGGTTTAAGTAGTTCTAAGTTCTAGGGGACTGATGACCACAGATGTTCAGTTCCATAGTGCTCAGAACCATTTGAACCATTTTTTAACGTTGAAGTCCGTTCGTATTTTTCCTCCGAGTGAAGCATCGTTTTCAGAAAATAAAAGTGTACCTGGCATAACACTGTTGAAATGTGAATAGTTCCCCAAAAACTGTTAAATTTCTCGATTTTTTTTTACCTACTCAACACTGCCTTGTGTTACTGTAATAAGATACATCAAATGCTCTTGGATCTACCAGTATTTGGAAACAATACAACAGGTAATGTACCCTCTGTACACTCGCTTTACGTCATCGTCCAGCTGTGTGACACACGAGTTTCAATTACTCACTAAGGAGTGTTTGGGAAGACATATCAGAGTCGACCAGAGGAGTGCATATGTGAGCTTGGAAGGCAGGAGACGAGATACTGGCAGAAGTAAAGCTGTGAGTACCGGGCGTGAGTCGTGCTACGGTAGCTCATATGGTAGAGCACTTGCCCGCGAAAGGCAAAGGTCCCGAGTTCGAGTCTCGGTCGGGCACACAGTTTTAATCTGCCAGGAAGTTTCATATGTGAGCTGTTTTAGTACCACCCTCTTTAGCGTATCGACGTAAATGCTGATTCGTCGAAAGATTGACAGTTGCCTCCTTAGTCTGTGGCCAGCGGTTCTACTAGGTTTCAGCTTGACAGCTTGGCAGATTACAAGAATGAACGCAGTGAGATCTCGAAACGAATCGTAAAGGAATAAAGGTAAATAAATAAAACAAAGAAAAGTTAGACAGTCACAGTACTTACGGCGTTGGATTCATGAAATATGTCTAACAAGAACGTGAAGATGACATAATATTGTCTTGAAACCGATTATATGAGTATCACTGCAATAAAGAAATGAACGTTTTTTAAACACTCAGTTATTTTCCGTACATTTGATATTTTTACGATTAGTTGATACATTATTGAGAGATAAAATGACCTTTTTTTTTACGTAATCTCCGACCCTTTTGAACTGCCTTAAGTCAACATGGAACTAAGGCCTGTATACATGCACGGCACCAACAGGTCTGTGCCACTGTTTAGCGGCCTTCACAACAAAGTTAACACCTCCAAATCCCGTTCCGAAAAGGGATACCTTCAGCTTACCAAAGAGGTGGTAATCACACGGTGCCATATTAGGCTGTCGGGATGTTCCAGTTTGTCCACGGAAGTATTGTGATCACAGTGGTGGTTTTCTCACTGACATGCATCAGCAGAACATAGTGTTGTTGCCTATGTTGTCGAACGCGACACATTCGGGCATGAAGTTTCTTAAGGGCTACCACTTACGCGTTAGAACGATAATGTTCCGTGTGGCAAGATGTCCTCAAGCAGAAGTCGTTCTCAGTCATAAAACACAGTATCCCTCACTTGTTCTGGAGCCGCGCGGAGTGGCCGCGCGGTTAGAGGTGCCATGTCACTAATCGTGCGTCCCCTCACGCCGGAGGTTCGAGTCCTCCCTCGGGCATGGGTGTGAGTGTTGTCTTTAGCGTTAAGTTAGTTTAAGTAGTGTGTAAGTCTAGGGACCGATGACCTCAGCAGTTTGGTCCCTTAGAAATTCACACACACAGTTGAACTTGTTCTGGTAAAGGCGCAGTATTCAATTTCTCATTCTTCGGCGAGTTTGCATGATGCTATTCTATCGACTGTCTTTTCGTTCCTGGTTCAAAGTGTTGCAACCAGGTTTCGTATCTCGTCACAATTCTTGTAAGGAAGTCATCTCTAGAATTCCTGTACCGTTGCAAAAGTTCACTGGACGCTGTCTTCCCTGATTTCTTCACGGACATCCGTCGACATTATCAGAACCCACCTGGCGCAAATGTTTTTTTTAAAATTTCCATTGACCCTATATTCTGCGAAGACTAGTTTCGCATACTCCGACTTGGATTGACAGTTTATTCACTGTTATGCGTTCTTCAGTCAAAATCAGGTTGTGAATACTCTACACACTGTTAGGGGTGTGTGCAGAGCTCAGTATGCCACTGCACGGAAGATCCCGAGAATTTTTGTGCCACGTTTACCAGATAATCTGCTTGCTCAACGACTAACTGTGCTGCGATTATCAGCATCATGTCTACAAACTTTCTTCAGTCACTTGTGAATGTTTGCCAGTGCCTTGTTCTCACTACGCAGGAACTCCATAACAGCACGTTGCTTCAGTCGAAGATAAACTGCAGCAGCCATCTTTACGAATTGCTACGACAGAACGACTTGCAGAAACAGGTTAAATTAGATTTGAATACAAATGGGAAAAATGTTTCTATGACCTCCGTGAATAACAAAGATGTAGGACAAAAGTTGGATGTTTGAAGGAAAAAAAGTCTTTCTTTTATTTTGGATTAAGTTTCGTACTTACATGAGAATAACATTTTAAAAAGTTACAAATGCAATGGAACTAACTCTCATTAAAATAAATAAATAAGTAAATAAATAAATAACAGCTGTTACTCTTATGGATATTTCCGAAATAGCAGACTCCACGAAAATAAAGTGTAGCTATGATAATCGGTATTTTAAGAACAATTGACAGATAAGGTTAACGTAAAGTTAGGTGACTAATAGCTGTCAACAGATGCGCGACAGTGTAAGCAAATTACCAACCAGTATGATAGCAGTCATCCCAATAACATTTCCCCGATTACTACGTCTCAAAAGTTGCACTCGTAGCTATTTCAACACCTAGCCACAGCTACACTTGTTCATCTGCTGTATGACTAGCCTTGTCAAATCGAACATGCCAATTGGACGGCTGAAGATTTCATAACGTCTGATGATCTGGATGTCGACGGAAAGTTGAATTGTGGCTCACAGCTTTTGCTTCGTTTTGTTGATGGGCCTGTGAACATTTGACATCTTCAACATGATGTTATGAGCTTAAAGTGGAGGGTATTTATAGTGCTGAAGATTTTACAGTCAGGGACGTCATATACACCATCTGATCAAAAGTGTACGGACATCTACTAAGCTGGCATTAATATGGGTTGTGTTTGCGTACCGCTTTTACAAGGGCTTGAACCATCCTGGAGACACTTTGTGTGGAGATTAAACGTCTGTGGAGGAATGGCAGAACATTCTTCCTCAAGAGCCGCAGCCAAGGAATGTAGTGATGTTGGATGCTGCGGTCTGAAGCGAAGGCGAAGCTCTGACTCATCCGAACGGTATTCTGTTGAGTTCAGGTCGGGACTCGGGGCAGAGAGTATTACTGTCCACAAACCATTTCCTCACAGATACCCGCGCGGGTAGCTAAGTGGTCTGGGGCGCATTGCCACGGTTCGCGCGGCTCCCTCCGTAGGAGGTTCGAGTCCTGCCGGGGGAATGTGTATGTGTGTTGTCCTTAGCGTAAGTTAGTTTACGTTAGATTAAGTATGGTGTAAGCGTAGGGGCCGATGACCTCAGCAGTTTGGTCCCATGGTAACTTACCACAAATTTGCATTCCCATTTTTCCTCGCAGATGCTGCGTTATGACAGGGTGCATTGTCATCCCGATACAGTCATCGTCTCCGAACTGTTCCTCTACTGTACACATCCCGCTTCAATTTGTTCATATCCTTCCACATTCAGAGTTTTCCCAAGCGCAATAAGGGGACTACATCCTAACCACGCAAAACATCTCCAAACCGTAACACAACCTACTCCGTACTTCACTGCGGTTTACCACATGACACAGAGTGATTCATCACTCCAAATCACTAGTTTCCAGTCACCCACTGTTCTGTGGCGTCTCTTTTTGCACAGCCTGAAGCGTCACTCAGCGTTGACAGTCCGTTAAGTAAGATCTTGGTCAAGTTAATCAGTAGAAAAATGTATTTGACAACAAACTAAAACATATACCTACACCATGCATGAATAAGAGAAATCTGCAATCACAAGTGATAATACGTCCAGTCGCCCGCAGTATCGATAATTGCTTGACATCGAGTGTCGCTTGAAACGAAGTTTTCCGCATATTCATGTGGAAGGGACCCCATACTGCGCCGCATCTGCTTTGACGTTTGTTTCAAAGTGAAGATCTTTTTCCTTGCAACTTCTGTTTGATGTACGACCATATATTTTCAGTAGGAGTAGTGTCAGGGAAACCTGAGAGCCAATCCAGGACCTGCACACCTTTCTCCTTTTTCCAGTCGCTGCAAGGCCTGCTGCGGCGCTTCGGATCACTGTTCTCCTGCAGTCTCCAATCGTCGTTTTTGTCGATAAACCAACGTTGAACACTCAGCATCAGACATTTTTGATAAACTCGAAGCGTAAACTGGGCTCAGTTTCGTGTAATGCCGACCACTCTCTTACTTTACAGACTGTATGTGGCTTATGAGGAGCTGCTTGACCATTCAACCACAGTTTTTCAACTTCATATGCACAGTCATTGTGCTAGACGAACTGTTGGTAGCGCTTTGGAACTGATGAATAAGTCATTCCAGTGATTTCATACGATTTTTGACAATCACCCATCGCAATGTTCGACGGTCACTGTTCGTTAGTACATGAGACTGGCCTGGTGTTTGATGCATAGTGGTTGTTCCTTCGAGTTCTCGTTTCACAATCACCTCACTGACAGACGACTTGGGCAGCTTTGAAGGGTTGAAATGTCTTTGATCGTTTCATTACTCTGATGACATCCAATGACTAGTCCACACTGGAAGTCTGCTGCTAATGGTTCTCTGCTGACAACACTGTACTCCCGCCTCCTGTTATACTGACGAAATCGCCTCACGTACCGTTCAGTGGTAGATTCCGCATTGTATAAGGGTATCGGGATACTCCTGATTAGACAGTGTATAGCAAGAGCGGGTGTTATGGCGTCGATAGAGCAGCAATAGCGGTCAGAGAATTATAAACCTGATTTTATCAATATCAGTCTAGCCAAACTCGGAGTTTATTGAATGGTATACACACTGGAGCCCCCCCCCCCCCCCAGGGGGTCCACAACTCTTTTGTGGATACATGTGTAGCAAGCACGGGACCACGAGCTAATGTGGCCCTCCTTCCTTCCCGGGCTGCATACCTTCCTTTTCCGCATCCTTTCCTATCCCCCATCTTCCCTCCCCCCCCCCTCCCCTCACCTCTGGCTCTTTCCTTCCCTTTCTCCCCCTCTGGGAGTATGTTTTGTGCCTGCGTCTGGAGACGGACGCTCGAAAATGTAACACATTCTTCGCTTTCTCTGCTTGCATGTCTTCATCCTTCCTTTGTCCTTATCTTTTCCTTACCTCTTCTGTTTACCCTTTTCTTTGCTGTGGCGTTTGAGACCTCTCTTCTTCCCTTTCCCTTTCTTTGTTTTTCCCTTTCTCTTTCTTCCTCCCTGTTCGTGTCTGAAGGCCGACCCACGCATTTTCATGTGTAGCCGGTGACGGGGTAACGCGTAATTCCCCGCCCCGGGTAGACAGGTAGGACACGTACGTACCCCCTGGTAACGGCCAGGCCCACGGAGTGGTGATTATCCGAGCTGATACCTTCCGAAAGTGCCGATTGGTCCCTCCGTCCGTTTTTCAGGAGGTGTGACCTGAGGTGTGAACAATCACCTAAGGTGGGAGTGCCCTCAGAGAGGAGTCCTACAAGGGAGGAGCGCGCCGTCGGAGACGCCGGTAAACATGGGGGATTCTTCCGCAATGGTTTCCTCATCTTCCACTATGTCTGCTCACAAGCGTAAGTTCACTGAGTCTCAGCCACAGACAGTTCTTCCATCGTTGCCACAGTTCCTTGTTGTTTCTCGGTCTGACGAAGGTCACGACTTCCCCACGGTGAACCCTTTCATTATTCAGAAAGGTGTCGACGCAATTGCAGGTCCTGTAAAGCCTTGTTCCAGATTACGGAATGGCACCTTGTTGTTAGAAACAGTCAGTGCCCTCCAGCCACAAAAATTGCTGCGTACTTCACTGCTCCACACCTACCCTGTCCAGGTGGAAGCGCACCGCACTTTAAAAGTCGTTTATACACGCTCCCTCGATGGATTGTCTGACGAAGAAATTCAACACTACCTGTCTGACCAGGGCGTAATGGCTGTTCATAGAGTCATGAAAAGGGTTGACACGAACATTGTTCCAACCCGTACTGTCTTCTTGAGATTTGACAGAGTTCAACTCCCATAGAAAATAAAAGTGGGCTATGAGATAATTTCCGTTCGCCCCTACGACCCAAACCCTACGCGTTACTATCGGTGCCAGCGGTTCAATCATACCAGCCAGTCCTGTTCCAACGCAGCCAAATGTGTTACATGTGGCAAGGATGCCCATGAGGGTGCTTGTCCACCTCCATCCCCTCGTTGCATCAACTGTATGGGTGACCACGCTGTTTCCTCTCGAGATTGCCCCATTTTTAAAGACGAAAAGCTCATTCAGGAAATCAGAGTGAAGGAAAAGGTGTCGACCTTTGCTGCTCGAAAATTATTCGCCAGTCGAAAGCCCACTGTGCCTCAGACAGGAAAATACAGCACTGTCCTTGCCTCTCCTCGGCCAACAAAGGAGGCGGCCACGCAGACTTGTGATCTCACCTTTAGTGACACGGTCGTCAGATCGGCCAGCGCAAAGATCGCCCGTTAAACCTCCCCACTTTCGCCTGCACACTTTATGGCTCACCCTTCATCGGGTTCTGCTAAATCTCGATCCCAAAAGTCAGACACCCGGACTTCCAAAAACGAGCATACTCGTGAAGATTTTTTACGTACCCCAACTTCACAACCATCGGTTCCTCCTTCATCTAAACATCATGTTTCCAAGAAGGCTAATAAGAAACCCAGTTCCTCTCCTTCTCCGCCAGGGCGTGTCTCATCTACAGCACCACCTGGCAGTAACCGCCCTCGGCCGTCTTCTGTGTCGCCGAGGCGCACTGCTGGCGGCCGATCAACGGGCCGATCGCTGGTGGCAGGAACTGCTCCTGAACAACCTATGGATCAGGATCTTCTGCCTTCGGCTGAGTGCCGTTCCACGCTGTCGGTCGCAAGCTCTGAGCAGTCGTTGAGTTGACGGCAACCTTGGTCACATTCTTCCATTTTCTGTCCACCCTATGTCCATTATCCATTGGAATATCCGCGGCATTCGAGCCAATCGGGATGAATTGACGATCCTCTTACGATCCTACTCGCCGGTCATCTTCTGTCTTCAGGAAACAAAGCTGCATCCCCACGACCGCTTTGTTTTCCCCTATTTTCAGTCAGTCCGATTTGATCTCCCCTCTGTTGAAGGCACTCCAGCACATGGAGGACTCACGATTCTTCTCCATAATACTCTCCATTATCACCCAATCCCCTTAAACACTTCCTTCCAAGCAGTCGCTGTCAGTCTTTCCCTTTCTGGATACACCTTCTCTCTTTGTACTGTATACATTCCATCGTCCACATCAATGGCACGAGCTGATCTCCTTCATCTTCTTGGTCAGCTTCCACGCCCCTATTTGCTGATTGGGGACTTCAATGCCCACCACCCGCTTTGGGGATCTCCACATCCTTGTCCACGTGGCTCACTCTTGCTAGACGTCTTCCACCAAGCGGGTCTTGTTTGCCTCAACACTGAGGACCCTATATTTTTGTCTGCCTCCACGACAAATTTCTCTCATTTGGACCTTTCGGTCGGTACTGTTCCGCTAGCTCGGCGCTTCGAATGGTTCGCCCTTACTGATACACACTCGAGTGACCACTTTCCATGTGTCCTTCGATTGCAGCCACAACTGCCATATATGCGCCCGAGACGCTGGAAGTTAGCCCAAGCCGATTGGACACTTTTTTCGTCTCTAGCGACATTCGATGACCATCACTTTCCTAGCGTCGACGATGAGGTCACTCATATTACAGACGTTATTCTTAAAGCTGCGGAACGTTCAATACCTCGCACCTCCGAATTGCCCCGGCGCCCCCCAGTTCCTTGGTGGAACGAGGCATGCCGTGACGCAATACGTGAGCGGCGACGTGCTCTTCGCGTTTTCAGACACCATCCTACATTGGCCAACTGTATCCGCTATAATCAGTTCCGTGCGCGGTGCCGTCGCGTCATCCGCGATAGTAAGAATACAAGCTGGGACTTCTTTACTAGCTCATTTAACACCTTCACTCCCTCTTCGGAAGTTTGGAGTCGGATTCGACGGTTATCAGGCGCGCCTAGTTTCTCCCCAGTCTCTGGGCTCACTGTCGTGCATGATAAATTAGTGGACCCCGTCGCAATTTCTAACTCATTGGGTCAACACTTTGCTGAGATTTCGAGCTCTTCAAATTACCCGCCAGCGTTTCTCCCGAAGAAACTTGCAGCGGAAGTGCAACCTCTTGCATTCTCCTCTCAAAATCGCGAAAGCTATAATATTGTTTTCTCCATGCAGGAACTCCAACATGCACTCTCTTCTTCTCGCTCCTCCGCCCCAGGACCGGATGGTATCCACATCCAAATGTTGCTGCATGTATCATACCATAGTCTGCGTTACCTGCTTCGACTTTATAATCTAATTTGGACCGACAGTACTTTTCCCAGACGATGGCGGGAAGCTATCGTCGTTCCTGTTCCGAAACATGAAAAGGACAAACATCTCCCCTCTAGCTATCGCCCCATTTCTCTCACGAGTAGTGTATGTAAGGTTTTGGAGCGTATGGTGAATTGCCGTTTAGGTTGGTGGCTGGAGTCCCGCAGTCTTTTAACACCTGCCCAATGCGGTTTCCGAAAGCATCGTTCTGCAGTTGATCATCTTGTTGCTCTCTCTACTTACATCATGATCAATTTTCTCCGGAAACGCCAAACAGTAGCAATATTTTTTGATCTGGAGAGAGCATGCGATACCTGTTGGAGGACAGGCATCCTCCGCACACTTTTCTCTTGGGGCTTTCGCGGTCGGTTGCCCCTTTTTCTTCGCGAATTTATGGCAGAGCGCACATTTAAAGTGCGGGTGAACACTACTCTCTCCCGTACTTTCTCCCAAGAAAACGGGGTACCCCAGGGCTCCGTGCTAAGTGTTGTACTGTTTGCCATTGCCATAAATCCAATTATGGATTGTCTCTTTCCTGATGTCTCGGGCTCCCTCTTTGTGGACGATTTTGCTATCTACTATAGCTCTCAACGGACCAGCCTTCTTGAACGACGTTTTCAAGGCTGTCTCTATCGCCTCCACTCTTGGAGCATCGAAACAGGCTTCCGCTTTTCTCCCAGTAAGACCATTTGCGTTAATTTTTGGCGTCGTACGGAGTTCCTTCCACCTTCCGTATATCTAGGACCCGTCAACCTTCCGTTTTCGGGCGTCGCTAAATTCTTGGGTCTTATGTTTGACAGAAAACTGTGCTGGTCCTCCCACGTTTCCTATCTTTCGGCTCGCTGTCTGCGATCCCTCAACACCCTCCGTGTCCTGAATGGTACCTCCTGGGGAGCGGACCGAGAGGTCCTTCTCCACCTCTATCGCGCCTTAGTGCGCTCGAAATTGGACTGTGGAAGCATAGTTGACTCCTCTGCTCGGCCGTCTATTCTTCGGCGTCTTGGCTCTATCCACCACCGTGGATTACGTTTAGTGTCTGGAGCTTTTTACACCAGCCCTGTGGAGAGCCTTTATGCTGAGACTGCTGAACCTCAACTGTCCAATCGGCGAGCTGTCCTTCTAAGTCGTTATGCTATCCATTTGTCTTCCATGCCTGCTAATCCGGTCCTTGACATTTTTTTCGACGCCTCCTTGGATTTAAGTATGCAGGCCGCCCTTCTTCCCTACTACCGCTGGGAGTCCTCTTCCGTCAACTGCTCCATTCTCTTTCCTTCCGCTTTCCTAAAACTTTCTTGACAACTTGGGGTACAGCACCGCATTGGCTCCGTCCCCGGACCTGTCTGCTCCGTGATCTTTGTCAGTTTCCCAAGGATGGTACCCCTTCACTTGTTTATCGTCGGGCATTTTCTGCTCTATGCGCACAAATGACGGATGCCACATTTATTTACACTGATGGCTCAAAAACATCGTTTGTTGTAGGGAGTGCCTATATTGTTGGCGACACACCAAATCGATTTCGGCTTCCCGACCAGTGTTCGGTTTATACTGCGGAGCTTTACGCTGTTCTCCAGGCTGTCCAATACATCCGTCAGCATCAGCGGATACAGTATGTTATCTGTTAAGATCCTCTCAGCTCTCTCCTCAGTCTCCAAGTTCTCTACCCTGTCCACCCACTGGTCCACCGGATTCAGGACTGCCTACGCTTGCTCCACTTTGGGGGCGTTTAGGTGGCGTTCCTCTGGATCCCAGGACACGTTGGTATCTGTGGAAATGATGCGGCCGATATAGCGTCGAAGGCTCCAGTCTCTCTTCTTCGGCCAGCTATTCGCACGATTCCCTTCGCCGATCTACGGAGTGTTTTATGTCGTCGTATTGTTCTTTTATGGCATGCACATTGGTCGACACTTCCCCATAATAAATTGAGGGACGTGAAAGCTCTCCCCTGTGCTTGGACCTCTTCCTCCCGAACACGTCGTCGGGAGGAGGTAATTTTAACTAGACTCCGGATAGGGCACTGTCTTTTTAGCCATCGACATCTTTTAAACGGCGATCCTCCCCCACTCTGTCCCCACTGCTCTCAGCTGTGGACGGTAAGACACCTTTTACTTGAGTGCCCCTATTTTACTCCGTTACGCGCCCGTCTACAGCTGTCGCCTGAAATATCGTCCATTTTAGCAGATGACACGCGCTCAGTCGATCGCGTTCTCGAGTTTATTAGTGCCATTGAGATGACGTCAGTCATTTGAAGCTCTTTTTGGGGACAACCAACCCCTTTCTGTAGTGGTTTTTTTAAGCTTTCCTTCTGCTTTTAGTTTCTCCAATTTTTTGAGTTTCGTTCCCATTGCTGCTGGTTTCCATTTTCGTTTTTTACCTTTTTCTAAGTCACAGACCGGGCGGTAATGACCGTAGCAGTTTTGCGTCCTAAAACCAAAACAAAAAAAACAAACACTGAAGCGCCAAAGAAATGGGTATAGGCGTGCATATTCAAATACAGAGGTACGTAAACAGACATGTAGGTAAATACGGCACTGCAGTCGGCAACGCCTTTATAAGACAACAAGTGTCTGGCGCAGTTGTTAGATCGGTTACTGCTACTACAATGGCAGGTTTTAAAGATTTAAATGAGTTTGAACGTGGTGTTATAGTTGGCGCACGAGAGATGGGCCACAGCATCTTCGAGGTAGCGATGAAGTGGAGATTTTTCCGCACGACCATTTCACGACTGTATCGTGAATGTCAGGAATCAGGTAAAACATCAGATCTCCGACATCCTTGCGACCGGAAAAAGATCCTGCGAGAACGGAATCAATGACGACTGAAGAGGATTGTTCTACGAGATAGAAGTGGAACCCTTCCGCAAATTGCTGCAGATTTCAGTGCTGGCCCATCACCAGTACCTAGAAAGTACTAAAGATGGTCGTTTTAAATTTGATTCTATAAGTGTTGGTAAAACGTAATGTGCTCAAGCTTCAGCATGTGTAACAACCCTGGCGCAGACCGCACTCGCTTGGATATGGAGCTCGTGAACATAAATAGTTAATTCTGTAATAACTGTCAATTAAGTTAATGTTACACCACAAGGAACTTAATTATAGCCTCTTTCACATTATCCATTGAAGGTATTACTTGTTTCAACGTATTTATCGGAAAAAACTATAAGAGCTGGTTTCCGCGCATTTTACAGGTAGGTTTTCATACAAATTTAAGAAGTTTGCATAAATAGTAAGTGAAGAACTTGTTTTCGTTACACATATATAGTACTTAGTAGTGCTGTATCTGCTCGGGGGAATTAAAAGTTTTAAGTTCTATCTTTTAATTCTCTTCAAAACGCGTTATCCATATCGCACATACGCGATCTTGGACTCAATTTTTCGGGTATACAAGCTCCGTTACTTAAAGTGCATTACATCACTATGTTAATATAGTATCCATGTATATTAGTGCTCTTCATAACTTTAGTGATTCTTGTGTTCTGTAGTGAATAGAGCACTGCTTTTATTGCGTAGATAAATTTTATAAAAAGCTTGTCAACAACCATGAGCGAGAAGTGCCAAAGGCCTTGCCGTAATGGCAACACCGGTTCCCGTCCGATCACCGAAGTAAGCACTGTCGGACTGGGCTAGCACTTGGATGGGAGACCATCCAGTCTGCCAAGCGCTGTTGACGAGCGAGGTGCAAACTGAGGAGCTACGTGACTGAGAAGTAGCGACTCCGGTCTCGTAAACTGACATACGCCTGGGAGAGCGGTGTGCTGACCACATGCCCTCCGTATCCGCATCCAGTAACGCCTGTAGTCTAAGGATGACACGGCGGCCGGTCGGTGCCGTTGGACCTACGTGACCCGTTCGGGCGGAGTTTAGTTTTGTGAGCGAGAAGTATTTCAGCGGCCACAGGAAAGTTAGTTCTGGGGTTCTATGTTAGTGTTGCCACAGATGGTTACATTGGGGGGAATGTAGTGGCATGTGAACTGGGGAAGTAAATGGGTCTCTTCCATGGTATTGCAAAGTATGTTGAAGGGACAGGAAAACAGATGAACAGGAAGGGAAGCCTTAAGGCTGAACTCGATAGTGCTAAGGAGGAACTGATGAGGTTAAGGGGGAAGAAGAGTGAAGTGGGAAGTGATAGAAAAGGAACAAGAGTTACAGAAAGAGAACAGTATCTGAAAGTTTCATAACTGGCCCAAACAATAGATTTGCCATGCTACCACAGTTAACTAAGAAAGGGGCACAGGCAGGTGTAAGTCTAGTTAATACTCAACATACTTTCACCAGGAAACCAACTGTTGAAAAAAAGCGTGAAGTAGGAGGAAAGTTCTGTTGTTAGATAGTAACCACGGAAGAGGTGTGGACCAATTTTGCGGGAAAAATTGGGCGTCAGTACCAGGTCGCAAGTTGTTTTCAAGTCCAGTACATGTCATAGTCTAGTGACAGAGGATGCAGGATCTTTGTGCAAGGGTTTTACTAAGCAGGGTTATGTTGTGACAAGGATG
Source organism: Schistocerca nitens (assembly GCF_023898315.1). NCBI lineage: Eukaryota > Metazoa > Arthropoda > Insecta > Orthoptera > Acrididae > Schistocerca > Schistocerca nitens. The sequence goes on along the minus strand of NC_064621.1, from coordinate 347,177,564 downwards.
GGGCCGGTAACAGTATTGATAAGGATCAGCGCTACAGTATTGAGTGTGACGTGGTAAAAATAGTAGCCCCCAGTTGAACAGCTCTGTCAGGAGGGTCAATATGGACTTTGATCAGATGCTTCGGGTGGGTACTTTGTCAGGCACAAGTTTTGTTTGTGTTGATGGTATTGTTAAGAGGTACTTCACAAGGTATGACCTGCATCTCAATGGCGATAGCAAAATCTTCAAGGGGGAGGGCATTGAAACTCATGGGAGTACCTCTCAATATTGAATGAAATTCAGTTAATTAGACGCTCAGACAGACATGAACTAGAGATGTTAAAATATCATAGGATTCTGATAAAAGTACAGTGAAAAATAATGTTAGTATATTGCATCAGAATATCAAGGGATTGAAAGATAGTAAATGATCTTGTTTGTTTAGAAGATTTAGAAACTGAAGGTGGAACAGATGTACTTTGCCTATCTGAACATCACATAATCACAGATATGGAAAAGGTAAATGTAGGTGGATATAAGCTTTCACCACATGTAAGTAGAGACACTATGGAGAGCACAGGAGTTGTCATATATGTTAAAATTTATTGCAGTGTGAAAAATTTAGAAACTAAAAAATTTGAGCAGACCAACATATAGAAGCATGTGCATGTGAGCTTAAACTAAATAATGATACTTTTATAATTGTAGCTGTATATAGGTTCCCATTGGAATTTTTTAGCTATTTCTGAAAAACATCCGTTCTTTGTTGTGGTATCTGTCAGACAGAGGGATGCAAATTAGTGTTTGTGAGAATTTCAACGTAGATTTTCTGAAAGAGTCTGATAGAAAGCATGAAATTGAGACATTACTTGGTTCTTTCAAATTGACATCAGTTACTGTTTTTTCTACTAAGGTAGTACAGGAAAGTAGCAACTGATAATGATTTTGTGGACCAGGATAAATTTAATCAAATAAAAACTTTTTCCTGTTAATAATAGTCTTTTTTATTATGGTGCACACTTAGTTACAGTATATGGCGTAGCGCCATACAGTAATGTAAAACAGTTTTCCATAATAGTCCATTCAATTAACGATTTAAAGACTGCAAATTTTAGGAAAAGCTTGCAAAAGTTAGACTGGGATGAGGTGTACAGGGAACCTGGTGCTAATTTAAAATTTTAACTTATTTCATGATATTTTTGTGAGTGTATCTGAAAACAATTTCTCTAAGAAAACAGTGAAACATAATTGTAAGAAACCATCTAAAAATCCATGGCTTACTAAATGAATAAAAATATCTCGTAAACAGAAAAGGGAAATGTATCTCATAGCTAGATGGGGTAATGATACAAAAATAGTCAAACATTATAAAAATTACTGCACTGTATTAAGAAAAGTTATAAGAAAGACCAGAAATATGTGCATTGTGTCTGAGACTAGCACCTCTGATAATAAGATCAAAACAATTTGGAATATTGTTAAAATGACAACTGGCAGCATGGAAGACTGTATATCTATCAAACTCGATGAAACGTTTGTTAACAAATCGTCATAAATAATAAATACTTTTAATAATCTTTTTTTAAGTGGTTTAAAGATAATAGGATTCAGCTACTCGTTAGAAAATGCGAGGTTGTGTATGGAACAGGCAATACTTATGCAATTTGATAAAATTGAGATTCAGCCCACTTCTCCTATTGAAATTAGGAAAATAATAAATTGATTCAAATGTAAAAACTCGCATGGAATTGACGGTATTTCCAACAGATAAGTAAGATTCTCAGCCATATATGTAGTAACTCACTGAAATGGGGCATTATTCCGGGGGATAGGTCTGATGCTAATAACTACTGCCCAATCTCACTTCTGACAGCTTTATCCAAAATTCCTGAAAAAGTAATATATTCAAGGGTAGCTTCACGTATTTGTAAAATTGAAGTACTAACAAAATATCAGTTTGATTTCCAGAAAGGCTTTTCAACATAAAGTGCTAAATTGCTTTCATTGATCAAATGTTAAATGATGTGAATAACCGAAGATCACTCATTGGGATTTTTTGATTTATGAAAGGCTTTTTACTGTGTGAATGATAAGCTGAAGTAATCTGTTGTTAGTGGGACAGTGCACAAATGGTTTAATTCATCTTTAACTGGAAGGTTATCAAGAATGGTGTCCCACAAGGTTCAGTCTTGTCAATCTGTGTTCATAAAGATGCAAAGCTAGTTGTTTTGCTGATGATACAGGTATAGTAATCTCACCCAACAAAAAGAACTAGATCAGGAAATTGTAAATGGTGTTTTTCAGAAAATTATTAAGTGGTTTTCTGCCAATGGACTCTTACTAAATCTTGAGAAAACACAGTATATACAGTTCCATATAAAAAATGGCATGGCACCACTGATAAATATAGACTCTAAACAGGAGTGTGTTGCTAAGGCAGAACATTCCAAATTTCTGGGTGTGTGCATTGATGAGAAACTGAATTGAAAGAAACACATTCACGATCTGCTGAAACGTTTAGGTTCAGTTACTTATGTTATTAGGATTATTGCAAATTATTTTGATAAACGTATCGGTAAATGAGCCTACTACGCTTATTTTCACTCACAGCTTCCATATGGCATATTTTGGGGTAATTCATCATTAAGAGAAAAAGTATTCGTTCCACAAAAGCTTGTAATCGGAGTAATAGCTGGAAACCACCCAAGATCACCTCACAGACATTTAGGAAACTCGGGATATTCACAGTACCTTCGCAATACATGGTTCACTCAGACTTTGGCACAGAAAGGGGTGAGTCGTGCTGCCACAAAAATCTTTGATCATTTAATATATAGCATTAAAAGTCTGACAGATAGCCAATCAGCATTTAAAATTTTTTCTGGATGACAGCTCCTTCTGCTCAGTAGATGAATTTTTAGATATGAAACAGTAATTGTAAAAAGAAGGATTATATCTTGTAAAGAAAATTTACGTTAAATGGATACGTTCCACATCATTACGAAATGCCGTACTGATGGTGTATGGCTGAAGGATTAATGTTGTTATATAACAATATCCTAACGCCTACTCCGGCCACTGTACGCAAAGGACAGATCCGACACAACAAAGCATAACCTGATAGTATACTAGGTTATCTTTATACTAACTAACCAGTAAAGCCTTAGGACAAGTTAAGGATCATGTAATGGAAGTGAGGTCTGCTTTTAACACAATGTTATTTAGTCTAAAGTTGAACAAAGGTAAATCAAAGATATTTTTTTTGCTTTTAACGGAAAATCATTTACTCTTAAATGAAGCAAAGGTTAATCAAAAGTTAGCAGGGACACCAAATTAATTGAACCTCGAACTGTGTTAACAAAAAGTGAGAGTATCACTGTCGAGGAACCCTATGGAAGGACGACTGCCTGAAGGCTGCAGCGCCAAGATGTCATTATCTGAGCACCTATATGATGCAAGATTAAAGAACACAAACTCAAATTGGAACTAAGTTAGCAATTTAGGTTGCAGATCTAAAACATATGAGTAGCGAACTGCTCAGATTAAGTACAGCGCTACCGCAAATTGGAGAAACATACATCTGCTCCAAGTCACCGGAGTGCGCAAACAGCACCAGACCGCCGTCAGCTCCAGTCGTCCTCGATCAACTACCGCGTCCCTCGAAACTCTGGCCGGGATCCCCGAAAAATTCCTCCCTCTTGCGCAACTTCCTACCTCTCAAAAATTACAGGTGGAAGGGCTGGCTCCGTACTATTGCCTACTCGACGGTCGAGAAATGTCACGTAATCGGGGAAATGACAGCAAAGTTCCACCTCTATGCATACACGAGATCAGCACTTGACTGAAACACTGTGTTACTTCGACTGTTGGCGCGTTCACGCTTTGCTCTTGATGGCACAATGCAGCCTCATTAGGTAAACCATTCTGGGTGATCGCACCACCTATTAAGAAGCATGTCCCGCCTATCGTGAAGTCCAGGGGGCCATTATAAATTGCGGTGATTTCAGTGAAATTGTTGTCTTTGAATAAAAGTGTCATTTCTGTTTGTCTCATTCCGTATTTCTTTCAGTTGTCATTTTGTGCTGTACTGTGACAGTTCTTTTTATACATGGTCCAAGTTTCATCAGGCTATGTTTCTTGGCAGTGACTCATCATTTAAAAATAATTTTTGTCCTTAAGTTTTGCATAGCAAAGTACTAAGACCTGTGGCTGAACCATAATTGCACCAACGCGCGTATGTTTTTTTTTCCATTCCAAAACAATACCTGCCTCTCAGCTAGAACCCGAAGTCATTCACTAATCACTTCGACAATGAGTGAGCAGATATCTGCTAAAGACAACCACTGCGAACTTAGATCACATTACGGGAGATTAAAATTCTAGTTCATTGGAGAGAAAGCACATGTTTATGGAAATCGAAAAACAACATCCACCTCAGGTACCAAAAGTAATGCGACATTGCTATCAAATATCACTGTACGATATTAACTCATTTGAAATTCAGCAAGCCTGGTCACATTCCCTTTCTTTTTTCAGGTGTATTTTAATTAGAATTTTAAAGGTTTATAGCAAAGCAGTTCACAGTGTCACGATTTAAAACTACAGGGACTGGACGTACTACTTGAGAAAGCATGATTCCTTTTTCTCTCTAATTTGGTGATGGTTAGCTTACTTTCATAAGTATCTGCTGTGTGGGAAAAGCAGAGCATGGTGGATTTGCGAGGGGACCTGGACAGGCAGAGGAACGCAGCAACAAAGAAGATGGTTCTTTGTGGAGAGCTGGGTCCGGCCTCCGAGCGACTCTGTGTAACAGGAGTCTGGCGCCGAGATGGTGAGGCGTCACGCAGGACTTAATGCGTTTTTTATAACAAGGGACAGGCCAAAAGTCGAACCACTGGCGTGCTCAGCTTTCTAACCGCCGGAGAGAGCCGCGTTCGTATGTTTTCTGGAAGAGCTTTTGCAGATAGCCACCAGCCGCTTTCAGAAAGAACGCGGTGGGCTGAAACAACAGACCTAGCTTAGTAACTCTACAAATTCTCAGCACCTCTAGCGAGGCGAGGGAAAAACGCAAGAAGACCATGTTGGTGGAGGTGTAGGTGACATCAAAGCGACTGCACTGAAACTTCTATTTTTTAGAAGCGGGAGTGGATTCCGAATGTCCATTGGATCTGTTCAGCGACGCATTGTCTTGGCAGGGTATTCGGTGACAGTGGGCACCACGCGATTGAAGCCGTAGTCACCGCACTTTTTATGTGCGTTGGTGGGAATCCGTAGGACTCCACAGTGTTCCTGGGTGCATTACGTACCGTCATATGGCGAGAGGTAGGAACACACAATGCACCCGGGAATATTATCGAACACGATGTTTTTTTGGTCCGGGTATTGTGGAGTGGGGAGGTGTAATGTTGCATAGGCGTACTGACCTCCAAATCTTTAAACACCGTACTCTCATTGGTCAACGTTATTGTGATACTGTACTCCTTCCCCACACACGAATTGTACAGGTGGGAGAGCTCTTGGAACTAGAGGTTATTAGGGTCTGCCCCTTCGCCGGCCGCTGTGGTCGAGCGGTTCCAGGCGCTCCAGTCCGGAACCACGCTGCTGCTACGGTCGGAGGTTCGAATCCTGCCTTGGGTATGGATGTGTGTGATGATGTCCTTAGGTTAGTTAGGTTTAAGTAGTTCTAAGTCTAGGGAACTTATGACCTCAGATGTTAAGTCCCATAGTGCTCAGAGCCATTTGAACTATTTGTACCTGAGGGGTGCGTTTAAGAGACGTACTGTATCACGTACATATGCACCAACAACCACCCAGCATTCGCTTCTTATACAATATAATGTTAACTGATTATATCAATACTTTTTCAATGTATCCCAAATGTGAAATATAACTGCAACCCTTATTCAGCTCATTGTTAGGCACCTTGATTTTATTAATAATATAACCGCGCTGATGGAGGCATAAAAACCCCTTACCAACTTTGTGGGCAGCATGGGAGAACGGGAATGGGCATGCTTTGCCGTCCGTGGTGATCACACGCCCTATTAAGAGCCGTGTCCCGCCTTTTGCATTTTCCAGGGGACCATCATAAATCGCGATGACTTCAGTGTACTCATTGTATTTGAATAAAACTGTAGTTTCTGTTCGTATCATTGCGTATTTCTTTCAGTGTCTTGTGCAGCATTCTGTAGCAGTTCGTTGTATGTATGGTTCAAGTTTCATCAAGCTATGTTACTTGACAGTGACATATCATGAGAAAGTCACTTTCGTCATTTAGGTTTAGTCCGAGAAGAGAGAGGGGTCTTAGTGTCATTCAGCAGGATACAGCCCTCGACGGCGACAGACAGTCGGATTATTTTGACTTTAAAAAATTATTTACTACTGTTTCGCATTATCAGTCAATGAACAAAAGAAATTAATTACAAAATGTTTGGCCATCTATTAGGAGACTGAAGCCAGTAAGTTATACTGCACAGGTTAGCGATGTCAGATAAGTAAGAAGCTTCTCGGAAATCTCAATACAGTCCATAGATAAATTACTATTCACGCTACATATGTGCACGTAGATGTAGGATTCGGCCTCGAGCTTTGTGAAGAGAGGTTGAACTTGGCTCCTGTGGGATTAAGCTTCCTGGAGTCTCAATACAGCCCATAGATAAATTACTATTTGAGCTGTATATAAATGACTTCGTATTTGATGTCGGGACGTCTCAGAAACTGATACGAAGTGACTGCCCCGGTGGAAAATTGCAAGCTGCAGAAATTATTATAAATGATCAGTATTTGGTTCAAGGGAAAAAATAAAGCAAAATTATGGTTTAAAGACCCCTTGACGAAGTTAACACGAACACAAAATCAAATTAAATGAGTATGGTGAAGAAAAAGGCTGTGGTCATTATATGCACACCGCAATGCCGATCAGCGCAAGTGATCAAAGAACTGTACTGAAAACCTAACAAAGACGACTAGACAGTCATTTGATATGAAATGTTGCACTCCCAACTGTGTCATTAAAATTAGTTGAAGCGTTTATTGTTTTTCGCTGCATCGTACTTCGTGTGCTGCCACCCATATCTTTACGAGTTATGGTGGACGATTGTGGAAAGTATTGTAAAATTCAGTCCCCATCTCGGTTTATGTATACCGATAAATCAGTTTGTACAAGAAAATGCCAAACAAAACATTTATTGAAGCTGACATGCTTTAAACTGGAAACCGCTGGTAATAAAAGACCGAATTGCGTCATTCAGCTCTGACAACAAGTTACCAGGAGCTCTACATTTTGAGGTGTTCCCCCACAGCACATTCTAAGAGCTGTTTTCTCATAGAAGAGGGACATTTTTAACAGAGAATATTTTTGTTTCGTAATCCATCTCATTGTGAACAACACAGCCGCGAAAATTCGGACCACATGTAAGTGTCGAACTGTCAGTACATTGTCTAGCTATCCACGATATTACTGGTTGTGCATCTAGATTCAGTAAGCCACCTTACGGTGCGTGGCGGAGGGTACTCTGTTACCAATATCTTGCCCCTCTTTCTTGTGCCATTCGCGAATGGTTGTGTGGAGAGAATGAGTATCGGTGAGCATCAGTGTGGGTACTAATTTTTCTGATTTTTCTCACAATGTGAGAGCAAGTAACTTCAAAACCACGCTCTCGGAATTTCAACAGTAAACCTATTCCTTGGTACACACAACATCTCCATCTCCCTTGTAGTGTCTGTCACCGGCGTTTGTTGAGCATATCCATAATGGTGTCACGCCGATTAAACGATCAAATGTCGTTCTCTCTCTCTCTCTCTCTCTCTCTCTCTCTCTCTCTCTCTCTCTCTCTGTCTCTCTCTCTCTCTCTCTGTCAAGCCCGGTAAGTATCCCACATTGATGACTATTACTCGAGGATCGGCAGAATAAGTGTTTAGTAAACCATTTCTTTGGCGGATAAATTACATTTCCATAAAATTCTCCCAATGTATCTCAGGTTTGGATCTGCATTTCCTACAATTTAATTCATTTGGTCATTTATCTTTGTCACTTCGGAAGGTCGTATGTTGTATGTTAACCGGAGACAGAAACGACGGAGAGACTCCGTCCCCGCCGCAGCCTCAGTGGTCGACAACACCACGACTACTACCGCAATCCACTTCACCCCTTCGCCGCCTCACACCACCGAACCCAGGGTTATTGTGCGGTACGGTACGGCCCCCGGTGGACACCCCCCCCCCCCCCTCCAGGGAACGTCTCGCACCAGACGAGTGTAACCTCTATGTTTGCGTAGTAGAGTAATGGTGGTGTACGCGTACGTGGAGAACTTGTTTGCGCAGCAATCGCCAACATAGTGTAGCTGAGACGGAATAAGGGGAACCAGCCCGCATTCGCAGAAGCAGATGGAAAACCGCCTAAAAACTATCCACAGACTGGCCTGTTCACCGGACCTCGGCCCAAGTCCGCTGGGCGGATTCGTGCCGGGGACCAGGCGCTCCTTCCCGCTATGGAAAGCCGTGCGTTAGACAGCTCGGCTAACCGGGCGGGCCTTCAGAAAGTTACTCACTGGTGTTTTACGGTAGTTACCGTTTCCAATGTTTTGTCGCCAATAGTGTAATGGAACAGAAGAAGATCTAATCACCTATTCATGCGCAATACGCTACATTTACTCGTGTTCGAGTTCCACTGCCACTCCCTGCAGCAAACGTCGATACTCTAGCAGTTATTCATATTTCGCTACAGTCTTCTAGCGGTGCAATCTTCCTATAGACAACAGCGTTGTCCACGAATAACCACACGAAACATCCAACATTATCGGCTAAATCATTACGATACATTCAACAGTACCGGCCCTATCACGCTCCCTTGGGATTCTCCTGAAATTACGTTAAAAGGTTATGAGCTACTACTTCCCATCAGCACCGATAATTCTTCGCACACTCTATGGAGAGGATTATGTCTCAAATGATTTGATACTGTTTCTGCCGAGTCTTGAGCTTGGCCTTGTTGAGCAAGAATATTAATTATAATGGATCAGGTTCTCTATCTACCGAAATCGGCAACTCCATAAAGGTTAAACACTGTTTATTCGTATAAATTCTCTTAATACCACTTAACGTGTTCACTATGCTCTAGTTCGCGATAGTGTGTGCCATAAACGAGAACCGCCTTGTTAGGCCATCGTTGGCTCACAACTACTGTTACTGCTACCATGGTTAACATACAACTGCTTTTTGCTCACTGCACATTATGGCGTCAACGATACTATATACCAATATGTAAGAGAACTGTTCGCTTACAAGTTGTTATTTTCAGGTTCTGTGCTTTAATCTGTAGAAACAGAACCCTTACAGGATCGCTTTGTTTGTCTGACTGCTAAGATCTCTTTTTCTCAAGAACGGGCAGAGGTATTGAGTTCATATTTATATCACATCTTAAGGTCAATGGTACCTTGGCGATTGAAAAAAAAAAAAAAAAGGTTGAGCTTCTAAGTCAATTCAGTCAAATGATACGGCCATTTACGTCGCATATTTTGATACTCGAAAACTCACTCATAGAAACTTGTAAGGTACTTGCTACTGATCTGGAATCGTGGAATTTGGAAAGGACCAAATTTTTACATTACAAGTAAAGGAAAAAAAATTGTCACATTCTTAAGTCTATGATTCCGTGGCGGTGTAAAAAGTTTCATCTCCTACGTCAGTGCGATGAAAAGATTCGGCCATTTGTGTCACATATTAACTCACTTGTCAAAAGCTGTAAAATATTTTCCGTTGACTTGGAATCATAAAACCTGCCAAGAAACAACGTTTCCCATTACAAGTAAATTTAAAAAAATCTGAAAGTCGTTAAATTACAATTACATCACAAAATCTGTCTATAGCCATTTGAAGAAACATTGCGTTTATCATCCGTCAGGATTAGACGAACATTTTGCCTGCAAATATAAAATGTAAGTTGTAGTCATGTGTTACTAAGAAGAGGATACAAGTTTTATTAAGTCTTCGCTCTTTACAAATTAAACTGAAGTCCCCTGCTTGCTTCTTTTTGTATGTTTGGGCTAGCCGAAAGAATTAATGTAGAGATGCTGATACGGTATTGGAGTTGCGGTTGCCAGTATACTGCCAGTATCGATATTCATAACAGGCAAAAATCGTCGAGATTCTCGATTTCCAGGGTGGATGTGAATCGTATTCAGACTGGCCCGTTTCTTCGTTAAGAATGATGTATAGAGCTCTATCTACAAGGGAGTCCTGAATCCAGTGACAAATCCGTTCTGATGCAATGTATTTCTTTTTTCACTAATTGACGGTGTGAAATTCTGTCAGATGCTTCCAGAAGTGAAGGTACACGGCATCAACGTGGTGGCCGTTATGTTTGTGCTGCTTACTCTCCCGTAGTCATCTCTAGACCTCCACACACTTCCTCGCTCTGTCCTACACTCCGCTATGAACTTTCCGGCAAATTCCATCAGCGTCAGGGCAGATGACATCGCCATCCGCCCTACAGAAACCTTGAATGGCGCGTCAGCTGTAACGCGATAAGCCCTTTTGGAAGCGCTGCGCCGTACGCTGACGGAGCGACGCCTAAAAGCCCGCGCGCGGCCGGTCTTCGATTCGTGACGTCACGGGGAAGCCAATGACGTCACGGCGGCCGCCCTAGTTCGCTCAGCGCTGCGAAGGGGTGCGGGGGTGGATCGGTCCGCGCGGGCAGACGCCCCGGCGCCGGCGCCGTCAGTGGCGTCACGACTGGCCGAGCGTCGCTGTCGGCACAGGTGAGGGCGCTCTGCAGCGTAGGGGCTCAGGCAGGAGCTGCGACGCGGAGAACGCCAACAGCCGTGGGCGGTGGCGGGCGCTGTGTCGACCGTGAGGTAGTCTTTGGCACAGTGGCTGGCAGCTCCTGTTCGCTTCACCCTGCTGTCCGAAGTAGTGCCGCCGCTACCCGTATTTGTGTTGCGCAAACAGCCGCTTAACTAGTGATATTTATGTTGGCACCATTTTGTTTATTTACAATTTTGGTTGTGTTTCACATATTATTTACGATCGAATGTCGCGTGCAGGTAGAATTGGCAGTCCTTAGCACGGACAAGGGGGTGTATACTGGACCACCTACTGCCGTGAATAACGTATGAAAAAATTAGTTACTTGCGAAATCTGCTTATTACTTGTGGTTAATTTCGGTGTCAGTGGGAACAGTCCCCACTGGCTAAATCTCTAGCTGCGCCAGCTTTTATTTTGTACCCTGCGAAGAATCCTTTTCGGAACATTTAAGGGACGATCGAAAATTTTCCGTTTGGGGGTGTTGCTGCAGCGTATATGCAACGTAGCGCGACTCCGATGCGGATGTATAAGCAACGACATGTAGTCAAGGGATTAGTGTGGCATTTGTGCCTTCCGAAGTGGGCGCAGTAAATACGCAAACGTTAACTATGCCGACGTTATTACCAAATGCGTCCAAACAGGATCAACGTTCTACCGATCGAGAAACACCGGTAGACATCCACGGGAGAGTAAAAAATGTTTAGGGGGAAGTAAGACTGTCGAAAATCACCCTTTTTGAATGGTGGCAATGGTGCACCAATGGGGGCTGCTTCGTGATAACGCACGCCCCCATATCGCAAATGTCGTAACGCAGAATTTACGCCAACCAGCTCTTTAGTCCTGATCCGTCCCCATGCGATTATCACACCTTCCGGCTCTTAAAATTGCCCTGAAGGGTCGACGATTCCTGTCGGACGAAGATGTGCGACAGTGAGGTGATTGTCTCGATCTTCATGGCGATTTTGCCTGATTGGCATAGGGATTCTGGACTGTACTGGTTTCAAACGGAAATTCAGATCGCTCCTTTTATTAATAGGGAATAGTCATACGATCACCACACATCAGAGCCCAATAAGTATAACTGTTCATGATAGTATTTTAGACGTTGCAGCTTTTATAGTTGGCGGCAAACTGCCATTTCAGGTTAACACCACACGTCATATTCACTCTAGATGTCTGTTAATGCTCACTAACCGCTTTGTAGATGCCGACTAGAGTGGCCGAGCGGTTCTAGGCGCTACAGTCTGGAACCGCGCGACCGCTACGGTCGCAGGTTCGAATCCTGCCTCGGGCATGGATGTGTGTGACGTCCTTAGGTTAGTTAGGTTTAAGTAGTTCTAAGTTCTAGGAGACTGATGACCTAAGCAGTTAAGTCCCATAGTGCTCAGAGCCATTTGAACCATTTGAGCCGCTTTGTAGATGGATCCAGTGTTCGTGAATGTGCCCAGTTATGTGAGTTTCCGAAACGACAGCATATTCCAGCAAGACTGTTACAGGATTTATTAATTTGTTTCACAGTCGGAGATATCAGCGTCTGTGCCATTTTCAAATTATATCTCAATGCGAAGAGCGTCAATACATCTTAGTTACCACGTTCGTGTCCAGCTACATTCATATATTTCACTTCATCTGTTTGCGAATAAACGTAGGTCTCGTCGTCTGCATAAAAGGAAAACATGTTACTTCATATAACAATTTGTATTGAACTCGTTGTGAATGTTGCGTTCTGTTTGCCGGTAGACGTGCACCAGTTTGACGTGGGACACATACGGTGGTAAAAAGGGCGCGTTACTTGCAGTGGGAATGCCTATATGAAGTGTTACGCCATCCTTTTATACAGACGACGAGTAGAGATTAAATTAAATATATGAATTTGGTTGGGCACGAAGACGGTTTTGACGCCCTTGACGTTGTTGTCACTTGAAAACGGCGCACACGCCGAAATAGTTCAAATGGCTCTAAGCACTATGGGACTTAACATCTGAGGTCATCAGTCCCCTACACTTAGAGCTACTGAAACCTAACTAACCTAAGGACATCATACACATCCATGCCCGAGGCAGCAGCGCTGTTCCGGACTGAAGCGCGTAGAACCGCTCGGCCACAGCGGCCGGCTGCCGAAATAGTGTGTGAGATTAAGAAATCCATTAACAGTCCAATCGGAACATACTGTCATTTCCAAAATCTGTAGACCTGTCTTCCTAAGAAAACAGAAAGAATCTTCTGGGCGGCAGTATTCATAACAAATATATTAATGATTGAGGAACTTGACATCTCTCACTTCTTGTAAGAAGAGCCAAGTAGCTGTAATAGAAAAATAATTTCTGCAGTGTGCTTTCCATGTGCGAGAAGGGGGGAAACAATTACAAGCGCGGACACAGACGTTCCCGTCTTCCTTTCGCAAGCATTTCTTACGTTACGCATCGCCACGGTTTGTCGGAATCACAGGCTTCTAAGAGTAGTACAGACATGGGAGGTGTCGTCGCAGTTTGATCAGTACTAATAGTGGCACAGCAGTAATGTTTCATCGGCCAACGAACTCTTTCGCTGCTTTTTTAAAATTTCATTTTCACCGTCTACTATACTATTTATTACAACTTTCACGACTGCAATTTCGATCCTAGCTTATTTTCAGGTGGTTAAAGATGCTGAGAACACAGCACTGAGTCAACATTAATAAAATGAATAAAAATGATGTGAGCGTCAGCATTCGTCAGCTACACCACTGGTGTGTAACGGATGGGATTACGTTCCGATGGCGTACGTGACAAATGCTGACACGACCCCATGCGACAGGGATTCCCAGACGGTGGTACGAGTATCACTGGTGGTATTCAAAGGACATTTCAGGTGGAACGCATACAAGTAAAAGCACCTGATTGTCGAAGCACACATTGTATAATACACCGAGAAGTATTAGCTTCCAAGGATATGGCCGAAAAAGTTTTCATTGTTTTGACAGACGCTCTAAGGATTATAAACGTCATGACGGCAAGGGCTCTAAACTCGCGGTTATTCAGTTTATTGTGTGAAGATACGGGAGTTAAAATTAAAAGTTTGCTTCCTCATGCTGAAGTAAGTTGGGTGTCTCGCGGCAAGATTTTGAACAGAATGTCTGAGCTGAGAATCGAGGTTGTTATGTATCTCAGTGACAAAAACAATTACATGAAGAATTTTTCGCCGATGACCTGTGGTTATCAAGATAGGCCTATTTAGCTGATGTCTTTGACAGACTTAGCGTTTCGATTATAGACGTGCAAGGACGAGGCAAAGCATCCTTCTTATCAGATAACAGAATATCGTCTTTCAAAAGAAAATTGAAACTCTTTAGTTCACGAGTACTGAACAATGCCCTTTTCGCATTCCCTACTTTTACATCAGTTTTGGAACTAGCTCCCATGGAAGATTTAGTTCGAGACATTGCTGCACGTTTAGAGGTCCTACAAAAAAGTTTAGAATAGTACTTTCCCGAATGATACACAATGTAACTGGACACGGAATTTATTTTCAGGAAAAGTACAGTAAGAAGCAATTACTAAAAAACTTTCATCGACATATGAGCTACAGCTTCATGGAAGATGCTTTCAGACAGAAAACTCTACTTTCTTTTCGGATGAGAACAAAAATAGTATAACGGTACCTTTCTATTTTCAAACAAGCAATCCGAGTTTTGATGGCGTTTTTTACTGCTTACAAGAGTAAAAGTGGATTTCTTGAGTTGTACATTAAAAATAAATACAGAAACAGACTTAGCGTTTAAGAAGACTTTGGAGTTAAGTTGATCTCAATGGAGCCAGACTTTGAAGCTATGTTTAAAGATGAACAGCAGCATGCTCCCAGCTGAACGTATAGATGTTCTTTCGTCTAAATTTGAAAACTGACTAATTACTGATTTTGAAATCTGATTTGCCGTCAAAGTTTGATTTTGTTTTGAGTTCTTTTGTTCTTTAAACTCTAATTTACTTAAGCCCATGCTCAGTTTATTACTATGTTGCACAACTGGTTTATATTATTTGTGATGTAAAAGTTTAATAAGTGTTTGAAATGTCATTCCTCTCTTACTCATTGAATATTTTTGTCAGAATAGGCTTAACATTATTTGCTACAAGTAAGTGCCAAATGTGAACATGAATGACTCTGCAAGAAAGTCCTCCCACAAACCTTGTTATTTGTGTGTGTCAGATTTCTGGCATACACAGTAATTGATCACTCCGTCGCAAAAACAGTGTTTGTACTGTCAGCACTGAGCAATGTGGCGAGAATTATTCCCATTGCCCCGTTAGCCACCGATGCGACAGACGTCCCCAACCTCCCGCAGCCCCCCCCCCTTACCAACTTCAGAGTTCGTTAATTAAAAAGTGAACAAGCTATGAAGGTATGCTGGTAGACCCAAATTTATGAGAAGTCAAGTGGTTTGCAGCGACAAGAAGCCGGGTAAACCCTGCCATAGAGGCTCATCATTTTTATTCATGTTGTTTATGTTCACTACTGCTGCGTTTTTACCAGTAGTGCCCGTAACTACTTGAAAATAATCAAGTCGACATTGCTATCGTGGAAATTGTAGTAAATAGCACAGTCGATGGTGAAAATTATGACATGTAAAAAATCCCACGACAAATATATTATTTCATTTCTTGTTACATGGCCTATTCACACAAAGTTGTAAAACATTGTTAAATACAGGGTAATTCAAGGCAAAGGTGACACTGTGCGTTTAGGGTTAAGTGAAAACACCTGTAAGGTGAACTCCCGACAGCGAGATTATCACTCATTGTCCCAGGGATGCGTTCAGGGTGTGATGCAATGATAAGTGTATACTACATGAGATATTTGTACCTATTCTCAAAGAAACAACCTCATCACCATTCGGCGTTGAGCACTTCTCAAGACGGTGAATTGTGTCTTTTGGGAAGCCATATCCGGGGTATAAAGAACTCTAAAAGTGTCCTCTTGTTGCTTCTGTGTCTGGTTGTATCCATTTACATACTAAAGCCGTTGTTTGAGATCAGCAGACACATCGTAGCCACTGATTTATTTCTTTCCGTGGCTAAGTAAAATGTTACCATTTAGAAAGAATATCACTTCCACCAGCCTGATATTTTAAATGAGTACTTTATTAAATACTAAGAGCCAGTTTCGTGTAGGAGTTTATTTTATTAAAGTGTAAATGTGGTTCTTGTTAAAATCTTACGACGAGGATGTTGTGTCGTCACGCATTTGTACAGTTGAAAATGAACGCTTACTCTGGCCAGTTGTTGATAACAAGATACTCATTCAAACAAACAACCTATTCTAAGCGATTTCGTTCTCTAAATTTATCAAGGCTGTGGTGCCTACTCAGAAGGAGTCGAGTGACAGCACATACGTTAAATCTGACCTGCAAGCAATCACTCGGATATAGGCATTTTGATTCCGCTGTTAAAATACCACGATGTGCATTCCTGAAATGAATATTAAAAATGCATCAGTGCACATGTTCCATACAATGTATATTACCTGAGCGCACTATGCAGTTTGTAGTAAGTAATTATTACCAACCCCATTATCTACACTTATTACTTACATACTTCGTATGCTATGTCATTGCGAGCATGCTCTGGCTTTGCCTTAAGGGTGCTTTTTCAAAACAGCAATAGGTACATGGTGAGGCGAGAGAGAGAGAGAGGTGGCTTTGTGTCTTTTCCAACGGCCAGTTGCAATGAAAGTGTGATGGTTGCTTATAGGAAGAGTAAAATTTAAGGCCTGCGATATTGTCTGTTTTACTAATGCGTCTGTTTGTTTACTGCCTCACATGGACGCAGCTTATAGAGCACCATGGATACTGAGGTAAGAGAGAAAAATGAAATTTGATGTGAGTACGGCGTGTTTAAAAATGAAATTTGATGTGCGTACGGCGTGTTTGGCCGGGCGAGAGAGAGAGAGAGAGAGAGAGAGAGAGGGAGGGACTGAGACTGAGACTGAGACTGTTTTTACTCATTATGTAATGTATTTTTATATTGTCTGATTTTATGAATTTTTACACCACACATACATTTCGGACGTTATAACTCAAGAACAATTTAAAATTGAACAGTATGCGTCGCTGCTTTCATTTTGTCGCTGGTGAGGACGGCAGCTACAGGCCTGCTCTTGCGATTTGCTTCCCACGTGATAATCAGAAAGCCGAACCATTCGTTTTAGTTTCGTCAAACAAAAACACCTATTACATTTGCCATGGTTGCTCTTTATTAGAGATCTTATTCCTGTGGTGAAAATGCGTTGAACGTGTCGTTCCTTGTTGAAGTAGTTCGCTTCTGGGTTTTCTGTATAAACTGGTTCACGCAAAATGACCCACAAACATATGCAGTCAGTTATCCTCATGTCAGTAACAAAGCCGAAGATTGTCCTTTTCCTACTCAACTTTATCTGTGTTAGCAAGAGGGCGTTAACTTGACACTTGCCTGAATTTTTTTTTCTAACCAAGGTGTCTTGTCTTTTGCACGCTGCTTCTCAGAAGCCGAAGGATCAGACCGAGATGCACGAGGTAAGTTTTCGAAAACTTTTATCTTACTAATATTGTTTTTGCAAAAATTTGTACAGAAACCGCCGACTACGATATTCTTTGAGACTGCTATCTTTCAAAAGTTCACTCTTAATAATAACTATTTGTTTTGCTAAAACTGCATCGTGTCTTCTTTATTATACTACTGGACTGAATGGATCTTGGTCAGTGGGGAGTGTCAGACTAAATGTCAAAAGGGGGCCACTACCGATAGTCAAGGTTCTCAAAAATTTTGTTTATCGCGCATTTCAACTTTAGATATAGAAAGATTTTTTCAAGTCGTATCGGCGTTCGCATTCCACATGTAACTGCACCATAGCGCTGCGTTCATACTCTCACTTAATTTTCCTATTTCTGATAATGTGTCAGCACACCCGACTTTATGTAAGAAAAATTCTAGAAGTTGTATTTCAGAAAACGTGTTTGGCTGTCTTAAAACCGTGTCTGTCGCAGAGTTTTGTTGTTGTCGCCGTCGTCAACCTGAAGATTTGTCTGATGTAGCTGCACGTTCTAGATCAGTGGTTACCAACCTTTCGCAGACCATTGTCCCCAAATGCAGTTAGACATTAACTAGTACCCCACCATCCCCCGCTGCCGTCTGTTGTCCCCGCCCCCCTCCCCCACATTATCGCCAACTTTAGCACAACTATCAGTAGAATGAAGGACTTTTCTCGGGACAATTTTATTTTTAAAATGATGAAAGATGAATGATATTCAGTTTGTTTGTTTGCACGTGTGTTAGAATGAATGACGAAGTAATTCGTGTTGCACCCGAAGTGTTACCCACAACTCCTTCCCATAAAAGAAAACTGACTGTCCACAGTGAGGGTTGACACTTGTTACAAAACATGCTTCTATTGCATTACTTGTCTTCATTGCGGCACTTGCTTGACCTGCATATTGCAACACCACTTAAAGTAAACCAAGTTAAAATGTGTGTTCTATACTTACCGTTCGTAAAGCATTTGATTGCTGCACTTCTTACTTCTGAACTGGCAGAAACTGGAAGATTTCAGGCTGTTAATGATCTCTGACTGACCACGACCACTGATAGTCTCTACCTCCGCATAGTTACTGGAGACTACATCTATTTAACTTGCTTATTGTCATTAAGCCTCTGTCTCATTCCACCTTGTTTTAACCCCACACTGTCCTCCATTATCAAACTGACTATTGCTTGATGCCTCAGGACGTGTTCTATCAACCGATCCCCGTTTGCAGTCTGGTTGTGCCATCAAGATATTTTTATATAATTAAGAGGTTAAGACTATGTGTGGTTAGGTAAAACATGTTCGTGCTGGTAAATTTTACTTCGCTACATTGGCCCTTGTAGTGTAGGAGGTACCTGCTGCTATTTGTCAATAGCAAAAAATTCTGTTTATTCAGGAATAACTTTAAGTCGAATGCATAGGATCCTCAACTTCTTATGTCACAAAATCTTAATAATAATAATAATAATAATAATAATAATCATTGAAAATAGCATGCAAAATTCTGAAACTCTTATGGGTAAAACGTGATAAGTGAATTGTATCTTGCATAAGTCGGAAATTTTCTCAAATGTTTCTTCACAGGCAGAGAAATTACAATCTAAGAGATTCAAAAGGTGGTAGATAATAATCTGCGCTAGATTCAACTTCTCAAACAGTATGAGGTTATTATTCTAGTCTGTGAAAAGTGTCTTAAAGCGGAGTGAGTAGTTAAATTGCTCGTATATTCATTTCGGTAAGCTACACTCAGTTAGCACCTTTTGTTCCTCTGTGTAGACTTTTACCTGGCTTAGAAAAATATATGGAGTGTAAAATAAGTCAGCACATCGTCTTCTATTTTTATATCACCCAATAGCGTCTAAACTATAATGAAGTAGTCAGCATTGAAGATGTAGAAAAATTAATCATGTGAAAGGAATTGGTTTTGAAGGAGTCGATACAAAATTCACTTAAATGGTTGAGTAGAAACGATCACGAGCCCATATCAAGGCAACTGGAACAACTGTTTTACCGAGTGTAGGGAGAATGTCAACAACGGCACCTCATCGATCACTACACTACCCTTTCTGGCATATTCGTTTCGAGTAGTTCTGTAAAATGAAGACTCTTCTCACGTAGTCCACTCACCAGTTATGTAGCATTGATGCGAGAAGAGATTCATAATTTGTGTAAATATTGGTGCAGCAGGTGCTCTGTTTGTGGCAAACACACCTGTAAAAGGTGTGGTAGTATCTGACACCGTTTGTGTTTGCGTAGCGCCAGTTACTCCGGTTCAGTAAGACGATACACGCCCTGTCACGCGTCGCACCACCTGTTGCAAGAACCTTTCACACCCACACACGCGCGCCCTCGGACAGCTGCGTGCTGTTTGTGAACCTTCGTCACGGTTTCCAGATCGGTTCATCGTCCATCGGGAAACTGTACACTCCTTGACTATTGTACTGTCCTAAACACCAGAAGCATACTGGATGCTCACCAACTGTTAGCGAATTTGCACGGTGTCAGCGTCTTTCAAAATTTATCACTCAATCACGTTAAGCTCTATTCCTAAGACTCACGCTACCTTACATAGTACGTGGAACTCCCCACTACCACTACAATAGGTGCGTTCCGCATTTATATACGTATACTTTGTCCGATCTGACACATCATTTTAATCTGGCTACGCACGGTAGTGCCAACTTCATATCCTTTTTTTTTCGAAGTCGCCCTTTTTCTTGCATTTTCGACCCACACCGTGTCTCAAGACGCAGTGCTTAATATCAAACGCTCTTACGGGGCAGCATGAACGTAAGCGAGACATTCAGAAGAACCTACTGTGTGTTATCGAAAGTAGCAGCGCAGCACCTACGAAGTTACTTCAGTACATGTCTTTTCTGGCAAGCTGTTATCGCAAACAGTACGTGCGCTCTTGTTTCTTGACAGAAATCACGATTTACAGTCTCCAACGACAAGGTGTAAGAGGCGGAACATTAGCCAGATTTGTTGAAGGAAACCAGCCAGTTACTTTGACTAGGACACTCTGTCATTTGCTTTTAGCGATTTAGGGAAACTTAAATTTGTATAGCCGTACAAGGACTTTAACCGTCGTCTTTCCAAGTGCTAACACAGAATCTCAAATCGCTAGGTTGTTGACTAAATAGCATTTTCACCGGCGAGTGAGGAGAGACTACTACAAGTATTGCCAATTTCAAAAGATTAATGACACTAAGTCAATTGTTAGCGCACTTGCCATGGGCTGCAGTCACTACTACCTATGATGGTGATGGTGATGGTGATGGTGATGATGGTGATGATGATGATGATGATGAGTCCCATACTCCTTTACAGAGCGTAGGGGAGCGACGCGGGAGACCCGCGCCGCCTTGCTAGGCAAGGTCCTAGTGGAGGTGGTTTGCCGTTGCCTTCCTCCGACCGTAGTGAGGATGAATGATGATGATGAAGAAGACACAACACCCAGTCATCTCGAGGCAGAAAAAATCCCTGACCCCGCCGGGAATCGAACCCGGGAAGCGAGAACGCTACCACGAGACCACGATCTAATGATAAACAATGATGTGTGTCAGTCACTCATTTTCTTCATGACGCGTTTCGAAGGCTTGCACGCTCATCTTCAGGTGTATCAGCGGATTAAATGATTATTCCTTTTCCTGGATGTTGCAAATAGTCTGGGTTACACATCATTTAGAGGAAGTTACGGCAAAAACTACGTTAACTTGGCCGTCCCAAAATTTTTTTGTCCAGTGACAAAACAAAACAAAAATGGTATTTGGGCTTCAAGCAGCATAATTGCATTCCTTGTAACTCTGTTCGTTACGAAGATATGAACAGGCGTGCATCTTTTTTTAAACAGCACCCTACATCTTTTATTCAGTAATCTACTTCCCCGCGCAGTATCTGTTCAAAATCATATCACAGTGTTAATTCACATAACGTAACGTTATTAAAAACATACCACAAAAGTAACTCTCTCTCGTATTAGCACATACTGCAGGTGCTCATGGTAATGTAACTCGGCTATTCGCTGGAGTTGACAGTAAACACAACGAAAAAAAAAGCAGGTAAGAAAATATTGTTGTAATTACCGTTCTGCTAATTTACATTCTCAATAGATGAGTAGCCTTTCTACCATCTCTTCGTTGTTGAACATTTACTGACACAATCCTCCAACTAAAAACGGTTGACTGAATGATAAGTGCTCAGATGCCTTGTGTTTAGGTTTGTTTACTGTCAACTCCAGCAAGTGACCGGGTTACGTTGCTCTGGATATCTGCACTATGTGCTAACTCACGAGAGTCAGTCAATTTTGAAATACATTTTTAATAACGTCATGTTTACGTGAAAGATACACCGTGAAACGTCTTTGAGCACGTCTTGTAGAGAGGAAGTGAATTACCGAATAAAAATATGGCGCGATATTTAAAAAAATACAAAAGCAAAGTTACAATGAAGGCAGTCACATGGCGTATTGTCCCAAATAGTTTAGGACGTAGATGGCAAGCGCTACTGTGAGGCCCGCATCTCGTGGTCGTGCGGTAGCGTTCTCGCTTCCCACGCCCGGGTTCCCGGGTTCGATTCCCGGCGGGGTCAGGGATTTTCTCTGCCTCGTGATGGCTGGGTGTTGTGTGATGTCCTTAGGTTAGTTAGGTTTAAGTAGTTCTAAGTTCTAGGGGACTGATGACCATAGATGTTAAGTCCCATAGTGCTCAGAGCCATTTTGAGCTACTGTGAGATGAAGAAGTTGGCACGAGAGAGAAACTCGTGGTGTACCACATCAAACCAGTCAGAAGAAGATTCATGACTCAAAAAGTTCAACTGATAGCTTAACTACATTTACTTGGTACATTTCTGTTTTGGTTCTGGCTAAAAAGTTATTCGGGACGTCCGAGATAAATGGGAAGCCCGTATATAACACTTACTTTGCTGGCACGTCTTCCAAATGATCGTAAGACAGACAGTTGGCTAGATCTAGGAAAAAGAATACACATGTAAACCACTGGTCCCCCTGAAGGTCAGGGAACATGCCCTTCAAACGCACCGTGGAAGAAAATAAGTGGCCGACAGAAATAATTAATTTTTTTCATTTGTCCGTTATATCATAAACAGTCGCAGATGTCTGTGATTAGGTCCCGAATCACAGTCCAACATGGACGAAATGCGGTCACTTCCTACTTACCAGTAACCGTTGTAATTGAACGTTACTCACAGTATTAAATTGTGCACTATACAGGAATCCTGTGTTGAATTATAATTATTTGCTATTTCGGATACTGCGCCACCTCTAGACTGTAAATACCGCCCCGCCCTATGCAGGGAGTCACCACTAAATGTTAGTTAGTGATAGAGATGTTTTATCTAAGATGTCTCTTTACGTAGGTCACATAGATAACTTGACGAAAAGGAATAATTAAGGCCTAAAAATAAACATAATTTCACTGCGATTATCGCATCAACATTGTTATAGGATGCAAGTAAGAGGTGAAGTTAGTGTTTCAAACATTGATTTACCATATCTAATACTAAGCCAGATAAAACACTAACCTACAGTAGACACTCGGTGTAGGTCGGTGTCCAGAGCGCACCTGGCGAGAACGAATTTGGAGGACCAACGGTTTGGAATAGGAAAACAACCGACGCGGCTCGGGTCAGGCACGAACTGCGTACCTGAAGAAAACTCGCGAAGGATTTTACGATTGAGCACCGAATCAGTTCTTTGGGCTTCGTCGAATGCTTATTGCTCAATAATAAATACATATGATTTGCAACTCTCCAATACAGTGGGTCTTGTTGATTACGCTGTTTCTCAATTTCTAGCTCATGACGCTGGTGACGACCGTCGTGGACAACAGTTCAGTCTGCGCTCACTTGCAAAGTGTTCAACCCCGTGTTACCGGGACCTACATGGCTTAATGTGTCCACATGTTATGAATGCCGTCATAGTTTCGGAGATGAAAGATGTTTCTCCTTGACCTCATATCCCGCTTAACCTCTGTACGTTTGTGCAGCCTTGTAATCATTGTAGCCTATCTCCTCTGGATGTAAACAAATACCAATGAGCTCTGACTCAGTGAATGATGTGTACATTTCGTGGTGCTATGTCACCTTCACATTCACGTGGCGTTTCGGGTAGGAAAACCAGTCATTTACAGCTAGTCATTTGTCGAGGGTATCACACGAAAAGAAGATATTTACCCTCTACGAGTATTGTTGTAGAACGGTTCTTTTCATCTGCATACTGAAGACATGCCAGAGATAGCGCAACAGAATAGTTAGTTACTTGGTAAGAAGCTAAGAATAAAATTTTAGCTATTTCAAGTAGTACATCCATATCGTATCGAGGGGTTCTTATCAGTGGTGCGTTACATGTTTAGGAACGCTGCCACTCACACCTGTTGCTTACCAACACACATTGTGCTCTATATTTCGAGGTTGCTAAGCATTGTCCACTTTTCTGTTACAAGCTGCCTCAAGGAGAGAAGACTTCCGTTGGATCGACGAACGGAAAAGAGGTAAGTAATCGAATTTCGTCTGCGTGCTCAGAGACATCATGTCTATTATATCTATAGCGGACAGCGCTCGTAAATAATGCTAACTTTCTGAGAGGTGCAGTGTGAAGTAAGCTTGTCAAGTTGGATTCTCGTCGCAAATTTCAATCTGCTAGTAGAGAGGGTTTTGTTGTAGCCCGTGTATGCCGTATACACATTCCGAAGAGCGTGCTCGACGGTATCCTGGCGAGATAATTCCAAAATCCAGTCATTTCAAGCTATACGAGAAGCTTTGCACTTTATATAGTGAATACTGACTGATAGGTGTGGAATGGACGTACGCTTACGTGTAATTATACGCTTTAAACGTGTTGGTATTTATTTTATTTGGAAATACTAACCAGAGAAAGTCACTGGTTTTAGGCTTTTTCCAGTTTCCGGAACATCTAAACTGCAGCCTCTGCAGGCTCAACACATTGCTCGTGTTGTAATGCCACCTTATACATTTCTCTCATTCATTAATTTCACGTTTGTAGTACAGGTTGGTAGTTTCTTAAGTTTCTCCGCAAGCACACTACTAGAAATATAACTTCATTTATACGGTCCCCTGCTCCAACTGCAGCGGGAGGTTGATCTTGAAATTTCGTAAGAACATCATCATGAAATGGCTGGCATCTTTCCTGTAGCCTTTGCAAATTAAATGTTTTCAGTATCTGCGCAGCTCTCAGTAGGCTGAAAAAAAAATGTGGGTACGTCCTTATTGAACCTTTCTACACATTCTCTCTGTGTTATCTTTATAATCAAGGAAATTTATCTCTAAATGTCGAGCGGCATTAAACAATAAGCGGGTCAAATAATTCGTAAATCATCTCTTTCGCTGCTAATGTCCCACCAATCACCCACTGAAGAGAGACGTCCACCTGATTTACTTACAGAAAAGCTTACAAGAAACGCTGTACCCGTGAGTGTGTTGCCACCCCTTCCCCCTCCACCCGTTCCTAACACCCAATACTTTATGCAAATGTCTTTGATCAGTTACCCAAGGCCGCAACCAAAGGTGGGGGAAGGGGAGGGCGTCCAGGGAGTCCGGACCCACACTATCACCTAAATGAAATTACACACGATCGAGCTGCCGTGTAGTGAAATTGAAAGCTGTCTTGATTTTCAGTCATACGACGAAAAGTAGTACGCACTATCGATATTATCAAGTCTGACAATAGATTTATACTATCTTTACATTCATGATACTGTCTGTTATCATCCATCTCTGTTTTAACTAAGACAGTTGTTAGTTGTGTTTGGGCTTAGTTTTTTTTTTTTTTTTTTTTTTGTTAATCAGTCAAATTCTCATTTACAGTTGAATTTAATGTAAGTGCTAACTTTTATTGTTTTGTGCTGTGTGCTTTTGTACAATTATGGATAATTTTGTAACAGGAAGAAGAGGAAAATCGATTTTGATTCCTCCACTAGCGTTATGGTAAGTTAAAAATATTTACGCAGTACTGTAATACATTATTTACCTACCTACAGTACTTTAATATTAGCACTGGATTCGTTATTTGGAGGCTGCCAGAACTTTGGGCTTCCAGTATTTCAGTATTTAACAAAGGGGCGGAGCGGTAAATATACTTACAAATAACATTAAATTAAAATTAGCATATGCCCGCAGCTCGTGGTCGTGTGGTAGCGTTCTCGCTTCCCGCGCTCGGGTTCGATTCCCGGCGGGGTCAGGGATTTTCTCTGCTTCGTGATGGCTGGGTGTTGTGTGATGTCCTTAGGTTAGTTAGGTTTAAGTAGTTCTAAGTTCTAGGGGACTGATGACCATCGATGTTAAGTCCCATAGTGCTCAGAGCCATTTGAACCATTTGAACCAAAATTAGCACATAAAAATACACATGGATTTGCCTGTGTCACCCGAAAATCGCGTTGATCAACATAAATATCGTTCAAACGACGATGCTAACATTTCTTTAAAAAATTTGCTCAATATTCTATCGTTAGTAGACCAAATGGCTAAATATAGCCCAGTCTGGTCACCCAGGTGATACCCAATTATGTAAACCCGATCCAATACGGAAAGACGGGGAGGGCTTTGTGCAGAGCGGAAGGGATATGCTATGGCAGCACGTTCTGTAGTTCGATCGTATCTAAAAGATTTTTTCAGCGGGCTGCTTGAGTTCCTGCGAGTCGAGCCCGCACTGCAACTCTCCCTCTTCCTTTCATCCTACGTAAAATTCGTTGAAATTTGACATTTTCTGTTTGCTACTCCATAATGCACTTTGGACTTTCCTGAACATTTTGGTATATAATAAATTAAAATCGGACAATTGTGAGACCTTCGAATAACGCTTTGAATGTTGACGTGTGACTGTCAAATTTCGTGGCTACGCATATACTACCACAGTTCAGCAGTCATGTCTTGGGGACTACACTTCTTGAGTGTGCAGGACATGTAAAGAAAAGATGGGAACACGTCTGCGTAACCTAAAAACCAAGCTGGGTAACACAATTTTCTGATGGCAAGACAATAAAATGTGCTGGAAGACTAACGGACAAAGTAATTGATGAATTACAGGAATATTACGGGAAGGCCATTAGAGATAACTGTGACAATTTAGAGAAGATGAAAAGAGCTGTGTGGAGCACTTTCTTTTATCGAGTATCAACCGATGAAAAGCCATATCAAGTTTTGTGCCCACCTCCACCAAACACCTGGCGTAAATATACGCAAGCTGAATTTTCTGGCAACCTGCATGAATTTACACATAAACATTGTCTTCCTTTGGCAGTAATGGATGCAATCAAACCTATTTACAGATATTTGGCAAATCCTGAGCTACTAAAGAAGTGTTTACATGGGAAGACCCAGAATGTGATGAGTTCTTCAATAATGTTGTGTGGTGCCATGTGCCTGAAAATGTATTTGTTTGCCTTATGAATCTAAACTTAACACTGTCTGATGCTGTAATAACTTTTAATCGTTGGAACTATGAAAGACTTACGGTTCTGGAGAAGTTAGGGGTAAGATTTGGACAGAACACAGCTAGAGGACTGCGGGAACGTGATGTTCTTCGTGTACGTGAAACAGAGTTAGCTGCTCAGCAAATGACAAAAGAAGCAAGAAAGAAAAGGAAGAGGCGCGCACTGGTCTGTTGTGACACTGAAGAAGACACAGACTTTGGGCCAGGGCAATTCTAGTGTATAAAAGACGCAGAAATGTAAGTCTGTATAAGAATTTGTAAGGGAAAAAGGTTTAAACCTTAATATCTCTGAATTAATTTTTTTACAATAAATGACCCGTTTTCTATAAAAGTACTGATGATAGAGACATGAAATTTTCACAGCATGCCAAGAGTGAGATTCAACACATATGGAACTAGAATAATTAAAATATCCTGAGTTGTTTTGTTTGTATGTTCATTTATTTACAAAATTCTGTCAAGAAATTGAGTGTTTGAATAAAAAGATAACATGCCTCACAATACAATTTTAATGATAATTCTAATGCAGTGTATCTAGAAAGGTGCATTCAATAATTATGGAAAATTGTAAGTTGGTGTCTTAAAAAGTTTCCAAGATAATGGGTAATTAAATTCGATAATTTAACATTAGTGGCTTAGGACATACACTGAGCTAGCAATCCCTGGATTCAGGAGGCTAGGTGGTTTGAATCCATCCGCCGATAACCTTGAAAATGGTTTTCAATGGCTCATTTTCAATGTAGGCAAATACCGGGGGTTTTCTGTTACTATAGGCCACAGCCATTCCTTGCGACTACCTTTCTTTTCTGACGGATTCCAAATTCCTTGAATGTGCAGCCCTTCTACGGAAATGAAAAGAGCTCCAACACCAAGGCATCTGTTCGGAGACTCCCGCCAGTAAAAGCCATATGATACATAAATAAAAATCCAAATTGTTCTCATTTAGCCCCATGCATTTGTCTGCAGGGACACTCATTCTTACATGCCAAGAAGTGACAGGTCCATACTTAAACGAAGAAATTTGGGAAAGTCTAAGGTTGAATAATTCCAGGTACAACCTTTGCATTTTCGCCACCAAAAATCCAGACTGAAAAAAGAGTGTAAAATAACCTTGGAGAGTGAACGGACGTTGGAGCATGACTGTTGCTCAGTGGTTTGCTGAAATACAGCACTCCTAAGTAACGAGACTATATCTCCGCTTGGTGAAAACTCCGATCTCATTTTCGGATAAAATGGTTTATCGTTCGTTATGGAAAATTTAAGAATAAATGAAAAACATGAATCTTTTCAACGTCCTCTTAAAAAAATCGCCCCCTCCTCTCTTTTGACAAAAGCCTGGTTACGTACTCGAGGTACCTGAGTATTTTTTAACGCTTTCGCGCGTAGCTGCGTGAATAGAGTAACAGGTTTTTAAACGTGAAGATGCTGATTCGGATGCTACCTTTATTAAAAAATTAATTCAATATTTTAATTAACATTTCGATGTATTACTAAATGTGGAATTTACATAAAAGTAAGAAAATTGCTAATATCAGGAATAACCTAGCGACATTCCGATTGCAGTTCTTCTACGGTATGCATTCATCTTGCAAGGAGTACTGCTATCTTTGATGTCAAACGTATCAATATTGTACTCTTTAGTAAATAGCTGGCTTTCGGAGCCTAGCGCGCCTTTTCTGTGAGGGACAATTGTCCTGCCTTATAATAACAATGCCCTAGCGCCTTGATTGTTGAGCTTCCGTACCGAACAAATCGCGCACCGAACGCCGGCGATAACTAATGTGCAGAATTTAGTGGGAAGTGTAATTAATAATAAAGTGTTACATCGGTTTGCAGAAAAAAGTATTTCAGTTATTCAGCGGAAAGGCGCCTGGAATTAAGACATTTGAGGTTGATGCAGCGTCGTGTTTGAGAATCAGTAACTGTCATAGGGAAACATATTGTTAGTAGAACGTAAATGAAGTGTGTTCCGGGATCAGTGATTACCTGTTTAATTATTGTGGATACCTAACGGAGCAATGGTTACATCAGTGTGAATGTGAAACAAACATAACTGTCAAACGAGACTGGATGTGGGTAGACATTGGTAGGGAAGTGTGTCACGTGCAAAAGGAACAATTAACCAAAGTAATTGTTATATTTAGATTGAAGTTCAGTCTTGATCACGTTATGTCTGTTTTAATGAGTAACCGGTTTCGGTTTTTTTTTTTTATAAAACCATCTTCAGACCTGTGAATAAATTTTAAGAAATACTAGATACCAATCTTTAAATGAATGGAAAAGTCTAATGATGTCAAAATTTTTAA
Source organism: Schistocerca nitens (assembly GCF_023898315.1). Lineage (NCBI taxonomy): Eukaryota > Metazoa > Arthropoda > Insecta > Orthoptera > Acrididae > Schistocerca > Schistocerca nitens. The sequence continues at coordinate 347,148,479 of NC_064621.1, read as the reverse complement.
CAAAATAAAATAAAATTAGTTATACCCATTGGCTCCTTTGGGCTGGTAGGTGGAGCTCCCCTTGCTGCTGTGCAGTCAACTGATGGTTATGAGTGCTGAGCACGAGCTTAAATATGCAGAGGCTCCGCCTACTTCCTGTCACACTACTTCATAACTGCCAATCAGCGTTCATAATATGACGCCATCGTCAAAGTATAAAAGTAGGAAATACACTAATAACATAAAATTGATTCATTTAAATATCTGATTAACAGATAGTAGTTGTGTCTACAACTTATTTATATTTTGAATAAAAACAGTGAATTACGATGTGTGATAGCTGTGCCCTCTATGGACAACCTTAATACTATTACAGTGCCAGTTACATCAAAGATGTAAAATCCTTGGCGTTGTGGTATATATCGATTATACCAAGTCGCCTACATCACAATTGCATCTTTGTTGGATGCTGCAGAATCGTCTCGTTTTAACTGTAGTTTTTATGGCAATGTTCTTTATAGCATTAAGTTAGCAGCCAATAGTATGTTCCACATTATGTATATCTGATTAACTGATGAGACTGCTGATGCAGCATATTTTACATACATTGCTTTTGCCATGGGTATAACTAATCTTATATTTAAAAAAAAAAAAAAAAACAAAAGAGTAGATGCTTTTATTATAAAATTTCATCAAAAAGGTCATAATAATACTTTTCGCGAAAATCTAATTGTTCATTGAGCAGCATTGATGATTTGGTTTTCAAATGAGCATATATCTCGATTTCTTCTAGGATATTCATAAGTAAGCCTTTATTTGCATAATGAAGAACTTGTAAATTCTGTTGTACTGTCCCCTCAGCATGATTATTGAATGTTATATGATGACCAAAAACAGACTTTGTTCGTGAGGTACCTGACGTATGTTCTTTGTACCTTACTGCAAAATTTCGACCTTCATTATGCAAATAAAGGCTTACTTATGAATATCCTAGAAGAAATCGAGATATATGCTCATTTGAAAACCAAATCATCAATGCTGCTCAATGAACAATTAGATTTTCGCGAAAAATATTATTATGACCTTTTTGATGAAATTTTATAATAAAAGCATCTACTCTTTTGTTTTTTTTTTTTAAATATAAGATTAGTTATACCCATGGCAAAAGCAATGTATGTAAAATATGCTGCATCAGCAGTCTCATCAGTTAATCAGATATACATAATGTGGAACATACTATTGGCTGCTAACTTAATGCTATAAAGAACATTGCCATAAAAACTACAGTTAAAACGAGACGATTCTGCAGCATCCAACAAAGATGCAATTGTGATGTAGGCGACTTGGTATAATCGATATATACCACAACGCCAAGGATTTTACATCTTTGATGTAACTGGCACTGTAATAGTATTAAGGTTGTCCATAGAGGGCACAGCTATCACACATCGTAATTCACTGTTTTTATTCAAAATATAAATAAGTTGTAGACACAACTACTATCTGTTAATCAGATATTTAAATGAATCAATTTTATGTTATTAGTGTATTTCCTACTTTTATACTTTGACGATGGCGTCATATTATGAACGCTGATTGGCAGTTATGAAGTAGTGTGACAGGAAGTAGGCGGAGCCTCTGCATATTTAAGCTCGTGCTCAGCACTCATAACCATCAGTTGACTGCACAGCAGCAAGGGGAGCTCCACCTACCAGCCCAAAGGAGCCAATGGGTATAACTAATTTTATTTTATTTTGTTAAAAATTTTGACATCATTAGACTTTTCCATTCATTTAAAGATTGGTATCTAGTATTTCTTAAAATTTATTCACAGGTCTGAAGATGGTTTTATAAAAAAAAAAAAAACCGAAACCGGTTACTCATTAAAACAGACATAACGTGATCAAGACTGAACTTCAATCTAAATATAACAATTAATTGATCACTGTATTCCAGAAATGTTTACCAAAATTGTGCAAAGTAATTGTGGTGTCGTAAGCAGAGCACGCACCGCCATGCAGCACCACGGGCGCCGTAAGTCGACAACCGACCTGTCTCCGGCCATCCTGATTTAGGTTTTCCGTGATTTCCCTAAATCGCTTCAGGCAAATGCCGGGATGGTTCCTGTGAAAGGGCACGGCCGATTTCCTTCCCCATCCTTTCCACACCCGAGCTTGCGCTCCGTCTCTAATGACCTCGTTGTCGACGGGACGTTAAACACTAATCTCCTCCTCCTCCTCCTCGACAACCAACTCCAAAGACGGCGGCATATAGCCCAGCGATTGCCGCCCCAAGAAGTCGCAGTGGTGGCCCCGCCAGAGAAGTGATATGCGATGGCGCCGCAGCAGGGACGGCAGTTCCTAGTCATCTCGACTATCGTGCCCTATCGTCTGCGTCTAGCGAGTCCACAGCAGCGCGTCTTCAGTGACCGTTCTAGTGGGAAAAGAACTGTTAACTATCCAGTCTTAGCTTCTGGAATAGTAGCCGAGCTTCAGGATTTGCTGCCCGAGCCGATTTGTACAAAGTTGAGTATTCGTCAAGAAATGTGCCTTCTTGTCACGTGTTTCCCTCAGCGCACTGTGAATAGTCGAGGATTGGGACAAGTAAAACTGCTTCTGTGATTTTATCAAAAGTGCGATGCAACCACAGAAGATGTTTCTCATCGCCACCCTCAGCTATTTATAGTGCGCTGAGGGAAACAATATGAGAGAACACTGAAACACTAATAAGAATTACTGACAAAAACAAACACATTTATTGATATCAGGCAGCAGATCCTGAAGTTCAACTAATATTCCAGACGTTAAGGCTGGATATTGAACAGTTCTTGCCCCACTGGAATGTTCACTGAAGATGGGCTGGCGTGGACTCGCTAGAAGCAGACGATACGGCACGGCGTACACAAGCAGAAGGGCGGTCTTCTCGGTAGTCGAGCTGACTTGAAATTGCTGGCACTGCTTTGGCGCCAGCGAATATCACTTCTCTGGCGGCACCACTGCTGCGACTTCTTGGTCCGACAATCTCTGGGCCATATGCCATCTCTGGAGTCTGTTGTCGACCTACCAACTCCTGTGGTGCTGCCTGGTGGTGCGTGTTGTGCTTACGACACCATAGTAATGTCTTGTACTTTCAGTTTTTCAAAGTTACGTTTTTCATTCTTTAATTAAATAACATGCAGTATATATGAGACACGTATTCTTATTAGGCACTTGTTCGGGTTATTTTCGCAACGAAGTGTGGTCTCTATGTAAAGCTCCCATACTTGAGTCCGATAGCTGCAGAAACATAAACTTAAAAAGACAAAAATGAAAAGAGGGGTGAGGAGCTTTACAACCTACAGGCAGCTATGTTATGCAAACAAAAATATTTGGCCGCAAGATAGTGAGAATACCGGAAGTCTTATCAACAGCTGTTATATCCTTTTTTAAGAAGGCCGTAAACAGTATATTAATTATAGGGGAATATGTATTTTAATAGCTGGCTATAGAGTATATGCAAAAATTTTAACTCTAAGGCTAACAAATGCCCAAAACAACTTTTTCTGGCCGCGCGGGCTAGAGCGACTTGTCACGGTCCGCGTGGTTTCCCCCGTCGGAGGTTCGAGTCCTCCCTCGGGCGTGTGTGTGTGTGTGTGTGTGTGTGTGTGTGTGTGTGTGTGTGTGTGTGTGTGTGTGTGCGCGTCGTCCTTAGCGTAAGTTAGATTAAGTAATGTGTAAGCTTGGGGACCGATGACATCAATACTTTGGTCCCACAAATTTCCAACTTTAACTGAAGACCGGATTGGATTTAGGTTCGGACGATCAAGAACGGATGATCTTCTTTTTTAACATATTGATGAATGAAAAATGAATTAAATGGTGGCATCCTGGAGAAATAACTCCAAAATCCAATTATTTCAAGCAATACGAAAGGCTGTGCTCTAACGGATACTGACTGTAAGCCGTTGAATGAATCTACGCTTACTTGTAATTATTAGCTTGAAATGTTTTGGTGTTTATGTTATTCAGAAATACTAACTAGTCGATTTCCTTCACTGTTCTTATTTTATCCGAGCTTGTGTCCAAATGACGCCATCGCAGAGGAGACGTTAAATTTGCCTTCTTTTTTGCATTAAATACAAGTGTGTATGCTCCCTCGGGCTGAGATGGAGGCATTCAGTTTCAATCCGTGCAGCCTGAAGACAGAGATTTCTTTCCGAAATAGGCACAGATTAAATTTAAAAAACGAATACAGATTGTTGATGGACAGCCACTAATAAAATTCATAATATTACAAATCATTTTTTGAACAGTTCTTAGGTCATAGTCTAGTTATTAGCGTGACTGCCTCTAGATAACGGGGTCCTAGCTTCGATTCCCAGCCGAGTCGAACATTTTCTTCGGTCGGGGACTGGGTGTTCGTTTTGTCCCCAGCATTCCATTCCATCTTCATCGACATGCAAGTCGCCGAAGTATCGTCATAAAGAAAGACCTACATCAGGCGGCTGGATAACAATACCATACGGTCATTACATTTCATTTTTTTCCGAATGAAGCAACTGTGGCTTTTGTAAAATTGATACCAAATATTGCACAAGAGAGGTTAAGTTGATGTCATTTGAAGAAATACGAAATTATTCCAAAAGAAAACGCAAAGAGATTCACAAAACCAGTATACAGGACAAACAGTAAAATTGTTGTTCAGTCTATCGTGTATTTAATGCAAGGAGGAGGGGATTAGTGGTCGCTTATTGACGAACACAACGTAGAGGGACTAGCCTGAATTTTATGTAAATCATAATCCGTGTGACACAATCCTAGAAAATTTGTTGTGCGTAAATAGCAACGAAACTAACCGATGCTTCACCTCAAATCAGCAAGGATATTTGAAGGGTATATGTGAAGGTAGTATCTGTTCCCGAAAGAACAGTTACAGTAGATGACCATGCAGCTTTGCTAGAAATGATAATTAAATGGACCAAGTAAGCAGGAGATCCCAGGTTCGAGTCCCGGTCGGGGCACACATTTTCAACATGTCCCCAATGAAGTACATCAACACCTGTTTGCAGCTAGGGTGTCCGTTTAATCATCATTTCATATCTGAAAGGTGTCTGCAGCGATTTTTCTAGGCGCGCAGCAGCACAGTATCTGAGCGGCTACTAAACATTATCGATTGCAATAAATACCTGATATGTAAGATAGTCTTCGTGATTTTCGTCACGCAGAACAATATAAATATATGGCCGACATTTTTACGTCATTTCTCTAAAACAGTCAGCAATGCTTTGACTTTTTACTCTGGGAGTGACTTCAGTGTTGTATACCAACTATTCGCTAGACAAATCACCAGTAACACGGCAACTAAAAATATTTTGTTGCGTTATGTGCTGCATTTTGAAATCCCTACTCATAGTATTAAAGAATTAAAATTTTGATCACTTTAAACATACCTGTTCGCCTAGGAAACTAACAAAAATACTTTTTCTTCCTTTAACGCTTCACCAGGGAGACAAAATCGCAGGGGATGTGGAGGTAAGTACACGGAATTTAGTTACTAGAACACCTTATTTCTCTACGGTCAGCTTTTCTAAAGGGCGTTAATGCCCCGTCCGGCACAAAAAAAGAAGAAAACCCAAACCAGTTGACTCACTCTGAACAGAGACGCAGCGATTCGCATATTGGCCAATAAAACATTTTGCAATTAGTTGGATCCCTTCAGCTGTTTGCTACACACTCGAGAACGGCGATTTTACACAAGTTGACGCTCTTGCATATCCTAAGGCGACACGTGGTGTGCGAAACAGTTCTATACTTCTGTTGGTTTTGGTTTACGTTCTGTTTCCTACAGTTTCAATGATTGATACATATTTAATAATTTTATAAATAGACGTTGAATTGTTTTTATTGTCATGAGAAGTTGAGGCTAAAATATTTTATTGTTCAAAAAAAAGAAATTATTGCGTGTTGGTTGTAAACTCGTTTATCGTAAGCAAATGTGATTAAACACGTAATATTATTTATAATAGCCTCACAGCACCTGTGTTCCCGAGTGAAAATAAATAATACAAATAATTTTGAGAAAACAATGACAGTCACAAATACCAGAAGAAAATAGATACATCAGTGACCTATACTGATCAAAACGACCACAAATACTGTTCGATTATCTGCTTATGAAAATAGTATCTAACAAACGACCCAGGTGTGTTGGAAAGCAAATTACTGCATCTCCTACTGAATGAAATGTTCGTAACTTTCGTGCATGTGATCCGTTCTACATTATAATTTTATTATGAATATGATTTATGGAAAGTGTAAATAACTAAGCGGTGACCAATATTTACAATGCACCCCGCTTGATTGATGGATTATTGGGAATTTCCAAGGTCTCCTTATACAGGTCACTGCGGACTTACAGTAGCGGTCGCTGCCAATAGATGGCAGCACAGGATAAGCGGCGAGACATCTGCCTTCGTAGCCAACGATCAGCGATCCCTGCGTTGTTTTTTTGTGTGAGAGCCCATTCACATTCACACAGTTTTGTGCATTTCTGCTAGTGCAGTCTGAAGCTTTTAAGTGCGGCGATGACAGCTTTGAAAAAGGACAGTGTTCATTACTCCATCATACAAATCAGTTAGGTCACCGTATGTAGCCTATAACAACAACTTAGAAAAACTGGGCATTCCTTCCCACAAAACTGTAGCTACATATAAACAAATACACATATACTTACTTTAAGCTTCCATATTACTCGTGTGGGACATATTGTCCCAGAACTAAATGAAAATTAGCTCAGTTAGTTCTGTTACCGTCTTTAGCTAATAACAAACACTCACTTGTCAGATAAATTGGGCATTCCTCCCCACAAAACATAGTCGCTACAAAAAATCAAATACACATGTACGTACATAGGGTTCCATTATTTTGCGTGGGGCATATTAACCGAGAACTAAATGGAAAATTAGTTCCCATCCCTCAGTTCTTACCATTGTCTTCGGGAGGTTTCCCTTGGTTGCAGGGACCGATGACCAACAGTTTGGTCCCTTCCCCCCTCTTTTAACCAACCTTGGTTGTAAGTCAACTGCTGAATCTGGAATTTCCCTTCCAGATGTTTCGAGTTTTGTCTCCCACGCCACACCATCAGCTCGTCTGATATTTGGCTGGAAAGACACTGAGTTTAGACCCTTCAATAGGTCGTTACTTGAGCAGACCACCCTATCTTTATGGGTAGATTACATAATAGTATCAGTTGCGTAAATAAAATACTTTACGTGAATACTGGAATAGTTTCTCACGGTCATGGCCTATTCAAAAATGGCTCTGAGCACTATGGGACTCAACTGCTGAGGTCATAAGTCCCCTAGAACTTAGAACTACTTAAACCTAACTAACCTAAGGACAACACACACATCCATGCCCGAGGCAGGATTCGAACCTGCGACCGTGGCGGTCGCGCTGTTCCAGACTGTAGCGCCAGAACCGCTCGGCCACCAGCGGCCGGCCATGGCCTATTCCTTCCCCTAAAATATGGTCACGGAATAGTGCATTAACACCGGCTTAAGAATCGTGGACTTACCTTAGGTGAATAGTGAATGGGAACTAACCGCAAGAAGGACACGAGCGAACTAAGAACTTTTAGATAGGCAGACTAACGCTGGAAAAGCGGGCTCATTAGTCTCGAGAAATTAGTGTGCTACGGTTTGAGGTGGCTTAAAGTCGACGAAACGCTGTTCTAAAGTTGTTACAATGTGTATAAATGATGAAAGTTGCTCAACGATTACATAAATGGGCTGACGTACCTACTTGTGTTTCTAGGTCTAATTTGCAGAAAATCAGGACAGGTTGTTTACAAAAATTGGTGAATTAAGGACCTAAAAGACGGGACAAGAGAACGTAAATTTCAATCATTAAGTAATTATTTCCTCTTAATAGATTACGAATAAAGGGGTGGACAGGAACATTTGCAGTTAAAGGTACTGACTGCTCTGTGCATCGGTAGTGTCAACTACAGGTAATAAAAAATTTCCGACTCGCTTCAGTACAAGGCGCGTACTCATTGGCGCGACGGGAGGAGTCGCAGCCTATCAATGGGCAAGAGTGATTTTAAGGCTGGAGTTGAATCACTGTTCAGGAAGTAGAGGCGTGATGGTAATAACCCAAGAATAGAAGCCGTGCGGCTGAGTGTTTTCGAAATGTACACTTTGGGCATTCGCTGTAGCGTTTCAGTTTAGCGGATGATCGTGACCACCTGGTGCACCGTATTCTAACTTTGTTGCTTACCGTCAGGAGCTCATTTCTGTATTTTCATGTACTGTAGCATTTTTTAAGTGAATACGCTCTGTATTTCGCATTCTCAGCAGAGCCCAAATGTCGGGACATTTGGTGTCGGGCCTAACGCTTACGTGAGTCGGGTCGTGACACCTATCAAAATCAGGACATTCCTTGAAAATCGGGGCATCTGGCAACACTAAACGCAGCCTGCCTGTGTGCCGATAGATTTTCGACAGACTGCAAAGAATCATCGTCATTTTGTTTTGAAGCTTAAATAGCGGTCGCTTTCCCTAATTAAATAACTGGAATTCTGGTATGCGTATTAAGCAAACAACTGTTCTTCCTTTAACACCCAAACATGTTTAAGCACCTTGGTGCCATCAGTGACTCGTTTACTCATGCCTATGAAACTCGTGTGCTTTTTAAGTAATTACTATTGTAACAAAAATCAGGCTTAAAACATTTTATTTTATTCTGTAGTTTACTGAGAAGGTAATAAAGTCAGAGACATAAAATGTTTTAAGGCCAAAAATGTTCAAATATGTGTCAATTCTTTAGAGACCAAACTGTTGTGGTCATCGGTCCCTAGACTTACAAACTTCTTACACTAACATAAACTAACTTTATTATAAATATATAGAAGCTATAAGCACCGTATCTAATAAGAGCCTCCAAAAAAATTTACTCCGGAGTTTACGTAATTTTATCTATACGAGTTACAAATTAAAGACTCGCGCCGCGTTTTTCTGCCTACGTGTGAAGGGTAATCAAAGAATTACTGTTGGGATTTTGATACGGTTTTCGCTAATAGACAAACTGATTCATAGGGAAGGTTGTATAAGTGTTACCAGCAGTGTGTAAAATCTGGCATTCTATAGAATGAAATTACAATGAAATGAAAACTCTTAGCTACTTACAGGCGTTGACATACGTCAACGGGGACAGATGAAAATGTGTGCCCCTACCGGGGCTCGAACCCGGGATCTCCTGCTGGCAGACGCTCTATCCATCTGAGCCACCGAGGATAGAGAGGATAGTGTGACTGCAGGGATTTATCTCTGACACGCCTCACGCGAAACGCACATTCTCAACGTATTGTCCCGCACTACATTCGTAGTGCCCCTGCCCATTATACACTCCTGGAAATTGAAATAAGAACACCCTGAATTCATTGTCCCTGGAAGGGGAAACTTTATTGACACATTCCTGGGGTCAGATACATCACATGATCACACTGACAGAACCACAGGCACATAGACACAGGCAACAGAGCATGCACAATGTCGGCACTAGTACAGTGTATATCCACCTTTCGCTGCAATGCAGGCTGCTATTCTCCCATGGAGACGATCGTAGAGATGCTGGATGTAGTCCTGTGGAACGGCTTGCCATGCCATTTCCACCTGGCGCCTCAGTTGGACCAGCGTTCGTGCTGGACGTGCAGACCGCGTGAGACGACGCTTCATCCAGTCCCAAACATGCTCAATGGGGGACAGATCCGGAGATCTTGCTGGCCAGGGTAGTTGACTTACACCTTCTAGAGCACGTTGGGTGGCACGGGATACATGCGGACGTGCATTGTCCTGTTGGAACAGCAAGTTCCCTTGCCGGTCTAGGAATGGTAGAACGATGGGTTCGATGACGGTTTGGATGTACCATGCACTATTCAGTGTCCCCTCGACGATCACCAGTGGTGTACGGCCAGTGTAGGAGATCACTCCCCACACCATGATGCCGGGTGTTGGCCCTGTGTGCCTCGGTCGTATGCAGTCCTGATTGTGGCGCTCACCTGCACGGCGCCAAACACGCATACGACCATCATTGGCACCAAGGCAGAAGCGACTCTCATCGCTGAAGACGACACGTCTCCATTCGTCCCTCCATTCACGCCTGTCGCGACACCACTGGAGGCGGGCTGCACGATGTTGGGGCGTGAGCGGAAGACGGCCTAACGGTGTGCGGGACCGTAGCCCAGCTTCATGGAGACGGTTGCGAATGGTCCTCGCCGATACCCCAGGAGCAACAGTGTCCCTAATTTGCTGGGAAGTGGCGGTGCGGTCCCCTACGGCACTGCGTAGGATCCTACGGTCTTGGCGTGCATCCGTGCGTCGCTGCGGTCCGGTCCCAGGTCGACGGGCACGTGCACCTTCCGCCGACCACTGGCGACAACATCGATGTACTGTGGAGACCTCACGCCCCACGTGTTGAGCAATTCGGCGGTACGTCCACCCGGCCTCCCGCATGCCCACTATACGCCCTCGCTCAAAGTCCGTCAACTGCACATACGGTTCACGTCCACGCTGTCGCGGCATGCTACCAGTGTTAAAGACTGCGATGGAGCTCCGTATGCCACGGCAAACTGGCTGACACTGACGGCGGCGGTGCACAAATGCTGCGCAGCTAGCGCCATTCGACGGCCAACACCGCGGTTCCTGGTGTGTCCGCTGTGCCGTGCGTGTGATCATTGCTTGTACAGCCCTCTCGCAGTGTCCGGAGCAAGTATGGTGGGTCTGACACACCGGTGTCAATGTGTTCTTTTTTCCATTTCCAGGAGTGTACTCATTACTCGCGGCGCGTTGCCGATTCCCGTAAGAGTTCGGGCACTGTTAGTGCATTCGCACAGAAGAAGAAGAAGAAGAAGAAGAAGAAGATGATGATCAAGTGGCCGGTGAGCCTTAACTATATATATACTAAGATGGTATCTGTCCTCTCGGACATGTCCGATAGGACACATACTATCTTAGTATATATATTCTCTAGAATGTCTAGGTAATGTATAGAATGACTAAAATCGAACGTCAAAGTATGAAAAGACTGATACTTTATACATTGCGTAGGCGTTGTATACCTTGTCGACTTGTCAGCTGGCAAAGTATATAATACGCCCAGTTCCGCCATTTTTCCCGCAATCAGCGTTTGCGTTGGCGTTCGGGCCTTTGTTTAATGTTACGAAGACAGCGCATTGTTGTGCAACATTCAACTATCACAGCGCGGACATCGCCATAACAGTTCTGCAGCATGTAATATCCGGTTGAAGTTCCACAGGTGCTCTCCCGCCATCCTTTCCCGTTGTTCTTGTACAGGGTGGGGCAAATAAAAATACTCCCGACGAGTGGATACGATTGGATGTGAAAATGTGCATTAACGGAGGAGCAAAAGACCTACAGTTACATCCAACAAGAAGGTGCAGCTGCCCATACAGCCGGACGAACCTTGGAGCATAATTACACAATCTTCACGTCTGACATGGTTGTTAGCAAGGTCAGTCAGGTCGCGGTCCTAGCTGACCACCCAAGTCACCTGATCTATCAATGTGCGATTACTTTGTGTGGGGAGCCCTCAAGTCTAAAGTGTATCTTAACAACCCTCATTGTCCACAAGAAATGCAGCAAAACATTCCGGATGAGATGGCAGCAATTCCGGCCGTCCATCTTCGATCCGCCTTCAGCAACGTGTTGACCAGGACCGAAAAGTGTCAAGAGATGAATGTTGGTGACGTTCAGGGCATGCTATAGTCAGGTTAGTATTGAATTTCCTTTCCTGTGCTGTGTTTCTTAGTATTCTGGAACCCTGTTATCCTAGCCACTTTTATTTGCCTCACCATGTCTGAAGGGAGTGTAGTGCCAAGACAGGAATCACGCCATGCTGACATCAACGATAATTCTGCGATGAATTATCTCAAGTATCAGCCAATGGTGCTAAAAGTCTGTATTTTCCTAATCGATACGAACTACCAAAAGTTAGTCAATGATGTGAAAAAGGCTTAAACGACCATGAAGAAGGACCTACGGGACTATTGGCTTCTGAAACGCTGTGATGTAATGATAGTCGAGAATTGAGACTAAGTTGATCTATCCCGTTAAAGAAGGTATGAGTGCTATTCAGTTTACGTCGCGAACTCCAGTATACCTGACATAATGCAAAAGGCCCATTTGGCTATTGGTCATGTAGGCCGAGAAAGGATGCTGGAAGAACTTTCACTTAAGTATAAGATCATTACCCGTCGTTATATTGAGCTGTAAAGGTGTTGTAGTCGAGCCATTTTTTTCCGGAGTTCATTTCCCGTTGTCAGGTCGATCTCATCGATTTTCAGTTTCACCATGATAGAGTGTACAAGTTTATAAAGGTCTGTAGTTCTCAGGGCCCTGAAATCAAATATAGCGGAAGAAGCCTGTAACCTCTTCACCCTATTTACCTTGCTTGGTGCTCAACGGCAGGGAATTTGCAAACAATGTGGTAAGTGTGGTGAGGAGTACTGGCCCACCTTGAAGATCGGCTATGCCCTATGGTAAGCCGCGCCACTCACAAAGTCAGGGGAGTGTCGAAAGAGCAAATCAGGAGACTGGAAATATGCTACGTGCTTGGATGCAAGATGAAAAAACTAGCTGCTGGAGTGACGGACTGCGGTTCGTCCAACTTACGAAAAACAGATCCATCCATTCTGAGATTGACAGGTCACCATACGACGCTCCGCTCGGCTGCAAAGTTAGAGTAGGTCTCTCTACGTCGTCCCTGCCTGACGACGTTTTACGAGACGTCGAGACTGAGGAAGATCTGGAAAAAATAATAGAGGCGGCACAAATAACATAACAGCGGAAAGAAAGACGAGATAATCAATGCAAGGATCTGCAGAAAAGATAGGTGACAATGCATTCCATGATGGAGGAAACCAAAAGAGCATGGTTATCAAAGAGCCTTCCATTTCTTTGGTTACCGAAAATCCTTATTTTTCTGATATCAGTTGCGTCTACCAGCGACACTCATAAACGTCAAATGTTTGGCCGAAACTTTCATGCCATCTGTTGACATTCTCCTAAAGATGTTGACGGCGACGAAGTAGAAGGTTATGGGGTTAGCATTTGGTGCAGTGTTCGCTTAAGTATTGAGAAAGCTGTCCAAACTAAAAGGGAATCGAAACTGAACCTTGAAATTTAGTCCAAAAAATGAAAAGGGATTCTGACAAAAAAATCCCCCCTGTGCCCCATTGTGCGAGTTCCCATTCCATTCCGGGGTGACTCAAACAATCTATTGTCTGTTGTTATGGACGTGACGGAAGATGGCTTTTACCGACTTGGAACTGCAAAAGCAATTTTAAAGCAATTCTGCGCAAGATAAGAATCCATCGTATATCCATAGAACTGAATGAGAATTGAAGACTTTCCTGACCAAGAAAAGTTTCTCCGATCTGCAGCAACTTCTCAGTCCACAAGAAAGCGGCCAACGATTCGTCAGGTGTATGTGCAAACCGAAATGGCAAAATACGAGATGTCTTTGTGTCAAAAAGAAATATAAGAGCAATTCAAAATGTCTCTCTAGCCTTCATGCTGCAACAAGTGGGACATAACAGATTGTGTTTTAGTGGTAACAATATTCTGTTCACATTCTTCTTTAAGTCGTGAAATATATGTACAAGGTCAGATTGCCAAAATGTAAATTTTTTTTGTGAAGAAGGAAAGTGAGTACTTACTGCAAAAAGTACTTTAATCTCAATTCTGCCTTCATTGTTTTCCGGTAAGTATATCCAATGCTTTATTTCGTAGCTTTGTTCTTTCAGTTTCAAATGCGTATTCATTAATAAAGGCTTCTCATCTTGTGCCATTTAACATTTTTTACTTAGAGTAAATGGTGCTGGTCATTCTGCATAATGCCTAGGAATTGTATAAAATTTCTAGGAAAAGTACGGAACATTTTCACAAAAAAATATATTTCTTAGTTTACCTAAAAGCATCAGGCATCCTACAGAATACCGGGATTTCACAAAATGCCGGTAACATGTACAATTTAGTACCGCTACGCCAGACGGATTGTGCGGACGCGGATATTTAATACTAGCCGCTTGAAGTCTGGGCAGGTCGCAAGTTAAGAAAAAATTTCATCATTACTTTGCTTTTCCATCACAGAAAAAGAGGATTTCAGTCTAGTAATTATCAAGAAGAAAGTCTAAGTTCACTGTGGTATCTCGTTTCTGCTTTTATTGAAGAGTTAACTCTGCGCTTAAAAGGAGATGGTTACTTTTCTGTCTCAAGTATAATGATTATGATGTTCTTAACTGGTGGGATATAAAAGGTTCACATACTTACTTCGAGCCAAATCCTCTTCTTTAGATAAAGAGGCCACAGGCAGATAATATGAGTAAATGGGAAGTGCAAGTCAGCAGTTTAACTTCTGCCCCACGGCCACGCAGATGAAATGACTTGTCGTTAATCTCAACAGCTTATTTGTCTACCCAGGATGGCGTCATCTGCAGTTTCAAAGCCTCACGTGGTCCAGGCAGCAGTGCCACGCCTTCAGCGCTGTCGGCTGTTCCTGGGTTAAATAGGTCAATGTCTAAAATACTCTTTACGGATCGGAACGTCAAAACATTCCACAATGCATTTCAAATAGAGGCATTCACGCAGGCCATCAATGGGACAGAACAAGAATTGAACGTGAAAGTTTCTCGGTAAGAAAGGTTCGATGTTAACGTTGGTAGGGAAAGGGAGGGGGGGGGGGGGGGGGGTGCCACTTCGTTTGCTAACATTGGAAGTTAACTTATTTTAGGCGTGTTCAAATTATGTCGTAGTAGCGGGTTTTGTGATTTTGTTTCTTCTTACTCTTTTTTATTGCTTGCTTTGTTTTCGTGTCGCGCATTTTTCTTATGAGTGTTGCTCCACAAAACAAACGAGGTATCTGAAAGCAAAAAATGATTTAGGATTTACAAAACCTTGACGAAGAAAACGTTCACAGTGCCTGAATAAGAACATAAATTGATAAAACAAATTTCTGTGAATAATTTTTTCAGAGTGGACTAATTAACCCTAGTAAAGAAATTATGTTACTTAGAAGGAGGAAAAGGAAAAGACGATGAATAAGGTTAAAATGTTTTCTGTGTTGTTTGTGCGGGGAAGATCAAATATAAACCGGAATGATTCTTTGTAAACTTTACCAGGTGTACCTGTATGAAATGTACCGTTAAGATACAAATGGTTCGATAGGGAACATTTGTTGTGAATGAGCCTTAATTTTTTTTGTTTGGTTGGTATGACATCTGTGAAAGATATTGTTTTCATTTGAAAAAAAAAGTGCTACAGAGTCGCATAGAATGCTTGTCAAGGCTTCTCTATCAGAAGCAACATGCAAAAGATGGTTTCAACGGTTCAGAAATAATGATTTTGATGTAAAAAATGAAGAACGTGGAAGACCACCAAAAAAGTTCGAAGACGCCGAATTGCAAGCAATATTGGATGAAGAGGATACTTTAAATCAGAAGAAAATGGCAGCAATGCTAAATTTTGCACAACAAACAATTTCTGACCGTTTGAAAGCTATGGGAAAGATCCAAAAGTGTGGAAAATGGGTGCCACATTTATTACATGAAAGACAGATGGAAAACCGAAAAACCATTTGTCAAATTTTGCTTCAAAGACATGAAATAAAATCAATTTTGCATCGAATTGTTACTGGTGATGAAAAATGGATTTATTTTAAGATCCCAAACGGGAAAAATCATGGGTTAATCCGGGACAACCATCAACATCGACTGCAAAACCAGATCGATTCGGCAAGAAGACACTGCTCTGTATTTGGTGGGATTAGAAAGGTGTGGTGTATCATGAGCTTCTAAACCCAAGGAAAACTCTGAATACTAATCGCTACAAACGACAGATGATCAATTTGAACTATGCATTGATCGAAAAGAGACCGGAATGGGCCAGAAGACATGGCAAAGTAATTTTTTTACACGACAATGGACCTGCACACAAAGCAAAACTGGTTCAGGATACAATCAAAACACTTGGCTGCGAGCTGCTACCCCACCCGCCGTATTCACCAGACTTGGCCCCTTCCGACTACCATTTGTTTTCATCAATGGGACACGCATTGGCTGAGGAACACTTCGATTCCTATGAAGAAGTCGAAAATTGGGTGTGTGATTGGTTTGCTTCAAAAGACGAACATCTCCATTGGTGTGCTGTCCACAAATTGATAGAAAGGTGGTCAAAATGTATAGAAAGCAATGGTCAGTACTTTGAATAAAATGTTTTTCGTTTTCAATTCAAAATTAGTGTTTCATTTTCACGAAAAACACTCATTTCATACCGGTACACCTGGTACTTCAGTGAATGTTTCCTGACATTGCTACGGATTTTCCCATCAAGTCTTTGATGCCATCCTCCAAAGAAGAAGAGGGACGTCAGTGCAACCGCCTGTGGACTCCTCTCGCGTTGCGTGCAGAGATGTGCTAGTCGCACCGATGAATCGGGATGGTAAGGAGGATTTCCCAGAGTTGCACAACGAATTTTCTGCGGTTTTCCCACTTTGAAGCAACAGAGTGCGACCTTTCATTGTCGTGTAGAAGAATCACGTTTCGGATCTGTTTCTGGCACTGCCATTTCGTATTCCTACCACTGAAGCATTTTCGGGAAGTTTTATGCGCCGATCTTCTGCAATAAGGTCTTGTAAGGCACGAGCGTTGTCTAGTGTAACGTCTTTGATGGGGTTAATTTTCCACAGCTGTCTGTCCTGCCACAAATGATGTATGTCATTCATATACTTGGGTCTTCGAAAGCGTTTCTTCCCCAACCCTTCGTTGAACCTCCTCAACATTTCCGCAGATTTGGTACCATTTTCATGTCGAACTGGGCTACTCGCTGCGCAACAGACTTATGTGCCTCTTGCTCGCACATGATGCCCTGAATCGAGCTATCATGTCACACAAACAGCGGCGTCACAGTACTATTCCAGACATACCCACCAGCATCCCGTCAAAATCGCGCCCATTTGCGTCCACTACCACATCTCCCAGATTTAAATTATAGTTCATATTTGATACGCCCTCGTTTGTACATACGGGATGTAACGGCTATAAGTGTAGATATTTTTATATGTTGTACCTTAATATGTACACACATCAGTATGTTGGTTCTTTCTTCACCGTGTCGAACAGTCTTCCCACAAATACACTACTGGTCATTAAAATTGCTACACCAAGAAGAAATGCAGATGATAAACGGCTATTCATTGAACAAACACATTTTACTAGAACTGACATGTAATTACATCTTCACGCAATTTGGATGCAAAGATCCTGAGAAATGAATACCCAGAACAACCACCTCTGGCCGTAATAACGGCCTTGATACGCCTGGGCATTGAGTCAAACAGAGCTTGGATGACGTGTACAGGTCCAGCTGCCCATGCAACTTCAACACAATACCACAGTTCATCAAGCGTAGTGACTGGCGTATTGTGACGAGCCAGTTGCTCGGCCTCCATTGACCAGACTTTTCAATTGGTGAGAAATCTGGAGAATGTGCTGGCCAAGGCAACAGTCGAACATGTAACCAGAAAGGCCCGTACAGGAACTACAACACGCAGTCGTGCATTATCCTGCTGAAATGTAGGGTTTCGCGGGGATCGAATGAAGGGTAGAGCCACGGGTCGTAACACATCTGAAATGTAACGTCCACTGTTCAAAGTGCCGTCAATGCGAACAAGAGGTGACCGAGACTTGTAACCAATGGCACCCCATACCATCACGCCGGGTGATACGCCAGTATGGCGATGACAAATACACGCTTCCAATGTGCGTTCACCGCGATGTCGCCAAACACGGATGCGACCATCATGATGCTGTAAACAGAGCCTGGATTCATCCGAAAAAATGACGTTTTGCCATTCGTGCACCTAGGTTCGTCGTTGAGTACACCATCGCAGGCTCTCCTGTCTGTGATGCAACGTCAAGGGTAACCGCAGCCATGGTCTCCGAGCTGATAGTCCATGCTGCTGCAAACGTCGTCGAACTGTTCATGCAGATGGTTGTTGTCTTGCAAACGTCCTCATCTGTTGACTCAGGGATCGAGACGTGGCTGCACGATCCGTTACAGCCATGCGGATAAGATGCCTGTCATCTCAACTGCTAGTGATAGGAGACCCTTGGGATCCAGCAGGGTGTTCCGTATTACCTTCCTGAACCCACCGATTCCATATTATTCTAACAGTCATTGGATCTCGACCAACGCGAGCAGCAATGTCGCGATACGATAAACCGCAATCGCGATAGGCTACAATCCGACCTTTATCGAAGTCGGAAACGTGATGGTACGCATTTCTCCTCCTTACACGAGGCATCACAACAACGTTTCACCAAGCAACGTCGGTCAACTGCTGTTTGTGTATGAGAAATCGGTTGGAAACTTTCCTCATGTCTGCACGTTGTAGGTGTCGCCACCGGCGTCAACGTTGTTTGAATGCTCTGAAAAGCTAATCATTTGCATATAACAGCATCTTCTTCCTGTCGGTTAAATTTCGCGTCTGTAGCTCGTCATCTTCGTGGTGTAGCAATTTTAATGTCCAGTAGTGTATGTCACAAACTCTGCGATCTGATTTCTGCATGGTTGTCTCTGCACCACTTAGCGGACTACGCCTGTCAGTACAGACTAACCCGTCATCAATTTACCGTACAAACATTGTCAAGAACATCCCCTATGAATTTTACTTTAAAGTACATTATGGGTATTTGTTCCATAATTCTGATACTGTGTTCCGAATTTTTGTATCACTGATTATATGTCATGAACTCACTTTCATCGTCTGGTATTGGGCTACGTGAAGTGACGTTGCGTTTGACGGTGACATCACCTTTGTGCCGTTCCGTGGACAGCCAACCGGAATCAGCCTAAGTCTGAAAATTTTCCTGGCTGTTGTTAATGAAAGTAAAATCCTCTGGGTGACTCGGGCGCGTGATTTTCCTCTTACATTCCTTAAACAGCAGTCGGGATTCTGTTCTGGAGGAGGTATTGAGAAGGCCTAATAATCGAGTATAAAATACTTAAGCCTCCAACATTGTTCCAACGACAACGCCGATGAAGAGGTGCACACATTGCTCAGGTCCTATTTCTTTCTACGTTTCTGCAGTCATGGACTGTGCGGCTGGCCCCGCGGAGGTTCGAGTCTTCCCTCGGGCATGTGTGTGTGTGTGTGTGTGTGTGTGTGTGTGTGTGTGTGTGTGTGTGTGTGTGTGTGTGTGTGTTGTCCTTAGGATAATTTAGGATAAGTAGTGTGTAAGCTTAGGAACTGATGACCTTAGCAGTTAAGTCCCATAAGATATCACATACACACATTTCTACGTTTCTTTTTACTCCAGGTGTGCTCTTTCGTTCGTTACAAAAATCCATTTCAGCAGATCTGGGGATAAAGAAGGTACTAAAATTAATGGAAATGCTTTAGGGCACACTGTTTACTGTAGTATATCACTCCAAAGCCTGCTTCTAAATTTTTCCAGTGTGTATATCAGAAAGTCACTAATACACACTAATACCGTGGAGTTTGACGTCGAGGTAGCTAGATAGCCGTCTCATTATGATTATTTGCCTAGAACGGACACAACACAAGACGACGCGATGTTTATTTTGTCACAATGAAAACTGACATGGGGGAATTAGGGCACGGGATCTTATGAATTTGTAAAATATTTTTTTACAAACAATTTAGCTGGATCATGTTGGGTGGAATAACAAGAGAATGCCAGTTTCGACTTTTTTGCGTCATTGTGAGAACGAGTAGCAAAGTAGCACGTCTACAAGTCATCTAACGGCCACCTTCTTGACGTATCAGTCGAACTACTATATCAAGTGACTAACGTGGGCGTTAGATGACAGTTGTAAGAGCTACTTTTGCACGAGGCTACTTCAAAAAGCAAGTACACAAGTCGTCCCACGGTAAGACTGTTCCGGCGTAACGATAAGCGCCGGCACGAAGATGAAGAACGTAAGAGCAGAGAAGTCTGTGAGACAACATCAGCCAATAGTACACTGACTAGGACCGCACCACGACAGGAGTGGCCTCTAGCTGGACAGTAGAAGACGGACACTTGTAGACCCGGACTTGAAGAGAGCACTAGAAGAGCTGTTACACTTGATCCATATCCATTACTTGCATGAACATTCTGTATAACGAAAGACATCGCTTATTTGCATGTCGCCAATAGCTTGCCACACGACATTGTAAACCAAAGTATTGTCTAGCTACTTTATTGTAATAAAACCTGTTGATGTGATTTCCTTGAATAGTTGTACAGCTATCCGAGAAAGCAGCATCCTTTAGGCACTCTATAAGAGACGAGGGGCAGGACAACACGAACACCACTGGGCAAGAAGAGTGGCGCATTGTCAGAGGGGAGTACAAGTTCCGCGTTTTCTGCAGGCACAGTTTTGCTGCGATTACGGACATTAGGTTCATCACAGAGTGGGAGTGAAAAGGTGCAGGACAGTACGATTCATGAAGACGAAACGTCTAAAATTCTCTCTCTCTCTCTCTCTCTCTCTCTCTCTCTCTCTCTCTCTCTCTCTCTCTCTCTCCCCACCCATAATGAAACAGTTCGACCGAGGCCGCATGGAGAAGGATGATGCTGAACGGGGGAGGAAGGCCATCGACATCGGCCGCAGACGACAACGTCCAGGCAATCGAGGAACTCATTCGCAGCAGTCGCGGATTTTCTGACGATGAGGACGTTCATGCAACGGTTCTCGAATGCTCCATGACCAAGGAGCGGATTTCTATCGTCGAGGAATTGAAGGTTCAGATCGTTGTTTACAGTAACTTGGTGAATATTGAATTGCTGAGCCATGTACCTCCTGCCTCACTTTGAAACGTAGATCAGCATTCAATAAAAATTACTTGGCCAAACATAATAATGTGTAATTTACTTTTTTAAATCCTCTCGCAACAAGTACTGGTACTGATGATGACTCATAAGAGTCGAAACTGATAAACTTAAGTCCACCCATTTCGATAAAGACAGCTGTGAATAGAAAATGAAAACTATTTTATTTCATTTAAACCTTCACTATCGCCATGTAACGAGCTTATTTGGACAGCTTCTATAATTTTATAGAGTTATGACAGATTATTACGGTTACGGTATTTATAGTCTTGAACTGCAGTGTGTTGGTGTCGGAGATGGATGACAGCAGCGACAGTTCACCTGACGGGTTGGGAATGCATGAGTAAGCTTCAGACGTTCGTGTAAGAGAACTGCCGTCTTTTCGGGGGCGTCTGGGCTACTTGGTGAAAAATGGTTTACATCCTTCTCATCTCCAAACGAACGGAAGGGTCTTACGTTGTGCAGCTTGTGTTGAAGCTTGCAGAAACTCGAGTTGTTGAATGACACTTCTGTATTAAAGACGCCAGTGGCTGATAAACGTAGTTAATACCAGTACCTCGCACTGTATCTCAACCGTATCCACATGATCTCATCGATTACGAGCGTGTGCTCAACTGATGATACAAATAGTTATACTCGGCGCCAGATCGTTTCCGTTGTGTCTATAGTAATGTCTACTGCTGCAAGCATTTCCACGGTTAGCCCCAGTGGAATTTATGAAATCCTGTCGCAGTCCAACTTACTACTGGAAGGAATGGATTGTCGGAAAAACGAAACCGCAACATCAAGTCTCTAACGTTTAAACCTCAGGAGTCGCAAAAATTGTAATGCGAAGGTCATACGATATTTGTGAGTGTAAGATCGCGAAAAGTGGGCTAAGTAGCCGAGTGGAAAATGTGCTGCCTTCATAGCGTACCTTAGCACCGTTCCTTAGCGAGGGGCGAGTGTTGTATTAAATGTGGCACTCCAGTGTCAAAGAAGTGGGCTTGTGGGGTTTAGATACCTCTTTGCATTGTTTTTAACCGTAAGAGGCGGAGAGAGACGTGAAGTGAGTGTGAAAGGAGGGGGGGGGGGGGGGGGGGCAGCAGAACCTCATGTCGGCATATCGACTACTCCTCTCCAGAAGCACCAAAAAGGTCTCTGAGCTCAACGTCCCCATCCGATGGACGGATCATCTGCAAAATTGATATCACTCCATGAGGAGAGATTTAGAATTTAAACTAAGGGTTCGGCGCGGAGACTGTTGTTGAGGAACTTTAGGCATCCACATCTCTCCCTAAATTGACTATGAAATTATTTTCACCGTCGAGATTCGAACTAGGTACCTCCGAGCCGAGTACCAACGCACAAATATGAAACTTACTGGCATATTAAAACTGTGTGCCCGACCGAAACCCGAACTCGGGTCGTGAGTCCTGCTTGGGTAGTTCAGTTGGTAGAGCACTTGGCCGCGAAAGGCAAAGGTCCCGAGTTCGATTATCGGTCCGACACACAGTTTTAATCTGCCAGGAAATTGCATATCAGCGCACACTCCGGTACAGAGTGAAAATGCCAAATGGTTCAAATGGCTCTGAGCACTATGGGACTTAACATCTGAGGTCACCAGTCTCCTAGAACTTAGAATTAGTTAAACCTAACTAACCTAAGGACATGTCACGCATCGATGCCCGAGGCAGGATTCGAACCTGCTACCGTAGCAGTCGCGCGGTTCCGGACTGTAGCGCCTAGAACCGCTCGGCCACCGCGGCCAGCCTGTGAAAATGTTATTCTGGACCACCGCACAGGTTAGCGTCAGCGATCTCGGCAAAGGAGGCCAGTGGGACGTCTGATACGAGTGGCTACACTTCAAAAACAAAACTAGCCGATGGTGTATAATGTTTATTTACTTCATTTTTACATCGTGTCGATTCTGAATGCTTCTCTTGCAGTCACAACGTCCACAGTGTGATTGTGCAATGGTGAGGCGCTGGACTTCTATTAGAGAGGACTACGGTTCAAATTCCCATCCAGCCGTCCAGATTTGATGATGTCTTAAATCGCTTAAGGTTTCTTTGAAAGAGAAAAGCCGGTTTCCTTCCCTATCCTTCCCTCAAAACGAGCTTGTCCGTCACCTATAATGACCTCGTCGTCCACGGAACGTTAAACCATAACCTTCGTTTTTCAATGTCGTTGGAAGTGACCCTTGCTGAAGTAATACAGACTCCAGGCTTGACACAGCAACTTAATGGTGCGGTGCTCATGCCGTGAAGTTAATGGCGCGAGGCGCTCCATTCTAATGGCTTGTTTTCCTGTCGTTAAAATATCTCGTGGAAGTGATGGAGAGGTGCAATTAACCAATGATGGGACCTCCCGTAGTTACTTCCTGCACGCGCCAGCACGAGAGGCAGCTACAAGCCGAAAGACTTCGGTGAAATACGAGAGTTGTGCCTCAGCTGAGACGGCAAGCAAGTGCTCTTGAGGAATTATCCTTCTGCGTAAGCCATCCCCTCTTGATCACATCGCAAAAGGAAGTTTATATGGCACAGACATGGAGGAGTTGCCAGGCGGTAGCTTTACGGACTGACGAAGCTCTGTAACTTCGCAGCTATGACTGGAGAAGCGTGTATGCAGCACTACGGTAACACCACCTGTACTGTGCTTCGCTGTAATATCCTAGTGTCTCGATGCCAAGGGCTTCGCTATCGATATAAGCACAACGCACAAGATTGGGCACCTTTATTTCTAGTAAAATGTGACAACTCTACGGAGCTTTATGACGGTGTAGAGACTCCAGAGTACGTTCCTCTCTTTATTGTTCATCACTTCAAGACCGATAGACCAGCGCATGTGGTGAGTACTCATGTTTGGAATGTAGGGTGGGAGGGTTCATATGTATAAAGGTTGATCCAGAATTCCACCGACAAACTACAAACTTTCAGAGGTGCTTCATGGATAACTTCTGAGTCTTCTGGTAAAAGAGACCCACAGCGTCCAGCGGATCGTTACAGAATAATAACGTAATTGTGATTTATTCGGTTTGTTACAACAATAACCAGTGTTTATATGGAAAACTATCCTCGCAACAGCAATGAAGCCTGTAATACACTCCTGGAAATTGAAATAAGAACACCGTGAATTCATTGCCCCAGGAAGGGGAAACTTTATTGACACATTCCTGGGGTCAAATACATCACATGATCACACTGACAGAACCACAGGCACATAGACACAGGCAACAGAGCATGCACAGTGTCGGCACTAGTACAGTGTATATCCACCTTTCGCTGCAATGCAGGCTGCTATTCTCCCATGGAGACGATCGTAGAGATGCTGGATGTAGTCCTGTGGAACGGCTTGCCATGCCATTTCCACCTGGCGCCTCAGTTGGACCAGCGTTCGTGCTGGACGTGCAGACCGCGTGAGACGACGCTTCATCCAGTCCCAAACATGCTCAATGGGGGACAGATCCGGAGATCTTGCTGGCCAGGGTAGTTGACTTACATCTTCTAGAGCACGTTGGGTGGCACGGGATACATGCGGACGTGCATTGTCCTGTTGGAACAGCAAGTTCCCTTGCCGGTCTAGGAATGGTAGAACGATGGGTTCGATGACGGTTTGGACGTACCGTGCACTATTCAGTGTCCCCTCGACGATCACCAGTGGTGTACGGCCAGTGTAGGAGATCGCTCCCCACACCATGATGCCGGGTGTTGGCCCTGTGTGCCTCGGTCGTATGCAGTCCTGATTGTGGCGCTCACCTGCACGGCGCCAAACACGCATACGACCATCATTGGCACCAAGGCAGAAGCGACTCTCATCGCTGAAGACGACACGTCTCCATTCGTCCCTCCATTCACGCCTGTCGCGACACCACTGGAGGCGGGCTGCACGATGTTGGGGCGTGAGCGGAAGACGGCCTAACGGTGTGCGGGACCGTAGCCCAGCTTCATGGAGACGGTTGCGAATGGTCCTCGCCGATACCCCAGGAGCAACAGTGTCCCTAATTTGCTGGGAAGTGGCGGTGCGGTCCCCTACGGCACTGCGTAGGATCCTACGGTCTTGGCGTGCATCCGTGCGTCGCTGCGGTCCGGTCCCAGGTCGACGGGCACGTGCACCTTCCGCCGACCACTGGCGACAACATCGATGTACTGTGGAGACCTCACGCCCCACGTGTTGAGCAATTCGGCGGTACGTCCACCCGGCCTCCCGCATGCCCACTATACGCCCCCGCTCAAAGTCCGTCAACTGCACATACGGTTCACGTCCACGCTGTCGCGGCATGCTACCAGTGTTAAAGACTGCGATGGAGCTCCGTATGCCACGGCAAACTGGCTGACACTGACGGCGGCGGTGCACAAATGCTGCGCAGCTAGCGCCATTCGACGGCCAACACCGCGGTTCCTGGTGTGTCCGCTGTGCCGTGCGTGTGATCATTGCTTGTATAGCCCTCTCGCAGTGTCCGGAGCAAGTATGGTGGGTCTGACACACCGGTGTCAATGTGTTCTTTTTTCCATTTCCGGGAGTGTACACTATAACGAGACATAAAACCCTAAGAAATTTTTGTATTATGTTAAACAGTAAACGGCTCGAAGCCATCTGTTCAGACATTGAGTGACCATAGTGGCATTGTGCCCGCCTCGCTAGCCGCGCGATCTAACGCGCTGCTTAGCGACGAGAAGGCGTACAGGTCCCCGGTACGAATCCGCCCGTCGGATTAGCGTCGAGGTCCGGTGTGCTGGCCAGCCTTTGGATGGTTTTTAAGGCGGTTTTCCATCTGCCTTGGCGAATGCGGGCTGGTTCTCCTTATTTCGACTCAGTTACACTATGTCGGCGTTTGCTCCGCAAACACTGTCTCCACGTACGCGTACACTATCATTACTCTACCACACAAACATTTGGGTTTACACTCGTCTGGTATGAGACGTTCCCGGGGGGTCCACTGAGGGCCGAACCGCACACTCACCCTGGGTTCAGTCGGTAGGGTGGGTGGACTGCTGTGGCCTGTTGTGGGGTTGTGAACCAATGAGGGCCACGGCCGGACGAAGCCTCTATGTCGTTTCTAGCTCTCCAGTTTAGTACACAGACACAATAATTGCCTTGAAACGGATGACGACTCAGAGAAGGCCGAAATACTAAACGTCTTTTTCCAAAACAGTTTCACATAGGAAAATCGCACTGTAGAGCCTTCTTCAAATCACTGCACGAACGACAAAATAGTAGACACCGAAATAAGTGACCATGCGATAGAATCACAACTAAAATCGCTCAACAGAGAGGAGGCCACTGGACCTCAAGGGATACGAATAAGACTCTACGTGGAGTATGCGGAAGAACTTGCCCCTCTTCTAGACGCGGTGTGACGAAGATCTTTGGGGGAGTGAAGTGTTCCTGATGATCGGGAAAAAAATTTCAGGTCATTCCTGTTTTCAAGAAGGGTCGCCGAACAGACGTGCATAATTATAGATCTATTTCTCTGACGTCGGACAGTTGTAGATTTTTGGGACATGTTGTATAGTCGCGTGTTATGACATTTCTAGGTACCGATAATCGTCGGCCGCTGTGGCCGAGCGGTTCTAGGCGCTTCAGTCCGAAACCGCGCTGCTGCTCTGGTCGCGGGTTCGAATCCTGCCTCGGGCATGGCTGTGTGTGATGTTCTTAGGTTAGTTAGGTTTAAGTAGTTCTAAGTATAGGGGACTGATGACCTCAGATGTTAAGTCCCATAATGCTTAGAGCCATTTGAACCATTAGTAGTACGCACCCTTTGCCATACACTATACAGTGCTTGCGGAGTACTTATCTAGATGTACAATAATCCTCCTAATGCGTCTTTCGGCACCATTATGCTCGACAGTGTGTCGCAGGAACGTTAACCAACTGCACGACATTTAGGCTTCTGACGCACTTCTGTAGCAAGTAGGCGACGCCTGCCACTTATCACGTCTCGCTCAGGATTAACACAGCTGAACATGATGTAGCGATTTTCGAAGGCGTTAACGTTTCACTTTTTTTCTTGATGCGCACTTCACGACGTGTCGAGCTGTGCAAAGGATCAAAATATGTGAATCACGTAAAAACAGTGTCTCTTGTAGGAAGCTATCTGTCCTAAACCGGATATATATATATATATATATATATATATATATATATATATATATATATATATATATGTGTGTGTGTGTGTGTGTGTGTGTGTGTGTGTGTGTGTGTGTGTGCGTGAGAGAGAGAGAGAGAGAGAGAGAGAGAGAGAGAGAGAGAGAGAGATGATACGCAGATAAATATTGTGCATTGCACTGTATCTGTAGTCAAGTCTGTAACGAGAATGGATAAAAGCTGGGGAATGTATGTACTACCACTGTTTCCCTATCAGACAGAAATTGCACTCACCTGTTAATATTCCGTTTCCAGGCTGTGAATGCGTTGTGCTTCTTCACTTACAGCAAGTGTTTCTTCGCTTTAGTTGATAGTATAATTAAAGCAAAAGGAACAGTGGGAAAGCTACGGATCACAATTGCCAGTAAATGCGATTAACTTTAAAAATGTTACATAAATAGACAAATGTGAGATAGTCGTGTCATAATGTTTTAAAGAGACCACTCACCATACTGAACGACTTGGCAAGCTGCCACCTTGCGTTAGAACAAGTAATGAAATGGAAAATACGTAGAGATACAATGTAAACTAAATAAGAAAACGTAGTCCCTAGGGAGAGCGAGAATTATTCAAACAGAGATGAATCACGGTCATGAGACATGTTAGCCATGAGTTCCAAAATCTAAGGCGCAGGCAAATGACAAAGAGAGAGACGGAAAAAAGTACGTAAAACGTTTATTGTATCAAAAATAATCCCCATAATACATTTATCCCACTGTGAGACAAGATGATCAACGCCTTCGTAGAAAAATGTTTGCGGGTGCGGAGCCATCACTGTACCCAGGCGTGCACCTCTTTGCCCGAAGCTAATCGACGGCCACGAATGTCTTACTTCAGGGCTCCAAAAATATAGAAATCGCATGGGGAGAGATGAGGACTATATGGAGGATATGTAATGGCTTCCCAGCGAAACTTCGGCGGCGTATTCGAAACAAACTTGGCAACATGTGGGCGACAATTTTGGAGGCGGTTCGTTTTGACTATGGCGCAGAAGTTTCGATGGAAAGCCGTTGCACATGCTCCATACAGTCTCATTCTCTCCCCCATGCGATTTCCATGTTTTTTAAGCATTGAAGAGAGACATTTGTGGCCGTATATTTGCTTCTGACGAAGAGGTCCACGCCAGGGAACAACCATCGTTCTCTAGGCAACCGCAAGCAATTTTCCATTAAACCATTGATCGCTTGGTAGGGCATATTCTGAGGCATCAAGGGATCACGAATTTGGTATTGTAGGGCAGCGTGGAGGGTAAAAATCGCAGAGGGAGACCAAGAGATGAATACACTAAGCAGATTCAGAAGGATGTAGGCTGCAGTAGGTACTGGGAGACAAAGATGCTTGCACAGCACAGAGTAGCATGGAGGGCTGCATCAAACCGGTCTCTGGACTGAAGACCACAACAGCAACAACAACTAATCGCTATGTGAAGACGTCGAGGATCTGTAGCTGTAAGGGGCCTTTTCCTGGTTAAGGAAAATGTTCCGTAGCCAACATGACAGGGCCGGACGATGTGGCCGAGCGGTTCTAGGCGCTTCAATCCGGAACCGCGTTGCTGCTACGGTCGCAGGTTCCAATCCTACCTCGGGCATGTATGTGTGTGATGTCCTTAGGTTAGTAAGGTTTAAGTAGGTCTAAGTCTAGGGGACTGATGACCTCAGATGTTAAGTCTCATAGTGCTTAGAGCCATTTGAACAATTTGAACATGACAGGGAGTGGAGACGTAACCGTGGCTTCTGGCTCTGACTGGTGAAGATGTGGCAACTATTGATGTTCAAGATGGGACACACGTCTGCGAGCCAGTTCGACGAACAAGGGAGGAATTAATGTGCATTGGTGACGGCGTGACTTCAATTTAAAAATTCAAATGTAACGGGCCCGGAACTTTGTAGATTTTCGCCATCTTGCGTACATTCTGAATTAATTAACTGACGAATTTGAAAATTAATTCACTCTTCCAAGCGCTGGTCCTTCATACACGCAAGTCGTCCGTGCTATCTGTTGGCTGGAGAAAATTGATCTAATTACATAAACTGCTTAATTTATGTTTACGACGTTATAATTAATTATGTCTTGTGTGGTATTATGTTGTGTATGACTTCGTACACAACGGTAAGGACAGATGGGCTACAGAGTGGCGTGACCGTCGTAGGAGCAGAAATGATTAGTGAACATGTTAACACACCAAACAGAAGGTTTACTTAGCCTGCATTTTTCCAAGCGAACGAAGACCCATTACAAATAATGCAACAAG
Organism: Schistocerca nitens; assembly: GCF_023898315.1. Classification (NCBI taxonomy): domain Eukaryota; kingdom Metazoa; phylum Arthropoda; class Insecta; order Orthoptera; family Acrididae; genus Schistocerca; species Schistocerca nitens. The sequence continues at coordinate 347,119,228 of NC_064621.1, read as the reverse complement.
AGATAGAGGCCAGCTGATAAAATAGCAACCAGGGCGAGACTCACTGTACTAAGCGCTAACGATGGTGTCGTCGTGATGAGGATCGAAGCGCAAGCGGGTTGAGTAGCTGCCGCTGGCCATCCGATATTGAGGCGGCAGAGGGCACTCGTAATCCAAAGTCACTGGAGGCGTGACGCAGCGGGTGCGCGCCATTGGGTCCACCAGATGCGCGACCGCCATCACCGTCTAGTGGAAACTTGCAGTTCCGTTGCTATATCGAAAAGTGATACCACATATATGAACTTGGAATTTTGCAAGCCATTCGAATCTCAGATTGACACTGAGAAATTAATTTTATTCGGATCTGTTTCTTTGTGATAGTGGCTGGCCTGGGCAGTCGTGGCCTCGCCACCTGCGTTGTATGCTTTCAGAAGTCCCCCCGTTTCATGGTTACGCACAACGTGTCAGTGAAAACAATGAAAATTTCACTAGTGGCGTCGAGTTGGTGCTTTGGAGAATGTTACGAATTTTTGTGTTTTTTTAGACCGCAGGCGGATGTTGGGACTCTTTGACAGATGAATGTAGATAACATTATGCATTCTGAACCTAACTAAGGACAAAATTTTGTAGAAGTTCTGAGCAGTGCTGATTAAGATCTTCGAAAATACTATTAATTTTTGAAAACAATCTCAATGCTCCTTCCATGTGTTGCTGAATCTGGGTTCTTTATACGTGCATCTGCAATTTCTGCACTAATCTCACAGTAACGCAAATAGTTGTGCGAATTTCACCTATCATAACTTAAAGGTCTTCATATTTTTTTTTTCACAGACGGTTTTACAGCAGCTATCTCTGAACAGAAACAAAACGAATGCTAGTATCAACAACTAGAAGCATTCGGATCAAGATATACGTACTCGTTCATATTTCAAATGTGCATCACATCTTTATACTTAAATTGAAATCAGCTTTACTCTGAACATTACTTGAAATCGTGCTGCAGTGCTTGTTTCTCCTTTAACATTAAAATACATAAGCAATTTAGAACAATTAGCGATCACGATGTTTAGTAAACTGTGTAGTCAGTTATTTCCAAATATGTATCTATGAATGAGGAAAACTGAAGGTTCTTTAGCAGCAAATTTATCACTTAAACACAGCCATAGGTTTCGTTGTTGACATCTACATCCCTTCAGTTAACCTTATTTAAAAGCAAATCATAGTTTTTAATATTACTGTGCTGCTATGTCAGTGCAGTTATTACCGTTTCTAAATTAGATCTGTAATTAGAATGAAATACGTATAAGATACAGGTAATGGGACTTAACGGTAATTTTATGGTCGAAGCTCTTTCCTTGTCAGCGTTTGCTTCCTAATATGTAATGAGGAAATATGATTCTCCTTTGAAAAAACACAATGTTCCTTGTTTTACTACCCATACATGTTTCGGAAAAGTTTCTCCATCTTCAGTGGGTTTTATTTATTATCTGCTTAACAACAGACAAAGAATTTATGCATTATGATACTAAACCAATTTTTGAGATTATAGAGTTTACATTACTATAAGAATTGACAGAAATATTAACATGAAGAATAGATATCTATCTTATTATTTTACAGGATATTTAAAAAAAGCGTCAAATACTTTGAGACGTGGTAGTATTCATCGAAACAAGAAAAATTAGTGCAAAAAACATGGGGCCGGAAAAGCATACTGTCTGATATAAACTTGGGTTTACACGGGGTATTCAACGTGACGTCCGTTCGTGACAATGCACCCCTTTGCCATCCGGCGTAAGAAATGATACAGGCATTGAAGAGGCGACGCTGTAATGTCCTCATATCATTGGTTGGCGTGCCAAAGACCAATTCCAATCAATGGGATTGAAGTCTGGGAAACGAGCAGGTCAAGCAAGGTGTGGAGCCCTCGACCAATCCAGCGGTCCTGAAATGTCTGCGTCGGATGTTCGCGCACATTGCGAAGAAAGTTTACTGTTGCGCCATCGTGCATGAACCACATTTGTATTCGTTGCTGCAATGGCACAGTCTCCAGCAAGGCAGGCGATACATTAATGAGAAAGTCCAAATAACGGCCCTCAGTTAACCTTTGTGGTAGCACGTATGGCCCTATTTACCTATCGCCAAATACGCCTGCCCTTACGTTGATTGAGAATCGGTGTTGATGCCTTCTTTCCTGAGCTGCTTGGGGAATTACATCTGCCCAGACATGCTGTTCATGGAAATTCACGACACCATCTCTTGTGAACCCTGCCTCATCGCTAAATAAAATCTTGGCTGTAAACAGTGGGTCTGCGGCACACTTCTGCAACAGCCATTGACAGAACCCCCGTCTGCCATGATGATCCTGTGGCCTTGGACGATATAGGTACAGCAATTGTTCACGAAGAACCCCCAACATAAGAGAGACACGCCTTCTGCTGTTTCTAATCGTCGGCACACTGGTCCCATGGGCTTCTTCTATGAACGTAGCGCACGCTCCTCCATGTCAGGCGTGCGGACTGCGCGGGGTCTTCCACTGCCACTCTCCGAGATGCAAGGGTACCTGTGTCCCTCAGACGCTGGAAGAGTCTGCCGAATAGCTTACCAGCGGGCACTCTGCGCTGTGGATGTTCGTCAGTGTAGAGGGCACGGACTCACGGGCACTTCCGTTTGCTAAACTATTGTAGAATATCATATCCACTTGTCGAATAGTAGGCTTCCATTGCTAACAATTGGGGGAAGATAGGAAATGTAAATGTACTACACCATTTGTAGGTACAAATAGCGCAATAACAGTAAACACATAAGTGAATACGCGCCTGGAAGAAGATGAAACATCATGATACGTACCCAGATTGACAGTACTGTAGAATAAGGCACACAAATACGACAAAAACTGACGTTGCCTGCAACGACTCGAATCATACAGCTACTGCAAACCACCTACTGGTAGGTAGAGTATTGTTAGTAAGGCCTCATAATACTGCCGCCACATTTTACGGAGCGCCTATGCAACGATTGTGCTAATATTCGCAACCAAGCGTCTCGTAGCCCTTCTACAAACACGCGTTTATCGCAGAAAGTACGCGTTTCCGGACGCGTTTGTTGTTTCTATGAGTACTATCGCCTGTCTAAGTATTCGACACATTTCTTTCAAGACCCTTTATAGTAGTATTCACAAGTCTGGTATTTGCAACACATATATAATTATTGCCTTCGGCTATGTCACCTACAATAAATACAATAAATATTTATCAGCGTTCTCTTAATTTTAGGCCTAATATGATTCACTACTGTCATTACCTTATGTTGTTCTGTAAGCAAAGATTCGCTACGTTACTCTTTGACTAGGTTTTTTAGGTTACAGTACCATTTTTAGAAAAAGTGTTGAAGTGTGTAGTGATTAGGCTCTGTGAAATGTTGGGGGGGGGGGGGGGTAGGGTGAGGGAGCAGACTATGTACGTAAATGTGTGCACTTTTTGTACACGTCGTGTTTTCGTGCTTCTACAGGGTGTCTCAGTGGCGCTTCCTAACACACAGTGTTTCACTGTTTGTATGATGTTCATTCGGTCCGCCATCTTGGAATTTTCAGTTTTGCACTGACATTAGGCAGTCAAATAATAAAACAGATAATCTTCGTTTACGATACAACATAATATAATGGAAGTAGCGCTCATTATAAAAATCGAAAAATATATGATACGTAAAATTTGAGAAATCACGCAACAAAACAACGATAAATACTTATTAATTGCGGATGACGTACTGGAAGGCAATAATTTTAGCTGTGTTGCAAACACCAAAAGACTTGGGGACGCCAGTATGTAACAATGAGGCTAAAAAATGGCTCTGAGCACTATGGGACTTAACATCTAAGGTCATCAGTCCCCTAGAACTTAGAACTACTTAAACCTAACTAACCAAAGGACATCACACACATCCATGCCCGAGGCAGGATTCGAACCTGCGACCGTAGCGGTCACGCGGTTCCAAAATGTAGCGCCTAGAACCGCTCGGCCACACCGGCCGGCTACAATGAGGTAGATATTTATTGTTCATGCTACTGTTTCTGTAAATACTTATACAAGTGTAAACACCATAATTTCAAAAACTGGTAAATATCATAGAGCATAAATTCTTTGTCTGTTGTTCAACACATAATAAATGAAATCCACTGAAGATGGAGAAACTCCAAAACATGTACGGGTAGTAAACCACGACAAATTGTTTTTGTTCAGGACACAGCCACATTTCATTATTACTTATTATACGTGACTTGAGCTAAGCATATGATACATAGCACACTAGATTTTAAGTACACTATTATTAAAAATGACGACGTGGCAGAGTTGCAGAGACCTAGACGGTACAGATGATGGCGATGGCCGTTTGATCCACAATGCTTGAGTAGTCACCCACAATTCAGTCAGTTTGACTTGTAGCAGTGGATAATTAATATTAGCGTTTACCGCGCAAAGTATTTTTTGTGCTGTGGAACATTGCGTACTGTATCATGAGACACTGATGTCATCTACCGCGCGAAACAGCCGCAACGAAAGGAGACGCCACTGCAGATCGGATCGTTCAGTGAAGCTCACGCACGTTTCTACGGGCCCTGTAACAGGTGATTGCAGGAAATTTCGTCGTCCTAAGCATCACAGCGTAACTCTTTCTGCTGCTATAACAAAGTGGAAATGCAAAGTGATTTCAGTAGCCGAAATACTTCCTGCAGGCTTACAGAATATTAAAGGATGCTGTGAGAAGCATCTACTGAGCATTACAACCTTTTAAAACGTAGCTTCACACTGTACGATAATACGTAGTTCTTGCACGTTTCGTTCTTCGGCACGACGTACGCGGACCTGGTTGCATTCGTGCAAGCCGACGGAGATAGACTTAAATTCGGGAGAAACGAGTCTCAAATCCTAATTTAGTTCGCCTGTGATTTCCATAAATGGCTTGATAGAATATCGGGATGTTTCTTCAAAGAAGGCCACACACTTATTTACGGATTCTTCTATCATTTCTTGGTAGAATAATTCCGTATTTAAGATGGGAAAAAAGTAAACTGTTTTTGATCTGACTTTTTTTATTGTGCCGTATTCAGATAAAAACTCTTTATTTCTAACTCGTTTCTTGAAGATGGCTCAATAAGCCGAAAACTAGTTAGAACTAAACATTAATCAGTAGAACAAAAACAGTTTGTTATTCAACCATAAAAAAGACAGTAATTTTTGTTCGCCTTCTTTGACAAGCCCGAGTTTACAGTCCAGCGCTAATGACCGTAACAGAGACCGAACACCAAATCCTAATCTTCCTACCTTTCACCGTTTGTTTATATGAGGTATAGGGTAACCCAACCCTACGTGTTGTCTTATGCAGTCTATGGTCAGACGCAGTGCGAGTCTGATGACCACATGATCATTCCAGAGGGTCTCAACTACATATATACCAACGCGAAGTCCATCAGGAGTATATCATTCAGTTTGCAAAACTTGAATGAAGTCACATGACACTGTTGGCTGGGAGGCTCTGAGGCATAGGTTCACCAGCCCAACTAGAAAGGTCTTTTTTCGCTCGTGTTGGCACTACTGCTTTGTGAAATGTAAATGTTGTGTTGGAAACGTACGCTCGAGTATAGGTGACTGTGATGACTGTGTGTGGATTTTGTATCGTGTTTGGGTTGCTAGTAGCAGTGAGAAAGAAGGGAGAGGTAAAACCTGGTGCTGGCATGCAGCTCTCTAATTAGCACCAGCGGGGGTGCCGAGCTTAACGTCACAATCCGACGACTGTATCACTATCAACAGTTTCATATGTCTGCACTCCATGGGATACTGTGGGAAGATCTGGCATTTAATTTACGGAACTGGCTGTCAGTGTGGTGATCAGGAGCTTTACAGAGCCACCTCTCTTCCCCTTGCAGGCCAAATACTGAAGGGCAATATTTGTTCGACAAACATGAATCGGACGAGCTACAAATCAAACCACTACGCCACAAGCGTACGTTGTTGACCCCAGCTATGAAAGCGGCTGCATTCTTTTGCAATGACCTAATTTCAAAATTAAGATAAGCTGCCGACGTGAGTCCTGATAATTTTGGTCAACGACAATAGTGATGATACAGGCACCGGTGTTCGCTAACAGAGTTGTGTACATGTAATCTTTCGTAGTGGAAAAGAAAGGGCGAATCAAGCAGATAATGGTATGGGTACTCTGCGACACACCCTATATCCCGGTTTTTCGAGACGGCGCTGCAGTTGTACTGGATTTGCATTCAGGACTCGAGCTCCAAATCTCGCCAGGTCATCCAGGTTTTCAGGGTGTTCCCTAAGTGAAGTAACGCAAATCCCACAATGGTTTCATTAAACGGGAGACACAGATTTCATTTAACTATCGAACTTTTGAGGTTCCTCTCCAACGTTCTTGTCATCGAATGGACTTTAAATCGTAATCGTCTTTCCTATTCTTGATACATCGTAGCTTTCGGTGTACAAATATAGCAGCAAATTATAAAAAAAATTCCAATGACTCCTCCGCTAGCCAGTGAAATTCTACGGTAAAATTTACAAGTATGGCCCAGTTTCTCGAATAGAGGACTTAGGATTCTTAAAAGCGTCACAGGAGAGATTTAAAAGTGCATTCTCATCTCTTACACTCTGTGTCAACATACCAGTGGTAGGCGAATATGCAGCAGTCCTGAACCAAAGTCTTTGTTATGCTATTTACCCAGAAATATCCTACCATCTGATCACAAGTGCTAGTGTTAGAGACCTTATGCTGCTATTAATGACTGACCCCGAAAACCAGCTACGACGATCATTTCATTATCTTTAACTGAACGTCTCGTCTTCCTTATAATGCAGGCCTGCTCTCATCTATTCCATTAGAAAACATTATACTGCTAAGTGCTGTAACTCTGTTGAACAGAGCAGTGTCTGTAGTAAGCTGTAGGCCGCTGAACAACGTCGTTGTCCAACGAATTTCTACGTTCTACGTTATTGTTGCGTGTCTCTCGGACACTTCTACAGTTTTTCCTCCAGTATAGACGCATGCTTTGAGAGGAGATGCGACATTTTTTTTTATTTTGTGTCTTTTCTGACAGTATATTCGTTAAACTTCAAAATGCTTTTTTTTTACACAAAATCGACATATCTGCCTTTTCCTTACCCGTATTTCTCTGTTTCAGCATTAATGAGACTAGACAACGTGGAAGTCTTGATAAGGTGATACATTTGATCGGCCACCTAATGCATATTTGCATGATCAGTCATAGAACCTGCCTTGCGACTGTAATTTATTGTATGCGTTTATATGCACACAAGCATTGGCGATTAAAACCTTTACTACCAATTCACGGTCTAGCATCATCCTATTAATGACTGACCCCGAAAACCAGCTACGACGATCACTTCATTATCTTTAACTGAACGTCTCGTCTTCATTATACTGCAGGCCTGCTCTCATCAGTTCCATTAGAAAACATTTTTAATAATGAACTCTATTCCGAAAACAAGAAATTCGTTTTGTCACCACTGGGACAATGTTTGGAGTATGTAGACTGCACAATGCTGCCTTTCACTTGGCTCACTTTGGTTAGCTTAAATGTTTATGAAGGAACATGACGACTGCATATGCATTGACGCTAGGGGTCCAAACGTCACACAGCCTGTGAGATAAAGGTAAACAAATATGTTGCAACAGATCGTCCGTATCTGATGATGATGAAACAAAGCAAACTAAAGTTTGGACTCCGTAGCCAGGAAACACGCTTTTTTTTTTTTTTCAGGTAACAGTCACAGGCCGCCTAAAAGGCCAAGAAACAAGAGGAATGTAATCTACAATTTATAAACGTGATATTGGAACATTGATCTCGTATAATTATAGAGACTAATCAATCGCATATCCTACACTTTCAAGGAGGGCTTGTGGATTTACATTATGAACTAATACTGTGGAACACTATGTTTCGTTGAGACCGGGAGCGTGGGCGAGAGGTCAGGATGGCTTTGGTGCATCGTACTGCATATGCAGCAGGAATTAGAGCAGCAGTTGGCACCACAATGACAGTGAGCTGTTACATATCGATTACTTCAAGGACCTGTAGCGTACATACCACTGACCCCCAAACCATTTACGTTTGTGACTTCAGTGGTGTCAAGTGAGAGTTCACTAGAAGGCGGAGAGGAACTCTCTTTTGTATTCTCATAAAAGCCGGATCTGCCTCCGCATGATCATGGCGATCTGAGGACAAAAAGGAGACCAGGCGAGTGCCTCCACATAACGTTTGTGTGGCCTACACACATTGGACCTAATCCTGGAGTTACCGTCTGCGATGCGATTTCGTGTGACAGCAGAAGCACTCTCGGTGCTTATCCCACGCACCCTGACTGCAAATTTTTACGTCAGTCTAGTGATCCGACCTGTTGTGCTGCCATTCATGAACAGCATTACAGGGGGTGCTTTCCAACAGGATAACGCTCGCCCACCTAACGCTAGCGTAACCCTACGTGCTCTACAGACTGCCGACATGTTGCCATGGCCTGCTCGATCACCATATCTGTCTCCAGTCATCGGACGACAATGGCAGCGTTATCCACAAACAGCAGCAGTAACCGTCCCTGTGTTGACCGACCAAGTGCAACATGGTTCAAATGGCTCTGAGCACTATGGGACTCAACTGCTGAGGTCATTAGTCCCCTAGAACTTAGAACTAGTTAAACCTAACTAACCTAAGGACATCACAAACATCCATGCCCGAGGCAGGATTCGAACCTGCGACCGTAGCGGTCTTGTGGTTCCAGACTGCAGCGCCTTTAACCGCACGGCCACTTCGGCCGGCAAGTGCAACATGAATCGAGCTCCATGCCAGAAACTGTCATCGGGCCCCTGTGCACGCACAATGCATGCACGTTTGTATGCTTACCTTCAACATTGTGGCAGTTACACTTGTCATTAGTGTACCAGCATTTCACATTTGCAATGGCTTATTTCACGCTTTTACTGATCTGTGATCTTACAACGTAAATCAGTTAAAAATGTTATCTAGACAAATGTATTGCGGAAATTTCGTGACAATACATTAATTATTTTTTGATATAGCGATCTTTTTTTTTCGCAACTGTATTTTAGTTCCTGTCTTCCTCTGTAACTTTTGACCTCCTTCTAACATCGTGGAAATAATTTCCTGGTATCTTGATGCATACCCCAAATCTGTCTCTTCTTCTAGTCAGGGTTTACGATTAATTTTTTCCCTCTCCGATTCTGCGAAGATTCGTATCTCAAATGTTTGGATTCTCTTCTTTTCCGATTTTACCGTAGTCCATGGTTCACTTCTGTACACTGTTGTAGTATACACGCAAAAAATCTCTCTTAAATTAAGCCCTATGTTTGAGACTAGCAGACTTATTTCGGCTAGAAGAGCTTTCTGCCTGTGATAGTCTGCTTCTTGTCTCCGTCTTGTTTCATCTATCGTGCGTAATGTTGCTACCCACGAACCAGAATTCCATTGCTTCGTTTACTAAATGTTCACCAATTTTGAAATTCGTCATTAATCTTGTTTTTTCTACCAATTAGTACTTCCATCTTTCTTTGTTTTCATCACAATACAAGTTCTTCTTTAAGATGTACTCCACAACACTGAGAAATTGTATGAAATAAATCATTACACAGCAAAATGTCGTTGTTCATTTAGCAGCTTCTTTCTGAATACATTATGATTTAATATCAGTTATTGTGGTGTAAAAATGTCTTCAGTCAATCAAAAGTTTACTGTAATTTCATTCAACATGACCTGTAATTCTTCTCCACTTTTAAAGAGGACACCAATATCATCAGAGTCCTCATCCTTCATACGATTTCACCCTGAACCTTAACCTCGCTCTGCAGTATTGCTTCTATTTCCTTCACTACTCCTTCGATGTACACTATCTGACCAAAACTATCCGGACTCCCCTATGTAATGCGCAAATGACCACTAGACGACACGAGCCGAGGACCCGCCAGTACAAAATTAGGTAAGGAGCATCTTGGCATCAGTAGCGAAACAGTAACAACAGAATGAGTCAGACAGGAGAGTTCAGTGACTTCTAATGTGGGCTAGCCATCGGATGTCATCTGAGCAACGTATCAGTCAGGGACATTTCAAACCTAAAGCTGTCCAAGTCGACTGTTGGTCATGTGATAGTGAAACAGAAACCCGAAGGAACAACCACAGCCAAAACACTACCAGGCAGGCCTCATATACTGACGGTCAAGGACCTCCGTGCATTACGGAGGGCGGCTGTCAAAAGTTGTATAAAATCAGTGGAAGATATTACTCGTGAGTTCCAAAATACTACCAGCAGTCCAGCTAGAACACTGATTGTGCGCAGGGACATAATAGTAAGGGATTGGAATGGTACAGCACCTCCTCAGAAGCAACACATTTCTGTAGTCAGTTCTAAACGACGTTTGAGGTATTCTAATGAACGACGCCACTGGACAGCGGATGACTGGGAACGAGTGTTCTCTAGTGATGACTCACACTATATCCTCTGGAAATTCGATGGAAGGGTTTGTATTTGGAAACATTACCTGCCATCATGTGTTGGGCCATCATGTGTTGGGCCATCATGTGTTGGGCCATCATGTGTTGGGCCATCATGTGTTGGGCCATCATGTGTTGGGCCATCATGTGTTGGGCCAACAGTGAGGTAATGCGAATTAATGTGAGGACATTTTAGAGCATTTTCTACAATGCACAGTACTGTAGAGAAACGGTTTGGAGACGATAACTGTATCGACAGTACAGCCTGTCATAAAGCAGCATCTGTGAGGCAATGATTGTGGATATCTTTTTGTCTTGACAGTCTCTTATAAGCCGAAGAGAGATAATAATCTACGTAATAGCGTGGTCCACCTTGGGAACGCAGTACCAACATTCAGTCTGCGTGGCATGGACTCGACAAGTCCCAGGAAGTTTTGTGGAGGTATGTGGCACCAGATGTCTTCCCACAGATCGCGCAATTGCCATAAATTACGGGCCGCTGCTTTGACGCGTGTTCTTCTTCTTCGCAGATGGATCACTGAAGACCACGCGTAATCAACATTTGTTGGCCCTCCTTTTCGCCCAGTATTCAAATGGTTCAAATGGCTCTGAGCACTATGGGACTCAACTGCTGAGGTCATTAGTCCCCTAGAACTTAGAACTAGTTAAACCTAACTAACCTAAGGACATCACAAACATCCATGCCCGAGGCAGGATTCGAACCTGCGACCGTAGCGGTCTTGCGGTTTCAGACTGCAGCGCCTTTAACCGCACGGCCACTTCGGCCGGCTCGCCCAGTATTCCTTCATAAGCAACGAATGGGCTAGCTTTCGTTACGTAGACCATGTATGTCGGTTAGTTTTTCTCTCTTCTTCCTCAAAACGCCGTGTGTTTGTGATTTTCCTGATTTCATTTCTGTCATGTAGATTTGGAGACCCTAATTCTCTCAGGTATTTTTCCGTCTGTTTGTGCCAGTTCGGTCTTGTAGTTTTCTTATTCAAAAACGTATGGATTTTGTGCATTAAGCTGTTTGAGTCAATTCTTTCTAAATGCACCATGAATTGGATTCTTCTCATGCGCATTGTGTCTGTTATTTTGGAGATATTTATATATTTCTGCATTGGGTTTTGGATTATGCACACCATCTTTAGTTCTTGGTCCTAGGATTTTCCTCATTATTTTCGTTCTTTCACTTCTAATTCCCCTTAAAGTGTTCTGTGTTGAAGGTTTAGTGTCTCAGATGCGTAGAGAGCTTCGGGTTTAATTACTGTTGTGTAGTGTCGTATTTTGCTGTTCCACGAGAGACACTTTTTGTTGTAAACGTTTTTTGCTAACTGAAACGCCGTCTCCATTTTCTGGACTCTTGATCTGACAGATTTCTTTTCATTACAATTTTCTGCAATCCATTCATCTAAATATTTAAATTCTTTTACTCGAGAGATGTAGTTATTACCAATTTTGAGATCAGAAGGTGCATCACTGTAGCGCTATTCTGGCTTTATGACACAAAGTTATCCTACTGAAAGATCCGATCACCGTCGCGGAAGACATCAATCATGCAGTGATGCAGGTGGTCCACAGTAACATTAAAGTAGTCAACAGCTATCATGGCGCTCTGATTACCACAATATGTCCCATGGAAGCCCAGATGAATGTCCCGCATACCAAAATACTGCACACACCGGCCTGTGTCAGCCGGCCGTGGTGGCCGAGCGGTTCTAGGCGCTACAGTCTGGAACCGCGCGACCGCTACGGTCGCAGGTTTGAATCCTGCCTCGGGCATGGATGTGTGTGATGTCCTTAGGTTAGTAGGTTTAAGTACGAGGGCTATTCCGAAAGTAAGGTCCGATCGGTCACGAAATGGAAATGACTATGAAAATCCGATAAAGCTTTGCACAGATGTGTTGGGTAGTGTCTCTAGTATAACCCCAGTTAGCATCACGTCGCTCTCCTCATTTCTGAGCTCGCAGTGAGTGCGTAAAGATGTCTAGAAAATAGTGTCTGCCGCCAAGTACGGGGGCCTGGTGAGAAATTTGCCCTGAAGCTATGCAGCTAAAATTACATAACTGTCGTGCTGTTTCGTCTTCAAGACAATTCTCAGCCGCATTCTGCAGGGGCAATGAAGATGCTCCTGCATCGTTTTCAAATGGAAATGTGAGAGTACCCACAATACAGCCCGTAATTGTCTCCCTCTGAGTTTCAGCTCTGGTCACATGAACCGCTGGTTATGAAGACAACATTTCGGCACAAGACAACGAGCCGTAGGCCAGCGTAGAGAATTGGCGGAGAGCACTGGCGGCTGCCTTCTATAGCGAGGGTATGGGAAAGTTGGTACAACGCTACGATACACGTCTAAGTCGGGTCGGCGACTATGGAGATAAGTAGCTGCAAGGTGTATCTAACTGTTGCAAATAAAACATTTTTGATTTTTACCGTGGTTTCCATTTCGCGACCTATCGGACCTTACTTTCGGAATAGCCCTCGTAGTTCTAAGTTCTAGGGGACTGATGACCTTAGAAGTTAAGACCCATAGTGCTCAGAGCCATTTGAACCATTTGAACTGGCCTATGTCCGTGGCAATTTCGGGCAGCCGTTCACTTGGATTACGGCATATTCGGATACAACCGTCGACGTGGTGTAACAAGAAACGTGGTTCTTTAGACCAAGCGTCACGTTTACACTGATCCGCGCTCCATTCTCTACGATACTGTCCCCCAATGGAAACGTAACTGACGATATCTTTGGATCAACATTGAAGACGTAGGGGTCGCCTGCTGCAGAGCCACATGTTCAGCATCATACGCTGAACGGTGTACTGTGAAACACTTACGACTGCACTAGCACTCTACTCTGTCGCCAGATCTACCACAGATCTCTCTTATCCTGCTTTGCACAACACGCAAGCCGCCGACCTACATGTTCTGTAGTGAGGTTTATACATCCAAGTACCTACTTGTGGTTTCGCCGTCCTACAATCACTCTCCATAGCTCCTCAAAACAGCAAGACACCAACAGCCGAACAGCCGTTCGTTTCTGAGATGATGGTTGTCAGGCGCTCAGACAATACTACCCGTCTTTTTTCAAAGTCGCTTGTGTCAGTGGATTTCTTTATTTGCGGCCCGTCTCGTCTCTGGCGTGATTCTTCACTCATCGCTGCTCCGCTTACATGCCTTCTTTAATGCTTCGACTCCTCCCAACACCACCAGGGAGAATTTAATCTCGTGGTGGTCATATTATTTGGTTCATCAATATGCATCTTGTTTTGTTTAACTTCGGTCACAGCTCTTTAATGAATGTAGTGACGTAGCAATGGTTATAAAACCAGGTGGTTGCCCTCCCTCGTGCAGTGGTGGAAATCGGATCATGTATCTGGGAGCTTCGTCCGAATTCGCCTCGAATTTTACGATCTCCGGTCGTCCCTCCCAGGGACATCAGACAGGTGCTAACCACAGAGTGCGTGTGTCTGAGGCCTTGCACCAGCTGTTTGCGATGCCACCGTGTTTCCTCAGCTGTTTCACGCACTTTGTTGATCGACAGTTTAGAGTCTTGTACATTCGGACAGCAACAAGGAAGAATAAGGTAACAAGCAATACCTAATTCTACCAACCCCTTTAACGAAATGTTCCGAGTGGTCATAAAGACTTTCATTACTTCATGTAGTGTAGACGGAAAACTATTTACCGTGCGGGTACCCAGTTTTATGTAAATGATATCCGGCCGTGCGTCGCAGTATTTGCATTGGTAGTAGTGTTCGTGTCATGACTTGCCGTTAGCATCAGTGTGCATTACAGTTGCAGTCAGTCAATGTGGATCTGGACGAGGTGCTTTGCTCGTAAAGCTGTTTATCAAAATAGCAATAGTGCTGCTATTCACGAGTATCGATGTATCGAAGGAACAGGACGAGGTCTTCTTTTCGCACCGAGATTGAAGAACATGATTCGGAAGTTTGAATTAACTGGCGATTTGGGAATTGCTCTTCGGAGAGGCTGACGACCAATTGCGCCACAAATTCTTGAAGTGACTGTTCCCATGACTAAGAACGCTGGACGCAATGTGCGATCTTCAAGCAGTGCACGAGCTGTCACGACAGCTGAACATTCCATGGTCCACCGTTCGAACGTGCTGCGAGCAATTGTGAACTGAAATATTTGGTGCGGTTCTAGGCTGTTGTGGATGCAGACGGTCTTCACATTGAGCAACGTTTGTAGCCTGGAACGAAACATGGTACACAAATGTTACCCTCTGATGTGGAAATTAAAATATGTTTCTTTCAATGGTTTATTCGTTTTTTCACTTCCGCATGTCATTACTAATGTCACCACAAAGTTTCATTCACCTACGGTCACTAGTTTTTCATGGGGACGCTCTCACGTAACGAAAGTTTAATTATAACCACAATGAATCTGTAATTTCAACAACTTGGTGAAGATGCGATCTACTCCACAGTAAAGCACGTGGAACCGAACTCCGTCCATGATGACGTCATCAGACGGGATATAAGATCGGATTGGAGAACGACGAGAAAGGAAATCTAGAGTCTCCGTATCCAAAGTAATCTTAAATGATATATAAAACATAAACTTGGTTCTCTGGACGGGGACGGAACTCCACACTTCTCGACAGTGAGACCACTGTTCTAACCACTGTGGCTTCACCAGCAGAGACTTATCACTTAGCAAAAGGAGATGATATACATTGTCCTAGTGTTGGTTCAGAATCGTGAGCTGGCTCGATTGAGACGTTAGTGTGATTTGTTTTAAAATTGTTCTCATTTAACAGAGACACTTTACTGTACTCCCACCCTTCCTACTGCCATTTGGCAGGATATTTTCGCAGCGACACCAGCTACCCATCCATGTTGCCAATATCATTAACAAAACATGTATTACATTTACGTTGCTGTGTTCCCAAGTAAGTTCGTATATTAAACCTCAGAGGCGTACCCTGCATTTGGTAGTTGGGAGATTCTAGTAGCATGTTAGTAGCTACAGTGACCACCAATTAGACTGTGGAGTGGTTTTCTGTTAAGAAAAAAGTAGTTCAGATTTCCTTTCGGGTAATCGCATTTATGTTTTCTAAAATTTCCTTGCGAGAAAATATTCTGTCAGTGATAGTGTCAGTCAGCGAGACGATAAATCTAGCGATTCTTCTTTCCTTCCTTATTGTTGCAGTACGTGTCGATAAACTCATACGTGCGAAACACTTCTTTGATTTGGTGCACTGGCCATTAACTTGTGGGATTTCCTGATTAGGCAAATTTGTTGTGTTTCAGTATCTGAATCGACATGTAGATAATACCTTTTCATTCATAAGTGTGGCAATACTCCACAAGCCACCCAACGGTGTGTGGCGGAGGGCACTTTCCGTGCCACTGTCACTACCTCCCTTTCCTGTTCCAATCTCAAGCTGGCACCCGCCTTACCAACAATTAATTTTATATGATCATTCCACTTCAAATCGTTCCGCACGCATACTCCCAGATATTTTACAGAAGTAACTGCTACCAGTGTTTGTTCCACTATCATACACTCCTGGAAATGGAAAAAAGAACACATTGACACCGGTGTGTCAGACCCACCATACTTGCTCCGGACACTGCGAGAGGGCTGTACAAGCAATGATCACACGCACGGCACAGCGGACACACCAGGAACCGCGGTGTTGGCCGTCGAATGGCGCTAGCTGCGCAGCATTTGTGCACCGCCGCCGTCAGTGTCAGCCAGTTTGCCGTGGCATACGGAGCTCCATCGCAGTCTTTAACACTGGTAGCATGCCGCGACAGCGTGGACGTGAACCGTATGTGCAGTTGACGGACTTTGAGCGAGGGCGTATAGTGGGCATGCGGGAGGCCGGGTGGACGTACCGCCGAATTGCTCAACACGTGGGGCGTGAGGTCTCCACAGTACATCGATGTTGTCGCCAGTGGTCGGCGGAAGGTGCACGTGCCCGTCGACCTGGGACCGGACCGCAGCGACGCACGGATGCACGCCAAGACCGTAGGATCCTACGCAGTGCCGTAGGGGACCGCACCGCCACTTCCCAGCAAATTAGGGACACTGTTGCTCCTGGGGTATCGGCGAGGACCATTCGCAACCGTCTCCATGAAGCTGGGCTACGGTCCCGCACACCGTTAGGCCGTCTTCCGCTCACGCCCCAACATCGTGCAGCCCGCCTCCAGTGGTGTCGCGACAGGCGTGAATGGAGGGACGAATGGAGACGTGTCGTCTTCAGCGATGAGAGTTGCTTCTGCCTTGGTGCCAATGATGGTCGTATGCGTGTTTGGCGCCGTGCAGGTGAGCGCCACAATCAGGACTGCATACGACCGAGGCACACAGGGCCAACACCCGGCATCATGGTGTGGGGAGCGATCTCCTACACTGGCCGTACACCACTGGTGATCGTCGAGGGGACACTGAATAGTGCACGGTACATCCAAACCGTCATCGAACCCATCGTTCTACCATTCCTAGACCGGCAAGGGAACTTGCTGTTCCAACAGGACAATGCACGTCCGCATGTATCCCGTGCCACCCAACGTGCTCTAGAAGGTGTAAGTCAACTACCCTGGCCAGCAAGATCTCCGGATCTGTCCCCCATTGAGCATGTTTGGGACTGGATGAAGCGTCGTCTCACGCGGTCTGCACGTCCAGCACGAACGCTGGTCCAACTGAGGCGCCAGGTGGAAATGGCATGGCAAGCCGTTCCACAGGACTACATCCAGCATCTCTACGATCGTCTCCATGGGAGAATAGCAGCCTGCATTGCTGCGAAAGGTGGATATACACTGTACTAGTGCCGACATTGTGCATGCTCTGTTGCCTGTGTCTATGTGCCTGTGGTTCTGTCAGTGTGATCATGTGATGTATCTGACCCCAGGAATGTGTCAATAAAGTTTCCCCTTCCTGGGACAATGAATTCACGGTGTTCTTATTTCAATTTCCAGGAGTGTATAATCATACAATAAAGGATCCTTCTTTCTATGTATTCGCAATATATTACATTTGTCTATGTTAAGGGTCATTTGCCACTCCCTGCACCAAGTGCCTATCCGCTGCAGATCTTCCTACATTTCGCTGCAATGTTCTAATGCATCAACTTCTCTTTCTACGGTCCAAGCACGTTAATGTGACCACGGCCTATGTTCGCTGTCAAAGTGCAATAATCACTCACAGACGACAGAGGCAGCACTAGCAGTGGAGGGTATGTAAAGCGTGTCCATGGGAGATGGTCGGTGGGGGAGAGAGAGAGAGAGAGAGAGAGAGAGAGAGAGAGAGAGAGTGTACAGTCGTCGTCATAACACGAAAACGGAGCGATTTATCTGACGTTTAAAAGGGCATGATCATTGGCTTCCGGGCCTAGGACGAAAGTACATTTGTAAACTGTTCGCGTGCAGCCATGGGAAAATGGTACTTTCCAAAACCGGCGCCGAAGCAGCTGAGATGACCACGGGCCCTGGATGATCGAGGTGCACGACGGCTGCGGAGATGGGTACGGGTGAATAGACGTGCAGCTGTTGAACAACTGACCGCGCAGATGGAGGCAGGGGCTATCAACAGTGTCTCCTTAACGACTGTTCAGCAAACGTTGCTGCGTGTGGCCTTCTGCAGCAGGTGCCTGCTGTTTTGCACCCATACTGACTGCTGTTCATCGACGACGAAGGCTAGAATTTGCACGCTAATACCGCAACTGTACGACACTGAGTGTCGACAAGTGGTCTTTTAAGATGAATCACGGTTTATGCTACATCGGACTGATAGAAAACGCCCTGCAGCAATCGTCGGAAGAGTCCAGGGCAGAGATGGGAGCTTTGTAGTCTGCTGAATGTTTTCGTGGCACTCTCTGGGTGATCTTGTCATTCTCGAAGGCACAATGGGTCCTTGAGGAGCACGTCAATCCCTACACGCCGTTTGTTTTTCCCCGGCACGATGGCATTTACCAGGCAGCTTGTAGTGTACGTGCGTCGTTCGAACAGCATATAATTTTAATTAATTATTGTGTTTATACTGGTTGCTGGTAAGGAAGAAATTTAGTTATTAATATTTTATTAATGATCTCATTCATAAGCAGGCATATCACAGTCATCACAGTTGCTCAAGAAAGTTATAATTAAGCTTTACTTGTTTAATCAGAATCAGACGATGACTCTCCTTGTCCGCAGTCTCGAAGTTTCGAAGCGATCTGCAATCCTGTGTAAATAAAATGTCTTGATTTTCTTGCGTTGCGTAGTCAGTCGGGAAACCTCAGATCAAGCGGAAAGTTTGCTTTGATAGAGTTTAATTATCTGATGAAATAATGGAGCTCTTGGATCTAATAATTGCAGGTTCTTTTCCAATTCATCGGAAGTTCCCTTCTGATTACCAACGAAACGACACATCCGAGCAAATTTCCAATTAGAGAATACATACATAATTAAATTCGTTACAGACCTTTGATGTAAATGCTCAGTATATATTCTCTTGATTAGCATACAGTATATTTCCAATCTCTTCCTTCCAGTAATCTCGAAAGCAAAATTACAATTATTCAATGCGGCTATTCGGCACGGAGAAAATCCTAGAAGTCCTCTCAACACACATCAGAGAGAAAATACTACAAAGATTAATTATGCGCTCATGGAATAGTAATAGTACTGTACTACTTTTCGCATCGATTCTGCGAGTATATAGATGATCAAGTAGGAAACGTAATTCACTCGTAGAATTGTGCAGGGATAAATAGTAGAATATAAAGCGATATTACAAGCACCAGGGAGAATTTGCCGTACTCCACTCGCCACCAGATTCCCATGTTTTAAATCCAATTGAGAATCCGTGCAGCCACCTCGATCGAGCTGTAGACGTCATGGATCGTCAGCCGAGAAACCTAGCGCAGCTTACCACGGCAGTGGAGTCGGTATGGCTCCACATACCTGCCGATACGGCTCCACATCTCTCTCTGCACTTTCCAGAAATTCATTGAAACTCTTCCTCAACGACTCGCAGCGGTCCGCTCTACAACAGGTGATTATTCAGGCTTTCGGCAAGTCGTCACTTTAATGTGACTGGGCAGTAGATCCATATAAGCGTCTAGATCAATTACTGATAACACTGCGTTTACCACTTATTCCCGGAGTTTTCTGCACTGAAACGATACTGGTGTTTATAAAACAAGACCAGTAAAATTTATTGCTATACAATATAAATTATTGTTCATGAGCCGGCCGCTGTGGCCGAGCTGTTCTAGGCGCTTCAGCCCGGAACCGCGCTGCTGCTACGGTCGCAGGTTCGAATCTTGCCTCGGGTCTGGATGTGTGTGATGTCCTTAGGTTAGTTAGGTCGAAGTAGTTCTCAGTCTAGGGGACTGACGACCTCAGATGTTAAGTCCCATAGTGCTCAGAGCCATTTGAACCATCTCCATTCCTATCGCATGACCGCTGCATCCGACATCGGCGAGGCTCTGTCCTACATTCTCATTCCAGGCCTGCACTTGTACCACCTCAAGTCGTAAATGCGCTGAAACATTGAATCACTTCATTTTATTATGCCCCAGTCTCTTTTCCCTTCGCCTCGTTGCAGGATGTCTTCGTTCCTTAAGCCATACATCCATCTGATGTTCAACAGTCTCTTAGAACACAAAGTTTCAGACGTTATTTACGTCTCCCCCAGTAGTCCATGTTTCGCACCCGTTCAGAGCTGTTTTCCAAACACAGCTTTTTATAAACCTTTTTCTGTTCTCGAGGTTTGTATTTCGGATGTCAGTAACTGCTTCTTTCTAAGCCCTTCTGGCTTGTGCAGTTGTCGCTACTGTGCCTTTTTTTGCATCTTTCTTCTTATCTACTCTACTTCTGAGCTAGCAAAATTCGTCCGTCTGTTAAAGAGTCTGTTGTCCTCACCTAACATTTTGCCATCAAGTATGTCCACCTACTACGCACACCATTATTTTAATGTTAATGTTATAGCCATCATCCATCATTAACCACCCGAGTCAGTTCTTGTTCAGAAGGACACTTTCACTATGTAACGGCCAGTGGCCATGCCACGCTGGAAATACCGGGCCCGTTAACACTGGGTGCAGCGGGTGTTGTTGGCTCAGGGACACCCCATGTCGCCGAAGTGGCATCTAATTGAAAGACTTGCACCAGTCCAACGACATCACCGCTTTGTCATCATAACTATGTAGGTGACAATGCACTATTTTGAAATTTCCTGGCACATTAAAATTGTGTATCGGACCAGGACTCGAACAATGGACCTTGTATCCTTGATTCTGCTGATGTATGCTTCGAGCTTCTAGTTTGTTTAGAAAGTGAGAGATAGGCACTGACATAATAAAGCTGTGAGATGCAACGAGAGTTCTTCCTCGATGGTTCAGCTGGAAAAAGCATTGGCCGCCGATTCGGATTGCAGTACGGCACACAGTTTTAATCTGCCAGGATGTTTCAAAATTAAACTGGTCTCTAAGCTCTACATTACTTATTAGTGATCCGAATAGGCTTCTAGTCGCGAATATTAGGTCTCGACTTCTATTCCCGCTTGATCACCCGTAATATCGTTTAATTCAATTTAACTAATACTTTAGGCCTTAGTGCTTGGTATGTAGTCTCGTCGGGCCGCCTCAGGTGTCGAAGTTCGACGTAGGGCCATATCAGCTGGATTATCCGTTGTTTCATCTAGATGGTTCCTCATAAGGGTGCCGAGTGAGGTGGTGCACAGCTGAGGCAATGCATAGACGCTCGGAAGGAGTCTTATGTCAATATCTGTTAACGAGTATCAAGCTATCCTTCCCGTAAAAAGTACACCGCCGATTGCCATTCCCTCACTTGTCCTAACAGAACTTGACTCCAGCTCTAATTATCTCGTTCTCGAAGGGACATTAAATACTAACCTTCCCTCTTTACGACAAAGGTTATCGAAATTCAAAATATCTAAATAGTGTAAACTCACGAAACACGACCAATGGCTTGCAAAATAGTAGATAAATTCCAGAACTGATGCAAAACGTAGTAAACGACTAAAGCATACGAGTAATGCTTTGTTCCTGCTTAGCTGGTCACATAAACGAGGTCTATTTGCAGGACTGTCTACTTCAAGAACGAGATGCAAATGAGAAGGTAGCACAGATACTTTTCCTCACCTTGGAGCCAAAAGCACTTAACTGGGCTCTACAATGGAATGCACAGCAGGATGCACTTGGGGGCAATAAGTAATTAGATCTCTCGCAGGTTTGGAACAACTTAGTCTATTGCGTAGCAACCTACGTATGAAAGTGGGTGAGGACTCCTATGCTCCACCCCCTCCCCTTTCCGCTGCCACTGTCCATCCCGAACAGCTTTCGCAATGATACAGTTGCTGAATACAGCGCTAAAGTACTGCGAATCACTAGCGCTAGGTTTTACAAATATTTGTTGGATGAAACAAAAATGGAAAAATTAACAACATCGCAAAATTTCAGCGAGAAAAAGGGCTTAATTTACTTACGGCAAAAAGTAGACAGTCTTCCTGTGACCTACCACATTCTCTTGAAAATATGGTAGATGTAACTGAAACATAGGTCACGGATCTGCATGAGGCCGGACAATCCCCGGATGAAGTGTTACAAGCTGAATCGGTCGAAATGGACGCACTATTGTGATGGGGGTGATATGTCCATGAGAGTGGCTACAAGCTCTAACTGTCACGTTTGGTAATAGTTGATGTAATCGTGAAATGGAAACACGAGCCAGTTAAAACCGTCAGTTTCGACTTCAGAAATGAAAAGCATTCACACATATGGATCGTTGATGATCTCGAGGCGTTGTGAAGTGAAACCATGAACGTTAGCAGACAGTTATCACAGAATTTCCACTGGAACATTCCATTAACCATTACTAGTATCATTAGTCGAGAGGATTTTAGATTTGGAGCCCTTTCGTGAACTGCAACACAATAACCAAAGCATAAAGACATACGGTTCTGTGTGGTCTGTTCAATTAGTGACAAGACAGACTGCATTATTGACCACAGTAATTGAGTTTCAGCTGCTCTTCTGTGTGCGGATGTCACTGGAGAGTGCTCAGTTGATTGAGCGACACCAGCACACGTTTGTTCTCGCGCTTTCTCATGTCCAATGCGCGGCCTGTCTTTGCCACTCCCTGAAACTCTTGAGCAGATTTCCCAATAAATCATGATTGCTTTACGACGTGAGCCTTTCCAAAGCCATCTCTAAACGCATTCATTGTCTGTCATTGTTGGTCCTGTCTGTGGACGTTTGTGCTCACATAAACATGTCACTTACCGCTGATCGAGAGTGTAATAACCTGTGTCCGTTCACATCAGCCGTGGTGTCACTACTGAAACCATGGAATACTGCAACAAAATAGTAGAATAGTGACGAGTGGCTTTCGTCTGGTCCAAAGCAGGGAACTCAACAATGCAACTATTAATTTCCCCCACAATACAATGTCGGGCAACGGCCTTGCCGCAGTGGATACACCGGTTCCCGTGAGATCACCGAAGTTAAGCGCTGTCGGGCGTGGTCGGCACTTGGATGGGTTACGATCCGGGCCGCCATGCGCAGTTGCCATTTTTCGAGGTGCACTCAGCCTCGTGATGCCAATTGAGGAGCTACTCGACCGAATAGTAGCGGCTTCTGTCAAGAATACCATCATAACGACCGGGAGAGCGGTGCGCTGACCCCACGCCCCTCCTATCCGCATCCTCCACTGAGGATGACACGGCGGTCGGATGGTCCCGGTAGGCCACTTGTGGCCTGAAGACGGAGTGCTTTAACAATACAATGTCGAGTGGTTACGGGCACTTCTCGGACACCCTATAGAACACTAAAGTTCAGTAGTTTAATGTGTACGATGATCTGACATTTAACAGCAGTCACTAATCAACAAAAATGCACGCTACACACCTGGAATCAATGACGCTTGGTTATCAAGTGTCACTGAGTCATATAACATACGAGAACATACGATGTTTCTCTACCACGATACAACAGTGCACGAATGCGTGTTTTTAGTTTCTGCTAACAGAATGTATATTACATTTCGTATTCCTCCTTGTGACCTGAAAAATTCGAAGTTTTCCAGCATAGGAAAAAATCGGCACTTGCTGGTAGATGTCGCCATACGAAGTTTTTGTGGGACCTAACGATTATGTCACATTCTTCGAAACTTATCGTGACCTACTACCCTTCTGATGTTGGCAGTTCACTGAGGAGTTTTCAATTCATCCCCACACAGATCAGATATTCCGCAACCAACTGTCTTACTTACTAATCACCCAGATGGAACTGTGCCGAAGGCCATGCGGAAATCAGAAAACAACGCTATCCACACCATTCGGATCCTCAAGAACGGAAGACTAAGCTGGGTTATACACTGTTGTTGCTTTCAGATCCGTGTACGTTCTTCGAAAGGATTCGTCAGTGCAATACTACCGGTGTGTATTATGTATTAAACCGGCATTCACTATTATTTTAACTTACAATACATGTTTCTGACCACTTGACAGCTCTTATCCCTTTCCTTCCGTCCTGTTAGTCTACAGATCGAAAAAATTAATCACCTATTGTACGCGTAACTGAGTTGTCAATATTATATTCGATGCGGTGTTTCAGAATCACCGGAAGACATCTCCTGATACGTTATGATTGTATAATTGCTGGTTTCGGAATTAAAGGGAAATCAGTGAGTTCCGTTTGCGGAAAGTGGAAAAGATGCTGATTTAAGTGACGTTGGGAGAAAGCAAATGACAGCGGTGGAGTTCAGAACTTATTTCAGGGAAACAGCGAGGTCGTCGGTCGCTCGCGTGACGCCGTCATTACTTCGTTGAAACTTGTTGACTCACGGTGAGACTGCTGCTACACGAGGTGTTACATCGTCGAAGAACGCGGGTTTCGGAGGCACTCCCACCATGCAGCGTGAGGCAGCTAAGACAGGCCACCCCAGATATACCAGAATGAATAAATACAGCGAGATGCGGTTTTCGGCAAGTTATAGCGGTCGATGTGGGGAATTTCCTGAAGCTCCCAAGTAATTTTTATCGTTTTATAGTCTCCGAATTAAGACACCGACTTTGTTTTTTTTTTTCTAATGGAAATGTGTACCTTTTTGTGGCACTTGAGAGAAGCGCCTAAAAGAACTTGAACGGCATAACATGTATGGGACTTGATCAAATAGTATCAAAATGACAGTGCCGCAAACCGTTGTCCCGCATCAGGAGAAGAGGTTCCACTAAAGTCTGCCCTGTTATACCAAATGCAAGCAAGCACGTGACACACGTAGGGTTCGTGTGTTTATTATCACGGCTATGATACCAAGTGCTCGGAGTGTTGACATTGAACATTGCTACACGCTATAAAGTGATTCTGGAGAACGATTCTGCACATCTAATTTCATCTGAAATTAACGGCAGCACAGGCCCGTGTTATATGGGATTCCATGCCTTCGGGAGTCTCCGCTGTTTCCTAACAGACGTCTTGTTTTAATGTTCGCCATATATAAAAGAATTGTACTAATTTGGTGAGTGTGCAGATTATTAACCGTTTTCTGAACGACTGTTCCAGGTCTTTCCAAATGTTCTCTCAAGAGGGTCTGTCACTACAAACACGGAATGGGAGGGTCATGTTGGTATCACACTGACTGCCTTATATCCAGTGGGATGTCTTCCAATAACTGCGACAGCAACATATTTTAGGAACTCGAGATAATTGAGTGTACTTAGATTCCCATCAATAAAATAGGGACGAATGATGCGGGTCTTGGAAAATACGCTTCAAATGTTGATAGACCAAAAGCATTGTTTTTATCCACTTTTTCAAGTCAGCGTGGATTTTCAGCTGACGATTAGTGCATAATGCGAAGATTGACTTGCCCATGGTTTTTAAAAGATACTTCTTAAACAAAATTTTGTATAGATGTGCTGCATCACTTCGCGCTTTTCATAGATGACATTCGGAGAACTGTAACCAATTTCGGAAGTCATTGCGATGAAGCTGAAGATTTAGCAAAATGAAGAGGATGAAACGCAGTCGAATGCAGTGTTCCCAAAACATTCGTTTGGTTGATCCCTCTCGTACTTCCGAGATGCCTCTTTAGGGACATTTGCATCGTGTGTTACTGCTGCTAAAATGTTAGTTTCACTTTTTTTATCAGTTGCTCTTCACTTCTTTGCCGTATTTATACTCCAAACGTCCAGTTTTAGAACTTTTTATAATATTGGTAAAGACAGTTCGTGAGTGCTTGGCTCTATCTGGATAATCCAAAATATAACCTCACCGCTACTCTAATAGCTTGGCGGGCACTTGCTATAAAAAATAATCACTTTATCGACTGTCGTTCAAATTGTGAATGTCGCCATAGCTTTCAGAGCAAGTTATCTCATTACTACAATAGCAGAACAAGGACTTATGGGCTTCAAGCGCACAGGTAAACACGGGAACCGTACCTGAGTTACGAGCTTGCTTATATTTGGTATAATAGGGCAGACGTTCATAGAACCTCTTCTTCTGACGGCGGTACAGTTGTTCGAGGTGCTGTTATCTTGATACTATTAGATAAAGTCTCACACGTGTTATGCCACTGAAGTGCTCTTAGAAGCTTCTTTCAAATGCCAGGAAAAAGTGTCGCAATCCGGCGTCTGTAAACGAAAAAATTACTTGCGGACGTCAGGAAATTCACCACATTTTCCGGTTTAATTTGGTGAAAACCGCACCTCGATTATTCGTCTGGATATATTTTGGGTAGCCTGTCTTAGCTGCCTCATGCTGGATTCGTAGTTAGCAGACGTTGTGTGGATAGAGTTGTTGCGGAGTATGGTGGTGGGGAAAGCACATTATTCATGATTCATTGCTGTAAATATGTCGAACGAGATTTGTAATTTTTATTTGCTACGTTTGAGTTGGGTTTGGGTGGTGGACTGGAGAGGCTGTGACAATTCGTGTTACTTCTGCGGTGCATGACGAAATAGTTTTGAGATTTGACAACAAGTGTCACTTACTACTAGTCAGTGTTGTGTTCCAGGTTTCTTCAGAGTTATGTTGAACCGATACCTCTTGTTAAGCACCCTTCTTTACCGGCAGAATAAAAGGTGAAAAAATACTTAAATCTGGTAAACATTATGCAATGTATTAAGAAATGTTCGCCTTAGGAAGGACACGTCCCAAATGCGATGACATGAAGCGTTTGCTACCTTAAAACACATCGAATTGGAATTAATTCTCGTGTTGTATTTCATCACCTTCATTACCCTTCGTGTGCCGCCGCTCTTTATCTTTCCATTCTGATGTATCATACCTAGTGACTATTGTACATCGTCACTGGTTGGCTACTGGATACGCCATTGATAACTATTTATTTACTCACTGCTACTGAACAGCTAACTTTTCAAAACAGAAAGCAGGAGTTGTAAGTATCATTAAGATTTTGGACATCAAGAAGTGTGTAGGCTCCATTGGCCTCCTATAGATCGTACGTAGCAAGGAAGCTGCACTCGGTAGTTGTTTCTGTGATTAGCAGGCTCGAAACATTCTTTTAGGCAGATCATGGCTAAATATATGTGGCACACGGCGTGCTCTTCACGCAGGAATGAAATAGCTGACTTTTCTTCTTTCCGTGTGTCAAAACAGACACCCATCATTCCCTCTGTTACTGGTCGAGTCCTGCGTAGCTGTGTGACCCAATGCTCTGGGGGGGGGGGGGGGGGGGGAAGAGCACTTAGTAATTCTTTCAACTATTGAGATAGCCCTCCCGATATACGTATTCCATGTTTTATTCAGACCACGATCGGCTTCACTCTTCGTATTTGCCGAACTGAAAAAGTATTTAGTGTCTCGTCTAGCGACTTTGATGTCAACGCGCGTTGAACGCATAAGCTTCATTTTAAATTGTGCAAATGTTTGAAACTCTATGGACGCAGTATCCCTCGTATGCCCTCCTGTGCACTCTATGTGAAAGGCCGTGGAGGTTGGGCAGCTTCATGCTACTATTTAAAACCTTTACTAAGTTCCTATAACCATCACGCGGCGTGGAGAATACCAAGTGATTTTCCGTGCGCATTGTGTGTGGGTAGTTGGGTGTTCTTTCTAAAGCAGCAGCTATGTCTGATATTATTAGCCGATGTGAAACTGATTGTCACCAGAGGACTAGCACACAATGGAAGCGATTGTGCTGTGAGAACATGACTCAATGCTGCATCGGTATGTAGTGTTGCGAATTGTTTTGTGTAGTCATACTCCAGAGTAGCTCATATAGGAAGGTTGAGCTGCACTGAGTCCAATTTGTAGATTTATACCGTGCCGCATATTAAATGAGTAAAAGCTTAGAGACAGCCAGGAAGTGCAGTCTTTAGTTGTTTCTTGTCTCAGTTAGTGGTATTAAATCCTGTCGGCTCTAAGATATGAATTTACCTCTGATAATTTCACTTAATACATTCCACTAAAATGGTCTGAGAAGAATATGTACGTCATTATCTTCAACTTTTGTTATTTGTTAGGACAAGTAATTGGTATATAGATGTGAACCTGAGGTACGAATCCCAAGACCCAATCAGAATAAGAACATACCTGTTCTTAACATTTTCCTTATTTTCACTAAAAAGTAATTGACACTCTGGAATCATGTACGGAAGATATAAAAATGATTTCATTTATGGAATATTCTGTCGGTACTTGGAGGAACATAGACAAATTAAAAATTGAAATACACAGTAATGGTGATCCAAAATAATATTTATTTTAAATATTTTTATACAACATTAATACTGTGTATTTCAGTTTTTAATAAAAGCGATTGTGAATAATGTTTCAAGAAACAATTTTTATGTTTGATAAGCAGGCGAACATAGACTTTTATGCAAATTATCCTGTACTTCGATTAACATACAATATTTCTATATTTTGAAGAATTCTTTCCTCTGTTATATGGCCTGCAGTGTTCTATCCAACTTCATCAATAAGCAGAGGCGCTACTTTTATTGGTTTCTTCTTCAAACCATCTATTTCCTCAGCTCCATTACCTGGCAGCGTTTACCAACTTGTCTGTTCCCCCTTTTCTTTGGTCCTAATATTCGATGTCCTTCTCTGAAAAAGAATCATTACCATTCCTACACGAATTTGAAACTGATAGGATGTCATCTTTTCTTTTAGAGGGACTTTTCTGGCTGCACACCCATGAGAATGAGAGTGCATGACGCAGTAGTTTACAATAACCACATCCTGAATGTTATTCTCATTGTGTTCTTTACAATACGGCTATTACTCTCATCTCCACCACTTTCTAATGATACGATTTTACAACCTTTGGTTGAGACACACTGTTCCTTCTTTTCTTCTTTTGGTCATCGTTTAGAGACAACCTGCGGGTCGGTAACATCACAGGAGGATAAGTGTAAAACACATTTCTCGTGTTTCTAGTTAACAGTGAACACTCTCCTAACTTTCTCATATCATTCTTCTCTCGTCACTAAAATATTTTACGTTCCACCGAGTCCGCAGCATAGTATACGTCATTACAAAACAAAACTAGCTGCAGTAAGGTATATATATTTAATATTTTACGCGACGGGCATATTGGCGCCGGCCAGTGTGGCCACGCGGTTAAAGGCGCTTCAGTCTGGAACCGCGCGACCGCTACGGTCGCAGGTTCGAATCCTGCCTCGGGCATGGATGTGTGTGATGTCCTTAGGTTAGTCAGGTTTAAGTAGTTCTAAGTTCTAGGGGACTGATGACCTCAGATGTTAGGTCCCATAGTGCTCAGAGCCATTTGAACCATATTTTGGCTTAAATGCCATTATCGAGTGACGTTTTGTTTACAATCTTTGTCAACATAGCATCGTAGTAAGGGATCTGTGAAAATACTGGAAACGTCAAAATATTTGTCAAAACTGTACTTTTTACATTTTGTAACTACAAAAAATATCAACAGACAAACGTTACTATAGGTGCAGTACGATCAAACTTCCAATTAGATGTTACTTGATAATGTCAATTAAATGAAACAGGCCTGTCTTGTAAATTATTAAATATTTTGCCTCATTAGAGCTAGTTTTGGAGCTTTCATTTTCATTTCACTACAGTGTTAATAGCGTGGTGGTTCTTAAGAAAAAAGTTTGCGTACGAAGAAGTTACTTTGTTACAAAAGCACTACACAGTCTGATGAAATGTTGCAGATTTCTTTAAAACTACGATACCGAATATCAGCAGCTATTAGGGACGAGGCGTTGTGGGGGAAGTCGAATACTGGGTCTCAGCACGTAGACCGACAAGACCAAGAGCTCACTGCCTGAGCAACTTCATGCGTGTGCTCTTGCAGGGATATTTGTGACCAGGTGGAGAGAAGATTACTGAGAAGCGACGGCCTGTTATTTGCGGAAGAGCTGGACTGACGCCAGGTATAGTTGTTGTGGCTCTAAGCGTTCTGGCACGAAGTCAGCGTTCCACTATATCACATAAATCTTCACCGGGGTTCTGAGCGCTGAGCAAATCTAGTCATTCGGCGTACGCTATTGTAAAGAAACCGCGTCACCCGCAAACTGCACAGCACAGCGCTCTTCTCTGACATATTCATTCTCAAACTGATATCCAACCACAAACCGCAAGTAGTAATGGTGTTAGACAAAATGATGTGAACCCCTGCGAAAACAGAGAAAACTTTCATTAGTAACACGTTGGTTCTCCGTTTACTAGAATTGAAGATTGTATCCGACGTGGAATGGATGCACAACAGTGAAAAGGATATATACCCAACCGTTCGGCAAAAAGTTCATTGAGTCAGAAAATGTCCTTGTAGAAGGAAATCGACCGAGAAACTTGTTCTCTAAAATACACAGAGATTCAGGTGTATTCAGCTTAAGAGATGGTGGGCTGACATGAAAGATTAGACTTACAAGAAGAGGTCCCCAGCGGGGCGATCGGCTTTTTGAAACTATCTACACGGTGATGTAGGTTAAGATTCCAGGTATCACACACTGCAGCCATTCACCGTGGTCAACCCTCGTTTGCGAGTAATTGACGAAAAAAATTCGGAATTTTGTGTGATACGCAATAGCATTATAAAAAGTATTTAATGTACCGTGTTTGTGTGGTGTAATGGATACGCTAAGAGCATTGCATGAAGGAGGATGTGGGTTCGAATCGTGTCGGATGCGCGAGTTATTTTTTATTTTTAAAGCTTTATCGAAATTACTTTGATCATCGTTTTTATTCAATAAATTGGTCTGAATGTAATTTTTTATTTCTGTTCCTTTGTCACATCATTTTAATTACCGTATGAACTTTTTCATTTGTTTCATTTTTTTATATCATTCTCTTTCCAATCGAAATTTTCGTGAATATGAATTTAATTT
Source organism: Schistocerca nitens (assembly GCF_023898315.1). Taxonomy (NCBI): domain Eukaryota; kingdom Metazoa; phylum Arthropoda; class Insecta; order Orthoptera; family Acrididae; genus Schistocerca; species Schistocerca nitens. The sequence goes on along the minus strand of NC_064621.1, from coordinate 347,088,415 downwards.
TGTCTATTATAATATTCAATTATTTGAAAATTTCGATCTATCAGTTAAAAATCAAAACACGAAATGATCTATTTATGTTAGTACAATGATGTCAAAAATGTATTTTTGTTACCAGATTGCAATTTTTTTATGGTAATCGTCATAGCAACATTTAAAACATAATCTAAATACCTGTTGCACTATGGGCAAAACAACACAGATGAAAATTTAAATGAAAGACGGATTAACAAGTAAAACGAAATTGAAGCATAATGACAAATAGATATATTGAACGCAATAATGTGGACGAAAAAAACAGGGTGATATAACAATAGAAATTAATACACAAAATTAATTAAAACACATAAATAATGATTTCAGGTGGAGAAAGAATAATAGGAAGAAAAATGAGAGTAAATGAAGTAGTTATTACGATTAAAATTATGTGACGAAGGAATGGAATCAATTTATTAAATAAAAATAGTGATCAATGTCATTTCGGTAAAGATTTAAAAACAAAATTTTTTTTGTATACCTGACGAGATTCGTATCTACTTCCTCCTGCATGCGAAGCTGTTTTCCTATCCATTACACCACACAACCACAATATTTCATATACCTTTTTCATCACTATTGCGTGACACACAGAATTCTATTTTTTTTTATTTTTTTGCCGTCTATTACTCACAACCGAGGGCCCACCAGGGTGAATGACTGGAGTGTGTGATACCTAGGATCTTAACCTACATCACCGTATAGATAGTTTCAAAACGACTTCGCAACGCTGCAGACCTTTCCTTATTAGTCATCGTGTTCCTTCCCTCAGTCTTGGACAGTTCCAAACGTGTGAATGGGACTGTTATTGTTTCGGTACGGAGGTTGTTCACCAGGAAACACAGACTGCTACAAATGGTCGTCCGCCCATGAAGAGCATCAAGTAGGTCAAGAATACGTGCGACATTGCACAATCCCACCATACCTGATATCGGCCACGTTTCGATGGAAGACGGACTGTCAACATGAGAGGCTTCTACAGATGTTCTACATTTGTAAACGTGTCTATTGGTCGAGAATGATCTGAACAACAATGCAACTAATCAAATGACACTCCTCCATTGTTGTTGTGTCCCATTTGTATGCTTGCGAAATCAATTTCGTCATGTTAAGGAAGTGGATTTGTTAAATATTAGGCAATAAGAATTTGGTAATAACAGCCCTACCGCGAATATTCCGCATGCACTTTGCGGCAGATAGTTTCTGGTGATTCGGATTACTGCCGGCCGAAGTGGCCGTGCGGTTAAAGGCGCTGCAGTCTGGAACCGCAAGACCGCTACGGTCGCAGGTTCGAATCCTGCCTCGGGCATGGATGTTTGTGATGTCCTTAGGTTAGTTAGGTTTAACTAGTTCTAAGTTCTAGGGGACTAATGACCTCAGCAGTTGAGTCCCATAGTGCTCAGAGCCATTTGAGCCATTCGGATTACTGTAGAAGTGTATTTCTCTCAGATGTTATCCTGAACGCTGTTGTTTGTGCTTTCTCGCTGCATTTGTCTTTCAAGCCCTCGTGTCCTACCAGTTAGTTTCGACTTTTGGTCCCTGTTGTGCCCGAATGATGATGGTTATTTCCACATTTTGTGTTGGTTGTCAATTCAGTCGACACCATGTTCCTTCCGACACTAGAAGGTTAGACGACTTCGTTACTGGGGCTGCAGTGAGACGGGCAACAGCGATGTTTGCTTCGAAATGAAATATGAGACCTCGACCATAATGAAGTTTCACACACCACACCATACTATACTTCTATCACGAACGCTATTATTGACAGTAATACACAGATGTGTATATATAGTTGTCCATCAGACGGCGAGCTTCAAAACTAGAGGACGAACATTTACTAAAGGTTTCTTTTGCGTTCTGTTATTCTCACAGGTTTTCATGGTTTTTGTTCAACACCTGCATGCAAGCGTCGCTACAATGCAATGCCCTGACAGTGCCATGTACAGCAACAAGAATCGTATAATGTAATATCACTAACCACGCATATCCAAACTGACACTACAAAGGTCGGACGGTTTGTAGGCTCTCAAAATTTCTTCAGTCCTAATCGTAAAAAAAACTATTAGTGTTTACCCTAATTGTACAAAATCTGTTGTCCTATATTCAGTTGTAATAATACATATAGTTTGTACACGGAACAAAGGAAGATTGTACGACACGTTCTTGAGATCACGTCAGGTAAAGAAATCTGTTTCGGAAGTCAGCAATTCAATCGAAGTTAAAAGAAATCGAAGTGTTTCCCGCGCACACGAATAATCCGTCAATTACGGCTTGTCTCTGGTAGAAAATAACAAAATCTGATAGGCTTGTACAGAAGAAAACAATACATTTCCCCATCTAAGCAACGTGGGGTGTCAAAATACGAGGGCTAATTGGAAAGTAAGGTCCGATCGATCGCGAAATGTAAACCACCGTGAAATCCAAAAATACAGTATTTTATTTAGCTGCACCTTCCAACTACTTCTCTGCATAGTCGCTGCTCCAACTGAGACACTTGTCACTGTACCGACTTTCCAATACCCTCTTCGTAGAAGGCAACCGCCTGTGCTTCACGCCAATTCTCTACGCTGGTCTACAGCACGTTTTCTGTGACAAAACGCTGTCTTCTTAGCCATCAGTTCATGTGAGCAGAGATAAAACGCAGGGGTAGCCAATAACGGACTGTGTTGTGGATGATGAAACACTTCTCATCGAAAACCCTGCAGGAGCATCTTCATTGTGTCTGCAGAGTGCGGCTGAGAATTGTCATGAAGAAGGAAATGTGTGACAGATACTTTAAGTGGTGTTGCATGAAATCGCGGAAACATCACAGTGGCAGCCATACTTGGCGGAGACAGTACTGGTTTAGCCATCTTTGCGTGCCGTGCACTCAGAACTGAAAAAAGCGACGTGTCGCGACCGACGGGCGTACTGGAGACACTGCCCCACACATTTGTGCAAAGCTTTATGCATTTTCACTGTAATTTCCATTACGCGCCTGTTCAAATCTTACTTTCCGTATAGCTCTCGTATATTGCGCATTACTAGGATTCGATGCTCATAGATTCTAAATGGTAATCAACGGGATTTTGTATTATTTGTTGCGCAGAAAGTCTTCCAATCCTTTGAGATGCTGAGTAAGACAGCTTGCCCTTACTTCTTTCCCCTACACTGACCACAATGAGTAGATGATATTTCAATTGACCGACTGAATATATCAGGAAGAAGTGTTATTTCTTCCTGACGCTCATCAAAATATTGCTGGGCATTTGCATTAGTGTGAGGGAGGAGGAAGGTAATTATCTTGGAAGATAAAATACCTTGTTTGGAGCAATGCCTGTTTCGTTGAATGAACATAATCATGTAAAACAATGTCATAATCCTGGCCAGTTATCTTGCCTTTCGTTACTAGCAAAGGACCCACTGACAGGCGCTATGTAATCTCTCAAACCATTACAGAACATGCAATACGCTTCACGCTTGGAAGAAGGCAGTCTAGATTGCGTGACTCTCCTGGGGTTCTGCATATGCTCCTGAAACTTTAGTTTGCATCACCATGCCGCCTTACACCCACAAGAATTATATCTGCTAGGCTTCGGGCAGTGAAGCTTATGTTCATATATTGCAGAGCGTGTTACGTAATCTCCCTTATCTACTCTTTATGGTTCTTTCACGAAATATACGATGGAAGCAGAAGAATCGTTGCACAGCGTACCTCGAAAAGCAGTTCTTAAAATCTGGCCACGAATCTTTTGTGAGAAGGTATTTGTCTTTCTCGCCTGTAACTACGCAGGTGACGTGAACATATACGAAACGCTGTGACATCGACACAAACGAAACTGATTAAAGCTCCGGCTGAACCAAACCTTTTAGTTCCATCAAACTCAAGCCTGTGTTCCTTGTTACCGCATGCACTCGATTAGCATTCAAAAATAGGTCGAACGAGAGTCTTATATGAAGGCTCTCTTGAACATCCAATACATGTCCCGAAGCCTCGCCGAAGGGCCGCGCGGTTTGAGGCGGCATGTCACGGACTGCGCGTCCACTCCCGCCGTAGGTTCGAGTTCCCCTGGGGCATGGGTTTGTGTGTATTGTTCTGAGCATAAGTTAGTTTAAGTAGTGTGTAAGTCTAGGGACCGATGACCTCAGCAGTTTGGTCCCTTAGAAATTTACACACATTTGAACGTTTGTGTTCCGAATCAACCAAAACCGTACTCTCACTACAACTGATTTATGTATTCGTTCCACATCACACATGTGTGGTTTCTTAAGGTTCCTTTTAGTCTGATCAAAGAGCGAGACTGCTGAGAAGTGTAAGTTCTCCAATATCTTACAGTCGAATGTTAGAGGATATTTCGCCTCTAGCAGTGCATTTTAGAATTAAAAAAATGCAAAACTGTACCATGATTCGAATTGTATTTTGAAGTGTTGGGCCCCATTCAGTTTTATAAAATTCTTCACGTGGATCGCCTTCAAGAGAAACATTTTCACGACTGAACTCAATCCTTCATTCTTTTGTAAGACTTTCTGTTAACCATAAACCTTCCAACACACAGAATTTTATGATTTAAGTACTAAAAGGCCATATAAACATAACTATTTCCAACATGAAATTGATATCTGCATCATCCCTGTAATGAGCAGGGAGATTTTTGTGCTTACCGTAATGCGACCTGGAACCAACTGATGTGAAGTAAAACAATATCATGTAAAACAAATCTTATGCATGTTTTAATTTTTAACTTTCCTACGTAAATAGATTTCGTCAGCGCACATTCAGTTAGTAATTGATGGTAACTTTTTACAGGCAACACTATAGTTAATTAAAAAACTGAGGAAAACGCATACTATGCTTGACAGACGTTTTATGTATACTGAGTTCATGAGCAGTCTTATCACTAGTCCATGTGGCACCTATGACGAAAGCAATAATAGTCTCAAGATCTGGACAGGAGTCAAGCCCTGGCACAAAGCCGAGCTCGGTAGAAAATATTTGTAGCTGTCCTAAGTTCCACCGTGGAATAAAATGCCATGACGGCTCCTGCAGTATGTTTCATTATAAACCTTACAAATAGTTACACTGTAATTCGTCCTGTTAACTCAAGAACACTTCAAGCTGCTCCCTGCTCTGGAGGTAATGAGGCACCGCATTTCTGTTTTCAGAGCGATCTAACGTTACGTCACTCTGTGAACTTCTGGCATTTTCTTATGTTCTGAGAGTACGTTAACTCTGACATATTCCACACAAAGTAAAACTATTTGTGATTAATGTTTCATTTCAGGTTAGAGTACAGATTGTCACCCATCAAGAATTGTTTCACTCAGCAATATATTTTTGACATAATTTCCTATGGCTCTTCATTTATAATAGTTCGAGAGCGACGTGACGCAGAGAGCTACTTTAGAACAAGGGATTTAGCGGCAGAACATTATAGTTTCCTTTATATGGAGAAACACCTGTGTGCAATAGTATTTTGCACAGACGCAACTGCCAGAGAATTCTGAAACATTGGTTTATTAAGTGACGAACTGAGGAAAAGTAAGATCAGTATCTTATGAAAAAGAAAATGGTTCAAATGGCTCTAAGCACTATGGGACTTAACATCTGAGGTCATCAGTCCCCTAGAACTTAGAACTACTTAAACCTGACTAACGTAAAGACATTACACACATCCATGCCCGAGGCAGGATACGAACCTGCGACCGTAGCAGCAGCGCGGTTACGGACTGAAGCGCCTAGAACCGCTCTATGTAGACTTTGGAGGAGTAAAGAGAAGGTTGGTAATTTGATTAAGTGGCGTATGTAGTTGCTGTAGAAATTTCAGAATTGTTCTGGAAAATGAAAACAAACAAACAAACTTTTTTTTTGATAAACTAATATTATGTTTGTAAAGGACATTAATGTATAATTTGTTCACTGTATTTATACATTTGAGAGCAAATAACTTCGATCTTACACTATATGTATATTTGTTTCCATATCCTGAATAACATATGGATACGCAGACAATGACTTGTAATCGGTTTTCAGATGCAATGACCGTATGGGTTTATGCACGGCCGGCCGCGGTGGCCGAGCGGTTCTAGGCACTTCAGTTTGGAACCGTGCGACTGTTACGGTCGCAGGTTCAAATCCTGCCTCGGGCGTGGATGTGTGTGGTGTCCTTAGGTTAGTCAGGTTTAAGTAGCTCTAAGTTCTAGGGGACGATGACATCAGCTGTTAAGTCCCATAGTGCTCAGAGCCATTTGAACCATTTTTTTATGCACTCAACAGTTAGTCAGTTCAGATCGTGATGTTTCGACCACAATTTGAAAAACCACTTTCCACAGTGCTTGTTGAGCCAGTGAAATTGAAACCCGACGCAATTATAAAGCTTTTACCTTCACCAAGCGAGCCACAGACATTGATACAAATGGACTGTGGGAATATTATAAGTGTAATGAAGCCAATCTGGCGAGATGCATAAAGAACATTCGAAATTTTCGTCAGTGCTCTTTATCATTCGTCGAGATAAATTAATGACCTACGGCATTTTTGACTGAGAGCCGCCTAAAGGTAGGTTCAGCCGTCTAACTAGAAGTGTTCCTTTATTAGCGCACCGTGGCACCTGTCCCCCGTGAAAGTGTCTTCTGATTACGGGGTATCCGTGCGAGTAGAAGTAGTGTGTAGTGTGGAGTTTGCAAAGTTGTTGGTGTTGGTAGGGAGAAGACAGTAGAAGTAGAGTGTAGTGTGGTGCTCGTGTTGTTGGTGTTGGTAGAGAGAACGGTGAAACCTACTGCCAGCACACCGCCTGTTCTTCACATCACTAAAATGAACGTTACAAGTCGATTTCAGTCGTGCTCAATAGTTCCTTGCCGTTCTATAGAAGAATGGAAGAACACCATGTGAAGTTACTAATAGAGTTACACGTTGTGTCCGTCAAATAAACGAGTGCAAATGTGACTAATCTGAAATGAAGGCAACTCAGTTGACAGAGTACTAGCTCTTATTGCAAAAAGGATGGAGAAAGAAAAAAATCTGCCGTGTCTGATTTTAGCAGTTATCCTAGAATTCACCTGACCGATTTAGTTAAACGGAGGAATATAATTTTATTGTTGTCTATGAGACGCTGCAGTCAGCTGCAGTGTGCTATTAGTTACTCAGATCGTCTCTTGTCATCCTGACTTTTTTTATACAAAATTCCTAAGGTTGTTTCTAGTATTATAATACTGTTACTGTTGTAAGCAATCTGAAATACTGATGCAAACTGACGGAGTCTAAGAGTCTGATTAGTGATATTTATGACATTAGTAATCTATATGATCGATTCGGGTAGAGCTGTCACCTGCATTGTTATAATCTTTGAAATTATGTAAGCTCTGTATATCATCACACTATCTTAGTTGTCATTGACTCACCGACAAGGTGCCAATAAAGCATATCGCGGCTTTTATGGCTGTACTAAATATTCAGGCCACGCATGAAACGAACGGCGCAGATCGACACTTACAGTCTACGAGAGATTTAAACCAGCTAGCTTAGAACTCCAAAATCACCACGGTGTAAGAAGTAGCTTCGCTTGAGTCTTCATGGACAAGGCGGCACAAGTATTCACATTGGCTAGAGCGCTTCACCATGTTTATTCTTGACGAATGTATCTGTTCTCCTTCGTTGGAGACAACAGAGGGGCCGGGAAGCTTTTTTCGTGTCGTTTGAAGCTCATTGTAAATCATTCGATGAATCTCATGCCGCAGTGCCTCCTACTTTTATATGCATTACGCGAAATTTTACACTGCAGTCCGAAAGTAAGTTTCATTCCAGATTCTTCACTGATTCTATTTCATCCAACAAGCTAAACCACTGGAACCAGGATTTGTAACCACAATATGTGGTGTACATGTACATCAAATCTACCTATTTCTTTCCCACTTTGTTAATTCCTTAGTGGTGAGTCCTTTTTTTCTTTCTTAGAGTGTATTATATATGTATGTTTAGTATTTTGTCGATCTTCAGCAACGGTAGTTGTATATAACCAAATAATAGGTAATCAGTTACATACAAGAAATTTAATTTCTTGACCAGTTTCTGGCACTTAGTACCGTTTTTCAGAAGGTTATGCCTATCAAAAATAATGCAAATAATGCGATAGGCAAACCTTCTGAAAAAGTGCGCTAAGTGGCCGAAGCTGGTCAAGAAATTAAATTTCTCATATGCAACTGGCTGCTTATTATATATATATAGGGTATTAGATTAGGAAATGAGACACTTAAAGTAGTAAAGGAGTTTTGCTATTTAGGGAGTAAAATAACCGATGATGGTCGAAGTAGAGAGGATATAAAATGTAGACTGGCAATGGCAAGGAAAGCGTTTCTCAAGAAGAGAAATTTGTTAACATCGAGTATAGATTTAGGTGTCAGGAAGTCGTTTCTGAAAGTATTTGTATGGAGTGTAGCCATGTATGGAAGTGAGACATGGACGATAACTAGTTTGGACAAGAAGAGAATAGAAGCTTTCGAAATGTGGTGCTACAGAAGAATGCTGAAGATAAGGTGGGTAGATCACGTAACTAATGAGGAGGTATTGAATAGGATTGGAGAGAAGAGAAGTTTGTGGCACAACTTGACTAGAAGAAGGGATCGGTTGGTAGGACATGTTTTGAGGCATCAAGGGATCACAAATTTAGCATTGGAGGGCAGCGTGGAGGGTAAAAATCGTAGAGGGAGACCAAGAGATCAATACACTAAGCAGATTCAGAAGGATGTAGGTTGCAGTAGGTACTGGGAGATGAAGAAGCTTGCACAGGATAGAGTAGCATGGAGAGCTGCATCAAACCAGTCTCAGGACTGAAGACCACAACAACAACAACACACACACATATATATATATATATATATATATATATATATATATATATATATATATAGTAATTACTTTATCCTTTGCTGCCACCCTCTTCGTGCATTTCACTGAAACAGTATTCAGGACGACGGCGGTTCAAATACCCCTCTGGCCATCCATATGTAGGTTTGTCCGTGATTTCTCTAAACCGCTTGAAGCTAATGCCGGGAAGATTCCTCTCATAAGGCCCGGCCGATTTCCTTCCCCATTTCTTCACTAATTTAAGCACTGCCGGGCTTGGTCGGCACTTTGATGGGTGACCATCGAGGCCGCCATGCGCTGTTGCCATTTTTCGGGGTGCACTCAGCCTCGTGATGCCAATTGAGGAGCTACTCGACCAAGTAGTAGCGGCTTCAGTCAAGAATACCATCATCACAACCGGGAGAGCGGTGTGCTGACCCCACGCCCCTCCTATCCGCATCCACCACTGAGGATGACACGGCGGTCGAATGGTCCCGGTAAGCCACTCGTTGTCTGACGACGGAGTGCTTTTATTTCTTCACTAATACGAACTGATTCTCTGTCTCTGATGACTTCATAGTCGACGGGACATTAAATCGTAATCTTCCTTTTCCCCTCGAATCTCAATTTTGGACTGAACTCCAGTTTTTTGTACCTGTAACCATCATCATATCAAATAGAGCACGCCCAGTGGCTTGCATTTCATGTTACGGCTTAGCGTTTGAAGGACTAAGAGGCCGCGTGTCGTAGCTGCGCGGTCTTGGGCGCCTTGCCACGGTTCGTGCGGCTCACCCCGTTGGAGGTTCGAGTCCTCCCTCGGGCAGGCATGGGTGTGTGTTTCCTTAGCGTAAGTTAGTTTAATCTAGATTAAGTAGTGTGTAAGTCTAGGGACCGATGACCTCAGCAGTTTGGTCCCATAAGAAGTTACTACACACGCTAAAGGACTAAGCAATCGCACAAATAATTCAATTTCAAGAGCTTCTTTTTTGTCCTGGAATTTCTGCCCCAATCCCCTCTCCCGTTACAGGATTTATACGGAGATTATTCGTTCATTACGTGGATTGAAGAGTGTTGTCGGAGCTCTACGTCATGTTTTGTAAGGCCCAGGGAAGGAAGTTGGTCGGGTCCTTTTCAAAGAAAGCGATTTAGGGAAACCAAGGAAAACTTAAATTTGGATGGCCAGACGGCGTTTTAAAATTCGATACTCCCAAATGTTAGTCCAGTGCCTCAACCAAAGCGCCTCCTCGTTCTACTCCTGGAGATCTTTCGTCAGATCGACGAAAATTTTAAGGAGAAATGTACGTGCAACAACTGAAACGCGTCGGTGTAACATTCTCTTAAAATGCAGTACGCTTACGACAGAAAGGAATACAAATCGTATTTCTTGTCCAGCGCATATAGCATCGTGGTGCTCGTTCCTCAACTGTAGCTGTATTACTTGGAATCAAATGACAACACCAGCTGCACTTTTGTCATTTTTTTATTTTTTTTTTTGTTACCAATTCCAGTTATGGCCACCGAGTCTATTTTCCAGTGGTTATATGTCTAATATGTCTGACGTTATAGGAATGTACAGACAAATTTGAGTCTGTCTGTGCACTCTCATGATGATAGACGTGGCATTTGTGACCCAAACTGGTTGTGGTAATAATAAAAAAGAGTTGTCCAAGCGTGAGTAGGATCCGCGCACTGAGAGTTCCGTAGAAACTTATGTATATAGAGTACATCCGTCATGGGAATCGAGAATCTTAGCGCTTTTTGCCTGTTATCGATATTGATACTAGCGAGATATTGGTCGCGGGAATTCAAAGACCGCATCAAAATCTCTACAGTAGTTCCTCAGAACACCCCGACAATACAAAAGGAATCGAGCAGGGCACTTCAGTTTATTGCGCCTGTAGAGAGAGAAGATTTAAAACATTTTTTATTTACTTAGCAGAACATGACTAAAACTTAACGTTTTATGTTTGCACGCAGCGATATTTTTTATTACGCTTCTGACGGATGATGAAGAAATTGTATATTCAAATGGCTGAAAGACATTTTTATGTGATGTAATTTTAATTTTACGAATTTCATATTTTTTACGTTACTTGTACTCTGAAACCTTGCTTCTTGCCAAATCCCATGATTCTAGATCAACGGGAAGTGATGAATGAGTTTGTGACTAGGCCTACCAAACTGTATCTTTTTGATTGAGTTGTCTTATCAACTTAAAATCTTACACCGCCAAGTAACCATAGACCTTAATATATGACATAAATTTGAGCCTGAAACGTCTGCCCGTTCTTAAGAAAAAGGGTTGATAACTATCGGACGGACAGACAGACAACAAAGCGATTTTATAATGGTTCCGTATTTACAAATTGAAGCACAGAACACTAAAAACGAAAGTACACTGGTGCTGTCATTTGATTCCACACAAATAATCATTGAGACGTAACAGACGACCACCCACGCAAACACAGACACTTTTGAAACTGGAAGTATAGAAACTGATCTCAGTAAAGATGATAGCCCGTACCTGAGCGCGGGGTGGTGGTCTTGTAGTGAGAGGCTGAAGGATCACGGCGTAGGTTGGATGCAAACGATACTTCGCTTTGCGGTGGAGTTTGTGCTACCTACGTCACGAACTTAAGTACAACTACAGAAGGACGGCGCCATCGGCCTTGTGGCAGAACCTCTGTATCACGTTGGATGCGCGACTAATTTGGCGGAAGCATGTCCACGAACTGCAGGCGAAGGAGCTTAGTCACCCTTAAGGGGCGCTACACCTGCAAAACCCGAAGTCGAAGCAGCCGGTGAAACTCTTTCGTAAATTATTTTATTTTTATTAAACACTGACCTACAGAATTTTCCCTGACAAAGACCAATTCAAACTTAACCTATTCATTTATTATCCGTAATATACAAGCCCAACGCAATCTGACTGCTATACATTGACAACATGACTTCCAATAATTAACACAAAAGAATGGCCCTGAATTGCAAGAAACCCTAACAATAATACAAACCCAAAAAATATGAAATTAAGGAAATATGACACTACCTTCAACTCTGTTAATTGCCTAAACTCATTTCAGTCACGATGCCCGACAGTGGAAACCCCATTTTTTTCATAAGTCACTTACTTCACAGAAAATGTTCAAAGCACGAACTACAGCAACTACAGCAAGTAGTAATAACGACCAACTAATTAAAAAGACTCTAACTACTATGTACTCTAGCTACTTTTTTTAAATCTCATTTTGTTCGTTTTAGTTCGTTGCATCTGCTCGGGGCGGACGTCGCAAGACACCTGTTTCAGTTCATCGTTTATCCATTAACTCAGTTTTTTTATTACAGAGGGCTGCTAACCCTCTGACCGAACACGCTGAGCTACCGTGCCGGCAGCTACTAGGAGGCATATGGTTAACAAAAAGAAAGATTTTATTGGATAGCAAACAATGTATTTGGAAAATTTTACCTTATTCATGAGACATCCAGTTGCAAAAATTATATAGTTGTTAATAATTCCACTACCCAAACATTATCAACCATACATCCATTATCATACATTTCCTTGTGTATTTTCTCATAAACACATTATTTCATCTCATTTTACAACACATGTCCTACCAACACAGAGTCTCCACTAAGAATATCATGTCCATACACTTCCCTATCCACTCGCTAACTGATACTCCGTCCCACCACAGAATCTCTATCCGGCTGGTCGCGGAGCACGCCGTCGAAGTGTACGGGGACATAGTATACACGCATCCACTTTCTGCATTTCCTTGCAGAACGATGCATTGAGTCTGGCACCTACAACCCCCCCTCTCCGCATCCTCTCCGCAGTAGTAGTAGTAGTTGTTGTTCAGTCTTAACAGAGCCACGTCCAGACTCTTGGACACGAACTCCCCTGACGTGCCATATCACTTGGCCTGACCTACTCACACGGTAAGGAGCATATGATGATAGAAGAAGCAAAATAAATAACAAAATTAAGGACTTCCAAATGCAAGGAACGCAATTGTCTACCTAGATCATCGGTTTAGAACGTCTCAAACTTCCATCTTCAGATCAATTTGGTGCACAGAAGGGCCATGCGTTGACCGACAACACGTGGCGTTCCCGTGCAGCAGCTGGATATGAAGACGGCCATTTATAATGCTCGAAACTGGTAATCTGGAAAGATAGTAATGTTTGTGCCAGGAAAATAAACATTTTAACTATTTTAGCCATCACGGAGAGCTGCATCAAACCAGTCTCAGGACTTAAGACCACAACAACAACAGCCATCACGATCATCTCCGGAAGATCAATAAAAATGTTTAATTTTGTAAAATAAGCGAAGTGGAGGAGGAGGAGGAGGAGGAGGAGGAGGAGGAGGAGGAGGAGGAGGAACAAGAACTAGAGATTAGAGTTTAACGTCCCGTCGACAACGAGACCTATAGACCTATATCTCTAACGTCTATCAGTTGTAGAATTTTGAAACACGTAATATGTTCGAGTATAATTACTTTTCTGGAGACTAGAAATCTACTCTGTAGGAATCAGCATGGGTTTCGAAAAAGACGATCGTGTGAGACCCAGCTCGCGCTATTCGTCCACGAGACTCAGAGGGCCATAGACACGGGTTCACAGGTAGATGACGTGTTTCTTGACTTCCGCAAGGCGTTCGATACAGTTCCCCACAGTCGTTTAATGAACAAAGTAAGAGCATATGGACTATCAGACCAATTGTGTGATTGGATTGAAGAGTTCCTAGATAACAGAAAGCAGCATGTCATTCTCAATGGAGAGAAGTTTTCGGAAGTAAGAGTGAATTCAGGTGTGCCGCAGGGGAGTGTCGTAGGACCGTTGCTATTCACATAATACATAAATGACCTTGTGGATGACATCGGGAGTCCACTGAGGCTTTTTGCGGATGATGCTGTAGTATATCGAGAGGTTGTAACAATGGAAAATTGTACTGAAATGCAGGAAGATCTGCAACGAATTGACGTATGGTGCAGGGAATGGCAATTGAATCTCAATGTGGACAAGTGTAATGTGCTGGGAATACATAGAAATAAAGAACCCTTATCATTTAGCTACAATATAGTAGGTCAGCAACTGGCAGCACTTAATTCCATAAATTATCTGGGAGTACGCTTTAGGAGTGATTTAAAATGGAATGATCATATAAAGTTGATAGTCGGTAAAGCGAATGCCAGACTGAGATTCATTGGAAGGATCCTAAGGAAATGCAATCCGAAAACAAAGGAAGTAGGTTACAGTACGCTTGTTCGCCCACTGCTTGAATGCTGCTCAGTAGTGTGGGATCCGTACCAGACAGGGTTGATAGAAGAGATAGAGAAGATCCAACGGAGAGCAGCGCGCTTCGTTACAGGATCATTTAGTAATCGCGAAAGCGTTACGGAGATGATAGATGAACTCCAGTGGAAGACTCTGCAGGAGAGACGCTCAGTAGCTCGGTAAGGGCTTTTGTTAAAGTTTCGAGAACATACCTTCCTTCACCGAGGAGTCAAGCAGTATATTTCTCCCTCCTTCGTATATCTCGTGAAGAGACCATGAGGATAAAATCAGAGAGATTAGAGCCCCCACAAAGGCATACCGACATTCTTTCTTTCCACGAACAATACGAGACTGGAATAGAAAAGAGAACCGATAGAGGTACTCAAGGTACCCTCGGCCACACACCGTCAGGTAGCTTGCGGAGTATGGATGTAGATGTAGAGATCATTAGAGACGGGGAACAAGCTTTAGGGGAGGGTGGAGAAGGAAAGCGGCCATGCCCTTTCGAAGGAACCATCCCGACATTTGCCTTAACGATCTAGGAAAATAACGGAACACCTAAATCAGGATGGCCAGATTAGAGTTTGAAGCGTCGTCGTCCTGAATGTGAGTCCATTGTGCTAACCACTGCGCTACCCACTACGCAGAGTGGAAGGAAAAACCGGAAGGTTGTGGACCTTACTATAAACATCGTATACTGAAGAACATCCAACAGGGATTCCAGTCTTATAATAGTTACAAGTTGACCGTGTCCGAAGGATACTCCGCCGAAATATTTAGCCACTGAACGCGACTGGAAGTCGAGTAAATTTTACAATACGACTAATGTTGTGTAGTCTGTGTGTTGAATCACAGCGAGCACGGGGAGTAGGCGGTCGCGTTCAGCAACTGAAATCACATTAGTGTCCGTAGGCACATGACTGCTGCCAGGAAGTCCCTTCTGGCGCTGCCAACGCCTGCAGGTAGCGCAAACCTCTCGGCAGATCTCAGGTCCACGTTCCATCCACGTAGCGTCTTATCCCAAGCGCCCCAATGAGGCAAAGCAGGATGCGCCTAAGTGCGTAATGACAGCCCCAATCAGCGGGGCATGCTGCTCCGACGCGACGCTCGGCGTCCCACCGGTGCCCCACTCTGCTCTGCGGCCTTCCTATTCGCTACGTAACACAAACTGAAACAAGGCTGCATACAATCACGGAGTTTTCCAATTAGCTCCCTTGATTCGTAGATCCTATTCGGGAAAGATGAAAGAAATCAATACACTAATAGAAAATTTGGTCGAAATATTGTCGGAGAAGAAGCTGGGTTACACAGTGGTGTAGTGATTATAAGACTTAACTGTTGCACGGAGGGTCGCGAGTACAAAAAACACCTCGACTGTAATATTTTGTTTTCTATATTCGGTTCGAGTACATTCTAGAAGTATCCGCAAATGTCAAGAATCATTGTACTGGAATGTTCTGTAGCTGTTTATATACTGTATGTGTTCTGGCCGGAGGAGATAGTTCCGCGCTCTTGTATGTGCAAGTGAAGTTAGTGTTCGTCATTCATCTAATTACACCTACTTCTACGTGACAATATGATCTAAATTGCTTCAAAGCAATGATTAAATATCCAGAGAAATACAGAAAACAGCCGGCCGTTGTGGCCGAGCGGTTCTAGGCGCTTCAGTCTGGAACCGCGCGACCGCTACGGTCGCAGGTACGAATCCTGCTTCGGTCATGGATGTGGGTGATGTCCTTAGGCTAGTTAGGTTTAAATAGTTCTAAGTTCTAGGGGACTGATGACCTCAGATGTTAAGTACCATAGTGCTCAGAGCCATTTTTGAACAGAAAACATTACGTTGTGATTTATCGTTTGCTAACCATACGGGAACAAGTGTACTTTAGGGACGAGATTCGGAGGATTATTCGTACAGCAGTCGAAGACAGTACAAAGACATGAATATTTATAGAAAAATTAACATCGTAGGTTTTAATAGTTTTTCACAGTGTATGTACCATAGTATGAGATCAAGTGTAATACAAATGCAGTAAAATTATATTGCCTTTGATGTCAGTAGTGCAGTACATAACAAAACATCAGTGATTCAGCTTGTAGATGGTGGAATTCGGTATAAGGAAGATTTGGCTTTGTACTGTGTCGTTGTGTGAGTACGTGCCTTTCCTGCAGATAAGAAACAGACACCATTAGTGACAGCTCGTGTTGTGTAAATAAACCACGATTGTGACACAGCCACGCGGAAAACAGTTATCATGTGAAGAAGCAAAAATCTATCCGTACGAGGAAATGGGACTTTCTAATTGTCAAATTGCCAAGAAGTTTAACTGTTCAAGTACAGTGATTAATAAATTTGTTATATTGGTCGTACAGTATGGACAGAACGGAAAATATGGGCAAAGTAGAACATTATCTTTGGCATAGAAAGAGTTACTTTTGCGCAAAGCAAAGACCACAAACCGTTATTCTTCTCAGCTTGTTGCTGATTTACAGTTGCCAGTAACTGCCATACGTATACGAAACATTTTGTCAAATGACACGTTTCTTGTATTCAAGAAACGACTGCACAGACCTGTTCTAACACCTAAACATAAATACGATTGATTGGAATTTTCTGAAAAACATACGTCGTCGACTTCAGAAAGGGATAAAGTGACATTCAATGATGAGAAGTAGTTCAGTTTAGATAGGTCTGATGTATTTCAGTATTATTGGTACGATCTGAGAACAGAGCAGTAGGTAAAATCAGCACAGACTTCGGTGTTAGAAGTCTTATGATCCGTGCAGCTTTCTGTGTAACAGTAAACCGTGCATTGCTTAGCTGAACACTAGAATGAACCCTAACATCTACACTGAGATGGAAGAGACGGAATGGATTATGATGTACGACGACCTAGGAGGCGAAAGTCTGATGTTTCAACAAGACAATGCGTCGTTGCATGTTTCTGCTTAAGATAAAGATATCGATGTCTCGCCTTGGTCTGCAAGTTGCCTGGATTTGAGCTCCGTGAAAAACCTTTGGAGAATACTTGCAATGCGTGGTTATCGCAGTGGAAGGCAGTTTGAGGCCTTACGTGAGCTGAAAATAGCAATACGAAAAGAGTGGGCGACAATTTCAATGCAAGAACTACAAACCCTAACAAACTCGACGCCGACAAGAACTTTTGGGGTAATTTGAAACAACGGAGAGGGGCTAAAGTACTAACACTGCAATAGCACAACAGGACAGTGAGCGCATTTATACCAAAGTCCATCCAAGAAATGCAAATGCCATATTTTGTTACTCGTGCTATGAAAGAAACTATGTAATTCCGCCATGAATGTTTGTCTCATATTTATCTATTAATATCGTAATAAATTTGATATTTATGTATGCTTCAGATATCGTACAGTTACTTTCTTGGGAACCTTGCCTGTGTACTGATTTCCACTACTGTGTCACCGAAACAAGTAAGAGCATCCTGTGAATTCTTTTAAGACATAGTCGCTCCATATCTTACTGCGATTCTCTTCTTGGCGGCAGTAATTAGCGAACGAGGTTAGGTTACTGTAAGTAGGCCAAACTTAGCTTCCGATAGTTTACCACTGCTTAAAGAGTGCTCTTGCAGGCGATACTGAGTTGGGTGGTTTGTCAACAGTGTTCCCTTTTTACCAGGGGATCTTTGTGAACATAAGGATAGGTCCCGCTAGGAAAGAGCATCCTTCATACGCTTACAGTTGGTGTAGAAGGAAGTGGACTAAATGGAAAAGCCTTTGACTGGAGAAAAGGATAATCAAGTGGAGGCTGCTTGAACAGCCGAAATATTGTCAGTTACTCGGGGGTATGGGTCTGGGCTTTTGAGGGAGAGGGGATTTTAACTCCGATTTGGTGCGCGTGAGATGCATGTTTCTGGGGTGTCGTGTGTGATAAGGCGAGTGGAGGCAATGCTTTTACACCATCTCCTTTGGTTCACTAGGATTTGCGATCACTGGCGGTTTGGGGAGTCCTCAGATTCATATACAGGGTGATTCTTGCCAACGTTTAAAAACATCTGACGTCACCAGATGACGTAACTCGCCGCAAGTGTAGCGGTTGGGGTTTTCAGTTCAGCCCTCGCCGGTAAGGGCCAGTGGTAGACATCGCTCCGCTAGGGTACTCTGTTTTCGTTCTTACATTGTTTATTGTAGTGGGGTGGTGCTCACGGTAGTGGTAATACAAGACTACGATGAATCAGTTTACATTTACGAAAACAGAGTAGCATAGCGGAGCGATGTGTAGCACCGCCCCCTACCAACGACAGTACGATCGACAAGCCCACCTGCAGCATGTGCGGAGAGGTACGTTGTTTGGTGACGTCACGTGTTTAACGTTTTTTTTATCTACTTTTGGGGTATTTTCAGATATTTGTCTTGCATTCAACTATTTGTCTCATCGTCATCTACATCGCTTCGGGGATTCTTGAACATTAATAAGAATCATCCTGCATACAGTACTACCCATCTGCCTCTGCTGAGGAACGTACTGTGTATTAGTAACTTAGTGACGCTTAATCCTTTGTATGTTCCATGAATCATACTTACAGTATCACACTGGAATATGAAACCTGTCAATTGATTTTCAAATATGCTACACTTGCTTAGTGCCCGTTTCTTCGTCCGCATATTGACTGTATGGTCTGCACAGATTTTGTGTTTAACTTTAATCGAATTTTTATGTTGTTCACAAATTGCAATATCTTCTAACCTTTTTCCCCTAATTAAGGCCATAGAAGTATGGTCTTTTCCAAATGTAATTCTGATAAAGGGAAGGCTTTGTTAAACCTGCCTTTGAAGTTGATGTGCCGATATATTCACAGAAACTGTCATCCCCTAACCTATATTTCTTTAGGAGGCAAACACCATAAGGGGTTGAATTTTTAAAAACCGCTGAAACACGTATTTTTTTTGTTCCCAGCCGTGAAGCCAAAGAAAATTCACAGAAAATTAGTTTCAAAAATGCTTTCGTAATTAAATACGTCCACAAAAACATTGATCTCCTATTTTACTCCCTTAGGGGCTGAATTTCTAAAGACACTTAAACATGTATTTTTTTAAATTTCTAACTGACAGGTGAAATATCTGTGTTCAGAGATGTATCTTTAAAAATGCTTCAGTAGCAATTTAATAATGATTTACTTTTTTAAAAAATTTCACCCACAATGTAACCCCCCCCCCCCCAGGGGTTGAATTTTCAAAAACCCTGAACAATGTATTTTTGATATCTGACTGGGAAGATAAATAGCAATTGTCGTAATTCTAGCTTTAAAATTGCCTTATTAGTGACATGTTTTCAAAACGCCTTTCATTCCTCACTTCACTCCTTTAGGGGTGGAATTTCAAACAGTCCCTTACTAAACGATGCATACAGAATAAGAGCAACACCCTCTCCAGATTTCAAGCTTCTGTCTTTAGCAGTTTTGGACTAGGCGATGATGAGGCAGTCAGGCAGTCAGTATATTTCCTCTTATATATAAAGGTGACACTCTGACCATTGAGGCCTACATTATTGGATTTAACGTTGGTCCTCATCGAAATTCAGGTTTAGTGATGGTGCCTATTCAGAAATTTGTAATAAAATTAAGAGTCTCCTGGCAAAACATGACTTCAGTTCGGGTTTAAAATTACTTTCGCTATCTATCAGGACCATGCGTTCTTAAAGAAGATGCTCAAACATCCTCACGTCAACCAAAACACAGAGGTTTTGTTTTATTTTGGGCTTCAGAGCGTCAGGCATTCAGTTAGATTCGACAGTTTAGTTGTTTCATTAACACACGTCCAGTCCATATTTGATCAACTTTTTTCAGGGTGTAACTAAACTGCCTTTGCAGACGTTGAGGACTTGTAATGGGGAACAAGCTTAGCATAGGAACCTATGTCCGGAAAATATTTCCCTGTTACATGCAAAACACACGTTTAAATCTCCAGAATTTTCGGCGCCAGTGGCTAGGGTATTGCGTACGTAATTCACAGACCACCTACTGTCCCATACCCACTACAGGTTTCAGATCTGTCCAGAGAGGTTCTTTACTCCCTGTTGTGCCTGTGGTCTATGTTCACATGTACTACAGTACAGTAGTAATCATTCACTACGTACAGAATGCAAGCTGTGTGTACATTTCATTTTTAGTGTGTTGCTGTTGACTGGTGGACTATACGTTTGCGGAATACGCCGACATGATGTTATTGTGCGGTGAAGCACTGTGCGGGGGGAGGGCTGCTCGTGACTTGTATGCGAAGCGTTTTCCACACCGACTGGCCCCACAGCCCTCCTTTCCTACGGTGTATTGTATTGTATGTTAACCGGGGACCTAGAAACGACGGAGAGGCTCCGTCCCCGCCGCAGCCGCAGTGGTCCACAACCCCACGACGACTACCGCAGTCCACTTCACCCCTCCGCCGCCCCACACCGAACCCAGAGTTACTGTGCGGTTTGGCCCCCGGTGGACCCCCCAGGGAACGTCTCACACGAGACGAGTGTAACCCCTATGTTTGCGTGGTAGAGTAATGGTGGTGTACGCGTACGTGGAGAACTTGTTTGCGCAGCAATCGTCGACATAGTGTAACTGAGGCGGAATAAGGGGAACCTGCCCGCATTCGCCAAGGTAGATGGAAAACCGCCTAAAAACCATCCACAGACTGGCCGGTTCACCGGACCTCGACACAAATCCGCCGGGCGGGTTCGTGCCGGGGACTAGGCGCTCCTTCCCGCCCGGAAAGTCGTGCGTTAGACCGCACGGCCAACCGGGCGGGATTCCTACGGTGTACTAGCGTGCCTCGAGACGGTACAAAATCCCCTCTATACAAGTTTTTCAGTTCAGCCGCGATTCTGTAGAAGGGTAATATAAGTGTATAGCGGTCAAGCTTTCCCAACAGAGGCTGTACTGGTTAAGATGACCCTGCCATAGATTATCTGGGTGATTCGTTGCATAGAATTCTCTCCTGCCTCTTCTCTGTGAAGCAGCTCATTTAGCGCACTGGATTCGGCAGAAGATGCAAACAGGCGACCTGTGACTGTAAGCGGTGGAGCAGGTAGCTAATTCATATGAAATAAGTCCTGGGAAACCACCACAATGAGTTTAATTGGAAATACAGTAAAATAGTAACATTTTAGTACCAGTATTATGAAACGATTCCCCACAAAATGTTAATAAACTTCGAGTGCATGGTATCATAGAAAAAAAAGCTCCGAGTATGTCCCACTGCCGACTAGCGAGATTAAAGTGTAGCCGAAGTCTCATGTTTACATTGTAAAACTTTGTAACTTTTCGTACATTTTCAGTAAGTTAACAACATTGAGTGGTTTTCAAAAGTTACTGGTTTACTGCACAGTGTTGTTATTGTTGTGAAGCTATACCTCCAAGTACCAGTTATGCCAAAAGTGTACTTAAATCATTAATTCTTATTAAAGTAGGACACTCGTAGTTCTCCTAGGTGTGTAGTGTCGAACAAGATTCGTTCTCAATGCTCACATTCCTCTCTCCATTCTCATTATTCACGACCGCGCCATACGGCCCAGTCGTTGCCATTGCCACCATGGGAACCAGCTTGCTACTCGCTATCATGCCGAGTTCCAGTAACGTAAAATTTGAGAAAACGAACACACACCAAAACAAGGAGGAACCTCACAACGGTTATATTCACTACCAGCCAGGTCAACTGTAGTACTCCACGACAGTACCACACACCCGCGTTTGAAGAGATTGTAGTCCATGCATTGGAGGAGAATACAACAACGAGTACCAAAAGCGACAATGAGTGCCAGAAATACAGCAAGTAGACTTAATGTGGACCACCAAGCTGTCTGGCGTGTTCTGCATGAGCAGCAGCTACATCTGTACCATCCCCAGAAGATGGCGAAGACCGACTTCCGTGGCGGATCCTTTTCACAGATGAAACCAGTTTCACCAGGGACCGTATGCTCAATTCCCGTAAAAGTCATGTGTGAGATGATGAAAACCCACATGCTGGGCATTCCTATGGGTTTCAAGGAACGATACAGTCTGAACATATGAACAGGGTTCCTGGATGGACGTGTGAGTGGGCCATACCTTCTTTCACCAAATCTCAGGGTGCCACAGACTTGAGATTCCTAGGTGGAATACTGCATGGGATCTTGGAAGATGTGTCTGAGGCGTGTTAAAACGGCTTACCAATATGCACGCTTGTGCAATCTGCGGGCCGCGTGCGCACCAAACCTTGGTGTGTCTCTGTTTTGCTCGGTCCTTCACGGTAATAATCGCTACAGCGCGACATTTCATGCAGTAAAGTGATGCGCCACTGTTTCTTCTGGCATATTGTGCGGTATTTTTCGAAGTGCCATCGCTGTGTATTCCTCGCTGTTTGCTTATGGTTTAAAGGAAATATAAATGAACAGTGGTTATTGCAATGGCACATACACTCAAAAAGAGTATTTTCACGATCATTTCAATCTGAGTGTGAGTTACAGTAATTTTTGGAAGACGAATTAAAATTTTCAGTGTCTATTATGCAGTCGCATAACTGCCAATAGCCTGGCTAGGCTGAATATGGCAAGTGTTAAGGAGCGATCTGTTTTTACATTAATCTAGATCGCCCCCAGCTTGAAAGTGTCAAGCATATATGATATTCTGCCTAGCCAGGCAATTGAGGAGTGTTATAAGTTCCTGAAAATTAAGAATAAGATAAGTAAATACGTCCGATATATCCGTATCAGCAAAGAATGTTTGTAAAGCGTAAGATTATTCGTAAGTCTGCGGAAGATATGTTATACTTATCATCCCAGCGTGCTTGAATATGTTGATCTATTCTTTACAGATCTGATGATGACAAACCGGTCATCACAGTAAATGCTGTACGATAGCGATCTTGGCTGTTTGAAGTTATAATTTTGTTTTTAAATAATTAAAAGTAGTCAGGCTCTTCCTGAATCCATATTATCTGAATTCTTCTAAGTAATGAGTCAACTCCGCGGTCTTAGTTAGTAAACAGTATCACACGTATTTTCAAAAGGTAATCTTAACAAAAAGAACGCCGCAAAAAATACCAAGAGACTGATTAAATGCAGCATACCCAGGGAATAGAGGGACGCTACTATTGCTTTATAGAGCATTAATAAGACTGAGATATATAGTAGATGACTGTCAGAAGGAGAAGGACCAGTATGCGGTCAGACCACGTCCAGAGTGTGTGTGTGTGTGTGTGTGTGTGTGTGTGTGTGTGTGTGTGTGTGTCTGGTCTGTAGTGGGGGGGGGGGGGGGGAGGGAGAGAGAGTGGGCGTGAGTGCGTGTGCGCAGCATGATGTATTATGAAGTGATACAGCAGTTAGTCGCACAAGTGTTTGCTTCGCTGGCTGCCATTATTAGTTCCTGCTTCTGCAGATGTGCATTCGCAGTTATTTACTGAGGAGGCTTCGTTAATACACAGCGTGCTAGAGTAAACATCTACATAGACACTCCCTAAGCGACTGTGCATTGTACGATGTGGGAGCTTTCTGCCTCTAAGTCGTTCTCTTTGTTGCTTTATTTAGAAAAGAAGCAAAAGGAAAATCTCGACACCTTATGCCGCCGTATAGTTCCTGGTCTGCCTGCTCTTGTGGTTACAAAGTTAGGTGACGCAGTGGTTAATGCTCTGGATACGGATCCAGCAGCATCAGAAGTAGGATTCCAACAGCAGTCAAATCATTGCACATTTTACTTCAAACGAAGCAAGGATGATTCCTTCGAGAAACCTAAGACAGTCGGGGACCAAAAATAATAACACAAATACAAAAATATTTTATTGTTGCTATTGTCGTAGGTAAGTGTGAATTCAGAAAGTTGGAATTTGGAGGGAGGGGTAGGGGGGAGGGGAGAAGAGACTGAAACAGTGACATCCTCCCCGCAGAACCTAACCCCGCATCCGCCCCTGAACTACGACCATTTTCCTTCCCCGTCCTTTCAATCTGAGCTAGTGTGCTGTCTCTAAGAATCTCGTTTTCGACGCCTCATTAAACTCTAATTTTCCTCCTCGTCCTATTGTCCCCATTATCCTTTGTACAAATACGGGTACTTAACCGTCTGGGGAAAAAAAAAAATTATCCAACCAGAAACTATATTTTATAGTTAGTGTTACAGAATTACCTTAATAGCTTTTACGAACTCTGCGAAATTAGAATTAAATACAGCAGCGCACGCTTGGCAGCGTACAGAGGATGACGGATGAAAAATGACCGTCAATATCCAGACGACTGTGGCAAGGTGGGTAAATGTCAAGCTATAAATCCATAGGTCCGGGGTTCAGTGTCCAGCTGGTTCTAGGATTCCTTTCTGTGACTCATCGCTGCATTCAGTGCTGGCAAAGACTGCATGAAGAAAAATGTGGGTCGGAATCCATGTAAAACTTAAGGCCCCGCTATAACCGGCTATGTGACTTAGTTCTGAGGCCAGCGAAAGGCAACCTTCAGATTGAGGACAGGTTTATATTATTGTACTACCGGTCGATTTTTGGATGCATACATATTGTTGAGTTGGTCTTCAGTCCGAAGACTGATCTGATGCAGCTCTCCACGCTACTATACCCTGTGCAACCATCTTTGTCCTTCTGAACCTGATTACTCATATGCTGGTCTCCCTCTGCAATTTTCACCCCCACGCTTTGCTCCATTACTAAACTGATGATCCCTTGATGTCCCAGAATGTGTCCTATCAACCGATCCCTTCTTTTAGTCATACCGTGCCACAAATTTCATTACTCCCCAATTCTGTGCACTACCTCCTCATTAGTTATATGATCTACCCATCGAATTTTCACCATTCTTCTGTAGAATCATATTTCAAAAGCTTATAGTCTCCTTTTGTCTGAACTGTGTATTATCCACGTTTCACTTCCACTCCAGAGAAATACCTCCAGAAAAAACTTCCTAACACCTAAAACGATATTCGATGTTAACAAGTTTCTCTTCTTCTGAAAAGCTTTTCTTGCCATTGCCACTCTATATTTTATATCCTCTCTTCGTCAGCCATCATCCATTATTTTGGTGCACAAGTAGCAAAACTCATCTACTACATTAAGTGCCTTGTATCCAAATCTAGCCCCCTCAGAATCGGCCTAATTAATTCTACTAAATTCCATTACCCTAGTTTTGCATTTGTTAATGTTGGTGTTGTATCCTCCTTTCAAGACACTATTCATTCCATTCAGCTGCTCTTCCAAGTCCTTTGATATTTCAGACAGAATTACAATGTAATCGGCAAATCTCAAAGTTTTTATTTCTTCTCCCTGAACTTAAATTTCTTCTCTTTTTCTTTGGTTTTCTTTGCTGCTTTCTCATTGTACAGATTTAATAACATCGGGAATGCGCTGAAACCCTGTCTCTCTCCCCTCTCAACAAGTGCTTCCCTTTCATGTCCCTCAACTCTTATAAATTCCGTCTGATTTCTCTGGCCTATTTTAGCCTTGCTACCTTCAGAATTTCAAAGAGGTATTCATACCAATATTGTCAAAAGCTTTCTCTAAGTCTACAAATGGTATAAACAAAGATTGGCCTTTCGTTAAGCTATCTTCTAAGAAAAGTCATAGGGTGAGTATTGCCTTCGGAGTCCAAACTGATCTTCCCCGAGGTTAGCTTAAGGTGTGTCAAACAAGTGGAATACTCTCAGACTTCGTGAAGAAAGTAATAATTACAGTTCACAAGAAGCAGGTGCTAAAAGGTGTGAATAGTACTGAACTATCAGTGTGATAAGTCGTGGTTGCAAAATTATTTACCGACGGGTCCATACACAGGACAACACAATAAAGGGAAACTTTTGAAAAACTAAATGATACCGGAAGAAAGCAAAGAAACAAGGTCGTATGGAGAATTTACACCATTACAGCATTCCTTGTACAAAGAAGTGAAGAAGTCGATCAATGATGAAACATCAGATATTGTTGATGACTTCTATCGCAACTCTCACATTCGAGCAGTCAGTCTTTGAGGATGCTGCAGGCTCATTTTTATTTCTGATGTGCGATCCCCTGGAAGTCGTATTGATGTTTCTTGCATTTTATACAATTTATTTTATATTCCGTGTTCGCTCAGACTACGTGTTTCCAAAAATATGTGGCCGATATTGTCTTGTAATAAGCTACAAATAGATAGCTTTGGATTCGAGGAGCATCGAACAGACGCTGTTCTCCGGAGTCTTACGCAGTCTTAGTTATGGCTATGGAGTTCCCAAGGTAAGGTTCTAAAGTCAGACGTCTTCTTCATTCATGCATACTGTTGTGAATTGGCAGGAGCCAATTCACGGGGTTTTGGAGGAAGCCGAAAGGCACGCGTTTAAGCTCACGCAGGCTGGCGTGAGGTCTGGAACAGGTAAAGTAATTATACTATCAAGAAAAGTACGTAGCTGCTGGAATACTTAACTTTAATCCATAATTGGTGAACATCGGTCTGACTGTACATGCATCCCAAGATAAATAACAAATGATAATGGCGCCTTGCTAGGTCGTAGCAAATGACGTAGCTGAAGGCTATGCTAACTATCGTCTCGGCAAATGAGAGCGTAATTTGTCAGTGAACCATCGCTAAGCAAAGTCGGCTGTACAACTGGGGCGAGTGCTAGGACGTCTCTCTAGACCTGCCGTGTGGCGGCGCTCGGTCTGCAATCACTGACAGTGGCGACACGCGGGTCCGACGTATACTAACGGACCGCGGCCGATTTAAAGGCTACCACCTAGCAAGTGTGGTGTCTGGCGGTGACACCACACATATTTCCTTCCTTCCTTCCTTCCTTCCTTCATACCTCACCAAACTGTCTGTCGCCTTCTCGCCCTCGATATGTTTGTCGAACTGCTTCTTTAATATTTTTATTTGTTCGTTAGCAAATTTAATTCGATTCACCATTTTTCATATGTTTTAAAAGATTCGTCAAGCCGTTTGTCGCATCATTCCTTATCCGTAAAAATTACGTTTTGTCAGAGCCTTGAGAATGTCAACAACGTCTTTAAAAAATTACTGTGACTTCATTCTTTCGTGAACATCATTGTGTATGTATATAACACTCACGGCGGTTAGTCCACAGCAGCCTTAGCGTCAACAATTGCTCGTTCCTGTAAGTTCAGTGAAATTTGACTCCTTCGACCTAGATAACAGAGGTAATTGATTCGCATAGCTTTACGACTGAAGAATTTCCAGATCCATCTTTGATTATTTTAAGATATCAAAACGGCTCACCTGACTGATAGATTTTAACAGTTTATTTGCTCCCCATTTTATTTTTTCCTTTCTTTCCTTGGTGTGCCAGGGCCGAGCTGCCCCTGCCTAGTTACGTCCTTATATCAACCCTAAAAGTTTTCTTAATTATTCGGTGATTGTTTTTCGCATATTCTTTAAGAGTAAATAACGTGTGATAAATATGGAGTTCTTCGACACAGGAGGTACATTCAAAACAATTTCATTTTATTAACCAGTCTTCCAGACTGTTGATAGCGGCTTCTGAAGCAATTTGTGTAGAATAAGCCATTTTATAAATATTAGAGTTAAAGGTAAATCGAAATGCTACAATAATAAATTCTGCTGCGATGTTTTAATGCCATGTACACTTCTGCATGCACTCACATGGAGAAAGTTTGACATATCAGTGTATTAGCATAGTGTCTTCAAACATACGTTTTCAGTTCGCACATCATAACAAACAATATAATTTTATAAGAATTTCTAAGATAGTACAGACGGATTTCATGCATTCAGCTGTAATTTTGTCAGAAATTAATTTGCCCTTTGAATAAGAGACCTCTTAAACAGTTAACGGAATGAAACGCGATTTGAAATTATTTCTCCTGACGTATAGGTAAATAAGAGTGGGTCTGCATTTTATTTATATTAGTGCTGTAATATTCTCAATCCCAGTAAAGTGCGCTCATATTTTCTTAAATTCTGCACTCTCAGACGCTGAAATGGTAGATCACTGGGATTCGAGCTGCAGTTGTCAGTACTTAATTATGTGTTTCATTTCGGTGAAAAATAAATTGCAGCAGTGCCATTTGTGCATGCAGATCACGCGTTATGCCACTGCGTAATTACCTCTTGACGTAACACCAAGTACTTCCATTGATGAGTTGATTGAAAGCGCATATACGAGCGATATATCGCTGGTGGCAGTATCGTTTGCATCCTATTGCTTTTATCGACCCCGCCACACACAATTACTGAGCAATTTCAACCAGTATTTCGAACGCTACTGTGGTGGGGAGTTCTGATGATGCGGAAAACAGTTCGTTTAACTGTTGGGTTTAGCAGCACAGGCAGTTCATCAGAATGTGTCGATTAATATTACTAAAAAACAAAAATGCAAGGGTTGAAATTTATTGTTTAACTCTTTTTGAGTAACTCTTCATCTATTCACTAAGGAAATATTCACGCCTAAATTATTTGCAACTTCGCGAAGAAAAAAGTTACTAAAAGTGTTGTGTTGGCTACTGCGGGGGTCAGAACCGACACGAACAAGGAAGGAGAGAAGTTGCGATGGCCGGTGGCAGAAATCCGAAATCATCTGTACATAACACTTGAATATTGATTGTACTCTTTATTTCTAAAAAGAAAATAGACATAACTTGATTCCTGTGCCTCCTACGTGCAAGTACTTGAAAATCTATTACCACTCGCAGTACGTTGTCTAAGCAACGTCTCCCTACTGATGTTCCCGAAGTCTGCGACCGAAATGGGCCGACCAGGAATGGGCGGCTGGTTAAAGCATAAAGCAGCGTTGTGGTCGGTGTGTACTCGATGCTTTAGGACTGCATAAAAACTGTCTACAATTTTGGGATTATTTTAAATTTTAAATCTACTGTTACTGTGTGACACATGTAAGTTAATCACATGTTTGACAAATAGCTCTTTTATTAAAAAAATTTTTGTGAACTCACATATGGTCATTGAACTGTCAAAGAGCAGCCTACCAACTGATATACGTTTGTATAATTTACCCTTCTAGACATCTTAAGTAGAACATTTAGTACAAAAATCTTTAGCAAACATTTTTAATAAAAAAATTTCTAGTTGTACTTTGTGTTATAGAAGCAGATAAGGTATGATGAGGTTCTTATGCCTAATGATATTTCAATATTTTATCGCTTTTGGAGGCTCCCATTTTGTCGACCGGGTTGTTGGATCACAGTGTGTACGTTCATGAATTTTCTTCTTCTTTATCTAGCAAGCTGGAGAGATTTTCTCCTTTTTCCTCCTTTTCTCAACATTTTTTCCCGTGTGTATTTTAATACTGGTTGCCTTATACAAAGATGTTGTGCACAGACTACAAAACTGTTCAATTTAATTCGGTAATAAAAAACTATACATGCTCACAAGAACAGATGATACTTTTTCGCAGTAATGTTTTTTCATCATCCCGTTACTTTTCTGTGAGCCATTTTATCCGCTCTTGATTAGCGAGTTAATTGCTCGACTGTATCCTGCCCAGTTTTTTTTTTTTTTACGAGTCAGACATCTGAAACGCCATGAACAGATACATTGTACAGCGGCTTGGGATTCCTAACGCGGCATATGTGTTAATTCATTTTCACATACTGATACTTAACAATCATGGCTATTGTATGGATGACGCGTAGCAGTGATGCTATGGCGTGCAATGACATTTTTATTCCATTTTACGGTTATGCCTGTGGTCTATTGCTAGCTCCACTCTGCCGGGCGTGTTGCGTGAGCGTTGTCCACATTTGATAATCTTTCCACTAGCGAGCTGTAATTCTTTGTGTAATTAAATTGTGTCGATTGTGTGAAGAGACTGTAATCTTCTAACATGAGTATTTGTTTTAATTAAGGATCCTTTCCCATAAAATTTATCATACGACGTGTAAGCACAAGAATTTACATTTGATTTTCTACATTTCGTTTCGTAAAATGTGAACTAAGTTATTGTGTATATGAATATACTTCTTTGAAATCGTGTAAACTGAGGCACAGCGGCGATATCTAGCGGGCTTGGATAGACGCATGTTGCTTGCCGGAGCACGGCAGTGTAACTGAGTCTTCATGTGTAGTATTTATGCTTCAGTGGTACTCTTTATACACCATAATACACTATTTCCTTATGTTAAAAATATGGTTCTAATCGTTGTTATTCGGGGTGATTCTAAAATTCAAATCGCATTTACGATCAATATTCTCACAAAATATCTCTTACTTTAAAGCGATTAAAGGATAAAAATCATTAAATATCAAGATTTTATCATATTATCGAAAACGCTCTGTTATTCACTGAAGTTCTGATGACGTCATAGACAAGGAGTATGACGAAGCTGTACGTGTGTTACAGGAGTGTTAGTCAAAGTTACTAGGTTCTTACGTACTTTTTCTGCAAATAGTTAAGCTATTTAGTGAAGTAAAACGCATTTACAACTTTTAAGTAACAATAGAAAGGAATTTTGTGAACGCTGATAGTGGAAAGGTTACGAAAATTGGTTTGTTTTAGGGGGCTTTCAAATTACTTGAATTTCATTTCCGTTTTTGTAAGAGAATACTGAAATTCAAGAAGGAAAACAGCATGTTACGAGCATAAAATGACATAATTAACCATTTAAGACTATTTCCAGAAAACAGTCAAATACCCTATAGTAACTGCTTGACGAAGCCGAAATGGGTAATGATTTTGATCGCATCATCACATTTAGCGGCGTGATATGTGTAACGTAACATTTTTCTACCCAGGTATGGATAGGTCTTTTTTTTTTTTTCTACTTTACATTCGTATAATTAGGAGTGCGTTTGTAAATTAGGCTACCTCTATGTGCTTTTTTTTGTCTAGGGCTGAAGATGGTCATTGCCGACCGAAGTTAATAACCTGATTACAAATAAACATTGCAATCAAAAACTGGAATTATAATAAAGCAAATATTAATGATAAGTTCATTATTTTCCTTTTAAAAAATTTCCTATTTTTTCCTTTTTTTTACTGCCTATTTTTACCATGCTCTCCAAATTGTTATAAACTTGTTGCTATAAATATTTATTTTTCTTGAAAATTCCTGGAATCTTATTCCAGAAAACGCCTGTTAACATCCCTGTCTAGATTTAAGCTTAAGCTTTTCCACGATTTCTGCTAACCATTTAAGGCGACTTTTGGAATCGTTCCGTTGTAGAAGGAGACAATTTAACTTCACTACCTTTCTCCATTCAGTTCATGCTCCCCTTCTACGGACCTTGTCATTGACGAGACGTTGAACTCTAATCTACCGTCCCTCTTTTATAATACATACTGTGGTGTCACTGCCAGACACCACACTTGCTAGGTGGTAGCTTAAATCGGCCGCGGTCCATTAGTACATGTCGGACCCGCGTGTCGCCACTGTCAGGATCGCAGATCGAGCGCCACCACACGGCAGGTCTCGAGAGACGTACGAGAACTCGTCCCCAGTTGTACGGCGACGTTGCTAGCGACTATACGGACGAAGCCATTTCTCTCATTTGCCGAGAGACAGTTAGAATAGCCTTCGGCTAAGTTAATGGCTACGACTTAGCAAGGCGTCATTAGCCTTAAATAGCTTGTATATAAAGAGTCACTTGTATCGCCACAATCTCCAGATGTCTCATCAAGAACGATGTATACAAGGATGTATTAAAAGTTAAGTATATTCCAAAGATACGTATTTTCTTTATCACATTCATTAAGTCTCCTGTTTCAGACCTCACTCCATCCTTCGTGAGTTAGCGCGTGCATCTTGGCCGCCTCTTTCAATTAGTGTAAGTAGTGTTGGCAAGTCTGCCGACACTACACATACAGTTTGATTGTCTGATGAGATTGTTTAGAATTTCAGGATAACAGTTTTCTAAGTATATACACTGTCTGACACATTTTATATTTTTATTAACTCCAAGTGTGTTGTGTACATCTGCTTTGTCTGTTTTTCTTAAATACATCTTGAAGTCCTTTATTTCTGTCTGATTTAGTAGTCTTACGATTTAACTACAAATATTTACGCAATGGCCTACATCTCGATGTGTGTATAGAAAGATGTATATCGTACGAGAGAGAGAGAGAGTGAGAGAGAGAGAGAGAGAGAGAGAGAGAGAGAGAGAGAGAGAGAGAGGGGGGGGGGATTATATAAAATGGCGAGGTACTAGGTATAGCTCTAGAATTGGTATGCTCTAAAAATTTAAATTAAATCATGTTAAAACTACTCAAACTTTTTAAAACTTAACAAGCTTAATCATGCGTCAAACTGACCCATGAATAACTCAAAATCGCTAGTTAGAGTCCACAATATTGCTACTGTTATTGACAACTGCTCATGAACTTCTTCCTTCAGTAAAGGCTACAAAATGCTGGTCACTGTAAAACGGAGGTTATCAACGTGACCGTACTTTTATTTCTTCTTAAAATAAGAGTCAACTGCTCCTTCGAATTCATTTGTCATGGTGGTTCGTGATCTTAAATGACTATAAATTATAACGTAAAGTCCACGTGGCTATAACGAGCAACTGTTGTTCTGCCCCCTATGCATCTATATCATAGCGTTTACATTCGATGCACTATCTCTCACAAATGTTGAAAAAGTTTCGTCAAGCAAAATTGTTGAGGCTTTCGTGGCCACTTGTTGACAAACTGCCTATTGGCTCCTGTCTCGGGTTCTTCGGCCGACGTTCATCTAATGATTTTTCTGACGTTTCGCCAGCACGAGTGGCTGGCATTGTCAAAGCTTCACCCTCCATTGCCGGTGGTGAACTGGAGCCGAGCTCGCGGGCGCAGACTATATGTACCTGGCGCGCCAACGTCCGAGGGCTTCTTCGCGGTCATTTCCGGTGCGGTTCTCCTCTTGCTACCTGCGACGGTCGTTCGCTGCAGTACGGGAAGCCAGGATCCGTTGACCTTAAGGCTTTCCTCTTTCTTGTTCAAACTGTTCGCGTGTTTTTGTATTTCTACAGCTTCTCTGAACAAGCGCGTGTGATAGTGGTTCTCTACAGCCAGAACTTCCGTATCGGCGAATTTTATTACGTGGTCGGTTTCATTCAGTGCGTGTTCTGCCACGGCCGATTTCTCCACCTGCCCCAACCTGCAATGTCGCTTATGCTCCTTGATCCTGGTGTTAATGGATCGTCCAGTCATCCCGACATAAACTTTTCCGCATGTGCATGGTATGCGGTATATTCCCGACATTGAAAGTGGGTCTCTTTTCTCCTTCGCCGATCTAAGACACTCTTTGATCTTCCTTGTCGGTTTGAAGATCGTCTTTACGCCATGTTTGCGCAATATACGGCCGATTCTGTCCGTCACTCTGGGAATGTATGGCAGAAAGGCCGTACCCGACATTTCTTTTTCTGGTTCCTTACTTCGCCGAGTGTTTGGCTCAGTTACACTTCTAATATAATTTGTGGAGTACCCATTGCTCCTCAGGACTGTTTCCAGGTGTTGCATTTCTCGTTTGAGGTGTTGCGGCTCACATATTCGTCCTGCTCTCGTTACGAGCGTACTAATCATGCCCCTTTTCTGGCTCGGGTGGTGGTTTGACAGTTTGTGCAGGTATCGGTCCGTGTGAGTCGGTTTTCGATACACGCTGTGTCCCAGGTTTTCGCCGTCCCTTGTGACCAGCACATCTAGAAATGGCAGTTTCTTGTCCTTTTCTACTTCCATGGTAAATGTTATGTTGGCATGGAGGCTGTTCAAGTGTCTTAGGAAGTCACCGAGCTGTTCTTCACCATGGCTGAAGAAACTGAAACTTGCACCAAACGACATCCTGGTCAGCTTTGATGTTGTTTCGTTATTTACGAAAGTGCCACTCAGTGACGCTCTGGAGCACATCGGTTCCATTTTCCCGCTAGACATCAGAAAGCTCTTCCATGCATGTCTCACCACGAGCTATTTCACGTGGAATGGCGACTTCTACGAACAGCTGGAAGGCGTCGCCATGGGTAGTCCTCTCAGTCCAGTGGTGGCCAACTTCTTCATGGAACAATTCGAAGCACAGGCACTGGACTCGGCGACTTGCAAACCTAAGGTGTGGTACAGGTACGTCGATGATACTTTCGTGGTGTGGAGCCATGGTGAAGAACAGCTCGGTGACTTCCTAAGACACTTGAACAGCCTCCATGCCAACATAACATTTACCATGGAAGTAGAAAAGGACAAGAAACTGCCATTTCTAGATGTGCTGGTCACAAGGGACGGCGAAAACCTGGGACACAGCGTGTATCGAAAACCGACTCACACGGACCGATACCTGCACAAACTGTCAAACCACCACCCGAGCCAGAAAAGGGGCATGATTAGTACGCTCGTAACGAGAGCAGGACGAATATGTGAGCCGCAACACCTCAAACGAGAAATGCAACACCTGGAAACAGTCCTGAGGAGCAATGGGTACTCCACAAATTATATTAGAAGTGTAACTGAGCCAAACACTCGGCGAAGTAAGGAACCAGAAAAAGAAATGTCGGGTACGGCCTTTCTGCCATACATTCCCAGAGTGACGGACAGAATCGGCCGTATATTGCGCAAACATGGCGTAAAGACGATCTTCAAACCGACAAGGAAGATCAAAGAGTGTCTTAGATCGGCGAAGGAGAAAAGAGACCCACTTTCAATGTCGGGAATATACCGCATACCATGCACATGCGGAAAAGTTTATGTCGGGATGACTGGACGATCCATTAACACCAGGATCAAGGAGCATAAGCGACATTGCAGGTTGGGGCAGGTGGAGAAATCGGCCGTGGCAGAACACGCACTGAATGAAACCGACCACGTAATAAAATTCGCCGATACGGAAGTTCTGGCTGTAGAGAACCACTATCACACGCGCTTGTTCAGAGAAGCTGTAGAAATACAAAAACACGCGAACAGTTTGAACAAGAAAGAGGAAAGCCTTAAGGTCAACGGATCCTGGCTTCCCGTACTGCAGCGAACGACCGTCGCAGGTAGCAAGAGGAGAACCGCACCGGAAATGACCGCGAAGAAGCCCTCGGACGTTGGCGCGCCAGGTACATATAGTCTGCGCCCGCGAGCTCGGCTCCAGTTCACCACCGGCAATGGAGGGTGAAGCTTTGACAATGCCAGCCACTCGTGCTGGCGAAACGTCAGAAAAATCATTAGATGAACGTCGGCCGAAGAACCCGAGACAGGAGCCAATAGGCAGTTTTTCGTCAAGCAGTTTGTCGAACGATTCTTCGGTGCTATCTATCTCAGATAACTGTTCTAAGAGGCCATATGCATCGACAAGGTCCCTGCTCTGAGATTAAGGACTTAGGTTATGTACAGATTGTTTCTAGAACTTAAAATTGAAAAAGAAAGCTATAGGTTTGAAGCGCGTTCTTAAAACACACCGTTCGCTGATTTTCGTACTCTTCAGAAGTATTTTTGTCAGAGCCCTGATAACTAAAGTGAATATCACTTTAAGCGCAAGTCTGGAGTCGTATCTGTCAAAGGTTGGTTTTAGTCGGATGGGTTTAGTGTTTTTAGCCGTTAACGTGGGAAGTACCCCAGAACTCCTGCCACCATAGTATGACAAGAAAGAGTAGTGCTTTTGAGAGTTAAATTTAGATTGTTTTTTGCAAACCATTGTATGCTTCACTCATGATGCTTGCTCAGTTATAGCCTTGACCCCAAAGTTTGGTCACATCTCTTCATTTTACTACACAATATTGCAGTGCCTTATCGCATTTACTCTCTGACCCTGGGCAAACGACTTTCAATTAAAATGTCCCCTGCAAGGGAATATATACAGGGTGATTCAAAAAGAATACTACAACTTTAGGAATTTAAAACTCGGCAACGACAAAAGGCAGAGCTAAGCACTATCTGTCGGCGAATTAAGGGAGCTATAAAGTTTCATTTAGTTGTACATTTGTTCGCTTGAGGCGCTGTTGACTAGGCGTCAGCGTCAGTTGATGCTAAGATGGCGACCGCTCAACAGAAAGCTAGCAGAGAGCTGCGAATTCCACAATCAACTGTATGGAGAGTCCTACGAAAAAGGTTAGTTATGAAACCTTATCGTCTGAAATTGGTTCAAGCACTGTCTGCAGCTGATAAGATTAAAAGAATCAATTTCTGTGATTTTATCCTTGCTCAAATGGAAACAGATGAATCTTTCGTTTCAAAGATTGTGTTTAGTGATGAAGCAACTTTCCACACTAACGCGAAAGTCAACCGTCACAATGTCTGTATATGGGGCACTGAGAATCCGCGGGAAACAACTCAGTATGAACGTGACTCGCCTAAGGTGAACGTTTTCTGTGCCATTTCAGCCAATAAAGTTTTTGGTCCCTTTTTCTTCGAAGGTGCTACTGTAACTGGACTACAGTATCTGGAGATGTTAGAGAATTGGCTGTTCCCTCAGCTCGAACAAGAAGCACAACAATTCATATTTCAGCAGGATGGAGCGCCACCACATTGGCACTTATCTGTCCGTAACTACCTGAACGTCAACTACCCGAGGCGATGGATCGGCCGCCAGGCAGCCCGTGACAGAGCACTTCATCACTGGCCTCCAAGAAGCCCTGATCTTACCCCCTGCGATTTTTTCTTATGGGGGTATGTTAAGGATATGGTGTTTCGGCCACCTCTCCCAGCCACCATTGATGATTTGAAACGAGAAATAACAGCAGCTATCCAAACTGTTACGCCTGATATGCTACAGAGAGTGTGGAACGAGTTGGAGTATCGGGTTGATATTGCTCGAGTGTCTGGAGGGGGCCATATTGAACATCTCTGAACTTGTTTTTGAGTGAAAAAAAACCTTTTTAAATACTCTTTGTAATGATGTATAACAGAAGGTTATATTATGTTTCTTTCATTAAATACACATTTTTAAAGTTGTGGTATTCTTTTTGAATCACCCTGTATAACGGATGTATGAGTGCAGGCTGTAGACACATAGTTGACACCATATAAACGTTTGCATTTCGCTGTGCGTCGTGCTCGGATGGGCTAATAGTAAGCTCGCCCGCGATACGTGAGGAATCAGGGTTCGAGTCCCAGTCCGGCACAAATTTTCATTGTCGTTGTTTTATTATACAGCTGATGGTTGTCCATATTTGCAACTGCGAATACAACTCATTTACTTCCTCACTTTAGTTCTATAGATTCAATTAACTGATGTCCAAATGCAGATTGATCTTTGATACGGGTAATGAAGGTAAGTGATACCTCTTAAGGTACTTTAGAACAATCGTCCATTATTTTAGCATAGTTAAGGACTTAACTAATCGATTTTACTAATCTTTCGATTTTTAATTTGCATTTAATTTTTTAAAATTTGTCTTTTTATTCTTTCCTTTGAGAACTACCTCTTGCTTTCCTCGGGGGCTCTGGGGCATTGCCCTTGTTGCCGCAACCTATTTATGCCCCTGCTCTTACAGTTCACCACAGCTGCAGACAACGCCCGCCTCGGCCGGAAGGAGATCCCAATTTAGTACGACCTTCTTTCAGCGCAGCATTTCCACAGATTAGGGATAGGGGAGGTCACAGCCACCAGTAAAATTTTCTGTTGGAAAGCTGTTCGAGGTTTCTAGCTCTGCTCCCCATCTCTTCAGCGGTTGGTTCTCATGAGCGTCTAGCCTGAGGTTTTGCACGAAGCTTCTCATAAAACTCTTCCATCTGGCCGCTATCCATGCATTATCCCCGCCCCTCCCCGCGTACTGTTGCGCTCACCTGAAAGCGAACAGATCCATGGCGCTCAGGTGCTTGGAGAGAAGTTGGACATGTTCTTACACGCACGCGCGGCAGCGTTCCGGAATGCCACGCCCAAGATTGAGCGTTTAAATGGTTGGCAGTGTCGGCTTCCATCTCCATCCTCTCCCCATTTGACGCAATACAGGGTTATTACAAATGATTGAAGCGATTTCACAGCTCTACAATAACTTTATTATTTGAGATATTTTCACAATGCTTTGCACACACATACAAAAACTCAAAAAGTTTTTTTAGGCATTCACAAATGTTCGATATGTGCCCCTTTAGTGATCCGGCAGACATCAAGCCGATAATCAAGTTCCGCCAACACACTGCGCAGCATGTCCCCATCAATGAGTTCGAAAGCATCGTTGATGCGAGCTCGCAGTTCTGACACGTTTCTTGGTAGAGGAGGTTTAAACACTGAATCTTTCACATAACCCCACAGCAAGAAATCGCGTGGAGCTAAGTCGGGAGAGCGTGGAGGCCATGACATGAATTGCTGATCATGATCTCCACCACGACCGATCCATCGTTTTTCCAATCTCCTGTTTAAGAAATGCCGAACATCATGATGGAAGTGCGGTGGAGCACCATCCTGTTGAAAGATGAAGTCGGCGCTGTCGGTCTCTAGTTGTGGCATGAGCCAATTTTCCAGCATCTCCAGATACACGTGTCCTGTAACGTTTTTTTCGCAGAAGAAAAAGAGGCCGTAAACTTTAAACCGTGAGATTGCACAAAAGACATTACCTTTTGGTGAATTGCGAATTTGCTGCACGATTGCGTAAGGATTCTCTACCACCCAGATTCGCACATTGTGTCTGTTCACTTCACCATTAAGAAAAAATGTTGCTTCATCACTGAAAACGTTTCGCACTGAACGCATCCTCTTCCATGAGCTGTTGCAACCGCGCCGAAAATTCAAAGCGTTTGACTTTGTCATCGGGTGTCAGGGCTTGCAGCAATTGTAAACGGTAAGGCTTCTGCTTTAGCCTTTTCCGTAAGATTTTCCAAACCGTCGGCTGTGGTACGTTTAGCTCCCTGCTTGCTTTATTCGTCGAGTTCCGCGGGCTACGCGTGAAACTTGCCCGCACGCGTTCAACCGTTTCTTCGCTCACTGCAGGCCGACGCGTTGATTTCCCCTTACAGAGGCATCCAGAAGCTTTACACTGCGCATACCATCGCCAAATGGAGTTAGCAGTTGGTGGATTTTTGTTGAACTTCGTCCTGAAGTGTCGCTGCACTGTTATGACTTACTGATGTGAGTGCATTTCAAGCACGACATACGCTTTCTCGGCTCCTGTCGCCATTTTGTCTCACTGCGCTCTCGAGCGCTCTGGCGGCAGAAACCTGAAGTGCGGCTTCAGCCGAACAAAACTTTGAGTTTTTCTACGTATCTGTAGTGTGTCGTTACCATATGTCAATAAATGGAGTTACAGTGAATTTACGAAATCGCTTCAATCATTTGTAATAGCCCTATGTGTCTGCGCACATGAGGGAATGCAACGCCATTGGAGCTTCTCCAACGGCGTTGGCTTCAGGAGAGTCGAGGACGCCAGATTTTTAAGGAAGCGTTAAAAAAAGACGGCAAGAGGCCAAAAAATACGCACAAAGTTGCCAATAAATCCCTTGAAGCATCCGTGCAACTTGCCGATTTGTGAAGGTCTGCAGTGCAAGTTCAACACAATATTGCAGCATCTCACCAAATTGTTCTCGAGTGATCTTGTTATATTCTGCTCTTGTTCGAAAAAGTGACGAAGCTGCACATGTTATGTCACCTTACAGCACATTAAATGGCTTCATTTATAACTGCGTGTGTAACCTGTGTGTGTGTGTGTGTGTGTGTGTGTGTGTGTGTGTGTGTGTGTGTGTGTGTCTTCATCCGCATGGTGGTTACCAATAGAAACCGTACTTCCACGACCTGTAGCCTGTGCCTATGCTCCGTAACTGAGAAATAAGTACAGCTTTGACAACATGATGTAGAGTTTGGCAACCTCTCCATCTTCCTGCTGATTTCTGTTTCAACACAGATCCAGTTCCTTATAACTTTGTAATTCAGAATGAGATTTTCACTCTGCAGCGGAGTGTGCGCTGATATGAAACTTCCTGGCAGATTAAAACTGTGTGCCCGAGTTCGAGTCTCGGTCGGGCACACAGTTTTAATCTGCCAGGAAGTTTCAACTTTGTAATTCACGTTTTCATCAAGTGTTTCGAATGCACTTGTTTAAGACTCGCCAAATGTCATATTCTTATCGAAATATACATGTATGGTCAACGCACGGTGTTTTCCATTCTGTTTACTCTATGACAACAAAATAGTGCGGTTGTCCGTAGCTCATAGCTCACGTCCTTTCTGCTTCCAGTTGCCAGTGGTTGCTACGAATAGTAACGTGCAGAGCAATAGTCAGACCACACTTTGGCTGTGGGCATGTGGGCTATAGGTCGACGACAAAACATTTATAACACAAATAAGTAAATACAGCAAGAATAACTAAGACTATGCTCTGGGGGGCATGACATCGAAACAAACGAATGAGTTTCTGGTGAAGGCGTCAGAACCACTGTTACATTTATACTGGCGATGCCTTTCAGGTAAATTTATGATCAAATGTGGTCAACTGAACAACACTCACTCATTAATAAAGTCTGCATCCAATCTAAAAGAATGCCTCACGAGCCGCTATTGGAGGATGGTTCAAATGGCTCTGAGCACTATGGGACTCAACTGCTGAGGTCATTAGTCCCCTAGAACTTAGAACTAGTTAAACCTAACTAACCTAAGGACATCACAAACATCCATGCCCGAGGCAGGATTCGAACCTGCGACCGTAGCGGTCTTGCGGTTCCAGACTGCAGCGCCTTTAACCGCACGGCCACTTCGGCCGGCGCTATTGGAGGAAAAAGGATCTTTCACCAATTGCACAAGGAGCTGAAATCAAATATCTTAACATCTCAACCTTTACCCGAAGTGCTACGTGATAACGTGTGTGAACTAGCAATTTTTGATAACTTCTCAATGGCTGCCTCTGCCGACTATTAAATCATAATGCACACTCTTTCGAGCAGTTACGCTCGTAACATACTGTTAAATGAACCGGTGGTGCCCACGTCGGCGCAATAACCATGCGTTTTATACTTAAAAAACTTCCACACACAGTTATTTCAATCTTGGATCGGTGAAAAAGGCGGAAGAAAGGTCACAAGATTCTGTTGTGATAATTTCGAATTCTGGCTCAGTTTCATGTCGGCTAAGCAACCACTTATTGTTATGTGTAGAGTATTTCGAGATTAGCAAGGAGTCTGTAGATTATGGGAAAGAAGGTGGCCTTCATACGGTCGAAGAATCATAGTGACGTTCAAGGTGACGAGAAGACAGACCAACGAGCAACGTATGAAGGGCAAGAACAAGGAAATTACATTTATTTGGGATCACAAGGATGCTCTCTTGGTGTGTTTCATCCCAAAAGATACTTCGATCAATGTAGGTCGATATTGTGACAACCTAAGAAAACTGCGGTAGACCATCCAAACTCGTAGCCGTAGAATGCTTTGATCTGAATGATTGTCATCTTTTCACGATGCTCAAAGATTCTCCTTGCGAGGAACTATTTAGAAGTGACGCCGAGGTGAAAAATGCAGTGAACGGATGGCTTATTCGACTAGCGTCTGCCTCGTACAAGGGAATTCCGAAGCTCATGGACAGGTACGGCAAATGATTACATAACAGAGGTGATAATGTGGGGAGAAATTGAGCTCCAACTTGGTAACAAGTAAATATTTATTAAAAAAATTTTCTTGAATCTATTAAAGCACAAAGTAATTACGTTCTGGATTACCCTCTCATCACACTTAAAACTCTGGTATGTGGCTATCGAGTAACGCCACACGCTTCCACCGCCGTTTAAGCGATATTGCCGATCGTAAAGCTTTCACTCCTCGAAGTTTGTCGTCCTTGAAAGAGCCTCCCGTTCGCGAATTTCGCCACAAGAAACTCTTCTTGCGCGACTAGTGTACTGTTCCATGACG
The DNA here is from genome assembly GCF_023898315.1 of Schistocerca nitens. Classification (NCBI taxonomy): domain Eukaryota; kingdom Metazoa; phylum Arthropoda; class Insecta; order Orthoptera; family Acrididae; genus Schistocerca; species Schistocerca nitens. The sequence continues at coordinate 347,046,622 of NC_064621.1, read as the reverse complement.
CGTGAGGTTGCGTCATTCCTAGAGCGCTTTTTGCAGGAAAACGCGGACGCAGCTGACGAGCCCTCAAGAGAATATTTCTTACTTCACGACCTGCAGCTGAGTAGCTGCGTATCAGTGAAACAGGGAGGTTCAAAGCTGTGTGTGACAGACAGGAATTGCGTGCCAAGCGTGTAGAGCAGGGCCGCGCAAACAGCTGCGGCACGCGACCTGCCGACAAACACGCCCACACGTCTCTCTCTCTCTCTCTCTCTCTCTCTCTCTCTCTCTACTGCTCTCCACTGTTGCCCCCACCCCCACCCCTCCGCCTCTAGCTCCCTCGTTTCCAAGAAAGTGTACTACTATCACTGGAAGATGCACTTCATGAATTGCACACAGGATACTCTATTGTAAGCTAAACACCTCTTGTGTGCCACAATGTTGATATTCATCACTCCACATTTATTTCCGCCATATATGTGAAAGACTTTCAGTGCATCTTTGGAAATATTACACTATCTTGGTTTCATCAGTATTACGAGGAGTGATCATAAGTAATGCAACACTTTCTTCTTAAAGCAGTTTGGTTTTATTCAGGATTCCAGTACTCCATATTATTCCCCACTCTTTTTGCTTCCAAACCCTATTTCTTCAACATAATCTCAGACAGTGCGACGACCTTACGCCACCTTACTAGGAGGGCCTGTATGCTGGTCGACGTCGGAGCCATCATCTTGCTGCATCAATTGAAAGGGTACAGTACCGCCAGACATTGAAAATAGGTACAACATTCTTCGTTATTCTTGTCAGAACAACATATTTTTTCTAATAATAACTCGATATCAATTAATACAGCGAAGCCGGATACCAGTGCGGGAAAGAATGACAATTTATTTATTTAATTTATCACATGTGAGCTCCCACAAAATAAATCCCTACATCCAGTTTGGTGAGATCTGTGAAATGAATGAATGTATGGTCGTCTGCTATCCGCAGGTAGTGAATGTGAATATATGATCATCTTTGAGACGGTACTTGGGTCACCTTTGGTGGGACCAAAGAGATGAAATTTACCTGAGCTTTGAGCACCTGAAATGAGGCTGACCAATACGGTAGCAAGGTGCTCCCCCACTTCAGCAGAGGTGCGAGAGGACCTGAAGAACGGCCATGTTTCAGCACTCTGCCGCTGGATCTAGTGTTGGTAAGGTTTATAATTTATATAAAAAACAGCTACCAGCCACATGTTTTTTATATAAATTGTAAACCTTAAGTACAACAGCCACGTTTCTCAACATGTCGTCTTTCGACAAAATAGCGTTAGTGTTGGTAAGACCTGTCTTAGGTGTGCTCCGTAACGACAAAAGAGTGGAGACATGGTATGCATGTGGAATACTTAAGAGTAGTTTGAAATAATAATTTCTCTATTTCAGGAACTTTTGTGGGGAGAATTAAATGTCAGGCAGGTAATATTAATGGGATCGTAGTAATCTTCGACCACGTGTAGCAATAAGTTGAAATACTTCCGTGTGCTTAAGTTAAGCTGAATTACTAGCGTGTGTACTATAAGTTGAAATATTTAAGAAATTGCGTGTGCAGGACTTGACTGTGTGAGTCTCAATCTGTGTATGAGACAAAGGATAAAGAGAAGTACTCGTCCATGGTATCAGTTGAGGACTCGCGCGTGTGATGAATATGTTCTTAATATTACTTTGCGTGTTATGTTTCCGTGTGACTCTTGATTCAAACTATAATACTCTGAGAGAGAAGCAAGGTGAGTCAGCCGTCTATCCAGCAACGCCACTTGGCTTGCATTGCACAGGAAGACGTGCATATATCGTCCAGAGTTCGTAGTAGGAAAGAAGAATTACGAAGTGGGGCAGTGTCGTGTGAAACTGGGATAAACACTAATTGAAGTGGGAAAGCTGAAAGTGATTATGTTGTGACTATTCCTTGTGTTGTATTCCATGTTGTAGTGTGGTGTATGTCATGTAATTTAAGTATGTGTGGTTTGCATGGGAGAGTAGCAAGGTAGTTTCAGAGGTGGGTTATGCATGTTCCTTTTGTACCGCTCGGTCTTGAGGAAAGTTTCGTGATGATGGTTGTGAGAGAAGAAGTGTGAGATACGAGAACAAAAGATCCACCATCCTATCCAGAAAGTGCACTGCAGCGTTAAATAATTACGAGACCATAATATAGAGAATCACCAATGTAAAGCCATGCCCACTGGGCGGAATTTCTCATGTGTTATTGTTGTAGGTTATAGAATTTGTGTGTTTAGGTTATAGAATTTATCGGAATAAATAAGATAGTGAAAAGAAAAAGATTGGTGGACTTTTCCTTCGAATTGTATGTTGTCATGATATCCAGAATTTATAATGTGTGCGCCATTCGTATTCAGTGCGATGGCCACGTGTTGATAAAAGCCGTTAAATAAAAAAAGAAAATGTGGTATTGCCAGTGCGTAGTGAACAGTCAGAGTTCTGTAAATTACTGATAGTCAGATGTGCGTTTCCGTTGCGTAATATTCATACAGGAGGATAATTTGTAACTTAATTGTGAGTACGAGAGTTCATGTTACTCGATAAATAAGAATGAATCCACTCGCTTGGCAGACCACTCATCTTGCAGGCCTGACTGCTTGATGCCACAGTATGAGCAAGGCATGTGGGTGCCTCTCACAATAATCTCCCTATCATCCACGTACAGCTTCCCGCGGATTGCATCCTTCATTGGGCTAAACAGATAAAAGTCGGAAGGAGCGAAATCCGGGCTGTAAGGTGCAGGAGCAAGAGCAGTCTGATGAAGTTTTGTGAGCTGCTCTCGGGTTTGCAGACTTGCGTGAGGCCATGCGTTGTCTTGAAGAAGGAGAATTTCTTTCGTGGGAGAGATGATCGTTGCACCATGAAGGGGGAAGTAAAAGTCCCAGAAGATTGCCGCCATGTCTTTACCAGCTGAGGGTACGGCTGGGAACTTTTTCTTCGAAGGAGAGGTGGTTTGGCGCCACTCCATTGATTGCCGTTTTGTTTCTGGTTCGAATTGATGAACCCTTGTCTGAACGCCTGTGTGTCCGACAAAAGGTTGTCACCATCAGCCCAGTAATGCCCAAGCCGTTCCGCACACGAATGTTTCAGCGCTACCAATGGACGCGTCCAGTTGTGCAGCGAGGTGTGATTGTAGTCCGCTGATCACGTCGAATGAATGTGTCAGAGCGCTCCAACAGTGTGTCGGACCGGCCGGCACGCGGGATATAGGTTTGCGCGACTTTTTTGCGATGTTGATAGACGCCGCGTCCAATGACTCACAGTGCTTTTGTTCATTGCCAGGTCTCCGTAGACATTCTGCAAGCGTCTACGAGTATCTACGATGCTCTGGTTTTCTGTCAAAAGAAAAGCACCGTTAAGACGCCATTTTGAAGGCTACGCATAGCGCCGCCACCTATCGGAAGTTCGTGAAACGATATGGGCGAAGCGGGAATATTGTACGATGTCCCACGACAAATTCCTTATTTTCTCAACCGAAACTGGCCATCAAAAGTTTTGCATTATTTATTGAACGCCCCTCGTAATTTCAACATAAAATAGAATTCCGTTTACTGTTTTATTTACAAATCCTTTTGATTTTTGTACTTTCTTTTACACAAAACACGAAAAGAAGGATGTGTCAAATATCAGTAAAAACCAAAGGTATAGGCGTTTTGATTGAATGAATATTTATGTAGGTTCTACAGAAGATGCTGGCGTGGAACTTGCTGCCATATTAAATTTGTGTGTTGGATCTTGTCAAACTTGTGCGAATTCCTTCTCTACTTGATACATCAAATAATCTGTAATGAGTGGTGGACTCCGTGATTGAATTTCGTCACACATATTGTTTATCCAGTTTCAGAGTCCTTTCTCACGTTTATTTTGTTCAATATTGTAACGTCATTTATTTCATTAATTTCTGAAGTGTATTGTTCGGCAAGTTTTCTCCTCCCTGTGTCTCTGTGTAGCTTGCGGTCCCTTGTACAGACCCATCGCAAATATTAGGAAGTTGCTTTCTAGAACAGAGAGAAATACAGAGAACAACAAATCAGTCAAAATATTGTTTGATTGCTATACTAAGAAAGTGTGTTGCAACAGGTTGAAAGGTTTATATATCGGGAGAAATGGCAGTTTTATTTGGAATGTTTACCACTATGAACGCCTTTCGATCACTGAACACATTAATGATACGTTGCTCTTCGGCTCATATTAGGAATAGATGACAGAGTCAGTCTGCTGTGAGAGAGGCTTCGCTGGCGGACGTGCTGAATAGAGAATGAATTTTATTTGAGGTGCTCCCTGGCGTGACTGAGGCTAGAGGATGATCTTGAGATGATTTCAGACAGAGGGCACAGTTGGAAAAGGAAACATTAAGAAAGTTCTTATTTGCTGCGATCACTAACCGCGAAGTATTGTAGTGAAAAGGTTGCATTCCGAGTAACAGTATCCACAATTGATATCTAGGGCAAACTGTCGGTCAAGTGTTCCGAATCTTAATCATTATTCCCCACTCTCCGCCTTTAGTTAAAAGTATTTTGTAGGAAAAGTAAAGACTAAATTTTTAACTTAAATACTGTTTGTCTGGCTCAGTTTTCATTGTACATAATAATGCTAAAGAAAAATGTAGTCTTCACATTAGTATGATGCATTTATGTGCTACTAAAAAACCGTAATGCCATTTCATTTAAAGCAATATTTTCATTCATTTGTAAACATTTTTACTAAATTTATCCTCCCAGGTTGAATGCAAATCGTAACGTTACTACTCTGCCACATCTTCCGCTATTGCGTTGACAGCTGGCAAGTTTTTCTCAGAGAGATAGCAAAAGTCTCATTTTATAGAGCAGCTTAAAATAAATACGAAGGAAATTAGTCATGCAGTGATTATTTCAGGTAGGGCCCTCATGCAGTTCAACTTTTCAAACTAAGCAGTTAAACAAACAGCAGAGCTTAGGTTTTCTTCGCAGGAAGAAACAACTGTAGGCCTAAGCGTACTTCGTGAGACAAACTTAGAAAATAGATTTGCAAATTTTCACTTACTCCAGTAGGTGCATTTTCTAACAGGGCACAGTTTCAATACATTTCATCATTGTGAAGTAATTGTCTGATGAGGGAAGTTATTCTGTGTACTGTAAACGCCATTCTTTGTATTCAGTTTCATTTACAGAGAGACAGATCTTAGAGAAATTGGCACCACATACATGGAAAGTAATCTACATAGTTAGTGTTCGTGTTAAGTGTTGTGTAGAAAAGGTCGCTTTAGATCAGAATATACGGGTGACACTGTAATCAGAAGTAAGAGCACTTGTTTTCACATGTAAGTCATTGAGACATAACATTCTCGTAGAAACACAAAAATTGAAGTTCATACTATTCTTAAAGTGTACAGGAAGTTTTAGAAGAAAACTTTCAAGTTTACAAAACTCATTAAGTCGACGGGATTGTTCAGCTGCAGCGTCGAGATAGGTTAGAAACGTTCAGTGAGGATGTTTCAGAGTCCCACTTCACCTAGAATGTTTATTCTTTTTGCCTAAGTTATTTCATTCGTCAAATTACATGAGATAAAGAAAACAATTCATATTAAATGGCTTATCTACAAAAGTTTGAGGAAGTGTAATACGCAGAAATGGTTCGTAGGTTTACTTCCGCCCGCAACATTGTATTTTCGTTCGAGTGCCTGGGCTGAGGAACGCATTCAACTGCCTCTAATGATCGGCTGAAATTCATAACGATTGCAACTGCGGGAGAAAACTGACCTTGCTTCACAAGCGAGCGGATCAGTATATTAATTGAAGAGCAGGTGCTCAGGTGATTAAGAAAATCGTCTTAGCATGTGATGGCATTAATCAGTCAGCAAACAACGTGTATCAAGACGAAAACAATTACCACAGGATGTCCCGTAATGAAGTCTCTGTGGAAATGCTGATTCCATACGCGGCTTAGTTTCTTTGGGGAGGGGGATGGGGAGAGGTGGAGGACACAGGATCCGTTAGCAAGTGGCATTCTCCTTCTCGTTAATTTTTATTCGGAAAACCACAAAATCGTGCATCATAACAGCCAAGCGAAAGTTCAAACGTTGCACTTCAGTAATAAAAGCTCGGCAAGTCAACGGTACTCATAACGGCCTGTAAAATAAGATAAATGTTTATCAAAATCAGAAAACTTCGTCACAAAAGACTTATCCGCGATCCTTATTTATAAAAAAACATCTAATTTTTCAGCCTGCAGATCGCTGCTATTTATTTCCTAAGCACGGGTTCCGGACACCCCCATCTTCAGATCATATGCTATTGTCACAGAGTAACGTGTCGTAAAGGAACTCTCAGTTCAGTGTCGCACATTGATAATGTCATACACCCATATGTATGACAGTGAACTGACAGTCTCTTTGCGACAGGTAACTCTGTAATTACTTGGAAGAGCAGCTGAACGGAATGGACAGTTTCTTGACAGGAGGATATAAGATGAACATCAACAAAAGCAAAACGAGGATAATGGAATTTAGTCGAATTACTGAGGGAATTACAGTAGGAAATGAGAAACTTTAAGTAGTAAATGAGTTTTGCTATTTGGGAAGCAAAATAACTGATGACTGTCGAAGTAGGGAGGATATAAAATGTAGTCTGGCTACGGCAAGGAAAGCGTTTCTGGAGAAGAGAAATTTCTTAACATCGAGTGAAGACAACAGTTTAGACAAGAAGAGAGTAAAAGCTTTTGAAGTGTAGTACTACAGAAGAATGCTGAAGATTAGATGGGTAGATCACTTAACTAACGAGGAGGCACTGTATACAGTTGGGGGGGGGGGGGGGGAAGAACATTGTAGTACAACCTGATTAGAAGAAGGGATCGATTGAGATTCTGAGACATCAAGGGATCACCAATTTAGTACGGGGGGAAGCTTGGGACGGTGGAAGGAGGGGGGGGGGGGATAAAAATCGTAGGGGGAAACCAAGAGATGAATACATTAAGCAGATTCAGAAGGCTATAGATTGCAGTAGTTACTCAGAGATGATGAAGTTTGCACAGGTTAGAGTAGCATGGAGAGGTGCATCGAACCTGTCTTCGGACTGAAGACCACGACAACCACCGCGCTGTAATTACAAAATGCGTTCTGAAGATGAGAGAAATTGTCCGAAACAGGTAATGGAAATAAAAAGGAGAGATCTACATACTGAAAGAGTTATGTAATTTTACAGAAAAATTCTGTTCATAAGTTACATTTCTGTAGTCGATCAGTGCCTTGTGCGAATGCATATCGTACACATTGGCAGCTATTGTTTGCTGTCAGATCTGTTGAATCTTGAAGTATCCTTTAGAAAGGAATATTTTACGTTCTTTCAGTACACCTTGCTTCGTCCCACACCTTGTCAGGCACGGAATTCTGCCCCCAGCTGCCTGCCCCATGCGCGTGTAAATGGTCCAGCTGCTGCCTGCCCATCGTATGATCTCCCGTCGCTTATCAGCTGTCTTTACACAGGGAAAGTTGACTGACGTTGGCAGATAACAGCGCGTGGGAAGAGATTAGTTTCGACTAACAAACTCTCGTTGACGCTCAGACATATTGAGATTGCGAATGCCTGGCCGAACAACACCGAAGAAGAATATTCTCGCTACCTCCTCACATGGCACTAAGTCACTTTAGAAACAATGTGCCGTAGATTGTAACTGCATGTCTATGCGTTCTGTGAACGTGTAACTTATTTCTGCTACGTCAACCGTTCTGTCAGATGGGTGGGTAAATAAGCCCTCAGACTCTGTTATATCCTAGGATGTAACAGAGTATCAACTTCTTTACATGTACGCTTGTCCTCTGTTGTTGACAGTCGACAAAAATATTTCTAAATTACTATTTACATTATTTGTAATTAGTCTTCCGTTATTTGAGGCATGAGTGGTGATAGCACTTTTGTCCCACTTTCTTTAATTTTCGGTCTGTGTACAGTGTCGTAGAGTCCAGTGTATTTTCTACTTCTCCCTGTATAAAATTGCGTGAATGAAACTTCGGTTATGCATGATGGAAGAATCCTCCGATATTTTTGTCTTGTCCTACAATTCGGAGAATGAGTTTTTCAGGAAAATATTGTTGAAGGTTCCTTGGAGGGTCCGTTGTCGGTCATCACAACCATATTATTCTTAATCCATTTTTTAACGTCGGAAGCATTCTGTATATGAAATGGTTAACAATTCAACGATACTAATATTACGGTTGGCTAAGATATTATTTGTTGATAATAAGTATACGATAGTAGACACAGAAATTCTCACAGCTCTTCTCACTTTAAATTATTCTGATGATGTTTTAAATTTATCGTGTGAAGCTTTAAAGAAATAGAAGTACATTACTTTAATGGGTGACAGTTCACTTCAACTTCATTTACTCATTTCCCAATAATAAGTTCATTCTGTGACATGAATAGTTCACATATACACACTATTACAATCGGCTTTTAGTAGCTGAACATTTCTCTGTGTCTCTCTTAAGACGTAAAGTAGTAACAAATAATTATTTTTCAATTAAAATAATCACAATGGTCATAAAAAGTATATGAAAAGAAAATATGAACTGATGTCACTTACAGTCTCTCAGTGAGTTGACAGATATCGCAACGTCCGGTGGCAGCGTTAGTAATCTTCTCATGTGCAGATGCTCAACTCACCTCGCTACATACATAAATTTGTCAGACTGTCCATTTGCTTCGTCTACACAGTCTGACTCGTCACATCAGAACATCACCTGTTTTTAATACTACTGATTTTCAATTCTCACTGATCGAGCTTTAATGAGAATGGTTGCGCTGTTAAATATATTTTCCGTACTAGACCTAATAGTTAACCAAACGAAAATCATGTCAATAACGACATGCCTCTAAAAAAACAGTTGTATAATAATTACTCTTAGAAAAAATTACGAGTTGCTTATTTCGTTTACGTTTTGATTTACTTTTTCATTTGTCGCCAAAGATACAAAACTACTGAGAATTCCGCGTGGAACTTGGATAAAATACACTCTGCAGTAGTCTTCTGGATGTTGTTATTTTTATAGTTGAATACATGTTTAAACACGTTACGTTTCCCTGGGAACTTGCATTGAATATGTACTGATCTTATTTTGATATTATTCGCCCGGTTCAGCAGCTCAACATCCAATAACATGAAATACATAGCATCTGTCTATCCTTACTCACACATGCACACTTTGTAAGTTACCAAACGGCGTGTGACCATAGTCACGCCCCTACCCCAGTTTCTCTATTTTTGCATTCCATTTCATTCGCAAGTGCATTATATTCCGCCATATTCTCTCGCTTTCATTTCTACAGTAGGCTTTGCTCTGCATGATCGAAAGTACATGCCACTGTACAAACGTATACTATACAATCAAAAGTATCCGGACACCTGGCTGAAAATTACTTAAAAGTTCGTGACGTTCAATCAGGTGCTGGAAGGTTTCTTGGGGAATGGCAGTCTATTCTTCACTGAGTGCTGCACTGAGGAGAGGTAACGGTGTCGGTCGGTGAGGCCTGGCACGAAGTCGGCGCATCAAAGCATCCCAAACGTGTCCTATAGGATTCAGGTCAGGACTCTTTGCAGGCCAGTCCATTACAGGGATGTTATTGTCGTCTAACCACTCCGCCACAGGCCGTGCATTATGAACAGGTGCTCGATCATGTTGAAAAATTCAATCGCCATACCCGAATTGCTCTTTGATAGTGGGAAGCAAGAAGATGCTTAAAACATCAATGTAGGTCTGCACTATGATAGTGCCATGCAAAACAAGGGGTGCAACCCCCTCCATGAAAAACACGATTACACCACAACACCACCACCTCCGAATTTTACTGTTGGCACTACACACGCTGGCAGATGATGTTCACAGGGTATTCGCCATACCCACACCCTTCCATTGGATCGCCACATTGTGTACCGTGATTCGTCACTCCACGCAATTTTTTCCACTGTTCAATCGTCCAATGTTTACGCTCCTTACACCAAGCGAGCCGTCGTTTGGCATTAACCGGCGTGACGCATGGCTTATGAGCAGCCGCTTGACCCTGAAATCCAAGTTTTCTCACCTTCCACCTGTCATAGTACCTGCAGTGGATCCTGATGAACTTTAGAATTCCTGTGTGATGCTCTGGATAGATGTTTGCCTATTACACATTACGATCCTCTTCAATTGTCGGCGGTCTCTGTCAGTCAACAGACGAGGTCGGCCTGTACGCTTTTGTGCTGTACGTGTCCCTTCACATTTCCACTTTACTGTCACATCGGAAATTGTGGACTTGTGGACCTAGGGAGGTTTAGGAGTGTGGAAATCTCGCGTACAGACGTTTGACGCAAGTGACACCCAATCACCTGACAACGTTAGAAGTCTGTGAGTTCCGCAGAGCGCCCCATTCTGCTCTCTCACGATGTCTAATGACTACTGAGGTCGCTGATGTGGAGTATCTGGCAGTAGGTTCAAATGGCTCTGAGCACTATGGGACTTAACATCTGAGGTCATCAGTCCCCTAGAACTTAGAACTACTTAAACCTAACTAACCTAAGGACATCACACACATCCATGCCCGAAGCAGGATTCGAACCTGCGACCGTAGCAGTCACGCGGTTCCGGACTGAGCACCTAGAACCGCACGGCCACCGCGGCCGGCTGGCTGGCAGTAGGTGACAGCACAATGCACCTAATATGAAAATCGTATTTTTTTTTGGGAGGGGGGAGGGGGGATCCAGATGCTATCTATCATATAGTGTATGTTGGTTTCCCTATCCGTAAGTTGTGTAACCTAGCAGTTCTTTTTGTCATTGTCATCCTTTGTGAGTACAACTTCTGCGAGAATTTTTGGAATGTTCTACATAACGAGCGTAAAAAATCCAAAAGAATATCTCCTCTTTCACTTCTTTGACCCTTTTTCTCACTCTTTACCGATTGCTGGTATTTATTGAACAAGCCTCTACGGAGCATTGTAAATTTACGGTAGAAGGTTTGTCGGCTCTGGAAGCCACTCAACGAAATGGCGTCCACCTCAGCGACATCCTTCGAACATTAAGCAACTAACGTGAGATACAAAACGTTGAATATTTGCCTCTGTATCCGGATATAATTCCTAATTGGTTAGGTGGCTACTGGGTGACACGAGAGACGGACACGCCAGTATGAAATGAGACAGGGAGTATTGTGTTGTCAGTAGTGAAGCAGTAACAGTAGAATGGGCCAATCAGGATAGCACAGTGACTTCCAACTTGGACTAGGCATTGGATGTCAACTGGGTAACAATATTTAAACCCATCTAAAGCAGCCCAAGTCGACTGTTAGTGATGTGATGTGATGTGATCGTGAAGTGGAGACGCGGAGGAACAGCCACAGCTAGACTGAGCAAACCTCATGTACTGATGGACAGGGACCGTCGAACATTGTGGAGGGTGGCTTCAAAAAAATCGCATGAAATCGGCGGAAGGAAATGTTAGTGATTTCCAAGAAGCACCGGTAGATCAGCTAGCACAGTGACTCTGCGTAGAAAGTTTAAAACAGTGGTGTACAGTGATCGAGCAGCTCCTCATAAGCCACACTTCTTTGTAGTTAACACTAAGCGACGATTGTGGAATAAAGAGCGACGTCACTGCACGGTGGATGACTGGAAACGAATGATTTGGAGTGATGAATCACGCTCTACTCTGTGACAGACCGATGGAAGTATTTGGTTTTGACGTATGCCTGGAGAATTTTACTCTGTCGTAATGTGTAGTGCCGACAGTGCAGTACGGAAGAACTGATGTTACGATATGGTGGTGTTTTTCGTGGTTCGGGTATGGTCTCCTTATTGCGCTTAAGAATACGCTAAATGCGGGAGGATATGAACACGTCTTAACAGCATTGTGTGCTGTGTACAGTAAAGGAACAGGTAGAGACTATGATTGTGTCAGTACAAGGCAACCTGTCATAAAACAGCATGTGTGAGAGAATAGTTTGTGGACAACAACATTCCTGAAATAGACAGGCCTGTCCAGAGTCGCGACATGAACCCAATGGAACACCTTTATGATGTGTTAGTCCGTTGATTTTGCTCCGTCACAGTGTCCAATATAACTACCTTCTCTTGAGGAAGAATGGACTGTCTTTTCTCCACATTCAGACACTTCATTGAAAGAGTCACCAGCAGAGTTCAAGCCGTCATAAAGGCGAACCGTGGACATAGACCTTATTAATGTCCACAAATAGAGATGGTCGGATACTTTAAATCATATAATGAAACCCATAGCACCGTAGCTGGCGAAGGAGATGAACAACGGAATAATACTAATGGAACCTATGTCACTGAAATCTGCCTATTTTTGCTGGCAAGTACAAGATCTGCCTGACGACTGATGATCGTCTTAGAAGATTGTGGAGACGACCAGGCACTAACGCACATGTCAAGCACACAGTGCCACGGATTCAGAGGAAAGGTGCATCAGTCTTTTTGTGAACTGTTGTCAAGAACGGACGTCTGGCGCTACTCATCGCACTATCAGAACAGGATTCTCTACTGTCCACTGGTGCACGCAACATTTCAGCGTAATAAACTATTCAAAAATTTTGCACCAGCTATATGTCTGTGAATGTGTCCGTTCTTGGACACAGTGAGAGAAAGGCGTGAAAGAATAAGCCTTATGAAAGTTTGCCGGCCGTTGTGGCCGAGCGGTTCTAGGCGCTTCAGTCTGGAACCGCGCGACCGCTACGTCGCAGGTTCGAATCCTGCCTCGGACATGCGTGTGTGTGATGGCCTTAGGTCAGTTAGGTTTGAGTAGTTCTAAGTTTAGGGGACTGATGACCTCAGATGTTAAGTCCCATAGTGCTCAGAGCCATTTGAACCATTTTATGAAAGTTTAAAGAAATCATCTGTCCAAAATAAAAAACAATATCGAAAATACAGTCTCTTCGTGGGTACACATCTTTGCACCATTACACCACATCTACATCTGTACTCCGCAAGCTACCTTACGGTGCGTGACTGAGGGCATTTCTGGCGACAACCATTCTCTTTTTCCTCTCCTGTCCTTTTCCAATCACGAATGGTGCATGGGAAGAAAGATCTTCGGTGAAGCTCTATATAACATCGGATTCCTTCGTTTTTCTCGTCTTGATCATTTCTCGATACGTATGTAGGAACAAATAATATGTTGCCCTATTTTTCTGGGAACCTACGCCCCCGAAATTTCAACAGGAAACCACTCCCTTATGAATAACGCCTCTCTTTTATTGCCTTCCGCTACAGATTGTTGAGTATCTCCATAACGACTTCGCAGCCGAATAAACTGCTGCTGCTGCTGCAGTTGCTGCTGCTGCTGCTGCTACTACTACTACTACTACTACTACTACTACCACCACAACCACCACCACCACCACCACCACTACGACCACTGATTGTTGAACAGACTAAATATCTAAGGTTAGATTTATCTCATTAACGACCGAGGACGGCATCTGTGTATCCCACCTGTCTGCGTTCAGAGTTAATCCTATCTGCAAGAGTGACGACAAGTTCCAAATGTTTGCGTAACACACTACTGGCCATTAAAATTTCTACACCACGAATAAATGCAGATGATAAACGGGTATTTATTGGACAAATATATTACACTAGAACTGACATGTGATTACATTTTCACGCAATTTGGGTGCATAGATCCTGAGAAATCAGTACCCAGAACAACTTTTGGCCGTAATAATGGCCTTGAGACGCCTGGGCATTGAGTCAAACAGAGCTTGGATGGCGTGTACAGGTACAGCTGCCCATGCAGCTACGACACGATACCACAGTTCATCAAGAGTAGTGACTGGCGTATTGCGACGAGCCAGTTGCTCGGCCACCATTGACCAGACGTTTTCAATAGGTGAGAGATCTGGAGAATGTGCTGGCCAGGGCAGCAGTCGAACATTTTCTGCATCCAGAAAGGCCCGTACAGGACCTGCAACATGCGGTCGTGCATCATCCTGCTGAAATGTAGGGTTTCGCAGGGATCGAATGAAGGATAGAGCCACAAGTCGTAACACTTCTGAAATGTAACGTCCACTGTTCAAAGTGCCGTCAACGCGATCTAGGGGTGACCGAGACGTGTAACCAATGGCACCCCATAAGATCACGCCGGGTGATACGCCAGTATGGCGACGACGAATACACGCTTCCAATGTGCGTTCACCGCGATGTCGCCAAACACGGATGCGACCATCATGATGCTGTAAACAGAACCTGGATTCATCCGAAAAAAATGACGTTTTGCCATTCGTGCACTTAGGTTGGTCCTTGAGTATATCATCGCAGGCGCTCCTGTCTGTGATGCAGCGTTAAGGGTAACCGCAGCCGGGGTCTCCGAGCTGATAGTCCATGCTGCTGCAAACGTCGTCGAACTGTTCGTGGATATGGTTGTTGTCTTGCAAACGTCCCCATCTGTTGACTCAGGGATCGAGACAGTGGCTGCACGATCCGTTACAGCCATGCGGATAAGATGCCTGTCATCTCGACTGCTAGTGATGCGAGGCCGTTGGGATCCCGCACGGCGTTCCGTATTACCCTCCTGAACCCACCGATTCCATATTCTGCTAATGGTCATTGGATCTCGACCAACGCGTGCAGCAATGTCGCGATACGATAAACCGAAATCGCGATAGGCTACAATTCGACATTTATCATAGTCGGAAACGTGATGGTACGCATTTCGCCTCCTTACACGAGGCATCACAACAATGTTTCACCAGGCAACGCCGGTCGACTGCTGTTCGTGTATCAGAAATCAGTTGGAAACATTCCTCATGTCAGCACGTGTAGGTGTCACCACCAGCGCCAACGTTGTGTGAATGCTCTGCAAAGTTAATCATTTGCATATCACAGCATCTTCTTCCTTTCGGTTAAATTTCGCGTCTGTAGCACGTCATCTTCGTGGTGCAGCAATTTTAATGGCCGATAGTGTACGTAACTGAGGCGCAACGTGGGATCAAGCAAACTATCTAATAACGTAATGCGCCGGTCTTCGTTGGATCTTCTCGACCTCTTCTACTCTGTCCAGTGACATTAATGTGCCCAACTGTCAGAAGTCTGAATAACCACCTTTTGCAGCTCAGACCGCTGCGAAACGTGCAGGAAGGGCGGTAGTAAGGTTTTCAAAGGTACCAACAGGGATGTGGAGCCGGTCCGACTGCAGTGCCGTGGCTGGCTAGCTACGTCTCTCGGTTTAGGATCCATGGCGCGTAGAGTCCGATCGAGGTGGTCCCACAGATGTTCGATTGGATTTAAACCCGGGGAAGCTGGTGGCCGGGAGAGTACGGTAAACTCTTTCGGGTGCTCTTAGAACCACACACATACACTGAGAACTGTGTGACACGCTCCATTGTACAGCTGGTGGATGCCATCGTGCTGAGGAAAAGCAATGGGAGGTGAAAAATGGCTCTGAGCACTATGGGACTTAACATCTGAGGTCATCAGTCCCCTAGAACTTGGAACTACTTAAAACTAACTAGCCTAAGGACATCACACACATTCATGCCCGAGGCAGGATTCGAACCTATGACCGTAGCGGTCGCGCGGTTCCAGACTGAAGAGCCTAGAACCGCCAGGCCACACCGGCCGGGCAAAAAGAGGTGAACATGGAGGGTCCCCAAGGATAGATGCATACTTGTGTCGACCCATTGTACCTTCCAGAATGACGATATCACACAGATAATGCAACGAAAACATTCCCCAGACTATAACACTCCCTCCTCGTGCCTGACACTTTGCCTTTAGACGTTTCATCCTTAAAGGCCAACTGCCATCTGTCCGATGGATCATTAAACGTGATTCCTCGGGAAAGACCACCTGTCGCCACTCACTGGACATCGAGTTGCGTTGCTGGAGTGCAGCTTTCGTAGCCGGTAAACAGGAGTCAGCATGGGTGCAAGGAACCAGGCGCTGAACGGTTGTTGACAGGAGACGCCGTTGGTTCATCTGGGTAGCCAGTTGATGAACAGTTATACATCTACACTCCTGGAAATGGAAAAAAGAACACATTGACACCGGTGTGTCAGACCCACCATACTTGCTCCGGACACTGCGAGAGGGCTGTACAAGCAATGATCACACGCACGGCACAGCGGACACACCAGGAACCGCGGTGTTGGCCGTCGAATGGCGCTAGCTGCGCAGCATTTGTGCACCGCCGCCGTCAGTGTCAGCCAGTTTGCCGTGGCATACGGAGCTCCATCGCAGTCTTTAACACTGGTAGCATGCCGCGACAGCGTGGACGTGAACCGTATGTGCAGTTGACGGACTTTGAGCGAGGGCGTATAGTGGGCATGCGGGAGACCGGGTGGACGTACCGCCGAATTGCTCAACACGTGGGGCGTGAGGTCTCCACAGTACATCGATGTTGTCGCCAGTGGTCGGCGGAAGGTGCACGTGCCCGTCGACCTGGGACCGGACCGCAGCGACGCACGGATGCACGCCAAGACCGTAGGATCCTACGCAGTGCTGTAGGGGACCGCACCGCCACTTCCCAGCAAATTAGGGACACTGTTGCTCGTGGGGTATCGGCGAGGACCATTCGCAACCGTCTCCATGAAGCTGGGCTACGGTCCCGCACACCGTTAGGCCGTCTTCCGCTCACGCCCCAACATCGTGCAGCCCGCCTCCAGTGGTGTCGCGACAGGCGTGAATGGAGGGACGAATGGAGACGTGCCGTCTTCAGCGATGAGAGTCGCTTCTGCCTTGGTGCCAATGATGGTCGTATGCGTGTTTGGCGCCGTGCAGGTGAGCGCCACAATCAGGACTGCATACGACCGAGGCACACAGGGCCAACACCCGGCATCATGGTGTGGGGAGCGATCTCCTACACTGGCCGTACACCACTGGTGATCGTCGAGGGGACACTGAATAGTGCACGGTACATCCAAACCGTCATCGAACCCATCGTTCTACCATTCCTAGACCGGCAAGGGAACTTGCTGTTCCAACAGGACAATGCACGTCCGCATGTATCCCGTGCCACCCAACGTGCTCTAGAAGGTGTAAGTCAACTACCCTGGCCAGCAAGATCTCCGGATCTGTCCCCCATTGAGCATGTTTGGAACTGGATGAAGCGTCGTCTCACGCGGTCTGCACGTCCAGCACGAACGCTGGTCCAACTGAGGCGCCAGGTGGAAATGGCATGGCAAGCCGTTCCACAGGACTACATCCAGCATCTCTACGATCGTCTCCATGGGAGAATAGCAGCCTGCATTGCTGCGAAAGGTGGATATACACTGTACTAGTGCCGACATTGTGCATGCTCTGTTGCCTGTGTCTATGTGCCTGTGGTTCTGTCAGTGTGATCATGTGATGTATCTGACCCCAGGAATGTGTCAATAAAGTTTCCCCTTCCTGGGACAATGAATTCATGGTGTTCTTATTTCAATTTCCAGGAGTGTATTTCTGGACAACATGGCTGTGGAAATGAAGCAGCGATTAGTATGATTAATCAATTATTCAAAAACAATCTTAATCGCATTTATTATTATTATACCGCCAACCGGTTTCCACCCGATGTAGGGGTCATCTTCTGGGCGTTTACACCATCGGTCGATTGCTGGTGGTGTCACTCCTGTTCTCTGGTACACATCTCCGTAGCTGTCGTCCAACCCCATCTTATACGGCCCGCGCTGCACCACGTTGCCACGGCACCGATTTTGAGTAGCGCCATTTTGCCACGCACAGTATACTTTAACCACGACGGCACGCGAGCAGGTTAAATACTTAACAGTTTTGGAAATGCCTCCACCATTAGCTCGAAATCCAATGACAGTCCACTTTTGGATGTCAGATGAAGTGCTCCGTTTCCGTATTACGACTACTGCATTGTTGTCCGTGGCAACCCCGACACGCTTTATGTATCCTCCGCTGCTAGTGCTGCCATCTAACGACTGTGAGTGGTAATTGCACGTTGACGTCGAACGTAGGCCGTGGTCACATTAATGTGACTGGATCTTGCGTTAATCATCTTTGATAAGGGTCCCGATGTAATGAACAGTGCTCAAGAATCTGTCGGCAAGTATTTTGTAGGCCACTTCCTTCGTGTGTAAATAACATTTAAATGATCAAGAATCTTCCTATGCATCTACGCGTGGTATTTGCTTTTCCCGCTATTTGGTTTGTCATACTTCCACTTTAGATCGCTCCGGCTGGTTACGCCTAAGTATTTTACGTTAGCTACTGTATGCACTGATTTATCGCCAACAGTGTAATCGAGCAGTAGCGGATCCCTTCGCCTGTTTATACGCAGTATGTAGTATTTGTAATTACGTTGAGGTCAAACTGCTAGGCATTTCACAAGTAATCGATCTTCTGCAAGTCAGTCTGCAGTCCATTACAGTATTCTGGCGTCACATCCTTCCTGTAAGCAACAGCATCGTCCACGAATAGCCTCACGCAGCGTTTAAACTTATCCATTCGTCATTAATATAAATTGTAAATAGCGTAACCGCCCTATAACTCTCCAGTGGTGTACTCCCGTAATTACCCTTAGATCTCTCCATTTTGTTCCATGATCGTGTTGAGTCTTGTCTGCAAGGAAGTCCGTAACCCGCAACAAATCTGGTCTGACACTCGATAAGCTCGTATTTGCACTGCCTGACAAGATAATTGAAGCACTCACAAGGGAAACTCCCCATCGCATCCCCCTCAGATTTAGTGATAAGGTGGCCCAGTGTGTAGCCAGTCAGAAACTGAATACAGATCAAGCATGAAAACAGGAAGGAGGTTCAAATGGTTCAAATGGCTCTGACCACTATGGGACTTAACATCTATGGTCATCAGTCCCCTAGAACTTAGAACTACTTAAACCTAACTAACCTAAGGACATCACACACATCCATGCCCGAGGCAGGATTCGAACCTGCGACCGTAGCAGTCACGCGGTTCCGGACTGAGCGCCTAGAACCGCGAGACTACCGCGGCCGACCAGGAAGGAGGTGTACTGAACTGTGAAAAAGGAGCAACATAGCAACAGTGGACAGTCCAAGCTCAAGACGTGCAACATTGAATGAATCTGGATAGCCATGGCGTCGTTGTTATGTGGTCACGGTGTTGGACTTTGAAGTGGGAGACTTGGGTTCAAATTTCCCTCGTGACCCCTTTTTTCCACAAAATTGTGAACTGTACGTCCGGTCATTGACGCGGCATTCAGATTCGGTGCATTCAGATTTGTGTCTCGATCATGGTGTAACTTCCGTATGCGACAGCGAGGTGTAAGGAAGGGGCCTCCAGATGTACGTTCCCCCTGTTTGTTGTACACAAGTACCTCACCTTAAGACTCCTGCATTTCGTTTGGAAGTTTTGCCTCTCGAGTTCCTTTGTTGTAACATAGTTCATACTCGTTTATATGTTGTTTTCATTTCTGTAAAAGGTCTATGCACCATCTCGCCTGCTCTCATGATTCATCACATTTACTTGCGACGGGTAATATGTTCATATTCTATCAGACAAGTCAATGACCGGACGTAAAGTTCATAATTTTGTGGAAAAAAAAGAGGGCAGGAGTGAGATTTGAACTCAGATCTCCAGCTTTGCAACCCAATACCGTGACCACACAACCACGACGCCGTGGTTCTTGCGAAACGCTTGATGTTGCACATGTTGAGCTTGGACCGTTCACTGTTTTCATTTTCCTTTTTTCACATTTCATTAGAACTTCTTCCTGATTTCATGCTTTATCTGTGTTCAATTTTTGACGGGCTATTAAGATGAACATCAACAAAAGCAAAACTAGGATAATGGAATGTAGTCGAATTAAGTCGGAAGATGCTGAGGGAATTAGACTAGGAAATGAGACACTTAAAGTAGCAAAGGAGTTTTGCTATTTGGGGAGCAAAATAACTGATGGTGGTCTAAACAGAAAGTATACAAAATGTAGACTAGCAATGGCAAGGAAAGCGTTTTTGAAGAAGAGAAATTTGTTAACATCAGTATAGATTTAAGTGTCAGGAAGTCGTTTCTGAAAGTATTTGTATGGAGTGTAGCCATGTATGGAAGTGAAACATGGACGATAACCAGTTTGGACAAGAAGAGAATAGAAGCTTTCGAAATGTGGTGCTACAGAAGAATGCTGAAGATAAGGTGGGTAGATCACGTAACTAATGAGGAGGTATTGAATAGGATTGGGGAGAAGAGAAGTTTGTGGCACAACTTGACCAGAAGAAGGGATCAGTTGGTAGGACATGTTTTGAGGCATCAAGGGATCACAAATTTAGCATTGGAGGGCAGCGTGGAGGGTAAAAATCGTAGAGGGAGACCAAGAGATGAATACACTAAGCAGATGCAGAAGGATGTAGGTTGCAGTAGGTACTGGGAGATGAAGAAGCTTGCACAGGATAGAGTAGCATGGAGAGCTGCATCAAACCAGTCTCAGGACTGAAGATCACAACAACAACAACAACATCTACTGGACCATTTTACCACTAAATATGGGAAGGGGCGGGGGAAGAGGGGGGGTGCCATGCGCAGTTTACTTTGTCAAAAGGAGAGAAAGAAACGAAATTAAACTTCACGGGTTGTGACGGTATGTGATGTTGTTTCAGTGATGACAAAATCGAGAAAAATTTATAAAGAACTTGGCTGTATTAGTCCACTTATCAGTATGACTTTGCACCACCTCTGCTCTAGATGATTGTTGTGACTCCGTTGGGAAGGGTTTCATAAGGCAGTTGTATCTTTCACTTAGGCAACCTGGCTCATAGATGTAATCTGGTTCGTTATATCGTGGCTACTGGCAGTGGGACACAGTTGACATCCGAGCTGATCACGCAGTTGTTCTATTGGATATAGATACACTCATGGAAATTGAAATAAGAACACCGTGAATTCATTGTCCCAGGAAGGGGAAACTTTATTGACACATTCCTGGGGTCAGATACATCACATGATCACACTGACAGAACCACAGGCACATAGACACAGGCAACAGAGCATGCACAATGTCGGCACTAGTACAGTGTATATCCACCTTTCGCAGCAATGCAGGCTGCTATTCTCCCATGGAGACGATCGTAGAGATGCTGGATGTAGTCCTGTGGAACGGCTTGCCATGCCATTTCCACCTGGCGCCTCAGTTGGACCAGCGTTCGTGCCGGACGTGCAGACCGCGTGAGACGACGCTTCATCCAGTCCCAAACATGCTCAATGGGGGACAGATCCGGAGATCTTGCTGGCCAGGGTAGTTGACTTACACCTTCTAGAGCACGTTGGGTGGCACGGGATACATGCGGACGTGCATTGTCCTGTTGGAACAGCAAGTTCCCTTGCCGGTCTAGGAATGGTAGAACGATGGGTTCGATGACGGTTTGGATGTACCGTGCACTATTCAGTGTCCCCTCGACGATCACCAGTGGTGTACGGCCAGTGTAGGAGATCGCTCCCCACACCATGATGCCGGGTGTTGGCCCTGTGTGCCTCGGTCGTATGCAGTCCTGATTGTGGCGCTCACCTGCACGGCGCCAAACACGCATACGACCATCATTGGCACCAAGGCAGAAGCGACTCTCATCGCTGAAGACGACACGTCTCCATTCGTCCCTCCATTCACGCCTGTCGCGACACCACTGGAGGCGGGCTGCACGATGTTGGGGCGTGAGCGGAAGACGGCCTAACGGTGTGCGGGACCGTAGCCCAGCTTCATGGAGACGGTTGCGAATGGTCCTCGCCGATACCCCACGAGCAACAGTGTCCCTAATTTGCTGGGAAGTGGCGGTGCGGTCCCCTACGGCACTGCGTAGGATCCTACGGTCTTGGCGTGCATCCGTGCGTCGCTGCGGTCCGGTCCCAGGTCGACGGGCACGTGCACCTTCCGCCGACCACTGGCGACAACATCGATGTACTGTGGAGACCTCACGCCCCACGTGTTGAGCAATTCGGCGGTACGTCCACCCGGCCTCCCGCATGCCCACTATACGCCCTCGCTCAAAGTCCGTCAACTGCACATACGGTTCACGTCCACGCTGTCGCGGCATGCTACCAGTGTTAAAGACTGCGATGGAGCTCCGTATGCCACGGCAAACTGGCTGACACTGACGGCGGCGGTGCACAAATGCTGCGCAGCTAGCGCCATTCGACGGCCAACACCGCGGTTCCTGGTGTGTCCGCTGTGCCGTGCGTGTGATCATTGCTTGTACAGCCCTCTCGCAGTGTCCGGAGCAAGTATGGTGGGTCTGACACACCGGTGTCAATGTGTTCTTTTTTCCATTTCCAGGAGTGTATTTTGCTCACTACGGGAGTACCTCAACATCACAGAGGGAGTTCGTAGAGACACGTGTTGTGTGTGAACAAGCATTGTCGCGTTGGAGAATGACACCACGATGCTGTTGCTTGAGAGGTGACATGTGAGGTGAAAGGAAGTCAGTGACGTACCGTTGTGTCGGTAGCGTCACCTCAGTCACTACCGGTCATGACCTGAAGTCATATCCGATGGGTCTCCACATGATGACGTAAGGAGTATGCCTCTCCAAAACATTGGAAGGAGGGGGCTCTCCCCAGATCGTTGCCATATTCGCCGAATATGGTCATCCGTGGTAATGCAGAATCGATATTCATAGCTGAACACAGTGCGACACCTTTCATCAACAGCCCATGCTTCCTGGTCACGACAGCACTCCAACCACAACCGTTTCTGTTGCGGTGTTGACGGCAGTTTACCCCTGGGGCGGTAATTCCCTAGTCTATTCGCCTCTAATCTCCGACCAACGGTGCGGGATAGCAGGGGGCTCACTACTTATTTTTTGATGACAGGTGCAGATGTGAAGAGACTACGATGTGCTTGATGCGCAATTCGGCAATCTTCCCTTACGGTGGTCAGACGGGATCCACCGATAGCTGACGACGAGTATGCCTTCGCATGCATTCCAACATCGGGCCACAGTCACAATCGAATGCTCCACAAATTTGGATACTGCACGATCCGAGCAGCCGGCTCTACTCTGTCACGTGCTGTTAATGGTGTCTCAGACGAGTACGCGGCTTCTCGCTGATGGTTGTTTTTCTGTGTGTGTGTGTGTGTGTGTGTGTGTGTGTGTGTGTGTGTGTGTGTGCGCGTGTGTAGCTCATTAAATGGCAACACGGAACAGTATCGAATGGCTTCAGGAAGATCAACATGATCGTCCTTTTTTACGGTGTTTTGTATGTATGAAATCTAAGTCTGCTGCTGGATACAATGAAAACCATGGAGACGTTGCTGTCACGCCAGTTGCCGACCAATGAGTACACATTGTGGCAGCGGTGTGACAGTCTTGTATGAAACCTTACCACTGCCAGTAGCGGCTTTAACGGAAGTGTGTGTGCTTTGGCCTGCGCTACGACGGTGCCTTTGAGGGGGCGTGGCGGGGGCGGATGCGATATAAGCGCTGAGCTCGCCTGTCGCACGCACAGTGATCCGACTCTGTCGACGAGTCTGGCAGCATGTCGTCTCCCAGGGTGAGTGAATGCGGCGCGTGTGGCTTTTGCGTGTTCAGTTCCAGTCTGGGATGCGCTGCGAGAGGTGTCTAGTGTCACTAGCTGACGACTGTACGCCTACAGTGGGAAGACTCTTACTTCCGACTCCATGCTCTATATTTGACGTTTTGTCATATATGTGCACAGTGAATTTGTCATGAGTTTATTCTGCCTTGTGAGACAAACAGACGGAGAAGACCCGTCGTATCTAATGATTGACGTTTTTTCCGGGTGATGTTGCAGCATTCAGAAAGAGTGTGTAAATCTAGGCTGGATTAACGCTCAGTTTCCTTCTGTTCTTAATCGAAATTTTCTTTTCCACTGAAATGTGTTTTGCTCCGTGACGATGTAATGCGTTCCGTTGTTGCATTGTGTGTTACTAACCAGTTGAAACTTCATTACTTAGTGGTTAAATAAGACTCAACAGTTGTCAGATAATTGTTAAATTCAGCGTAATATCCGCCGAAAGCTGCTATATCAATATTTTATTTTCATTTCCGACTAGTTTCAGTCGTGGATTATTGTCAGGTAGACATAGAATATAAATATGGCTTGGAAGGGCAGTTCTTTGATATCAAATATACTAGCAAGCTATGAGATTCGCCCTTATTGAACGTCATACCTCTACAAACACCTCAGTTTTTATTTCTACTTGTGTGACGTCGACGTCTTACCATGCTGTATTTATATACTATGTCGACCTGACGACGATCAATGATTACTCCATTTATCCCGAGTGTTGCGAATTCGCATCTTACTAATGCTGCGCCAGTAACTGGAAGCTGAACTGTTTTTGAATGCCAGTGTCGGAAGATGCTGAAACTTCATGGAGCTATAAACGCTTCTGACGAGTAATGCAATTTCCTAATTGTCTCGGCTAATTATAAAGCACAACGATTTTTGATTTTGGTTTGAACATTCACTCCCAAAACATTTCAGAGCTTTGGACTACTTGGCGAAATAAAGTATTTCAGTTACAATGTTTCTACTGTTTACAAACAGGATTTTCTTTTTAGATGGGAAAAAGGAGTGTAAGCTCTGCTTTGAAGATCGGAAATTCTTTTCGGAAATTGTGCTGAGCGAACTAATGCAAACAACAAATAGTGTGTTTTAAAATTTTCCCAGTGCATTGGATGTTCAAACAAAATTCGGACTTCCAGCCGGTCGTCGTCTAATTCATCGCACGATATTTCGACTGGGCACCTGCCAGCCATCTTCAGGTGAACCATCGAAGAGTCCCCTGAAGAGCCGGCCGGTGTGGCCGAGCGGTTCCAGTCACTACAGTCTGGAACAGCGCAACCGCTACGGTCGCAGGTTCGTATCCTGCCTTGGGCATGGATGCGTGTCTTGTCCTTAGCTTAGTTAGGTTTAAGTAGTTCTAAGTTCTAGGGGACTGATGACCTCAGAAGTTAAGTCCCATAGTGCTCAGAGCCATTTGAACCAAGTCGTCTGAAGATGACTGGCAGGTGCCCAGTCGAAATATCGTGCAATCAATTAAACGACGACCGGCTGCAACCCCAAAATTTGTTTGAACAAGCAACCAATTTTCGCCTTTGTCTTCCTGTCGAATAATACCAAATCCTTGTCAGCGAAAGAAGCGATATCACCAAGGACAATTTGTGGATTTTGTTTCCATAGGCTAACACTTAGCCACTGAGATTAATATCTGAGAAACAATTCGAAATAATTACCTATCGCAATGTAAAAGATGCTCCAAAACATCGACTGCAGTGATCACGACAACTAAATTACGGATTATCGTACATACTGCGGAGGATCTAAAAGCCACTGAGCAGGTCAGAGCAGCGACATGATACTTTGCTTTTATTAGTGTATAAAATGATATAAGGTTAAACATGATTATGACGTAGAATGCCATTACAACTATGTTTTTACCCTTTTTTTACACTAGTAAAGGCCCTACTTCTATACTTAACAAACAAAGTAATAACATCGAATAGACTTCCTGCGTCTTTTTATCGTGTTTATGACGTGTGTTAGAATCAGTGTAAATTTATACACACCTGTAACCACATAATCCTAACATCTCTGTTCGCAACTAATAACATCGAGAGCGTACAATTTGTGTAATCTTCCATGACACAGAGCAAGTTCGAGTAAAAACGTATTTGTGAGACTGAGAGTAAAATAAATTACTCTTTGGTGAAATTTCGTGCTGAGATGTAATAATGACGACTTTATAGAGAAAGCGGAACAGCGAGAGCTCGAAACATGTTTGTGAAATAAAAGTAGCCGTACATGCTTGCAGCATTTATAGAGTACGTCACTTACGCCGATCGTAGATTTGGAGAATACAGCGTAATCGCTCAGCAACTTTGACAACGAAACAAATGAGAAAATTTGACAAGTTAAGTAACTATTATATCTTTTCTGTCACATCAAATCAAAAGGGGACGAAACGTAAAGTTAGCATAAAGTACCTGTTTGAAAGGGCTGTATTATGTCTAACACAGCCACATTTGTATGGTATACCTCATGGACAGATTTGCGTGTTAACGCATGTGCTACCCCCACACTATCGTAGTTGTCAACGTGAAAATATTTACGTCGTAACGTAACTAGAAATGTACTGCTAACGAACACCAATAAAAGGAATTGGTGCAGGGCTTCTTACAACATTTTATCGATCCAAATAATGAACTCATTGGAGAAACTTCTCCTTCCTCAGAAATGACGTTACGTTGCAATTCAAATCTTTCCCAGTAAATTCGTATCTAGTACTTTATAGACCCTAATCGACACTCTAGACGGGCGATTGCCTCCCATATCCTAACCCCCCCCCCCCCCCCCCAATCGCAGCTTGTGCTCCGTCTGTAACGATTTCTTCGTCGACGGGTCGTTAAACCCTGATCTTTCTATCTCCTTCCAACCCATTGTTGGAGGTGATGCGAACCTCGTTCTTTAGAAAGTATAGTGTAGAGTCTTTAGCACCGTGGCGCTTCACTAGGTAGTAATTCTGTGGACCTTCCGTAATCCGGTACGCTGTACATTGTTTGCAGATTTGTTATAGCTTCTCTCGACATGCACGTCCTGTCTTATACTCCCGATATTAACTTTTCATTTCAACATACGGCACCGGCAATACTTGAGCATGCATATCCCCTACCACGTGAAAGTTGTACATTGAATCTAATCTGACGTACTTGGACCTCAGTAATTCAGTAATTTTCTTTTCAAATGGTTCAAATGCCTGTAAGCACTATGGGACTTAACATGTGAGGTCATCAGTCCCCTAGACTTAGAACTACTTAAACCTAACTTACCTAAGGACATCACACCCATCCACGCCCAAGGCAGGATTCGAACGTGCGACCGTAGCAGCAGCACGGTTCCAAACTGAAGCGCCTAGAACCGCTCGGCCACAGTGGCCGGCAGTTTCCTTTTCACTCTATTGATATGTTATTTTTCAAATATTATCCACGTCTGGATGAGGAACAGAAATCTACTTTAACTATTAAAGAGTCCTGTCTATAAACAACGTGTCACAATCTCTTTCTTTTTTGCTCTGTCGAACGGAATTTTTTGTAGTGGAAATGATTAATGCCTAAAGTGTGCTTCTAATTGTGGAATGATTTTGTTAGCCTTGAGTGTACCAAATGTCTTCGCCACGAGAAGCGCTAATCTCACCTTACCGCTAATATCACCTTACCTTGAATCTCTTGAGAATTTTTGGGAGTTGTAAACGTGTGGCGAAACTGACTTCACAAGTATGTGCAGTTACGCAGTTCGTGTCTCGGAGAAGCTTCGCAATTCGTCAGAACGTTCTTACCCGTTGTCACCAAACAAAAGATTTCTCACTTAAATTAAAGCCCTCGAAATATTTACCTGTTGAAGTAGGCGCTGTGTGTGGAATTCAGCATTTAAATGCAGAAGCAGGAGGATGGTTCAGATTAGCTTCCGGGCGTTCTGTTTTAGGGTTTCCGAAGCTTCATTAGAAATGAATGCTGCGATCCTTCCACCGAAGACAACGCAGCTGCTTTTCTTACCTATCCCAACTGATCTGATATTAATCAGTATCTTATGACCTCGAAGATAATGCGACGTAAAAGGCTGGCTTTCCTTCTATAATTCCGACTACACAATCCCTCAGACACTGATGTTCCTGGCCGAATATTTTTGTCTGGGGTACTGTGAAACGCTGAAGCGCCCACACTGGTGGTGACTAGCGCGTCCGGTAAGCCAGGAGCGTCTGTCAGTGTTTTTCCTGTGGAGCGCACTTTATCCCCGGCCTTTCAGCGTGTTTGTACTGACGCCAGCCGTCACCCACAATGTAATCGCACAGTGTTTGTCTGCACCGGGCTCTTTCGGTGCGAGCAGTGCCCACGCACACTTCCAGAGCTGTTTCTCCAGCAAACCTCCCTCGCTGATGAGGTTCAAAATGGTTCAAATGGCTCTGAGCACTATCGGACTTAACATCTCACGTCATCAGTCCCCTAGAACTTAGAACTACTTAAACCTAACTAACCTAAGGACATCACACACATCCATGCCCGAGGCAGGATTCGAACCTGCGACCGTAGCGGTCGCGCGGTTCCAGACTGAGGCGCCTAGAACCTCTCGGCCACTCAGGCCGGCGCTGATGAGGTCCCAAACGATTAAACTCTATGACAATCAGACATCTCGAGGCTGTTTTGGATGCCAGCACGTGTACTACCCCGTATTAAGCATGGTAATGTGCTTCATTTGTGATGTTTCCATATTTTTGGCCCGCGGCCTGTAACTCTTGTCAGAGGAATACAATACTGCTAAATACAGGATGGGGAAAAGCACATCACGAACAGACACATATTATGCAAGGGTGGAGAGGGAAAGGGAGAGAGAACTTATGAAACCTCCTGGTACGAATGATAGGTGAATATTACGTGACTCTAACCAGACAGCACTGATACAATAAATACAGAATATGCAAAGAAAAGCGGCACATTTCGTCACAGTTTCTGTAGTAAGCGTCACCGAGATGCTCATCCATCTCAAGTATCAGACCTTACAAAAGAGATGTGTATAGCGGTGTCTTTTACTGTTACGATTCAGAGAGCGTAAGTTCCTAGTACAGTCAACCAACAGACTCCTTCCTCCGAAATATATCTCGCGAAATGAACATGAACCTGAAATACAGAATCAACCAACAGAATCGCTCTTCCAGCACACTATTCGCTTTCGGGAATGTTATGTAAAGTATGACAGCAAAGGACCTGTAAGAGCAGCTGAACGGAATGGACCGTGTCTTGAAAGGAGGATATAAGATGAACATCAACAAAAGTAAAACGAGAATAATGGAATGTAGTCGAATTAAATCGGTCGATGCTGCGGGAATTAGATTAGCAAATGAGACTCTTGAAGTCGTAAATGAGTTTTGCTATTAGGGGAGCAAAATAACTGATGAGGGTCGAAGTAGAGAGGATATAAAATGTAGACTGGCAATGGCAAGGAAAGCGTTTCTGAAGAAGAGAAATTTGTTAACATCGAGTATAGATTTGTCAGGAAGTCTTTTCTGCAAGTATTTGTATGGAGTGTAGCCATGAATGGAAGTGGAACGTGGACGATAAATAGCTTAGACAAGAAGAGAATAGAAGCTTTAGAAATGTAGTACTACAGAAGAATGCTGAAGATTAGATGGGTAGACCACATAACTAATGAGAAGGTATTGAATAGAATTGGGGAGAAGACGAGTTTGTGGCACAACTTGACTAGAAGAAGGGATCGGTTGGTAGGGCATATTCTGAGGCATCAAGGGATCACCAATTTAGTATTGGAGGGCAGCGTGGAGGTTAAAAATCATAGAGGGATACCAAGAGAGGAATACACTAAACAGATTCAGAAGGATGTAGGTTGCAGTAGGTACTGGGAGATGAAGAACCTTGCACAGGATAGAGTAGCATGGAGTGCTGCATCAAACCAGTCTCTGGACTGAAGACCACAACAACAACAACATGTATCTCCGTCACACAACAAATGATTGCTTGTGTAGAGAGAAAGGAAGAGGTTTAATATTCCGCCGACGACGAAATGATCAGACACAGAGCACGAGGTCGAATTGGGGAGGAATCGGCTGCACCCTTCCAAAGCATTGACCCCAGCGTTTGTGTTAAGCGCTTTAGGGAATACGAATCCAGAGTCTCAGCATTAAAGCCACCTCACTTGGCGCGCGCGCGCGCTTGTGTGTGTGTGTGTGTGTGTGTGTGTGTGTGTGTGTGTGTGTGTGTGTGTGTGTGAGAGAGAGAGAGAGAGAGAGAGAGAGAGAGAGAGAGAGAGAGAGAGGGGGACCTTTATGGTTTTCAAGAGACACTTATATCATACCACATTTCGTGCAAAATTATGCTAATTTCATGTAACGACGATGGAGGTGGATAGCAATAACGCTTCATCTACATCTACATTCATACTCCGCAAGCCACCCGACGGTGTGTGGCGGAGGGTCTCCCTTCTATTCCAGTCTCGTGGAAAGAAGGATTGTCGGTATGCTTCTGTGTGGGCTGCAACGTCTCTGATTTTATCCTCATGGTCTCTTCGCGAGATACACGTGGGAGGGAGCAATATACTGCTTGACTCCTCTGTGAAGGTATGTTCTCGAAACTTCAACAAAAGCCCGTACCGAGCTACTGAGCGTCTCTCCTGCAGAGTCTTTCACTGGAGTTCATCTATCATCTCCGTAACGCTTTCGCGATTACTAAATGATCCTGTAACGAAGCGCGCTGCTCTCCGTTGGATCTTCTCTATCTCTCCTATCAACCCTATCTGGTACGGATCCCACACTGCTGAGCAGTATTCAAGCAGTGGGCGAACAAGCGCACTGTAACCTACTTCCTTTGTTTTCGGATTGCATTTCCTTAGGATTCTTCCAATGAATCTCTGTCTGGCATCTGCTTTACCGACGATCAACTTTATATGATCATTCCATTTTAAATCACTCCTAATGCGTACTCCCAGATAATTTATGGAATTAACTGCTTCCAGTTGCTGACCTGCTATTTTGTAGCTAAATGATAACGGATCTATCTTTCTATGTATTCGCAGCAAATTACACTTGTCTACATTGAGATTCAATTGCCATTCCCTGCACCATGCGTCAATTCGCTGCAGATCCTCCTGCATTTCAGTACAATTTTCCATTGTTACAACCTCTCGATACACCAGAGCATCATCTGCAAAAAGCCTCAGTGGACTTCCGATGTCATCCACAAGGTCATTTATGTATATTGTGAACAGCAACGGTCCTATGACACTCCCCTGCGGCGCACCTGAAAGCACTCTTACTTCGGAAGACTTCTCTCCATTGAGAATGACATGCTGCGTTCTGTTATCTAGAAACTCTTCAATCCAATCACACAATTGGTCTGATAGTCCATATGCTCTTACTTTGTTCATTAAACGACTGTGGGGAACTGTATCGAACGACTTGCGGAAGTCAAGAAACACGTCATCTACCTGTGAACCCGTGTCTATGGCCCTCTGAGTCTCGTGGACGAATAGCGCGAGCTGAGTTTCACACGACCGTCTTTTTCGAAACCCATGCTGATTCCTACAGAGTAGAATTCTAGTCTCCAGAAAAGTCATTATACTCTTCAAAGTAGGCCACGAAGGCTCAATAATATTGGGATCTGATGATTGTGGTGGCCAGGAGAAATGAGACAATTCATCCCCGTGCTCACAAAATCAGTTCTGGACGATGTGAGCTGTGAGAACAAGGGCTCTATCGCTTTGGAATACGTCACCATTGGTCACAACCATAGTACTATGGGATGGACCCGATCAGCCAAAATTATTCCATAATTCTTGGCTGTAATGTGTCCTAGCATAGTATCTGTGGGGCCCATAGAATACCACGATGTTGCTACCCAGACTGTCGCCGAACCCCCTCTACGTTTCACTCTTGGGACGTGAACTGGGCCAGAATTTCGAAACAGTGTGAAACAAGACTCACCCAACTTTCTTCCATTGCTCCATAGTCCAGGCTTTGCGGGTTTGACACCACGTTTTCCTGTCATATCCATTTGCATCACTGATAAGCGTTATGGAATTCCAGCTCGCCCTGCAATTCCCAGCTTATCGAGCTTCTTCGTGTTATGGTGCTGACAATGTCCGAGAGAGAGACATTCTGTTTTGCAGTTACACCTGTCGTTCTCTTATTTTTCGTCGCAGTCCTATTTCATAACCGTACCGTCAAGACTACTCAACACATTCCTCAGTCCGCCCTGCGACTTAGCGTATGACATTATGTGAGGCATAAATCATGGATCTGGTGCCACATTTAACACCAAACACTTTGTCTCCCTTGGTTACGGAAGCATCTACCATACGAGCGCCAACAATTTTCCCACTTAGAATTCACTTGATGCTCTCGCAACTATACAGAACGCTCTTCTGACCACGACTGACATCTGAAAAGTATTGAGCACAGTGCACAGGTGACGTTCGTCGTCAAATAAAACATCGCAACCTGCCGGCTTCAATAGCATCTGCAAATGTGTTGAAGCATGCACTTCTCTAATGTTATTTTTGTCCAACCCCTGTATATCTCACTCCAATCTCGATACCGTCTGCCGGCAGCGGTGGTCTCGCGGTTCTAGGCCCGCAGTCCGGAACCGCGCGACTGCTACGGTCGCAGGTTCGAATCCTGCCTCGGGCATGGACGTGTGTGATGTCCTTAGGTTAGTTAGGATTAAGTAGTTCTAAGTTCTAGGGGACTGATGACCACAGCTGTTAAGTCCCATAGTGCTCAGAGCCATTTGAACCATTTGATGCCGTCATTTCTATCTGCACTACTGGCCATTAAAATTGCTACACCACGAAGATGACGTGCTACAGACGCGAAATTTAACCGACAGGAAGAAGATGCTGCGATATGCAAATGATTAGCTTTTCAGAGCATTCACACAACGTTGGCGACGGTGCTGACACCTACAACCTGCTGACATGAGGAAAGTTTGCAACCGATTTCTCATACACAAACAGCAGTTGACTGGCGTTTCCTGGTGAAAAGTTGTTCATGCCTCGTGTAAGGAGGAGAAATGAGTACCATCACGTTTCCGACTTTGATAAAGGTCGGCTTGGAGCCTATCGCGATAGCGGTTTATCGTATCGCGACATTGCTGCTCGCATTCATCGAGATCCAATGACTGTTAGCAGAATATGGAATCGGTGGGTTTAGGAGGGTAATACGGAACGCCGTGCTGGATCCCAACGGCCTCGTATCACTAGCAGTCGAGATGACAGGCATCTTATCCGCATGGCTGTAACGGATCGTGCAGCCACGTCTCCATCCCTGAGTCAACAGATGGGGACGTTAGCAAGACAACAACCATCTGCACGAACAGTTCGACGACGTTTGCAGCACCATGGACTAATAGCACGGAGACCATGGCTGCGGTTACCCTTGACGCTGCATCACATACAGGAACGCCTGCGATGGTGTACTCAACGACGAACCTGGGAGCACTAATTGCAAAATGTCATTTTTTTGGATGATTCCAGGTGCTGTTTACAGCATCAGGATGGTCGCATCCGTGTTTAGCGACATCGCGGTGAACGCACATTGGAAGCGTGTATTCGTCGTCGCGATACTGGCGTATCACCCGGCGTGATGGTATGGGGTGCCATTGGTTACACGTATCGGTCACCTCTTGTTCACATTGACGGCACTTTGAACAGTGGACGTTACATTTCAGATGTGTTACGACCCTTGGCTCTAACCTTCATTCGATCCCTGCGAAACCCTACATTTCAGCAGAATAATGCACGACCGCATGTTGCAGGTCCTGTACGGGCCTTTTTGGATACAGCGCATTCTCCAGATCTCACCAATTGAAAACGTCTGGTCAATTGTGGCCGAGCAACTTGCTCGTCACAATAAGCCAGTCACTACTCTTGATGAACTGTGGTATCGTGTTGAAGCTGCTTGGGCTGATGTACCTGTACACGCCATCCAAGATCTGTTTGACTCAATGTCCAGGCGTATGGAGGCCGTTATTAAGGCCTGAGGTGGTTGTTCTGGGTACTGATTTCTCAGGATCTATGCACCCAAATTGCGAGAAAATGTAATCACATGTCAGTTCTAGTATAATATATTTGTCCAATGAATAGCCGTTTATCATCTGTATTTCTTCTTGGTGTAGCAATTTTAATGACCAGTAGTGTATAATGAATAATTTGTGTAAAGTATTTATGTGCGAATCATGTACATTTCTAATGAAGAAGAGCGCGATTCACATTCGTGTCCATATAGTCCAGCTTTCGTGAGTAAGGCTTTCTGTCAGTATGGTCAAGTAGCTAGTAAAACGGTAAGCCTGAGCGAAGCAGTTTCTGTTCAATGCATACCATTATTTTTTCTCCAGATAACACAATATACATGACCTGGTTGGTAAGAGGGACAGATGTGAAGACCGTGATTCATCTGTGGACAAAAGAACAAAGCGGCGATACACTGACCGTCAAACACAGCGGTTGACCTCCTAGGTAGTTTACTGAACTGCAGGGACTTGAACTTCCCTACTACTAGATCAGATGTTCGTCTGTTTACACAGAACGACGTATAGGCTAAAGTAGTGTGTGCTTTCTACGAACTGTTCGCTTTGTTCTCAGAACTTGCCCTTGGGTGGGGAACTCTGAACTGCAGTCGCGGCGATCTCAGTCTTCGTCGCTTCCTGCTGGTGAGCTCTCTGCAAATGGCTCATATCCAGGAATCCGATTGCTCATAACTATTGAACAACGATGTTTCACAGCATCCGGAGAAACACTGCGCAATACTGTATGTGGCGCGGCCAGTCACCGAACTCGTAAGTCTGGACGTTGGTTGTTTTTCGAATATCATTTGCAATAACAATAAACGAGACCCAAGGTCAGAGGGAGAAGTAGGAGGACAGAAAACGGGTGTGGGGAGGCAGTGGGCGTAGAGAATGGGGCGGAGGAGATGCGCGAAGACGTGGGAAAGCAGGAGTTCTGTTTATGTGTATCCATTACTCATAAATATTTAGCAGTTGCGAAGCGTTGCCCAGGTTCAGAAAATCACTGAAACATCTGCTGCTGATAGGCCAGAACACAAGCGAACATTGTGAAATTAAACATATTATAAACGTGTACATTCTCTTTTCTTTCTTTTCTATTTAACCAGGAAGAGCCACAGCAACGCGCATCCGGGTACAGCTAATTAGAAGTAAATTCTTTCCATGTTTAATTAACGAAGATCTTATAAAAGTCATGGTGCTTTAAATTTCACAAATGCAGTTTTTTTTATGTCTGTGTAATAACAAGTCTGCATAAGAGTAGCGTAATAACGGTTAAACATTTAGTCAGAAATGCAGTTGTATGAAAAATGAAATAAATCTTAAGGAGATTAGAAAAAATAGAGAGTAAGCTGCGAATTTGCTGGACATTGCAGTTCGCTCTACATGGGACTGTCCTGACAGCGATTCGTGGAATAAGTTTGGAAGTATGGGGAATCATGAGATAGGATGAAAAATTTTGAAGGAAAGCAAAGCATTGAAACTACGCAAAAAACGATGCTGAATTGGCTGATGCTGATGACAGGGATGTTATTCTCTGATGGCGAAAGGAACAGTTTCGAAGCGTTCACACCATAGCAATGAATGTCACTGTGTTAGCATATTTCTTCTTCTGAGAAGTGATCCTAAATTATTCTGCCTGGAGCGAGGTATGTCGCCTGTCGGTGAACTTCCAATATTAAGAACCTCGCCAAAGTCTCAGAGTCTTGATTTTGGCCAAATATGTCCACCAATGATCCGTACGATTTCCTCAACAAGAAAATGGAGAGTATTACAGGTTGATTGCGTGACACACGGAATGGCAGCTCCAACGGATTCCTTTGAAAAGTCGGGCACAGAGCAACCGGCGAGAAGATAACTGCAGCATGGCTTGCGTGTTGCAAGGATAGCTGTCATTGTGTCTGTGGGAGAGGCAGGATGTTCCAAACAGCTTTTCTCTGCTTGTGCTACGTGCTGCCCTCTTCAAATGGTAGCCCACGTTAAATGCAACGTTACGTTCACGTAACGGTCCGCGTCTTCTACACTACTAGCCATTAAAATTGCTACACCACGAAGATGACGTGCTACAGACGATAAATTTAACCGACAGTAAGAAAATGCTGTGATATGCAAATGATTAGCTTTTCAGAGCATTCACACAAGGTTGGCGACGGTGGCGACACCTACAAAGCGCTGACATGAGGAAAGTTTCCAACCGATTTCTCATACACAAACAGCAGTTGACCGGCGTTGCCTGGTGAAACGTTGTGATGCATCGTGTAAGGAGGAGAAATGCGTACCATCACATTTCCGACTTTGATAAAGGTCGGATTGTAGCCTGTCGCGATTGCTGTTTATCGTATCGCGACATTGCTGCTCGCATTGGTCGAGATCCAATGACTGTTAAAACAATATGGAATCGGTGGGTTCAGGAGGGTAATACGGAACGCTGTGCTGGATCCCAACGGCCTCGTATCACTATCTTACCCGCATGGCTGTAACGGATCGTGCAGCCACGTCTCGATCCCTGAGTCAACAGATGGGAACGTTTGCAAGACAACAACCATCTGCACGAACAGTTCGAAGACGTTTGCAGCAGCATGGACTGTCAGGTCGGAGACCATGGCTGCGGTTATCCTTGACGCTGCATAACAAACAGGAGCGCCTGTGATGGTGTACTTAACGACGAACCTGGGTGCACGAATGGCAAAGCGTCATTTTTTTCGGATGAATCCAGGTTCTGTTTACAGCATCATGATGGTCGCATCCGTGTCTGGCGACATCACGGTGACGCACATTGGAAGCGTGTATTCGTCATCGCCATACTAGCATATCACCCGGCGTGATGGTATGGGATGCCATTGGTTACACGTCTCGGTCACCTCTTGTTCGCATTGACGGCACTTTGAACAGTAGACGTAACATTTCGGATGTGTTACAGGTCCTGTACGGACCTTTCTGGATACAGAAAATGTTCGACTGCTGCCCTGGCCAGCACATTCTCCAGATCTCTCACCAATTGAAAACGTCTGGTCAATGGTGGCCGAGCAACTGGCTCGTCACAATACTCCAGTCACTACTCTTGATCAACTGTGGTATCGTGTTGAAGCTGCATGGGCAGCTGTACGTGTACACACCATCCAAGCTCTGTTTGACTCAATACCCAGTAGTATCAAGTCCGTTATTACGGCCAGAGGTGGTTGTTCTGGGTACTGATTTCTCGAGATCTATGCACTCAAATTGCGTGAAAATGTAATCACATGTCAGTTCTAGTATAATATATTTGTCCAATGAATAGCCGTTTATCATCTGCGTTTCTTCTTGGTGTAGCAATTTTAATGGCCAGTAGTGTAAATAATAACTTATAGAATTCATAAAGTGTAATTAAACAAGTACTCTCAACATTGGCAGAGAAGAAACATGGACAGCTTCAGATCACAAATTCATATAAACGTGTAGGTAATAGGTTGCTGCGTAAGTTCGTAGCGTTTTTGTTTTGTATATTAGTACTCCGGTTGCTATGGGTTTATGTTAATTTGTAGTTCACTGTTGCTATTTGAGTTTACGTATTGTCATTTTATCATTTGGAGATAGTGAATTTAACTATAGACGCTAGAAAATGGAATGCCAAATGGAGAAATCGGAACACTTCCGATATATTCCTCTGTTTGAATTTAATATATCGATGACAGCAGCAGAGGCAGCCAGAAATATTCGCACCGTGTATGAGGATAATGCCATTGGACAGAGGACGGAAAGAAATTGGTTTTCTCGTTTTAAGGAAGATCTTTTTGACATTAGTGACTTGCCACGTGCGGGAAGAACTTCGTGGTTTGATGAAGATAGTTTAAATGTATTAATCTACGTCATTGTACTCGAGAACTGGCAAATGTAATGGACTGTGATCATTACAACACCGTGAGGCACTTGCATGTAATAGCAAAGGTTCAAAAATTGGGTATATGCGTACAGCACAAGCCAAAATCACGCAAATCAGTGGGTGACAACAGGTGCATCTCTGGTTGCTCGGCATCAATTAGCTCGTGAACAACACCGAGTGGACTCTTTAGTCTAAAATACGAAAAGAAAGGAATGAATGAGCGTAAACAAAGCAGCAACCTGCCGTAGAAAGACCTGCGCGCAAATGTAGTCCAAGTCCAATAAAAACGGCCAGGAAGACAGCGTGAAGCGATGCTACTCTATAATAACGACCGCCCGCATTCTGTAAGACTGACAAAAAAACACTATACAGGAGTTGGATTGGAAGGTCATTCACCTATCTTACGCCCTTAGATTTCCACCTTTCTCCTTCTCTGTCGAACAACCCTCAACGAACTTTTTTTCCGAAGGAAAATACGCTTTGAACATGACTCGACGTGTTCTCCGCCTCGAAACCACGAAGTGTCTACAGTCACAGAATCGAAGAGTTACCCCAGCGATGGTAGATTGTTGTAAATAGCGAAGAAGAATATATTATTGATGACTAAATTCTCTGTTATATGTATTAAACTTACGGAAAAACACTACGACCTCATGCAACAACCCACTACAAAAGAATACAGAATCTCATAGTAAGACAATATAGCTTCGTTAATATCAGGGGCGATCAAAAAGTTTCCGTTTGCGGGTGTTGCTGCAGTGTAAATGCAACGTAGCGCGACTCCGATGCGGGTATAAGTACACTACTGGCCATTAAAATTGCTACACCAAGAAGAAATGCAGATGATAAACGGGTATTCATTGGACAAATATATTATACTAGAACTGACATGTGATTACATTTTCACGCAGTTCGGGTGCATAGATCCTGAGAAATCAGTACCCACAACAACCACCTCTGGCCGTAATAACAGCCTTGATACGCCTGGGTATTCAGTCAAACAGAGCTTGGATGGCGTGTACAGGTAAAGAGCCGGTTGCTCGGCCACCATTGACCATACGTTTTCAATTGGTGAGAGATCTGGAGAATGTGCTGGCCAGGTCAGCAGTCTAACATTTTCTATATCCAAAAAGGCCCGTACAGGACCTGCAACATGCGGTTGTGCATTATCCTGCTGAAATGTAGGGTTTCGCATGGATCGAATGAAGGGTCGTAACACATTTGAAATGTAACGTCCACTGTTCAAAGTGCCGTCAATGCGAACAAGAGGTGACCGAGACGTGTAACCAATGGCATCCCATACCATCTCGCCAGGTGATACGCCAGTATGGCGATGACGAATACACGCTTCCAATGTGCGTTCACCGCGATGTCGCCAAACACGGCTGCGACCATCATGATGCCGTAAACAGAACCTGGATTCATCCGGAAAAATGATGTTTTGCCATTCGTGTTCCCAGGTTCGCCGTTGAGTACACCATCGCAGGCGCTCCTGTCTGATGCAGCGTCAAGGGTAACCGCAGCCATGGTCTCCGAGCAGATAGTCCATGCTGTTGCAAACGTCGTCGAACTGTTCGTGCAGATGGTTGTTGTCTTGCAAGCGTCGACATCTGTTGACTCAGGGATCGACACGTGGCTGCACGATCCGTTACAGCCATGCGGATAAGATGCCTGTCATCTGGACTGCTAGTGATACGAGGCCGTTGGGATCCAGCACGGCGTTCCGTATTACCCTCCAGAACCCACCGATTCCGTATTTTGCTAATGGTCATTGGATCTCGACCAACCCGAGCAGCAATGTCGCGATACGATAAACCGCAACCGCGAAAGGCCACAATCCGACCTTTATCAAAGTCGGAAACGTGATGGTACTCATTTCTCCTCCTTACACGAGGCATCACAACAACGTTTCACCAGGCAACGCCGGTGAACTGCTGTTTGTGTATGAGAAATGGGTTGGAAACTTTCCTCATGTCAGCACGTTGTAGGTGTCGCCACCGTCGCCAACCTTGTGTGAATGCTCTGAAAAGCTAATCATTTACATATCACAGCATCTTCTTCCTGTCTGTTAAATTTCGCGTCTCTAGCACGTTATCTTCGTGGTGTAGCAATTTTAATGGCCAGTAGTGTAGTACCGACGTGTAGGCAAGTGATTCGTGTGGCATTCTTGTTTTTACGACGCGAGTGCGGTAAATGTGTAAACGTGAACTATTGCGATGTTACCAATTCGACCAAACAGGACCAATGTGCTGTTACTCCTTTCTTGGCTATCGAAGGACAAACACCGTTAGAAATCCATCGGAGAATGAAGAATGTGTATGGGGCAGCACATCTGAAACTCAATAGAACTTTAGAGAGCAAACCTGAAAAATCACTGGAATATGGCAAAAATAATTCATAGTCAACACATCGAAAATAAAATTAAATAAATTAACAGTGAAGTTAAACTACTAATTGGTGACTTTGTTTACTTGCGTTAACCGAATACAGTAGCAGTACGCACAGCAAAAGAAATAAATAGTGGCTCGGAGTTCTTTTAGCGAATTAAAATGAGTTTTCGAAAGCTCGATTTAGTTTCCGGTTTCCGATACATCTTAAACTAAGAGTTAAAAATAAGTGTGCGTTACTGGTTTTGACGTATGGGACAGCCATATGACCTAAAGAGAAAACCATTTAAAACTGAAAGGAAAGGAGTTATATCAGGGCTGAATTTCCTGGTTTCGTTGTAGTCAGTAGAGATGGAGAACAAGCTCGGATTGGGCAAGAGGAGAGAAGGAAATCGGCCGTGTCCTTACAAATGAACCATCCTGGCATTTAAGAAACTCGCAGCAAAATTCAATCTCAATGTCCGGATGAGGATTTGAATTGCTTTCCTCCACCCAGACACGAGCAGTGGAGCCGCTCCCCCGATCCTCCCCCCCCCCCCCCTCTCTCTCTCTCTCTCTCTCTCTCTCTCTCTCTCTCTCTCCCTCCCTCTCTGTCCGCAGCTCGTGGTCGTGCGGTAGCGTTCTCCCTTCCCACGCCCGGGTTCCCGGGTTCGATTCCCGGCGGGGTCAGGGATTTTCTCTGCCTCGTGATGACTGGGTGTTGCGTGATGTCCTTAGGTTAGTTAGGTTTAAGTAGTTCTAAGTTCTAGGGGACTGATGACCATAGATATTAAGTCCCATAGTGCTCAGAGCCATTTGAACCATCTCTCTCTCTCGCTCTCTCGCTCTCTCACTCACACACACACACTCACACACACACACACACACACACACACACACACACACACACACACATTAAGAACTCTCACTATCATAGGGTACCGACGAGAGGGTTATCAAACGTCAGACATTTATCTACGTCTTCTTTATACAACGTTTGACACAGTTTTATTAACTCATTTTTATTACGTCACTTTCTTGTCTGTTTATTCAGTACAAATTTCACAATTGATTTTAAATTAAATTCTCAATGAGCTAGGGACTCCAAACTTTCAAAAAGGATGTAGCCAACGAGGTGTGTGTGTGTGTGTGGGGGGGGGGGGGGTCTAGGGGTCCAGGGTGTCTATGACAATACATGTAAAATTTAAAAGGAAGAACATGGGGCACTTCCAGTAGATAACTGTAGCATGAATAGGTCACTTAAGTCCCTAACAGTTTTACTACGCAGCAAATATATGAATTGTTTGCGATTTTGAAAGACATCTTCTCTCTGCACTTCTTACTATTATTTATTGCATCCGTCCCAGCTTCTTCGTTTAAAATTTTACGAGTAAGCGCTATTTTCATAGGTATTAAAAATTCACAAGCATAAATTTTCAGGACTATCTGTATGAGGCTAGGAGAAATTATTTTATACTTCAAAAAGTCATTTTTAAAAACGTGTTACATTAAAAGGATTTTTTATTTAAATAATTTTTGTTTATGAAAAAGGGTACGATGGGGCAAGAATGTTTCTCTGACTCTTCCGTGTTATTTCAAATATCAGTGATATAATCTAAAGGAAGAAAGCCAATCGGTTTATAGAAGGAAAGTGATGTCATTCCAGGAAATTGAATGCACTGTGGAACACACATACGAAACTGTTGGGCTCACAGAGTTTGCTACGAAGATTATGTTGCTTCACACTGTACACCTGAAAATTCTTTGAGAAGAAGAAGAAGAAGAAGAAGAAGAAGAAAAATGAGCAAGTAGTTACGCATTACGTGCTAAGGGCTATTAAGAAGTGGACTCTCATATCGTTGCTCATCACTGGACCGCTGAACAACGGCGAAATATTTTCTGCCACTATGGAACGAGATAAAAGTTATTGTAATTACAGCGAATTTGTATTCCTCGATTCTGGGTAAGAGATTATTTTATCAAAAACTTGTTGAATATTCTCAAATGTGAATGTCGGTAGCAAAAAGTGTTTTTAGGACTGCGGTGTCTCTGTACAAGGTACGTCGAAATTGATAAAACTATTCGGAGGCTGAATCAACCATGTGTCCTTCAGAGACGCTCTTCTTCCAGAAAGCCACGCTTAATCTTGAGAAGGAGATTACTCGAATCCTGATGATAAGATGGAGACGGAGTTTGGCAGACGGAGAAATGACTAAAACAGGTAGTGATGTATGCCGGTTTCTGGACAACTTTTCACAGATATTTTAGAAAATTAACCTGCGATTCCGTATCGTAATGCCAGTTATAGCAATGTAATGTTACGTGAGTAGTTTGTCAAACTAACAGTCATGTTGGTTCGTCACGGTATTTTGTGCCTTCATTGGTTGTCAAGCTGAGATCAGTGAAGTACCTTCGGTAGCCTGTAGCGGCGAAATCTTGTGATATGATCATCTACATTCTCACTGTGCAGGGAGATGTGACTGAACCATTAGTAAAAGATTATAGACCACCTGCCTCGATTTTTAGTTAATTTATGTACACCAGATTCTTTCTAGGTGTTCCAGAGATGTTGATTTCGTGACTGTGCAAAGCACATTTCGGGAATTGAGAGGGAACAATTTTTGCTAGTTTTGTTTCGTGGTCTTACTAGATTGTTGCATATTGTAGTCGGTACTCTACCAGTCAATGATGTGTTACCATCGTCATCCGTAACATATAATGTGCTGAGTAAAGCCATTCTCCAGAGTTCTCCATACATTACAGGGTTAACCTGCACGGATCCCAATTTTTCCTGCATGGTTTATAGTTTCCTCTACACACTTACCAATTAATCGTCACGAGGTCTTTTTTATCTCTTGGAATCCAAGAAATTATATCCTTGCTCCGGATACTATCGATCCGCAGCGGGAAACTAAACCACAACACGCAGTTAGTATCTGGTCTACGCCTACATATTGGCTCTATCTGCTCAGCCACGTTCAAGCTCCCCCCCCCCCCCCCCCCCAAAAAAAAAAAATAGGGTGTTAAAGAATACGTTAAAATAAAAAGTGATTATATGCTCCCAACTCTCCATTCGAGGGTGTGTGGAAATCGGCAGACTGCGTTCTAGAGTTCATTCGGACCAAAAACCAGAAAACTACTTGCCAACAGTTTTAACATCACCAAATCGTTACAACAGCATTGGAATAAGTCTCCTTAATAAGTTCCAAGGACCTTTCATGAATCACAGAGAAAATCTCGGGCCTCGACTTACGCCGTAAAATATGAACCATCCTCAACCGGACGAGAAGAGAATAGGGCAAATGGTAGGTTTCGCTTTATCGATGGGGAAAAGCCGCTTGACCAGAATGTGGCGTGGTGCCAATAGACAAACCTGGTAAGCGATCCTACCCGTCATGTAATCGATTACATAAAAAAAATCTGATTTTGTTTGTGACATTTGTCATTTGTCCCTTTGTTCTTTTACATGAACTTATATATTGTTTTCTAACTATTGATTTTAACTTACATATATGTGATTTGCTGTGCCATACGCGAAATAAATACAGAAAAAAATCACTGTGACAAATAATTAGCGATTCATTGCAATATAAGGAGATAAGAAAATGAGTGAGTAGTTTACTGTGCTCGACTGAATAACTTCTCGAGAAATTTTCCGTGCGGTGTTGTAGCACGCCACACACAATATTCTTATGGCTGAAATCTGCTATATTGTTCGACTGCCTCTGCTGTACAGAAGTCATGCGTGCTGGCGCGTACG
Organism: Schistocerca nitens; assembly: GCF_023898315.1. Taxonomy (NCBI): domain Eukaryota; kingdom Metazoa; phylum Arthropoda; class Insecta; order Orthoptera; family Acrididae; genus Schistocerca; species Schistocerca nitens. The sequence continues at coordinate 347,003,157 of NC_064621.1, read as the reverse complement.
TCCTCGGTGCATTCTCTCTGTGGAGCAGAAGCTTCTTTCTGTGTGTAATTCCACTGACGTAACGCAGCCTGTCTCTAAGCTATCGCTAAATTACGTCTGACAAATGACAGCTTACTGTTCTGAAAGGAGGCGCGGCCCATTCGTTCTTCTGTCCCTTAGTGTCTACGTAGATGAGAGAATGGTAATTTATAAAGGCAGGAAGGACATCTACATCTACATGGTTACTCTGCAATTCACACTTAATTGCCTGGCAGAGGGCTTATCGAACCATTTTCAGACTACTTCTCTATCATTCCACTCTCGAATGGCGCTTGGGAAAAAGGAACACCTAAATCTTTCCGTTCGAGCTCTGATTTCTCTCATTTTATTATGATGATCATTTCTCCCTACGTAGGTGGATGTCAACAAAATATTTTCGCATTCGGAAGAGAAAGTTGGTGATTGAAATTTCGCCGCAAAGAAAACCGCCGTTGTTGCAGTGAGTGACACCCCAACTCGCGTATCATATCAGTGACACTCTCACCCCTATTGCGCGATCACACGAAACGAGCTGCCCTTCTTTGCACTTTTTCGATGTCCTCCGACAATCCTATTTGGTAAGGATACCACACCACGCAGCAATATTCCAGCAGAGGACGGACAAATGTTTGTCGCATCTTCTAAGTGTTTTGCCAACAAAGCGCAGTCTTTGTTTCGCCTTCCCCACAATATTATCTATGTGATCTTTCCAATTTAAGTTGTTCGTAATTGTAATTCCTAAGTATTTAGTCGAATTGACAGCCCTTAGATTTGTGCGATTTATCATATACCCAAAATTTATCGGATTTCTTTTAGTACCCATGTGGTCGACGTCGCACCTTTCTTTGTTTAGTGCCAAATGCTACTTTTCGCACCATACAGAAATTCTCTCTAGATCATTTTGTAATTGGAATTGATCGTCTGATGATTTTACTAGATGGTAAATTACAGCGTCATCTGCAAACCATCTAAGGTGGCTGCTCAGATTATCACCTAGTTCATTTATGTAAATCAGGAACAGCAAAGGGTCTATGACACTACCTTGCGGAACGCCAGATATCACTTCTGTTCTACTCGATGATTTACCGTATATCACTACGAACTGTTTCTTCTCTGAGAGGAAATCACGAATCCAGTCACACAACTGAGACGATACTCCATATGCACCCAATTTGATTAATAGTCGCTTGTGAGGAACGGCATAAAAAGCCTTCTGGAAATCTAGGAATATGAAATCGATCTGAGATCCCTTGTCGACAGCACTCATTATTTCATGAGAATAAAGAGCTAGCTGCGCTGCACAAGAGCGATATTTTCTGAATCCGTTTTGGTTATGTATCAGTAAGTCATTTCCTTCGAGGTGACTGATAATGTTAAGAGTACAGTATATGCTCCAAAATCGTACTGCAAATTGAGGTCAGTGATATGTGTCTGTAATTAAATGGGTTACTCCTATTTCCTTCCTTGAATATTGGTGTGACCTTTGCTGCTTTCCAGTCTTTAGGAACAGACCTTTCGTCAAATCAGGGTTTCACGTCCCGTCGACGACGTGGTCACTAGAGACGCAGCACAAGCTCAGACTGGGGAAGGAAACTGCCCGTATTCGCTTTAAGCGATTTAGGGAAGTAACAGAAAATCTAAATTCACATAGTCGGACAGGAATCTGTACTGCCACACTCTAGAGTACGAGCCCAATGTCTGATCACTGCAGAACCTCACTCGGTGGTAACTTATTTTCGTAATCTGAAGCTAGGCCTAAACTTGTTCATTTCGAACCTGACAAAGAGGGGTAGTGAGGCGTATAATTCATGGTCGTCATGCTGATAACTAGGATCGTGAGTTTAACTCCAGACATCCTGTAATAGGCTCGAGTGGTTCAAATGGTTCAAATGGCTCTGAGCACTATGGGACTTAACTGCTGAGGTCATCAGTCCCCTAGAACTTATAACTACTTAAACCTAACTAACCTAAGGACGTCACACACATCCATGCCCGAGGCAGGATTCGAACCTGCGACCGTAGCGGTCACGCGGTTCCAGACTGTAGCGCCTAGAACCGCTCGGCCACCCCGGCCGGCGGATCGAGTGGGCTGTTGAACGTTTCAGACTGCCCAGCTCATAAACTCGTTACTATGTGTCGTCTAAGCGAGTTTCAAAAAGAGACCACGATTACTGTCCTCTTAGATAGTCGCTTTGCCACTAAGATCACTTTTTTTGCTTCTCCAGTTCGTTGCCCTAATTTACAGTCTAGATTCTATCGACGGACAGGCAAGAGCAATCATTGTTAGAAAATGTCTTCGACTTTTAAAGTATGCAGTTGCACTGCCTATAGTCTTTCGAGAAGATTTAAAACCAGTTCGTTAATTAATATTGGGGCCGGATTTTACAAGGGTAAAGCGACCGCAGTCGTAGGTACCACATACGATCTACATTCATTATCATTCGCTAATGTACAATTTCGATCCTTTAAGTGACCATGACGGATATACCGATCATGACCTGCTCGTCATCAGTAGATTCGACGGATATATCCGTCCGCAGCATCCTGTAACTTGTACCTAATGGGAATGTGTTTCAGTTGGCAGGTGTTTTAACGCTTCCTTCACTAAATGGTACCTTCTGTCAGTCAAGGTAATGTATTCTCGGCCGAGTACAATGTTTTTCGTGTTTATGCTGGTAAGGACACAAATTATGTCAATCTATACTGGAGAGAACGTAATTCCTCTAATTGTTTTGGAGCTTGCTTGTGAGTTTCTGGGAAGGGTTATTGTATTCATATCAACATCTCATATATTAGACCACATTTGGTACACGAACTAACGAATAAGAACGCAGAAGTTGTCGATACTGTGCAGCAAACCAGGAAGCGGTTCACTGACTTCATGAAAAATGAGAAACTGAAAGAGGGCAAACACCTAACGATGTACTTAAACAAGCATGTATTGATGAAATGGAAGGACAAGAGAGTTTGTGATCGTCAGCTCGTTCGGTGAAGACACATTTCAAGAAATAAATGCGAAGAATAGCATATTGCAAAAATCATGGGTGAAAACAAGAATATGTCCAAATGACATGTAGCAAAGAACTTATCACAAGCTTTTTCGTAATATATTGGACGTCGCATTCTTCAGTGCTTACGCGCTATACAAAATAAATGGCAGCGAAAAAAGCAGATTGGAATTCACGACTAGCATCGGGGAAAAGTTAGCTGTATCGTCTCCATAACAAGGGTTATCAGTTGGACGCAAACCTATAACACCAGGAACGACTCGCCTTATAGCCCGCTCACGTGGAACACCATAAACGACTTGTCTTATAGCCAGAAATTTTCCAGAATGTTGGACAAACGCAACGAAGAAAAGACCAACAAGCAGGTGTGGAGTACACACGAACAGAAAACTTCGAAAAGACATCTTACGGGTGGGCAGTATGTGAAGTTCTTCTCTGGCACTGCCGTGTTTTATATTATTTGTCACAGAAAATGACCTGTAATTTCGTGGCAATAAAATTTCATTCTCTTCGCTAACCATTCTATTAAATCCTAATGTACTTTAATTGTGCTCGATTAAAAAAACAACGAAGGAATGTTTTAAAGATTTAGGGAGGAACATGACACGACTGCTCCAGCCAGCTTTAGCGGGAATTACCATAACCACCACCACCACCACCACCACCACCACCACCACCACCACCACCACCACCACCACCACCACCACTATCGTCCGCAGCTCGTGGTCGTGCGGTAGCGTTCTCGCTTCCCATGCCCGGGTTCCCGGGTTCGATTCCCGGCGGGGTCAGGGATTTTCTCTGCCTCGTGATGACTGGGTGTTGTGTGATGTCCTTAGGTTAGTTAGGTTTAAGTAGTTCTAAGTTCTAGGGGACTGATGACCATAGATGTTAAGTCCCATAGTGCTCAGAGCCACCACCACCATGGTGGTGGAATTATCCACTGAGGTAGAGCAGCGTGCACGAAAAATATCCACGTAAGCGGATAAACCTTCGCAAATCGACTTAAAATTCAAATGGCATGAGACCATGAGCTTTCTTGATGCGAATTATTTATACGCAGTTCACGTGCGAAAAGCGAGCAAGTTCGCGCTGTGGTTATATCTCTGGGCTCGTGTCTTGGAGGAACGGGTTTCAGATCCCAGTGTGACCACCCAGATTTAGATTTTTCATGGTTTATATAAGCAAAATAAGGCAAATGTTGGGATAGTTCGGATGAGGATACGGCCGACACCCTTACACATTCTTTCCAATTTCCAGCTCGTGCTCCTTCTATAATGACCTCACCGTCGACAGAAAATTAAACGCTAATCTTCTTTTCAGTTTTCTATTTCGCATCTCCTTCCTCCCCTAATGTGTTCATGTGAACAAAGTACATGGTGAACCACATGCCGATACACTCACCTCAGCGTTCTCGGTTCCAAGGTCGAGTAGAATTGTACGGTGGGTAAAAACAACTTCGCGCGTTTTCCTTCCATCTATATTGTTCGACAGTTTCACTCGGGCACAATAAATTGCCAGCGGACAGGCAGGAAGCAACGAGGTGGAGTAGTCACAGTCCGTGATTCTTGCACAACACGTCTCAGCTTACCTGATGTAACAAGACACAATCTCAGTCATACCTGACGGAGGGAATCTGCTGGTGTTTTGTGAACACATCCAGTACCTTTGTGATCCTAGCGCGTGTATTGTATGCAAAATGGCTCTTCGTGTAGTAGGCTGAGACATTAAAACTCCTCTGAGAAATACATGCCAGGCGTATAGTGACAGGCCACGATTCATAGAAGTTGCACCGTCAGGATTAAACAGTATTCACCAGCTTGTGAATGTGCAGACGAGTCTCAGTTACTTCTTCGCTTACAGTGGACGGACTGCTTACAGCAAGATGACATCACGTTGTGAAGTCGGGCTTGAAGTCAGTAATATATCTAGCAACATATGATCTTGGTAACCATCGTTAACGTTCCACATAACCATTACATCATGACATAGGTACTCATGCTACAGCATTAGATTATTACTATGCAGTGGCAGACTAAGATCACTGCACGCTTCTCATTAGCACTAACATCGGTAAAAAAAGAGAAGTTTCATTTTCTAATGAATCATCAGAAAGCATAAGCTACCAGCGCTATATCTGAGAGTACTTACAGACATTCTGTAGATTTCATCGAATATCAGAGGGAAAGAACCACTACCTCACCAAATGCTGGAAGTAGTGAAGAAACTCATAATATCATATAAGTGTGAAATATATAAAATTTACTGGCACATTACAACTGTGCATTAGATCGCAGCTCGGCACTGTGACCTCACCTATCGCAGGCAATGCGCTTATGATCATTCCACACTTAAAGAACCATCGCAAAACTGCAGTGTCTCAGCACCTCTTTCCTACTTTCAACTTTCCTGGTACTATAATCCATTCCCTGCTATTTGTAATGTGGTAAAAAGTATTGACTCTTGAAAAACAAAGGACTTGGTTAGAATCTGTTTCGAAGACAGTTGTATCCTGTCAAGGAATTCAGTTACTCATATTTGCCATTGCGGAACGAAAAATACACTCGGGAATCAGGTACTGCCTTCAGCTGAAGTTGGGGCACAGAAGTTGCGCACATGCACTGTCTGACAAAAAAAGTGAGCCCTCAGATGACATAACAGGACATCAGTGCAATTTCGCACATGTACACACCATCTGTGGGTATGTAAATGAAAAGAGTTGAAATTCTCTGTGACAAGTAAAACAGCCACCAAAGTACAGTAGTTTTTTTGTGTAGATTTGGTAGGTTCTGCCTAGCAGAGTGTTTAAAAGGAGTGAACACCATCATATTTTGAATGGTCACTGCGAAGGACACGGATGTGTCACGTACTTCTGTGAGCAGATTTTGAAAGGGCCTCATTGTGGGTCTCCATTTGGCTGGCTGGTCGAATCGTTCAGTATCCAGATTTGTGGGGCATTCGGATTTGACAGTGGCCTGATGTTGCACTGTGGGGGAACATAAGAACAGACATACTCTTGATGAGGTTCCGGTCGACCACATCTGACCAGTAAAAGCCGGCCGGGGTGACCGAGCGGTTCTAGGCGCTACAGCTTGGAACCGCGCGACCGCTATAGTCGCAGGTTCGAATCCTGCCTCGGGCATGGATGTGTATGATGGCCTTAGGTTAGTTAGGTTTAAGTAGTTCTAAGTTCTAGGGGACTGATATCCTCAGAAGTTAAGTCCCAAAGTGCTCAGAGCCATTTGAATTTGACCAGTAAAAGGGAGGATCGCCATATTGGGTACACCAAGCATATCGTAACCCCCTCCACAGCTGCACCCACCACCCGAGTCCTAGTAGTAGACTCCCTGCAACATTCTGTGTCAACATCCACCAAAGTTTGGAAACCAGTGGCACCCAGATTAGGAAATTACCTTCTCATGCATAGTCTACCATTAACACCACAGCACAAATGCGGATTTGTAGAGTTACTGTGTATGCATGGACTGCCGATATATGGCGACACGTTGTGTACAGTTCTAGACTACCCCGGATGACTGCCGTCGGCGAGTATGGCAGCAACCTTGTTAGAGGTTCCGTTCTACCAGTGTTTTGGCAAGACATACCAGTGCTGCTCCTGACGTCAAAGTGTGGGGAACCATTGGGTATAGCTTCAGGTCATGGCTGGTAGTGATATGAGGTAGTTTAGAGGGCACAGCAGCTCGTAACTGACATCCTGAATCCTCATGTGCTATACGTCACGCAGTATACGGAGGCCGATGCGCAGTAACCAGTTTTCGTCCAAAGCGCTGGGCGAGTTCATTCGTTTGTTCAGAAGGGGAGGCCGACAACCGTTTGCCACCATTCGGCCGGTCGGCGATAACGGAATCGATGCGCACGTCCTGCAATCTTTCTAAAACGATTTTACGGAAAATATTCGGTAAAAAAAAATTCGTTTTCGCTTTATGTATAGATTTATATGTCAGGTTCATTATGATGTGCCTATAATTTCGTTAATAGTCATAGTTAGCCTATTGTGATATTTACGTGGAAGGAAGACACTGCACGAAATTCGAAAAAGTTTGCAATGAAAAATAGAAGTCGCTATGATTTTGCGTTTGGTGTATATTACACAATATGTTGCTACATATGAAATTTAGCTACCATATTGAATTTTTCTTTAGACTTGGGTGGAGATGTCTATCTGTCAGCAATCTCGAAAAAACCGATCTGACGTAACACATTCATTTGCGATCGCACCGCTCCAGCGATAAAGCCAGAGTGAAATATGCATAACATTCCCTATATTTCATAAACTGTTTGAGATATCGAAATGAGATTTTGGCAAAGGATAGCACAGAAAGAGGAGAGTATTTTGCAGTGTGGTTATTATGAAAAACCTTTTTAAAGGACCATTGATAACTGGTGAAATGAGAAATACTTTGGGGTTCGTTTATTTTTTAGCGATGATGTGCTCTTTCATAAGATGCTGACCTTACATTTCTTCAGTTCCTCGCTTAATAACTTAAATAAAGCACTGTTTCAGAATTCTCTCTCGCAACTGCGTATGCACAAGAAGTTACTGTGGTACTGGAAACTCCGCTGAGTTCAGGCAAAAGAAACAAATTTTAACTTGGCGACAAGAGAAGTGGATACGCTTTACTCAAAATTCCCCACTCGTGACTGTTTTCCGAAAGTTACAAATGGTTAACAAACCAGGCGAAAATAAATCGCTGCATTTTCAGTGGAAGTCTTTTTAGATGCTAACCAAAGATGACGTGAGAGATCTTTTTAAATGATCACCATGCAGGTATGGGGGCGAATGGGCCCCGCTTAATATTTACAAAAAATGTGGATGTAAGCTTCAGTTTAGAACAGCATTTCCCCTCCAGCGCTCGCATTTCTCCTACAGCGCCTGCCCGCAACACCCTTCACTACTGCTCCCCCCACACATGCCCTGCCTTCTCCGCATCTACTGGCCATGGTATATTGCGTGCACTATACCTCTCATGTGACAGTATCGTCGTACCATTTTTCAACAAGACAATGCTCGTCCACACTCGTGTCTCTGTGGAGTGTCCGCGTGATACCGAGGTATTCCTGTATCCAGCAAGATCCCCGGATCTGTCCCCGACAGAACAAATATGAGATCAGCTCTGATGTCAGCTTTGTCCCAGGATACACGGACCACTTGCAACAGTTTTGGCCAGCTTGCCCCAGGAGAGGATACGACTGCTTTGTAACATCCTTCCCAACCGAATCAGTGCAATCGTCCATGCCATAGGGGGTGCTCATACTGCCAAGTTCTTTCTAATCCTGACACTTGCTGGGCGTTTCATTTTATTGTATGAGGTAGTGTATAAAGCTGGCAAATTGCAGCGACGTTGGTTTGTATGTGGTAGAATTCTGTAAGACTGAGGATGTTATTTTAAATTGTGAGCAACAGCAGCCAATTTTCCACGTTTCTGCCAGGCCAGCTGCCGCTGAACCATGTTTCTGCCCGAGGCATGGTTTAGTTTTTATAGGTTCTGCTATCCGCTTCATTTTAACTATGGAATGTCACTCATAGCGCGCTATTTGTTTACAATTTGACGTGAATGAAGGAGAGCGGTTCTAAGACGGTTACCTTTCCTCTGTAACTTGTTAATAATAATTTCAATCAATTGAGGATATGTCTCTAATTGACGCTAAGACGGTCTGGCCTTTTATTCAAACTATTTTGCAGCCAGTGCGGCTCAGGTCATTCAAAATTCTGTGTTAATAACGTGCTGAATTTACGTGCCAGTTGTTTCAGATTCTGCTTATTTAGCGTTTTTATTATAAATAGGTGGTGTTGTGTGAGGTAGCAGTTTTTTATACGTCTACGTATTTACTTTCCAAACTGTGCAGTGCATGGTGGAGAGCATATCGAACCAGTATTAACGATTTTGTTTTGCATTTAAATAAGTAAACATAACTCTGCATGCCTTTGCACATGTCCTAATCTTTATCTTAATTTACGATCCCTGTGAGAGGCATTCTGTAGCGGCAGCACAATGGTCGCACAGTCTTTTTCGAATAAGGTTTTCTAAATTCACCCATCCGAGTTCCGTGACAACTGTAAAGCTTTCTTCATGCACTCCCATGTCAGGTCCCCGAGAATTTCTGGTAGGATTCTAGCAGCGTGTCTCTAAATTCATTCAATGTCTTTTGTCACGCGTACTTACACGCATAACAATCCAAATGATGGAATGACGCTCTAGCGTCTCGTATATGGTTATCTTTATAGATGCACTACATTTTCCCATAATACTTAAAATAAATTTATCCCTTCCAGTCGTCTTCTTCAGTACTGATTTTACGCGATCGTCCCATCTGATATTGCCCATAAATACTCTGACGAAAATGGAAGTGTTAAATTATGACACGTCACTCCAATATTTATTGAACTTTATGGATATGTTCATTACATAACGGACATTGAAAGATTAAACTTTCTTTCCATTCAGAACATATGTCCATCATCATCAAAATCAGTATGAGGTGTGATCCATATGGACCGAAATAGACTCTTATATTCGTTATCTTCCGAATGCCATCTTGATTAATTTCCTGTCTTCTTTTAAAAATGTGCTTTGTCAGTTTATGAAGATTGTTGGCTGGAGGCTAGTGTGAATGTCCATCTCATTCCAGACATGGTCCATGGGTGTAAAATCGCGAGACCGTGTAGACCAGTCAAACATCACAAACTTTTCGCGATACACACATTTCACGCTATGATTGACATTATGGAATATTAAATTATGATGCAGGAACATGCCATTTCGTACCCTTCTCATTGAGGAAAGCACAGCAGGTTCACCATTCTTACCACATATTTATGACCATTCAGCCTCCCTTCAGTCACTATCAAATCAGTCCTGTCGTCATATCCAGTATTACCCCACAGTGCATTTCCACGTGTTGCAGAGGTATGGACTTAAGACTCGCTGCTACCCGTGACATTTCATCAGGTCGACAACGGACACGTAGGTATCAATTTGATCGCAACATACAAAAGCGAGACACTCTGCCGAATATCACGGAATACCACTCAGTATTCCAGTTGACTGTAGCGGTACATTATCCAAGTCTCTGCTGGCAGCGGTAAACGACGCATTGAAACTGCAGCTCTCAATCCAACGTCCAATAATCTGTTCCCGACGGTTCTTGGAGAAACTGCATCTGTAACCTCCGTCCGGATTTCTGCTGTAATCAATGGTCTATTCTGCACAAACATTAGAACAGTTCTATGACCCTCTCGTTTTGCAGTCCTTTTAAAGGACCCGTGCCCGCTCCTATTGCCACACTATCTTCCACCAATATGCATCATTACACAACAGCCAACAGTGTATTCGATCCGCTAGTATGATGCATCCGCGCCCCTCATGCCGATGACTCGGTTTTTCTCAAAGTCCGAAATATGGCGACAAGATGCATTTGCACTTTCTCTGAACATTCTGCTTGCAATCTCTATCAGAACAATTTTCAATCAGGTCAAATGTTAACTGAGCTAATTATCGATTATGAAGGTTATACTCTGTGTCTGAATAACACTCCATTCCCACAATAGCCGGCCGGTGTGGCCGTGCGGTTAAAGGCGCTTCAGTCTGGAACCGAGTGACCGCTACGGTCGCAGGTTCGAATCCTGCCTCGGGCATGGATGTTTGTGATGTCCTTAGGTTAGTTAGGTTTAATTAGTTCTAAGTTCTAGGGGACTGATGACCTCAGAAGTTAAGTCGCATAGTGCTCAGAGCCATTTCCACAATAATTCTTCCTCCTTCGTGTCACCACGAATAGCACATAATTGTCTCCATTTGTAATGGAAATGCTGGATATTCGTTATGTGGCGCGGGTGCGAAATCTTAATGGTGCGGCCAGTAACGCGAACCGTACCGTTCAACCCCTTGCTCCAGACTCACCAGACAGAACCAAATCACTTCGCTTCGTAGTGCATTTCTGGCGGTAGCCGAAGGTGCACGAAGTACATCGTCTGAATATCGTTATTCTAATATTAATTAAAATTGTTATAAAAATGAGATCTGAACCAAGTGGATTAAAGCTTGCTACGGAGAATGTATTCAGAACGACAGGCAACAAAATATGAATTACACTTTATCAAATATTAATAAATGAATCGTTAAACTTGGCGCATTGGCTGCTATGTCAGCGGTCAGTCCTCCTACTAAACAGGCGCAATTTCCCCTGACTGTTTCTCACTGTACCCTCTCTTGTCTCTCTTTCTCTCTCTCGCCACATCTCTTACGTCACGCCTCATCTGCTGTAATGTCAGCCAAACTACTTAGTACATCTTGGAAAGGCATCTTATGACTTCAAAGCCAGAGATATCCAAGAGTAATGCTCTCCCTACGGCTTGGGCGAAATCGTCTCGCCTTTGTCGTCACGAGGAGATGATTTCAACTAGATTTCGTATTTGCCACTGTCTTTTCAGCCATAACCATCTCACAATGCGCCAATTTCTAACCCTGTGCCAATTTTTTAACCTCTGGGCTTTAATGTGTTTTTGTCACCTGAGCTATCCGAATTTTAGCAGTTACAGCACAGGCTTTAGATAGTTTTCTACCCTTTATTCACCGTAGTGACATGGCGAAAGACATATAATTTTCAACCCTGGGCACCGATATCCTAGAAACTGCTATTGAACGGCCTCTTAAAAAAATGAGGATGGTTATAGTTATTCAGTTAACTGTCTACTTTAGTTGTTGCCTTTCAAGGAGCGTTTCAGGCACTCTCATTATTAATTATAGTTTTACCGACCTACTAATGCCGTTTAGGCTCCTGTTTGTCAAGTAACTTCAAGGACGACGCATCACGTACCCTAGAAAACGTGAATTTTTAGTCATGATTTGGGAGCTTAAGACCTTAACGGTTTTAAGCTCTACAACCGAACAAAAAGTATACGTTACGAGATATATAGATCTCGTAACGTATAATTTTTCTTTGGCCGCCAATGATCTGGCATTCTCAACAGATATCTATACCACTTTAATGATTTTTTTTCAATCCTATCACTTTTTCGCTTGTATTCGTTATAGCTACCACTTGGTCATTAGTTTGTTTCTCGATTCTTGATGTTCTGCTGTTCCCCCGTGAATAATCCATTCCAGTTCTTATTGTTACTTATTCTTGTGCCACCATAAAGAATTCACATACCCTATTTTACCCATGCGAGATCCGAGGCTTCACTCTAGATTCTCTAGAATTAGAGAGCTTTTCTTATAACGAGGTGATGGTCAATTAACCCAACTCACAGCCTTGAAAGCACAGGAGAGTTACTACATTAGCTTTGCCAACTTTCAACCAAAGTGCCAGATTACAGCTTAACCTAGGCCTGGTCTGAATACGGCCTAACCTGTCTGAAACTGGCAAAGACAAAACAATCATAATAAAATAACTGTCACAGTTTTTCCAACCTTTAAACACACATTACAACTGATTCCTAATAATATGAAAGACCAAACAGTCTTTATTGCGAAACGTATCGTAGACTACAGCATATTATGCTACACTGCTAGATAGCAAACAAATTCTCACTGTACCTTGAAAGGCTAATTGAATGGTAGTAATGGTAGTAAATCACAGTTCGTTTGATGCATCGCCACCTGATGCATCTTTGAATGAAAATACAATGAAAACTACAAGTGTATTCGGAAAGTTGCCACTTAAACTTGATGGACAAGTAGGCCACGCACAGTGTCTAGTTTACAGAGATTGCATTATTGAGTACAGATCTGGCAAGCAAATAGATAACAGTGGAGTCGAATTGTAGTCTTGAGTAGTCGTGGAGAGAGAGTATTGTATCGTGGAAGAACGAGCAGCTTGGAATTTAAAAATTTGTGGTTAGTTCCTATGGGACCAAACTGCTGACGTCATCGATTCCTAGGCCTACACACTACTTAATCCAACTTTAACTTACACTGAGGACAAAACAAACACACACACACACACACACACACACACACACACACACACACACACACGAGGGAGGGGACTCGAACTTCCGAGGGGGGAGCCACGCGAACCGAGTCAAGGCGCCCTTAGACCACGCGGCACGAGCAGCTTGTATAGCGGATGTGCCGCACAGAGATCTCTGTTAGAGATGTTCCATGATGTGTAACCTGATAATGAAGGATAATTTTTAAGATGCTTGTATAAATAGAGAGCATTTCAGGAAAAGATAATTTATTTTGAGTTTGTGAGCAGCAAGCCCGAGTTCATTAATTATTGCTGTGCAAAGATTTCATTGGGTCTAATATTATCTACGTGTTAGAATTCAGGGAGAATATTCAATCATGCGTTCATTGTTATCCTTCCGCCTTTTAGGTTAGTTAAATACATTGGGGTGACAATAGTCATGGGAAAACGATAAGCACGTATGCAGATCGCGTAGTGTCGCGTACACAAGGATAAAAGGACAGTGCTTTAGCGGAACTGTCATTTATACTCAGATGATTCGTGTCAAAATGTTTGCGACGTGTTGATGGACGCACGACGGACATTAACAAGATTTTGGCCTCGGAATGGTAGTTGGAGCCAGAGGCATGGGAAATTCCATTTCGGAAATGGTTCGGGAAGTCAATATTCCGAGGTCCACAGTTTCAAAAGCGTCCCGAGAATACCAAATTTCAGGCATTACCTCTCACCACAGACAACACTGTGATCGACGGCCTTCGGTCAATGATCGAGAGCAGCGGTGTTTGCGTAGTGTTGTCAGTGCTAACAGACAAGCAACGCTACGTAAAATAACATCAGGAATCGATGTGGGACATATGATGAACGTATGAGTTAGGGCGTTAACAGGCTATGGCATCACATTTGTGGCCGACTCGAGTGCCTTTGCTAACAGCACGACATCGCCTGCAGCGCCCCTCCTGGCTCGTGACCGTGTCGGTTGGACCCCAGACGACTGCAGAACAGTGGCCTAGTCAGATGAGCACCGCTTTAAATTCGTAAAAGCTGTTGGTAGAGTTAGAGTGTGGCGCAGACTCCACGAAGCCATGGACTCAATTCGTCGTCAAGGCATTGCGCGAGCTGTGTGGGCTGTGTTTACATGGAGTGATCTGTGTACCCTGGTCCAGCTGAACCGATCGTTGACTGAGAAATGGTTATGTTCGGCTACTCGGAGACCATCTGCAACCATTCATGGACTTCACGTTCCCAAACAACGAAGCAACTTTTATGGATACCATTACGCCATCGGGCCACAGTTGTTTGCGATTGGTTTGAACATTCTGGACAATTCGAGCGGATGATTTGGCCATTCAGATCGCCCTACATTAGTCCCATCGCATATTTGTAGACTAAATCGAGATATCAGTACGTGCATAAAATCCTGCCTCGGCAACACTTTTGCAATTGAGGACTGATATGCAGGCACCATGGCTCAGTATTTCCGCACGAGACTTCCAACGACTTGTCGAGCCCATGCCGCATCGAGTTGCTGCACAGCGCCGGGCAAAACGAAGTCCAACACGATATTAGGAGGTATCCCATGACTTTTGTCATCTGATTGTATGCTACCAGTGAAAAGCCGTTTGTTGTTGTTGTTGTTGTTGTTGTTGTTGTTGTTGTGGTCTTCAGTCCTGAGACTGGTTTGATGCAGTTCTCCATGCTACTCTATCCTGTGCAAGCTTCTTCATCTCCCAGTACCTACTGCAATCTACATCCTTCTGAACCTGTTTAGTGTATTCATCTCTTGGTCTCCCTCTACGGTTTTTACCCTCTACGCTTCCCTCCAATACTAAATTGGTGACCCCTTGATGTCTCAGAACATGTCCTACCAACCGATCCCTTCTTCTAGTCAAATTGTGCCACAAACTTCTCTTCTCCCCAATTCTATTCAATACCTCCTCATTAGTTATATGATCTACCCATCTAATCTTCAGCATTCTTCTGTAGCACCACATTTTGAAAGCTTCTATTCTCTTCTTGTCTAAACTATTTATCGTCCACGTTTCACTTCCATACATGGCTACACTCCATACAAATACTTTCAGAAACGACTTCCTGACACTTAAATCTATACTCGATGTTAACAAATTTCTCTTCTTCAGAAACGCTTTCCTTGCCATTGGCGCTCTACATTTTATATCCTCTCTACTTCGACCATCATCAGTTATTTTGCTCCCCAAATAGCAAAACTCCTTTACTACTTTAAGTGTCTCATTTCCTAATCTAATTCCCTCAGCATCACCCGACTTAATTCGACTACATTCCATTATCCTCGTTTCGCTTTTGTTGATGTTCATCTTATATCCTCTTTTCAAGACACTATTCATTCCGTTCAACTGCTCTTCTAAGTCTCTGACAGAATTACAATGTCATCGGCGAACCTCAAAGTTTTTAAAGCCGTTTATCGCAGCAAAATCCCCAGGCTCTACAAACAGATATCTCTCCGCAGAAGTGTCAATCCACACAAGTATTCCACTCTGCTGAGGCCTGTCCGGCCAGGGTAGCCCTGTCGGTAGCTGAGTTACCACCAGCGTAGCCATCAGCTTCATTGGAGAATGCGTACACTCCCACCCGTTACTGAAGATACCCTCGGTAAGGCAGTAGCCCTTGGGATGGGCCGATACAGATTGTCTGGCAGAAAGTGAATACCCTCTAGTCCAGTGGGATGGTAAACGATGCCAGACTGAGAGCAGACTTTGGCACCTGTAGCCGCGGCTGGTTACCGCGGGAACCGGTCGCGCCGCGGCGCCAACCCAGTACAGGCCAGGCTCGGCAGTGGGTTTGCCTCTGCTCGCTATAAGAGGCGCCCGCGACCGCGCGCGCGAGCCAGTCCCGCTAGCAGACGCCGCGCCACGCCAGCCTCGCTACGCGCAACGCCATGGGAGCCAGCAAGCTGAAGGTAGGCGCGCCTAAAGCGTACTTCATGTGAACAAGTACCTCCACAAGCTGTCCCTGCAGTCGAGCAGTCGTCGTGTGCTCTCATGCTTGAAATTACTGAGAAACGTCACGCACTGAGCTTGTCCATGACTGGTTCAGAACATGTCAAGAGGCACGATGCGCACGGAGAAGTTCGCTGCTTCTTCCGTCCTCTGTGCTTCACATTCATCTTTCGAAGATATGATGCTTGTGATTAGAGATCGTTGCCGTTGTGAAGCCTAGTGTTCCCACGGTAGGGCAGAGTGAAAAAGTAACCGAAGGTGACGTCCAAGTATATTCTGGCAAGAAGCCTAATTCTGTCACCGTTGATGGATAATCGTCATCTCGACGTCATCATTCCGTAACGCTTTGCGTGCCATGTTTGGGATGCACCTCAGCAAAGTGTCAATTATTTTGTACGATTTTTACGCCTTCAGCGTCCCTAATCATTTGTGCAAGTGATGAATGTTTCTCAATAAACCATACAGACCCTTCGCCCCTCTTCGCAACGTCACCTCAAACGTTGTCACCACTGCTACCTCAGACCAGTATCGACAAAGTGACCGAACTACGTAATCTTAGAGCCAAGTCTGCTGTTACTGTAATAAAATGTTTCGTAGGTATGCAGTAATTCCGTGGAAGCGTTTCGATCGCTAAAAGCTTTATTTATGACGCGTTTTGAGTAATCAGCATCAGATAAAATATGCTTAAGAAACCTCATACAAGTGAGAAATACAATAAAACGTACAATCTTAAGTACAGTTGTTCTTAAGCGTATTTGCAAAAGATATTGTTAGACGTATCCTCTTCTCAATGTTTTCCAAATACCTCTTCCTGGGCCGTCCTCTTCCTCCCTTTCCCAGTCGTTTGCCTTCGGGCTATTAACGATGAGTAGGCGACGTGTCCAATAAATTTTATTTTTCTGTTTTCCATTTCTTTAGTAATCTTCTTCTTCGCTGACTGCCCTTAAGACTTCCAGGTTTGGTTTTCCTTTCCGTCCAGCTCGCTTTTGTCATTTTCCATCATATTCACGTTTCAACAGCTTCAGGTCGATTCCTTTACAATCCAACCAAAGCGGTTCAGTTTCATATAGCAGCGTACTCCATTACAAGCAATTCTCCAAAGGATTTTCTGACACATAGGATCATATGTTTACTGGTGAAAATGTTTTTTTTTTTTACTCAAAAACATCTGTTTTGCCAGTGCAGTCCTTCTCTTTATTCCCATGAAATATCTATTGTCCTCTGTGATTATTTTACCGAGATAACAGAATTCTTTCACCTGGTCAGTTCTGACATGATACATTTTTATACTGACTTTAATTTGTTTCACGTTTTTCGTATTACCATTACTTTCTTTTTCCATCCGTTGACTTTGAATGCACCGTTTCGTCGATATTTAGATTAGTAGATATGAGCAGCTAACTCGATTAGTTAGAAAATGATGAGGAGGAGGAGTAAGGCCTTTCTTTTATTTTTTTTTATTTTTTGGAGAAACAACGGTGCATTCTCCTGAACTGATTTAATGAAATAATGGAGACCCTTCCTCGGTATGGGCGAAGTGAACTATGTTCCTCCGGAAAATGAATCACGACTCAAGCACTTCACTACTTCGCTCCATTGTAAATCATGCTGCGAGGAAGTTCTTTTGTAAGGTCGTTGTTTAGCCAGTGAACACTTCACCAGAAATATAAACGTGTGTTTTAAGAACAGAGAAAACAGTATCTGTGAAAATATAAGCCGTAGTTTGGTATCTGTGTTTAAAATATAGTGTGCACTGGACTTCCAGCTGTGTAGATCGAGAAAATTATTTTTTTAACTTTAATCAAAATAATGGCGACCCAGCTGCTAATTGCAATGGATCGTCTTTGTCCTTTATAGCCTTATTCACTGATCGAGAACAACACCGAGAATTGATAATATGTTCTAGTTACGTGTTAGAACGGAAAATGTGTTCACTTTTTTATAGTCGTGTGGGTTGTGCGGTCCTAATTCTTTAACTGTTCCATTAAGGAATTGCAACTTCGGCTGCGTCCACTACCCTAGAGAAGTGCAGCTGGGCAACAACAAATTATATAACAAGAAGGGTCATGGCCTCTGTTGTACATATGACGTACTCATGTGCGTGTGTGGTTCGTACGTGACATTATTTATTTCCGATCAACAGGTCAACTGAACACAGCACAATATACAGCTGGTTTCCAATGACAAACACTCACGAATTTCTTTGAAATTTTCCTCTGTATTTGCTAGTCTCTTATTAAAATTGTCTGTTTGCAAGTCCATGTGCGAATTCGTTGCTGGTTAAGAGAGAACGTGTCGAGAAATTGTGTGTTGTGAATTTCGCAACTTTACAGATTCCATATAAATCTGCAATACAAGCTGAGAAACGTTTGGTGCTCTCTCTCTCTTTTGTATCAGACTCACATAGTTCCTGACCTCTCATTTTTCAGACCAAAATTTTTGATGGGTTTTTTGTTGACAATATTACAGGAAGTAAATCTTTTGCCGTAATCAGTTTCGAGGCTAAAGCCACGATACCATATGATCATCATTGCCATCTAGGCCTAACGACTGCAATGAAACCACAAAACATGAAATATATACTTGTAGTTTATCTCTTTGCAGTTTTTTGCCTGTGTTTTAGTGATGACGCACCTCTACTACAGACGCCGTAAGTAGACATTCAGTGTTTTGTCGCAAGTGGCACGAAAAAAAAAGTTGGAACTTCATTATATTTTATCAAAACTGGATGTGTTTCACGCGGGGTGTTATCCTCGATTCTTATTTATAAAAAATGGATTGATTTCCTCTCTGTAGATTGATGTTTTTTACTATTTCATGGCCGGTTTCGGGCAATGTCACCCATCTTCAAATCAGTTAAAAAATAAAAATAAATGAAAATTGAGTTCTAATTCTGTCTTTGCGGTATTACAAAGCTAAATACCTTTTTTCTCTATCAAATTATGTTGTATGTTATAGCAGTTTTTGTATAGAAATATAGTAGCTATGTACCACTGTAAACGCAGGATTTGAACCCAATTGTCATTTATTTTTACTGTTTAACAGATCTGAAATCGGTCATGAAGTAATAAAAAGAGCAATCGACAGACAGAAAATAAGCCTATTTTGTGCTTCAGTATATGTCGCTTCATGTATATTTTGATACTTCAGACGTTCTGCCCCTTCTCGGATGCTCAGCCGTGCGTCCCCATCGATCCTCAACACAATGAGAACTGAAACAAACCCGCGACACGGCGTCGATGGCTTTGATGTCCCCCGTTTCTGTCATTACAGGTGTGTTTGCTGGTGCCTTACCAAAAAGTAGATAGCAGTGTTTACGGAGGAATTAGTGCGCTGTGGCGGCAGAAGGCTGCGGTGGAAGGACGTGGCCTTGTGGAGCACGCTTACCGCTGGCCGGCTGGAAATCCAGCAGCTGCTGCTTTGAAAACACCCGCCACGCCCACGGTCGTGCTTCAGCTTATAACGTGACTGTCGGCATTTTATATAATTTAGTAGTGCCGATTTATGCAAAAATGTGACCTTTGGTATCGGACTACCCAACGCCGTGCTAAAACTAAATTTCAAGTACACGGAAAATTACTGTTTTTTTGCTCAAAAACAGACAATTTTGAAATTAGTAATAAACAAAATACAGCACAGGAGTGTTAGTGAAAGTCTTCAAACTGTATTGCTTGTGTCACTTTAGATTACACAGCGACTTACAGTCATAGTATACAAAATATCTATTCACACTGTGACACCTAGCCGGCCGATGTGGCCGAGCGGTTCTAGGCGCTTCAGTCTGAAACCGCGCGACCGCTACGGTCGCAGGTTCGAATCCTGCCTCGGGCATGGATGTGTGTGATGTACTTAGTTAGGTTTAAGTAGTTCTAAGTCTAGGGGACAGATGACCTCAGATGTTAAGCCCCATAGTGCTCAGAGCCATTTGAACCATTTTTTGAACTCGCGTCGGTTGTCAAATGCCACAGCCCATTAAGCTAAATTTGCCCGCACTGTCCTAACGTATACGCTCGTCGTACGTCCCACATTGACTTCTGCGGTTTTTTCACGCACAGCTGCTTGTCTGTTAGCACTGACAACTCTAAGCAAACATCGCTGATCTCGGGCGTTAAGTAAAGTCCTATGGTCACTGCCTTTTCTGTGGTGAGAGGTAATGTCTGAGATTTGGTATTCTTGGCACACTCTTGGCTCTGTGAATCTGAGAATATTGCTTTCCCTAACGATTTCCGAAATGGAGTGTCCCATGCTGTAGTTTCAACTACTATTCTAAGCTCGAAGTATTAATTCCCATCGTGCAGCCATAATCTCGCCGAGAACCTTGTCACATGAATCACCTAAGTACAAATGACACCTCCGCCAATGCACTGCCTTTTTTTCCTTCTGTACGCGATACTACCGCCATATCGCTTTTGAAACCCTAGTATACAACTGAACTATTAATTAAGCAAGATAACTGTATGTACAAAAAATACTGTGCAGTATGATCTGTTTGATTCAGTGCCAAATGTTTTATAAAGTGGATTAGAAAAATAACCAAGTTAACACCCGGATCCATTTTACTGATTTAAATGAAGATGGTGCCTACATTTACAGTAAAAAGATTTTTATTTCTTGGGAAAAAGTACTTTACAATGAAAAGGGCCTTTTATCTTGGTTGTTGTCTTAGTTGTCGTGTTTTAGCGGTACATAGCCTTCATGTCTTTCATCGTTCATTTTATGGCAATATCACATGAATGATTCCTTAGTGGTCTTCTTCTTCTGATATTGCCGTATATGGCCATGTTCCAAGTTAATTTCCCTTGTGCATTCCTTTATCGTCACAGACCCGTGCTGCTGCTGCTGCTGCTCTGCGTCGAGCATATCACACAACAAACTCCACAGACGTTAATTGTGCTCAAAGCTATGACAAAAATAAAAACTCTGCTTAGCGAGTGTAGCTCCCGTGCAGCCATTTTAATTCGTTATACACGTTGCATTTGCTTTCATTACATATTTATGGTTTCTACATTATTAATCTTTTGAAAGAACTAATCACAAGAATAATATCAGCATTTAAGGGTTTCTGCATATAGGAAAATGAAAACTTTGTGCAAACAGTTCTTTGCATTTCTAACAGACGGCGTTACTGGATACATTCACAGAATACTGGCGACTGCTTTCAAATATCTCGAATTCCGCTGTGAACTGAAATTTACAAATATACGAATAAAATTTATACTGTGTTTTCATGTTCCAAAAGTGAGTGTATTTAAATATGTATTATGTGTATTTAATTGTGTCATCACATATTCGTACAGATAGCTACCTCTGATCTGATTCACTTACCTTCCTCCAAAGCAACAAGTCCATGTCTGCTTGCGCAGTGCTGTTTCCGTTCCATTTTCTTCTCAACTTTGCCAACAAGGGCTGAAGATCTGATGTGCCGCCATACTTCTCCGTGACTTCTGTTACAATTTCCCTCTATCTTCGTGAAATATTTCACTCTAAACACTAAGACTTGCTGTAAGGCCCAAGGACTTACGAGCTGTAAAATGCAGCAAAATGATACGCTGATAAACTGAAAAACCTACAGTAGATAAGAAATTCCCAATATTGAACATACAACAAATACTTGACAATTTGCATATTATCTTCCGCTGAGCACCTCGTTCTGGTATCTTGACTGGACTGTGCAATTTTTAGGGGTATCACAACTGGTGTTAGAAGTTCCAATTTGCAGAAAATCGGTTACATAGGAACTGACAGTTAAAAAAAATCCTCGCAGAAGGGTGAAATTCTTCTGATAAAAACTCCGAGCACTGCACTTTCACTTACATACTGAAGGACTTGCGCTAGGGTGAGAGGTATTGCCGGAAGAGAGAGTATGTTCCCTAGGGTTGAGGAGTATGGGTAGAAAGAAAAGGGTCTGTTAGGGAGGGAAAACTATGGAGACGAGAGGTAGGAGCTGAGGTGGATAGCGGGAAATATAGTCGGTGGGTAAGACAGAGGGTTAGGATTAGTATGTCGTGTGGGTAGGGTAATGGTTGCAAGAGGAAAGGGATGGGGTGGATGGAGACAGAAAGAAAGAGGGGAGTCCTGATGTGGAGTGGGATAAGTGGGGAAGAGTTAAAGTCGGTAGGAGGGATAAATATGAGGGCGGATATTGTCTGGGAGGGGGAGTGGGTTGAAGTGTCATTGGGGTAAGATATGGAGTGTGTGTAATGGTAGGGACGGCGGGATGTGTTTGTGAAGGCGCAGCCGCCCGGTATTAGCCGAGCGGTCTCAGGCGCTGCAGTCATGTGCTGTACGGCTGATCCCCGGGGGGGGGGGGGGGGTTCGAGTCCTCCCTGTGTGTGTGTATTTAGGATAATTTAGGTTAAATAGTGTGTAAGCTTAGGGACTGATGACCTTAGCAGTTAAGTCCCATAAGATTTCACACACATGTGAACATCTGTGAAGGCGCAGCAGCATACCAGGGTTGGTGATCAGAGGGGAGACAATGGGGTGATTGGAATCTAGTTTGCGGACAGTGTAGGAGATGCGGAGGTGTTCTATGTGGGTGAGGTGGTGTGGGAATTTGATGAGATGGTAAAGGATCTAGGTGGGTGAAGTTAAAAGGATGCAGAAAGCGAGGCGGAGTGCATGGCATTGGAGTATTTGGAGAGACTTACAGGCCTTTTGTGGGGCGGAGATCCAAGCAACATTTGCATGGCAGAGGATGGGTCCCATCTGGGTTTTGTGGATGTGGAGAGTAGTGGAGGGATGTAATCCCCAAGTTCGGCAAGTTAGTAGCTGAGGTTTCCACATTAGTCGTCGCATAGTGCACTGAGTACATCATTTCACATTTGCACCTGCCATCCAAGAACAAGTAATCCCTGCAACATTCTTTGTCATGCCGCAACATTAGTCAGATACTATGAATTATAAGGGGCGTTCAAAAAGAAACAAGCCGGAGTCTCGAATGCGCGAACCGATGACAGGAGGGTCATATCGTGGCGTGTGTAACGAGGTGTGGTTCCGACCAGAGCGTGGAAGTTCATAGCCCGTCGCTAGAGGGCACACGTGCACGTCACGTGACTATACAGAGGTAGCAGCAGTCTGTATCAATTATCCAACGCTGCCAGTCACATTGCAAATAGTGACATGGAGGCGTCAACAGAAGTGCAAAGAGGTGTTGTTCGTTTACTGACAGCGGAAGGAGTAGGAGGAACGGACATTCATCGACGAATGTCACAAGTGTACGGAGAACACTGCATGTCCCTTGCAAGGATCAAGGCGTGGCACAAGCGCATGAGGGACGCACGGGTGTCGTTAGCCGATGATGCACTGTCAGGAGCACCACACTGCATTACCGATGACATCGTCCAGCTGGTGAATGCACTCATCACCCAGGACCGCCGAGTGACAGTGAAAGCCATAGCCGCCGTGGTCGCGTCGGAAGTGTTCACACCATCAAGAAGGAACGACTGCACATGCGCAAAGTGTGTGCCCAATGGATGCCCCTCAGTCTTCAACCACGGCAGGAGGCATGTCGAACGGCCCACTGTCTTGCTCATCGGCAGCGCTATGCTTGGGAATGGAATGCGTTCCTGCCAGGAGTGGTGGCTGGAGATGAGTCATGGTGTCATCACTTCGAACCAGAATCAAAACGACAAAGTCTCTAGTGGAAGCATCCCGGGTCACCACCACCAAAAAAAGCCAAGCCCATCCACACGAGTGCAGGGAAGGTTATGCTGACGTTCTTCTCTGACCGAGATGGGCCTCATCTGATTCATTTCCTGCAGCACGGGACAACAGTGAATGCCCAGCGTTACTCGCAAACCTTGACCACTCTTCGCCAAGCTATCAAATCAAAACGACGAGGCAATCTCACCCTTGGGGTCATTCTGCTCCACGATAGTGTAAAGCCTCCCACGGCCGACACAGTCGCGGCACTCCTGCAGAAATTCAAATGTGAGGTTCTCGGCCACCCTCCATACAGTCCGGACCTATCTCCTTGTGATTACGCCATTTTTAGTCCCCTCAAAAAGGCTCTGAGCGGCAAATGATTCACCTCGGATGACGACGTCCAGCTGTACGTGCGGAACTGGTTAACATCGCAGCCTCAGTAATTTTATGAGACAGCCATTCACCGCCTTATGTCACAGTGGGACAAGTGTCTCAATAGCCAGGGTCAATACTTCTAACATACAGGTACTGGTTTCTGTAATTATGCCTCCGGCTCGTTTGTTTTTGAACGCCCCTTATACCTTTCCATGCACAAGCTGCCTTTCACACCACAGCAGTACAGCTGCAATTTTTGAAGTGTTGCCGTGACAGGGAAGCATGGATTGCTGATGAATGGCGTCGTATTGTGTTCAGCTACGAATCGCAGTTCTGCACTTTCCCGCATGACCAACGTCGGTGAGTATGGCAGTGACCCAACGTCGTGGAGAGGCAGAGATCCCTTACTCCTGGCGTAACGATGTGAGCAGCAGTTGGGTATGTCTTCAGGCTGCGGCTGATAATGTTTGAGAGAACTCTGAAGGCACTTCCATACGTCACATACATCCTGCGTTCTTATGCGTCATTTCTGATGCGACAGTATATTGATGTTTTTCGCTCTGAAAAGGACGATGCTCACCCAGACACGGTGTGCGTGTGTGCGTGTGCGTGTGCGTGTGTGTGTGTGTGTGTGTGTGTGTGTGTGTGTGTGTGTGTGTGTGTATATGTGTATGTATGAATGAGTGAGTGAGTGAGCTGTCTGCATGGTGGTGAGGTATTCCCCGAGACCAGCAACTTTGCCAGCCCTATCGCCGATAGAACATTTATGCGACCATCTCGGTCGTTAGCTCTATCTCTGCGCTAGTATCCAGGATACGTAGGACCAGTTAGAAGAGTTGTGGGTCAGCTTGCCTCAGGAAATGATACAGCGGTTTTTTTGACACCGATACTAATCAAATCAGCGCACGCAGCCATTCCAGAGGGAGTGCAACGTCATACTGACAAGTGGACTCATACTTCCAAGTTATTTGTAAATTTGCCTGGCTCCTCTAATCATTGAAATAAAGTTACATACTCTTTCAACCTGTGAATTTTCATTGCGTTTCCTCCTCCCCTTCTGAGGTTTTCGCTTTTTCTTTCAAAAAAATGGCTCGGAGCACTATGGGACTCAACTGCTGAGGTCATTAGTCCCCTAGAACTTAGAACTAGTTAAACCTAACTAACCTAAGGACATCACAAACATCCATGCCCGAGGCAGGATTCGAACCTGCGACCGTAGCGGTCTTGCGGTTCCAGACTGCAGCGCCTTTAACCGCACGGCCACTTCGGCCGGCGCTTTTTCTTTCAAGCGGTGTACATGATGAACAAGGTTGGTACACTTTAATCAAAAGTACAGTTCTATTCATCAAAAGTACCAGCTTAAGGCTCGTAATAAATTAAAGACACGCTTCAGCACAAGTCAACAAAGTACCGACTGGAGCGACAAGACAAGTTGCGGCCAGACAGTCGGCGAGAGGGTGCAGTTCAGGAAGTAGCGGCACGGTGGCAATGATATAACAATGGAAGCCGTGCGGCTGAGTCTTTCCGAAACCTGTAGGTGGGTCATGTGCTGAGGCGTCATTTTAGTTCGTCAGCTGATCGCGACCTCTTGGCGCACTGTATCCTAACTTTCGTGGTTGCCACCATGGACGCGTTTGGAAACTCATTTCGGAATTTTCGCGTACTCTACCAGTTTTTGCAATGAATAAGCTTTATATTTAGAGTTGTTAGGCGTGCTCAAAAGTTGGGACACGGAGTCTGTTTCATAATGTGGACCAAAATCCAAGATCTGACAGATTCAGTAACTTCCGCAGCATATGTCACCCAGTACATTATGTTTAGGAGGATGTCACATTAGAAACGACTGCAAGACCAGTTGCTCTAAGATTGTACAATACTACAACTAATGCACACATTTGGTACACAAACCATTTACCAAACTGAGCAGAAATAGCACATTATCCGACAGCGCTGTTTTCTACTGGAAACTATCGTTTGTGGAAGAAAGAAAGGAAATCCAAAATGTTATATGGAAACAATTTTATAATGTTAGTAACCTGAAGAACGCCATACATATTTGTAAATGCAGAAGAAATATTTAAACGCGAAAATATTGCAATGTCATATTACAGCATAAATGTCAAGCTCCTAATAGTTGCCACATTGTTAATACGTTTTGTAGAATTAACCTTACCCAGTGTTGTGAAGTTGGAGTGATCAAGGAAAAATTATCTTGGAAAAACAACATTTCAGGTAGTCTTTAGAACAATTCACACTCTTGTCACATATTTGGGTTTGAGAGAAAGGAAAGATTAAGTTTCAACGTCCTGTTGACGATAAGATCATTAGAGAAGGACTAGATTATGACTGTCAGAAAGACAAAATAAGAAACATCAAACTGGGTACGCGACTATCGACGCGCTGTACTTTTTTTCATGCACTGAGCAATAGCTTGCAGAGAATGTACACAGATCTAAGAGCCTTCTCGTCTCGAAAACGCTGAGTCATTATTGAGCTACTCTTAGGCAATAAGTGCGTGAAATGACATCAGTGTGGCGAGTGCAACAGCTAATCCAAGCCTCAGCCAGCTGCGCATAGAGGCAGTTAGTGCAGCCCGGGTGAAACTGTAGACCGGACCGCGAATGTGGGTCGCGTTGCAACACGACTGCGCCTGTCCGGTCGGCGGCAACATACGGCACATCCATACCTGTAGGCTTTGATGCATCATGATCGTGCCGTCGTCACAAATCCTAACACATACTAGAGTCGCAAATTTATCGGTGCAGGATACGTGATCAATGACTGAAAACAATTAACACCTATTACGAAGTGTGCTGGTGTGAAAATCATTGATGTACAAATGGAGATGGCGTAAGTTTGAGTGTCGCTTTACTGCAACATAAGATCTATAATAATGTATGTTGGAGAAGAGCTGTGAATTTCTTCCAGATATTGTTTCCTGAGATCCAACACTCAGTTATCGATCGAAGTATTCTGAAATATCTGAATTATAGATTGTTAATATGGTAATAAGAGATAACAGTAACTGTAAGAAGGTGATTATACCACATTAAAAACTTCATTTGTTGTATCTACTTGGTTTCGAAGTGGTACAACTCTTGTCATTAATTCCTCCCACGGTTCTGAATGAGTCGGAGACAATACGTTCGCGTAAAATAATTTGCTTGCGTAAATTGAAAAACAAAACGCTGCAGAACATTTCACGGCAGTCTGAAAGCACCTCATTAGTTGCTTGGCTAATAGTTCCGCACTTAACATAAATATCTTTTAGCTTCAACACATTTCTTCCCTTGACCTATGTACGTTTGCAGCTGCAACACAAAACTCAAGGTGCAACTGCGTTCAAGGAGAGCCATTACATTCGTACACAGCTCATCGTATTCTCCTCACACAGCTTATGACGCAAGAGACTACCCAGAGAAAAACGAAGAGGACTTCTGGAGCTCGAGCAGGAGATGACACTGGTCAGAAGAGGCGCTTTACTGTGCCGGTAATTTACTTCGCTCAAGCAGTTTAGCAGCATTGGACGGATTACCCTCCCCTGTAGACAACCTTATGCTTGACTATGACTATTTCCTGATAGCATTATGATTATTACTCCTGTCACAAGCGTTGCTAATACTGATAATACTGTTAAATGTAAAATATACATAGTACAATGATCAAGTAAGTGAGTAAGTATGCATACACGGTGAAGATTCTCAGAGTGTCATCGGCAAGAAACGGGCATCTCTTATTGCGCTGTCTACTTTCTACGGAAGTTGCTCCTTGGTACAGGACAGTGGACAACATGTACTCTTTCACTGATGTTTAGTGGACTGTTCATTTCTGCAGTTCTTTGGCTCATACTCCCGTAGTTAGAGTATTCTCTCCTTAGACGTGTATTCTTACTGAAAGTAGAAACAGCAGCTAAACGCAGTTAATTGCTTTACTTCTTAATAAATAGCACCTTTACAGGTTTAAATCTGACTGGTTCACCTTCAGACGGCTGCCCACATACGTTTTATGTCATTTACTTAGTGCTGACTACAAAGGTCATCGGTCCCAATGTGTGGCGATAGTTTCTTAGCGTGGTTGTGATCTTTAACAATAACTGTTATTAGAAAAATTATAAAATAAAAACTAATTTTTTGTCTGCGGCTTCGTCCGCGTGTATGTATACAGGCTGACATAAATGTTAGCTCGCTGCATTAGCCATTCTTGCGACCCTGTTAAAGCATTCGACAACACGCATGAGAGATTACGCTCCATACTTTTAAAATATTCCAAGTCAACTTAATACGGGAAAGAAATATCACCAGATCGTTCTAGAATGTTTTTACGCCATCCTTTCTCATTCCTGCCACACTCCTAGTTGTAGTAGGGGTATCTTATTCTCACAGTGTTCTTATAACATATTAAGAGTCACATATACACCAGATTTTGTTGAAATCGCTCCAGGAGTTGCTGAGTCATGCTTTTATGTCACTTTTTCATTCCCACTCTAGCCATAGGGATACCGGAGACGTCCTATTACGTCCTATTGTCACAGTGAGTTTTTCCAGTGATACGTGTACCAAGTGTGGTAGAAATTGCTTCAGTCGTCAGAGAGATACGCCGATACGTCACTGTACTTGCTCACGCCAATAGACACACCCCACACCAAGGGGTAGAACTTTATAGCCGCTGTCATCAATACGCCTAGCGCTCCAGAAAATTATGAATTCGATACTAATATGGGTCGTTATCTAATATTTTTACAGGCCACGGCTTTTCTCACCCACACGCACCCGTAGTGTTGAAAGAGGTATAGTTCCCGCACATTAGTTCTATACGAATAATGACTCATGTATATACAAAATTTGGTTGAAACTTTCTCACGTTGCTGAGTTATACTGCAATGTCTTACCCTTTTCACCCACAACCCTGTTGGAAGTAGGTGGTTTCAACTCAGTAAAGTTTCATCGCTAGCGGATGAATGGTATAGAAAAGCATAGAAGACGAACAAAAGGAATAATGTTCACCTTTATGTATTAAGTGACGGGCTGAAGCACTACAATTGTGCACAAGCGTCATACGATCGAAGTATCAAGGTGTGACTGTGAATCTCTGTGCAGTTTTACTCTCCAGTGTCCATTCTCTCTCCTGTTTTCCCTAGCTGTACTAGACCTATCGCTGACATCAGTCCTGCTAACACGATTCAGGATTTACGATGTAAGTAGCACATGTAAAGTAGGTTACCACCCCCACCACCACCATCAGCCTGTGCATTACGATCTTGAGCTACACGCATCCGTCGCTGCTCCTTTACGTTTTCTGCTCTGACCTACCATCTTCCATTTTGTTGTAGCGCAGTCATTTCTTATTTCGTAAAATCTAGCAAAGGAATCACTTCATACATGTACCACCCTTTCAACGGGGTACAGGTCCAACCCACCTCATTTTAGTCTTCGCTGCAATCATATATACGTCACCGACTCGTATCCTGATCTGCTTGTTCGTTATTCTAAGTCCATGTCTCACTGCAATATGTCAAAAAGATCACAAACATCCCTTACCTATAGAAAAATTAGTTTTCAATTCCCTGTTTAATTTATCAAAAGCACTCCTTGCCAGTTTTACTCTTCTGTTTATTTTTCTGTTCATCTAGGCATCGTCTTAAACTGCACTAAATACTCGTATTAACAAATTTTCGTTTTGTTCTGTGACTTCATACTTTTTTCTTCACAATATGTCGCTTCTACATTATTTAGTATAATTGTAATTGATTTCCAAGCTTACTTTCAAACTTGTTCTATGATTATTGCTGAAGTTCTATCTTCACAAGAGGCAAATTATAAAATATCATCAGAAAAATGTAAATATTTCAGGATGCTTCAATGACGCGAACACCTACTTCGCTTTCCCCAGTTTCGAAATTTGATAATTTTTTTCTAGGACTTCCTAGAATTTCCGCCTCCATTGTTATTTAAATACTCACCTATCTTATTATTATGTGTCAAAAAACTCTGTAGTTCTAACGATAAATAAACTAATATTTTTAAAGTAAAGTGGTCAGCGTGTCTGGCTGCTACACGAAGGACGTGGGTTCTATTCCCGGCACTGCCACGGACTTTACCTTGGTCTCAGGGCTGGTCCGGGGTGTACTCAGACTCTCGAGGCGGGATGAGGAGCTACTTGAATGAGAAGTAAGACTCTAAAGGATCAAGGAACTTGACCACAGAGCGGTGCGCTGACCTCACGCCTCTCCATACCACACCCAATGACTTCACTAGAAGAGGATGACATGGCGGTCGGTAGGTTCCGATTCGCCCACCAAAGCCATAAATGGCGCTCTGATTATTTAGTATAAACTATTTTATATGGAATCGCCTTGTAGTATTTTCATTCCAGTACTGGACTTCCCATTATCCTACATATGTAGCGAGTTCAGAAAGTAAGTTACACATATACTCCCTCGCTAAGACCACTGCGCAACAAGAGCGGCGCATTATTATTATATTTGCATTATCAGACTTAGTTTCGCAGCGGCACGTATAACAGGAGCAGAATGTGAGACTGAAATGGAGCTATAAGTGGAAACGTACTCCCAAAGTTCAAGTAGGCTGGACAGTATTCTTCTTGTGGGCAAGACGAATGTCACGTCCAGCCACAGTAAAATACTGCCAACAATTTGACTAAGACCGCATAGATGTTGATGAGATGGGGTACACCAGATCTTGCACTATTTGATTTCCATGTTTTCGGCAAACTGAAAGAACATCTGGGGGGAGAGAAAGGTTTTCCGACGATGCGGATGTTTACACGTCAGTTCTCGAATGGCTTTGTGATCGTTGATGAAAGAGTGGTAGAATGTTCATACCGTTGTTCGCGGAGACCTGGCAACTATGTTGAAAAATAATGCTATGAAACATATGTCGCTACGGTCGCAGGTTCGAATCCTGCCTCGGGCATGGATGTGTGTGATGTCCTTAGGTTAGTTAGGTTTAAGTAGTTCTAAGTTCTAGGGGACTGATGACCTTAGAAGTTAAGTCCCATAGTGCTCAGAGCCATTTGAACCATTTGAAACATATGTGTCACTTTGAAGTGTAGTGCAGCATTCAGTAATAGTTACTTGGCCTGCCATCATAATGTGTAATTTGCTTTCTGAAATTTTCTCGTGATTTTTCCTTAGACGTGCTGTAGTGGCCGTCGTTCACTGTACAGCGTAAGTACTGCAAATTTTACTTGGTTAGATGGCCGTGGGGCGATGTCGTATATACCGCACACGATAATGGCAGCGTTCTAGCGAAACGTTTCAAATTTTTATGGTGTGATATGACCAAATCAGATTAAACGTTTATCTCATCAGCTAAGCTCTTAATGTCAGTGATGGCTCCAGGCTATGTCGCATTTGATGTTGATGAGCTGCCGTTTGTAATGGAGCTCGTGGCTAGAATTTGTGTCCTGGAGCCAGCCTGGAAGACCTGGCGCCAGGCATCAGCGTCCGTGGCCCGCGTTATGTAAGCACTCCCGGGTAAACGTTACGCAGTAAATACACTCACGAAACAGCCTGCGACCCACGCTTAGGAGCTTGGGCCGCTCTCTGCGGTATTACAACACTCAGCGGTGAAAGACCCTCCTCTCGTCCACATTTCTGGACAAGTGTGGCCGAAACATACCTATTTCCAGACGACTACGTGGTAGGACTAAAGACTTAATTGAGGACAAAGTTGCTGCTCTCTTGTCGAGTCCGAGACTCAGTACGAAGGTAGCAGTGATTTATGACGTCAGCGGAGTTGTAACTTGGAGAATGTCAGCAAGTAGATTAGATCAAAGGAGAGGTTTTATCCTTATCAAACTGTTGACACAGTTTTTGAGACCTGGTTTACGTAGCATCCGGAAAACTTGCTGTCCCTGCTACTTCACGTACGTACTAAGTTACAGCGCAGCATTAAATGGGTCTTTTGCTGTCAGCCTCAGACGAAAAGACGAGAGTACCACTATCTGGGTACAAAATGTTCAGAATTGTGCAGTTATGACATATTATGGGAAATTCGCTATAGAGGCAACACGTATTTATTGCCCAGAACCGTGCAATAAGGATAGTACGTGGTGTCCTCTCTAGAATATCTTGAACAGCTGTTTAAACAGTTGGGCACACTGACAATAGCCCCATAGTTCATATACTCCCTTATGAAGTTTCTTGTCAACAGTCACAATTTGGAAACAACAGTAACACTCGTAAATACATAAGTAATACTAAAAGGAGAAATGATTACACTGTCCATTATCTGGCTTTAGTGTTCCACAAAAGGAAGTAAGGTATTTAGCCACATAAATCTGGGACCCACTGATATAAAGAATTTAATATGTAATAAAATTAATTCAAATAGAAACTGAAATCACATCTGCTGGACGACTCCCCCTACTCCATAGAAGAATTTCTGAATGTGTAGTTGTTACCATGTTTTACCCCGAGGAAATGTATTATAACTGTAAAACTGAGTGATTCCATACGATAGCGATAGGTCACAATTATGATCCATTGATCATGCAAGTGACTAGCTAACCAGCTAGCTAGCTAGCTACATACCTACCTGACTGACTAACTGACTAACCCACCAAATAACAATAACCCACCTGTATCAGAGGATATGTACACGAAGATTTAGCTTTGCAACTGTCGTCGTAGCTTCTTTTTAGAGGGGGGAGAGAGAGAGAGGGAGGGAGGGAGGGAGGGAGGGAGGAGGAGAGCAACAACATTCGTTGCGTATATTTACGTCTGTACTAACCAGGCCACCTCGCGGTGTGTGGCGGAGGGCACTTTGTGTACCACTATATCTCCACCGCTTTCCTTAACCAGTTGCGAACAGTTCGAGGGAAGAACGATTGCCGGTAAGCTTCCGTGTGTGCTCGCGTCTCTCTAGCTTTATTATCGCGATCTTTCCGAGACGTGTGCGTAGCAGGAAGCAATATACACTCCTGGAAATGGAAAAAAGAACACATTGACACCGGTGTGTCAGACCCACCATACTTGCTCCGGACACTGCGAGAGGGCTGTACAAGCAATGATCACACGCACGGCACAGCGGACACACCAGGAACCGCGGTGTTGGCCGTCGAATGGCGCTAGCTGCGCAGCATTTGTGCACCGCCGCCGTCAGTGTCAGCCAGTTTGCCGTGGCATACGGAGCTCCATCGCAGTCTTTAACACTGGTAGCATGCCGCGACAGCGTGGACGTGAACCGTATGTGCAGTTGACGGACTTTGAGCGAGGGCGTATAGTGGGCATGCGGGAGGCCGGGTGGACGTACCGCCGAATTGCTCAACACGTGGGGCGTGAGGTCTCCACAGTACATCGATGGTGTCGCCAGTGGTCGGCGGAAGGTGCACGTGCCCGTCGACCTGGGACCGGACCGCAGCGACGCACGGATGCACGCCAAGACCGTAGGATCGTACGCAGTGCCGTAGGGGACCGCACCGCCACTTCCCAGCAAATTAGGGACACTGTTGCTCCTGGGGTATCGGCGAGGACCATTCGCAACCGTCTCCATGAAGCTGGGCTACGGTCCCGCACACCGTTAGGCCGTCTTCCGCTCACGCCCCAACATCGTGCAGCCCGC
This sequence comes from Schistocerca nitens, assembly GCF_023898315.1. Classification (NCBI taxonomy): domain Eukaryota; kingdom Metazoa; phylum Arthropoda; class Insecta; order Orthoptera; family Acrididae; genus Schistocerca; species Schistocerca nitens. Next base: position 346,969,620 of record NC_064621.1, on the reverse strand, counting down.
CTCCAGTGGTGTCGCGACAGGCGTGAATGGAGGGACGAATGGAGACGTGTCGTCTTCAGCGATGAGAGTCGCTTCTGCCTTGGTGCCAATGATGGTCGTATGCGTGTTTGGCGCCGTGCAGGTGAGCGCCACAATCAGGACTGCATACGACCAAGGCACACAGGGCCAACAGCCGGCATCATGGTGTGGGGAGCGATCTCCTACACTGGCCGTACACCACTGGTGATCGTCGAGGGGACACTGAATAGTGCACGGTACATCCAAACCGTCATCGAACCCATCGTTCTACCATTCCTAGACCGGCAAGGGAACTTGCTGTTCTAACAGGACAATGCACGTCCACATGTATCCCCGTGCCACCCAACGTGCTCTAGAAGGTGTAAGTCAACTACCCTGGCCAGCAAGATCTCCGGATCTGTCCCCCATTGAGCATGTTTGGGACTGGATGAAGCGTCGTCTCACGCGGTCTGCACGTCCAGCACGAACGCTGGTCCAACTGAGGCGCCAGGTGGAAATGGCATGGCAAGCCGTTCCACAGGACTACATCCAGCATCTCTACGATCGTCTCCATGGGAGAATAGCAGCCTGCATTGCTGCGAAAGGTGGATATACACTGTACTAGTGCCGACATTGTGCATGCTCTGTTGCCTGTGTCTATGTGCCTGTGGTTCTGTCAGTGTGATCATGTGATGTATCTGACCCCAGGAATGTGTCAATAAAGTTTCCCCTTCCTGGGACAATGAATTCACGGTGTTCTTATTTCAATTTCCAGGAGTGTATTTGTTGACTCTTCTAGGAACGTACGAATGGTTCAAATGGCTCTGAGCACTATGAGACTTAACATCTGAGGACATCACTCCCCTAGAACTTAGAACTACTTGAACCTAACTAACCTAAGGACATCACACACTTCCATACTCGAGGCAGGATTCGAACCTGCGACCGCAGCGGTCGCGCGGGTCCAGACTGAAGCGCCTAGAACCGCTCGGTCACTCGGGCCGGCAGGAACGTACGCTCTCTGAACATTTACAATAAACCATACCGGAATCCAGAACGCCGTTCTTGCAGTGTCTGTTACAGGAGTTGTTGTCAAACTCCGTGACACTTTCGTGCTTACTGTAACGAAACGCGCCGCTCTTTTTTGGATCTTCTCTATTTCCTCTATCAGTCCTATGTGGTACGGATCCCATACTGACGAGTAATATTCAAGTAGTGGTCGAATGAGTGTTTTGAAAGCTACTTCCTTTGTTGATGGACTAGTGACTGTTTTACAATCGTGTAATCTTACAATAAAGGGTCTTTCTGTTGTATATTCGCAACTGTTACAATTGTCTATGCTGAGGATCAATTGCCAATCTCTACACTAAGCGTCGATCTCTGCAGGTCTTCCTGCATTTTGCTATAGTTTTCTAGCTTCGGGAATTCTCTGATTACTACAGAATCATCCGCGAAAAGTCTTACGGATTTTCAACGTTATCCAGTCTCATTTATATGATTGTGAAACTTAAAGGTCCTACAACACTCGCCTCGGGCACTTCTCTCCATACAGAATGACATGCTGTGTTCTTTTCGATAGAAATTCTTCAATCCCATCACACATTTGGGCTGATACTCCGTGCATTCGCATTGCAGAACTGTATCAAATACCTTCCGGAAGTCCAGAAACACGGCATCTACCTGGGAACCTGTATCTAGTCCTTTCTAGGTTTCGTGGGGGAACAGAGCGAGCTGGGTTTCACAAGATCGTCGTTTTCTGAACCCACATTGGTTCCTACAGTAGGAGATTTTCGGCGTTCAGAAATGTCCTAATACAGAAGCATAGAACGTCTTCCAAAATTCCTCAACTGACCGACGTCAGAGATACAGGCCTAGCTTTGTGCATTCGATCAAAAGCCTCTTCGCTGGAATTGTTTATGTCTTACATGCGTTCGTAGCAGTCAGTATGTGTGCAGTGAACTGTGAACCACCCTTCATCCTGACTAGATCACATACGAAGTGCCTGGCTTTCACGTTTCATTGTGCCAACTCATCATTTCATCCCCATCGACGCTCAAGTCGCCGAAGTGGCGTCAAATCGAAAGACTTGCACCAGGCGAGCGGTCTACCCGACGGGAGGCCCTCGTCACACGACATTTCATTTCATTGTGCCAACGCAGCCTTTGTCTATCTGTGCCAACGAGCTCACTTTCGCTGAACAGACTGATACGTGACATATGTGAGATAATTACATGGTAGCAAAACAGATCGTTTTTCATAATGGCTTCCGACGTGGTGTTTGATACCAGCATGCCGTCCTATCAACGGAATCAGATTTGATACCTCTGAATTTACATTTTTGAGGGCCAAGAGTGGTGACAGATACCGTGTTTGATATCGACATCATTTTCCCTTTTCTTATTCCACTTGCGAATCATGGGAGAGGAAAACAATTGTCTGGGTGCTAATACTGTTCCCCTAACTTATAATTATATGAAAGTGATAGATAAACTAATATGACAATGACTGAAATACATTCTTAGAGAGGTCCTCGCCCGAGACTTTAAAGCATGCCTTCGACATTATTAACGGAGCGTTTCTCGTACATTTTTGCCTAGGATTTAGTTAGACATGAGTGTAAGACTCGCTGTCGGATCTGACAAACACGTCACGCAGTGATTCTCTGCCTTGAGTCAGTACAGTTTCTTTAGTCATTCCAGCTGCATGGGCATTAAGCACATACAGCAATTTCGAGAATATATTGCTTTATCGACTTGTAATATAATCTCCTAGCAAACCTCATATCCTCAAAATCCTCCCAGTCACCAACAGCACATTTCATTGAAGTCTCTCAGGTCGATCACCACCACGACCACCACAAAACCGTAGTAACACATTGTATTGTATTGTATGGTATGTTAACCGGGGGCCTGGAAACGACAGAGAGGCTCCGTCCTCGCCGCAGCCGCAGTGGTCCACAACCCCACGACGACTACCGCAGTCCACTTCACCCCTCCGCCGCCCCACACCGAACCCAGGGTTATTGTGCGGTTCGGCCCCCGGTGGACCCCCCACCCCCTCCAGGGAACTTCTCACACCAGACGAGTGTAACCCCTGTGTTTCCGTGGTAGAGTAATGGCGGTGTACGCGTACGTGGAGAACCTGTTTGCGCAGCAATCGCCGCCATTGTGTAGCTGAGGCGAAATAAGGAGAACCAGCCCGCATTCCCCGAGGCAGATGGAAAACCGCCTAAAAACCATCCACAGACTGGCAGGCTCACCGGACCTCAACACAAGTCCGCCGGGCGGATTCGTGCCGGAGACCAGTTAGAGACATTTAACTTCTCTGCGTGCTCGATGTAACTTTTTCATGAATCTTCCGACTTGTGTGGGTCTCTTTTATTTTACCCACTATGTAGTTATTCTTCTTCAGATATTCCTTTACTCCCCGATGCTGCTGAAAACCTCTTCATTTATTGTTTTGCAACAACCTTCTGTCAAATAATTTCTTAAAATACTCGATTCCCTTCTCTTCCGATTTTCCCCATCTTAACGCTACATTTGCTTTAGTTTACTGTAGACGCTTCACCAAAAACAAGTTTTATGCCTTTTGAGTTTTGTAAGAATTTTCTCGCGTAGCACCCTGTCTGTAAACAAAGTAGTTGAGGAGCAATGTTTGAGAGCTATTGACATCACCTACTGTGTGAGGTCCTACACTCAGGACACGATTTATAAACTGACGTGTGACTTCTGCTATGTAGACTTACTGGCGACATTCATTAAACACAATCTTTATTCGCTGTTATTGGTATAGCCAGTGGAACAGTAGATACGTAAATCGGCACTAAATGAATATTCTGCTTAGCAAGGCTCACCTGAGAATTCCAGTGGTTACGAATTATGGCGTCTGAAAGAGGCCATGATAAACAGTTCGTCTCTGTAGGCAGCAGACCGTGAAATATGACGTAATCTGGGACTACAGGCATCTTGTTTGAATATTGCGATGACAGACTACAGAGATTTATCTTGATTATTGCACAGTCATACGGGGCCCTGCTTTTTCTATATACATCTGAGTGTGCTGCTCCATGGATTGAATGCCCGTACACTCATGAGCCTAAACATTGTGACCACTGCCGAGAATTCTTCCGGGTTGTATGGCCATGGTCCATGGAACTCTCCTATCCCTGACGTTTCGTCCAAAACTACGTTGGACATTTTCGGAGGTGCTCCTGGTTGTGCTGAGTCTTGCCGACTGACGAGTTGGACGTCGAAGAACGGCCTAAATACGGTGGAAAGTGGACGTGGTCTGGTTTTCACGTGAGAGCAGAGATGAACCTTGTCACGGATTAAATGTAACTCTCGATCATAGTACGTCAAAGATAAAAACTTCTCATCGATTTTGTAGCGCCACTGTTCATATATCGCTGAGTTTCTCAGCTTCTTATTTCTGTTAAAATTATCACCATGTTTATATATTTCGATGGTTTCTGTATGTAGTCGTGGATAATAGTTTGTCGTAGTACATAAAGCTTCAGTTTCCGCAAATTTCACTACGTGATCACCAGACTGAAGAGGAGCTATGAAACTCAGCGATATATGGACAGTGGCGCTACAGAATCGATGAGAAGTTTTTATCTTCGACGTACTATGATCGAGAGTTACATTTAATCCGTGACAAGGTTCATCTCTGCTCTCACGTGAAATCCAGACCACGTCCACTTTCCACCGTATTTAGGCTGTTCTTCGACGTCCAGCTCGTCAATCGGCAAGACTCAGCACAACCATGAGCACCTCCGAAGATGTCCAACGTAGCTTTGGACGAAACGTCAGGGATAGAAGAGTTCCATGGACCACGGCCATACAACCCGGAAGAATTCTCGGCAGCTGAAACATCCAGTCGTGAAAGCCTTAATTGTATGATTGTGACCACTGCCTACCACCGAATACAAAGTCACCTGGTGGCGTTGGGGCCACGTAGCGCGCTACGGGAAATATATGAGTAGGAGGAATGGGGACATCCTATGGGCGGCCTATGGGGAAAATCCTCTGACATAAGCAACCTTTTACAAAGGGAACATTGCAATGGCTAGATGCCTGGGACCAAGCGTCTCAGAAACGGCGATGCTGTTCGGCTTTTTGCGCGCTCCTGTCGTGAGCATCTATAGAAACTGGACGAAGGTCGATGAAACCACGAGCAGGCAACAAGGTGTTGGACGTCCAGTCCTCATAACAGAACGTGTAGGTCGGAGGCTAGGCTGCTCTGTAAAGCAGAGTCTGCGGCATATCTGACGACAGAGAGCAATGCTGTTGCAGGCACAAGAGTTCCAGAGCACACTTTGCTGAACGTGGGGTTCAGCATCAGGTGACCCCTACGTGCTCCTATGTTGACAGAGTAATATCGTCAATTAAGATTGCAAAGGGCACGGGGTCATAGAGATTCGGACGTGGCTCAACGGAAACGGACCAGCTGGTCGCATGAATCACGTTTCTGGTTACACCAGGTCGATGGTCGTGTCTGCATATGCACTCACACAGCAGAACGGCAGCTCGTAACATGCGTGGATGCAGGTCAGTGGAGACAGTATTGCATTAGTGAGACATTCTGCTGAGCTTCCATGGTGTCTGTGGCAGTAACAGAGGGCACCGTTACAGCTGCGGACTGAGTGAACTTATTTGCAGACTTCCTACACCCATTCATGTTCGATGTCGCACCCAAAGGCAGTGGCACCTTTCAGCAGGATAACTGTCCGTGTTAAAAGACCAGAATCGAGCTATGATGATTAGTGAACTCAGGTCGATGCCTTGGACAAATTTGCCTGATGTGAACCTGGTGGAACAATTGTGGGACACTGTCGGGTGCCAGCTACGCCCACCAATCTGTGGTCCGAAATTTACGGTAACTGTGACACCTGTTCGTAGACATCGAGAGGCACTTACCTACCATCCCACCAGAATCGCTACTGTGTTGCGTTCGAAAGGTAGACCAACACCGTGTTAAATAGATAGTCATAATATGTTGGCTTATTATTGTACTCTATAAACAGGAAACACAGATACCACCAGTTGTTAAGACAGTTCTAAGTCATTAGTGAAGCGAAATAGATTCACTCTTGGAGAATTGTTCATGATGAAGCTTCACTCACTGTACACCATTAAATTAGCATGCTGGCTTCGTCATCTCGACACTTTGGGGTATATCATCGTGATCAGCAGACCGAAATATTTAGCGTGGGACGAGTAGCTATGGAAAGTGAAATGTCCTTATGATTAGTTCCGCGTTCACCTTCACGTGTAGACTCACGCATACTGCAGATTTAAGATGTACAGAAGACTGCAATGACTGAGATCAGCATGAGCGTTACCCGCATCGTGTGACTGTCAGGTCCTCGCGCTGTTTTGCCCGAACGCGAGAGGTCGTGCTTCTCGCGTTCGACTAGCGACGTCCCACGCGCCTTGGCGCTAGCTTTACACTTTCCACGACAAGCGAAGCGTTACAGACCGTCACACTCTGCTCCTCCGTTACGCAGTTTCCTGTTCTGATTGTGTAAACAATACGGTTTCCTGCACCGGCAAAAGAAACTGCAACGAGGAGCTGTTGTCGGCCAGTCCTTGCTTTTTCACGTCCGCCTCATTACAGTTTTCACGACGTGCTTCTGAAGTTTACGTTCGTCATCTAGCCTGGGAGACTTCGTAATTGCCGCGTTGGGCCAGTGAAGCAAGTTAATTAGGGGCAAGAGTCTCCCGTCTTGCTCCATAGCTTGAAGAGCACCTCACGTCGTTCATCCACCTACGTCAATACTCGGGCGACTGCCGACCGGAAAACGTTTTACCCATCCGCTGCAGCGTCGTGACATCACCAGAGACCGTGTCTGGGACTCATCTTCTTCCATTTATTATTGTAATAAGACTGCCTTAAGTCTTTCTACTTGCTGTCTTCTCTTTCGTATCCGAAAAGAATCATGTTGCACGACAAGTAAAAGTGAAGCGCCTAGAAGAAGAGGAGGAAAGGAAATGAAACCTCACGAGTTGAGAGGCTATGTGACGTTATTTCAATGATTAAAAAAGTAGAATCAAATGTAGAAAGAATTTGGTAGTACTAGTCCACTTATCAGTATGACGTTACACCCGCTCTGCCCTGGATGCTTAAATTGACTTGGCTGGAAAGCGTGTCATAAAGCTGTTTTATCCTCTGCTGAGACAAAGTGACCCTCAGCTGTTGTAGCTGGTCTTTGATATCCTGGATATTGGCGCCAGGACAGATGTGACGTCTAAGTTGGTCCCATACATGTTCTATAAGTGAGAGATCTGGGGATCTTGATTGACGTGGCAGTAATTCAGCATCCCGCAGATAGTTCATAGATACAAGTGTGATATGCAGACACGCGTTGTCCTGTTGTAAAATGGCACGAGCTTATAGTTACTTGAGGACGCAGGATGACTGTGATGTACCGTTGTACCGTAAGAGTTACCTTAATAACCACCAGCCGTGACCAGAAGTCATACCCGATGACTCTCCATACCATGACGCCAGGTGTAACGCCGCTGTATCTCTCCAACACTTCGGAAGAATGCGACTTCTCAAGTCGCCGACGTGAGAAGCCACCTTACTGCCAATGTGGTGCCCGCCTGATGATGGCCCTCATCCTCCTAGACTGCCCAAATATGACTGATTCGAGCGAAATCTTACCTTCCTGACAAGCTACCGCATGTTCTAGTAGACGACGCCAAAGTGTCTAACCTGGTTTTATGTTTCGCCCTTGAAGATTGTCTTACTCGTCTCCGTGGCCTCATTGACCGCCTGAAGGGTTTGAGGAGCACCTGTAGCCTGCTCTGGCCCAGGGGACCCACGGCGGCCCTTGCTTGTCGGTCTGGTCTCGTCCCTACCCTTCCCAACATTTTATTGTCCTCATTATTTTATGTTTACCGTTTTTAATGGTTTGTTTTTCCCAAAATTTTGTCATCTTGTTTGTGATACTCGTTTCCTCGAGGTAACAGACGATGAGGTAGCGCTGGTTGGATGCAGAGGGTGCATCTCCCACCGCATCCCATGCCGCAGTGACCACCAACTGCATTCTGGGCAAAGCAGTTCGCCCACCTTACCCCCTCTCATTCCCCTCCTACTTCTCCTTGATTTTGTATCTTTCTTACTGTGTCTTGGTTACAATCGAGTTTCTCAGCATTTGCCTTTTGCATCCCTCCTCCGATGATTGTTGCTGGTTCATTACATATAGGATTCAGAGACTGATAACGTCACAGTTTGGTCCCTTTAACCAACCAAGTCACCGTCGTACTGATTGCCGATGGACATCTGGAGTAGTGCACAGCAGCTATTCATCACTGAACACAATGCGGCACCATACATCAGCTGGCCATGCCTCCCAATCAGGACACTTCTCCAAACGGAGCTTTCTCTGTAATGGTGTTAACGGCAGCCCATGCATGTTACGGTAGTTCTGTAAGTCCGGCTGCTGCTCGTCTCCGACCACTGGTGCAGTACGACACAGAATGTTTCATGGAATCCATTATTTGTTCCCAGCTGTCAAGAGGTTATGTACATCTACATCTAAATTTATACTCCGCAAGCCACCCAACGGTGTGTGGCGGAGGGCACTTTACGTGCCACTGTCATTACCTCCCTTTCCTGTTCCAGTCGCGTATGGTTCGCTGGAAGAACGACTGCCGGAAAGCCTCCGTGCGCGCTCGAATCTCTCTAATTTTACATTCGTGATCTCCTCGGGCAGTATAAGTAGGGGGAAGCAATATATTCGATACCTCATCCAGAAGCGCACCCTCTCGAAACCTGGACAGCAAGCTACACCGCGATGCAGAGCGCCTCTCTTGCCGAGTCTGCCACTTGAGTTTGCTAAACATCTCCGTAACGCTATCACGCTTACCAAATAACCCTGTGACGAAACACGCCGCTCTTCTTTGGATCTTCTCTATCTCCTCTGTCAACCCGACCTCGTACGGACCCCACACTGATGAGAAATACTCAAGAATAGGTCGGGCGAGTATTTTGTAAGTCGCCTCTTTTGTTGTGGACTACATTTTCTAAGGACTCTCCCAATGAATCTCAACCTGGCACCCGCCTTACCAACAATTAATTTTATATAATCATTCCACTTCAAATCGTTCCTTACGCATACACCCAGCTACCAGTGTTTGTTCCACTATCATATAATCATACAATAAAGGATCCTTCTTTCTATGTATTCGCAATACATTACATTTGTCTATGTTAAGGGTCAGTTGCGACTCGCTGCACCAAGTGCCTATCCGCTGCAGATCTTCTTGCATTTCGCTGCAACTTTCTAATGCTGCAACTTCTCTGTATACTACATCATCATCCGCGAAAAGTCACATGGAACTTTCGACACTGTCTACTAGGTCATTTATATGTATTGTGAAAAGCAATGGTCTCATAACACTCCGCTGTGGTACGCTAGAGGTTAAATTTAACGTCTGTAGACGTCTCTCTATTGAGAACAACATGCTGTGGTCTGTTTGCTAAAAACTCTTCAATCCAGCCACACAGCTGGTCTGATATTCCGTAGGCTCTTACTTTATCAGGCGACAGTGCGGAACTGTATCGAACGCCTTTCGGAAGTCAAAGAAAATGGCATCTACCTGGGTGCCTGTATCTAATATTTTCTGGGTCTCATGAACAAATAAAGCGAGTTGGGTCTCACACGGTCGCTGTTATAATGTGCTTTGTGCACAGTAAGGCGATCCTCGCTTGTGGTGCTCATATGTGGTAGACTGGAACCTTCACAATGACTATGCCTGCTCTGACGTTCCAATGCTGTCGAAAATCGAGCAACGGTTGCTTATGAATGTCTCATATATCTGGATATTGCACGAGTCGACCAGCTAGCCAAATGGAGACAAACAATCACGCGTCTTTTAAACTCTGTGAGGTGCTGATTAATATATCTCACACCAGTACGTAACACCACCGTGTCCTTCAAGTGGTCACTTAACACCTGACGCTGTTCACGTCGCCTTATATACTCTAGTGTACTGATAACACTAAACACGAACAACATAACACTAACGCTCTACGGTGTCGTCCTTCCTGTGACAGAGAATTACAGCTCTAATCATTTACATACTCGCCCATGGCTGACATGCAACCATGTCTTCTGGCTACTTATTTTTTAGCGAAATTTCATACGTGGAATTTCCTCTCCGACAAACTACACGCCTGCACGCAGATATGGGGCTGTGACATAATTCCAATTACATGCCGATTTATATGCCTAGCACATCAATTGCATGTACAAGGTCGACAATTCATTTTTGCAAACTGGAATTTACTTGGCTCACAAGCTGAATCTATGTAATAAGTCAGCAATATTTCGACTGTACGGTAAACAGTTATTACAGAGTCTTAATTTGATGATTTGTTGATACAAGGCACCCTAAATACATCTTGTAGTTTCCACAATGTTGGGAGAGAGGAGGATGTCTGCCTCTAAAAATTTTTCAAATACTTGTGTAGTTGGACATGTACACAAAACAGAACTAAACTTGTATACTATATTCATTCACTGATATCCACGAGTTAACGTACGAGGTCGTGCCTGGAAGTAATATCTCCGTTTTTTTTTTGTACTATAACTCCCGAAAGTTCTTGAATAAAAAAGAGTTATAAAGATTCTACATCCTTATTCTTCATATTTGTTTCTTAACATAGTCAACCTGACGACGAACACGTTTCTACTAACGACAGACCAGCTGCCGGTCGTTGTGGCCGAGAGGTTCTAGGCGCTACAGTCCGGAACCGCGCTGCTGCTACGGTCGTAGGTTCGAATCCTGCCTCGGGCATGGATGAGTGTGATGTCCTTAGCTTAGTTAGGTTTAAGTAGTTATAAGTCTAGGGGACCCATAGCTCTTACAGCCATTTGAACCACTGTCTCACATTCATCCATAGGTCGCTAAAGTTTTCAGTTTTGCCTTTTCCGTCGATTCCTCTACGAATATCATTTTGGGACCAATTTGCATAACTCCTTCCTGTTGTGTCGTTTTTGTCTTGGAGTGTAATTAACTTTTAGACAGAGAAGCTGTTGGCCTACAGTCCTGGATTATACCAGAGCAGTGAGATGATTGATTAGAACTCTCTTGTAGACAAACAAAAACGGCGTTTCCCGACTAAAAAGTGCCGGAACTGGTCCAGAAAGTTATAAGCCACTGTGTGTGGTTGATTCCCTGTGTACGTTGGCCGCTGCAGGCTGCCGCCGATATACCGACTTTAAGTAGCTGTGTGGAAGACACGTAGCCCAGAAATGCACCTTCAGCGTTACTAGCGTTCGTGCCGTGTTTTCCAACAGGACAACGCTCGCTCGACTTGTTGCCTTGGCCTGCTCCATCACCAGCTTTGTCTCCAATCGAGCACATATGGGACATCATCGGACAAAAACGCCGGCATCATCCACAAACAGCATTAACTGTCCAAGTGCAACAGGCATGGAACTCCATTCCATAAATTCCCATCCACCACCTGTACGACACAAGCATGCGCGTTTGCCTCTTTGCATTCAACATTCTGACGGTCACACCGGTTGTTAATGTACCAGCATTTCACATCTGCAGTGGCTTATCTCGCGCTTACATTAACCTGTGATCTTGCAATGTTAGTCAGTTAAACGTCTTACGTAGATAAATGTATTTCCGAAATTTCGTTACTCTGCCTCAATTATTCTTTGGTGTTGTGATTTTTTTTTCCACCGGTGTATACATATGTCGGGCCTAGTGCGTTTGCGGTAAATTATCTGGAAACCGAGTGGTCTTAGAATCGGATCTCGTTCACCTCATGTATTTTCCAGTTTTCGTTTTAACCTAGCCTTCGCCTCTAAACGATGTGAGGAATCGCCAGAAACAACAACGCTGTTCGGATTCCACGTTACTCTGTATGTCCCCTTTCCCCGGTTGGATAACTCGGCCAAAGTGGCGTGCAATAGAAAGAATTGCTCAACGCAACTGAGCCAGACGAAATTGTTGTTGATAATTACATAACTGAGTTTGTGCGGAACGCTCAGACAGGTCCTACTCGCACTTATCCGGATTTTTGTAATAAACACGACGGGCCGGGCAGGCTAGAAGCAACGCCACCTTAATCTAGTTGGCGTTGTTAGAAGCCCCCTCCCGCGTCCTCTAGCTGCGTGCACGCCCGCACGTCTGCTCCCTACGCGAGCCCCGAGGCGTCGCGGCGAGCGGCGAGCTTTCCCGTGCGTGTTTGGCGGCAGGAAGACGCATTGACTTGCAGATACGTCCAGTGAGACCCGTATGTCGCCTATCTCACTGCCGAGCGGCGTGGCCTAGCTGCCGCACCTGCTACATTTTGCCAGTGGCTCTAAACACAGGAAGCGTCGAGCTTTGCCTTTCCTAGTTGCCAGCGCTGCTGGCTGTTCGTGCTGTTCCTATTGGTAAGACGTGCTTAATACGTAACATCGCACGGCTTTTAGATATTACTCTGTTTTATCATTCAGAATATATAATTCCATTAATATTAGAATGCTGGTGCCTATATATGCCCGATACCTTCTACACCCACACCACACTTCGCAAGCCACCTAACGGTGTGTGGCAGAGGGTACTTCTTGTACAGTTAACCTCCCCTCTTGTAGTCGCGAGTGGCTCATGGGAACAATGATTGTCGTAACCCTCTGTGTTAGCTCTAATTTCTCGAATTTTCTCGTACTGCTCATGTTGTGAGGTGGGTGTGGGAGGAAGTAACATGTTGTTCAACTCTTTCCGGAAAGTACTCTCTCGAAATGTCAATAGCAAACCTCTCAGTGATGCACAACGCCTCTCCTGTAACGTGTGCCACTGGAGGATGTTGAGCATCTCCGTAACGCTCTCGCGCCGACTAAACGAGCCCGTGGCGAAACAAGCCACTCTTCGTTGGATCTTCTCTCTCTCTCTCTCTCTCTCTCTCTCTCTCTCTCTCTCTCTCTCTCTCCCTCCAGATTGTTGAACAATACGTAAGAATCGAAGAGATCCTTCTAAGCCCTTTCTGAAGTGGATGAGATACACTTCATTGAGATCCTTCTTATAAATCTGTTTGAGGGGTTGGGTTGTTTGGGGGAGGAGACCAGACAGCGAGGTCATCGGATTAGGGAAGGACGGGGAAGGAAGTCGGCCGTGCCCTTTCAAAGGAACCATCACGGCATTTGGTTCCAATGGCTCTGAGCACTATGGGACTTAACATCTGTGGTCAACAGTCCCCTAGAACTTAGAACTACTTAAACCTAACCAACCTAAGGACATCACACACATCCATGCCCGAGGCAGGATTCGAACCTGCGACCGTAGCAGTCTCGCGGTTCCGGACTGAGCGCCTAGAACCGCTAGACCACCGCGGCCGGCCCCGGCATTTGCCTGGAGCGATTTAGGGAAATCACGGAAAACCTAAATCAGGATGGCCATAAGCGGGATTGAACCGTCGTCCTCCCGAATGCGAGTCCAGTGTGCTAGCCACTGCGTCACCTCACTCGGATAAATCTAACATCTGCTTTTCCTGCTACTTGTCTTATGTACTTCAGGTCGCTTCGGATAGAATACTTCTAGACATTTTATGGTAGATACCGTGTCCCCAGTCTGTCACCAACAATGGAATTATACAGTGGAGGATTTCTTTTCGTATGCATGCGCAACATGTTACATTCATTTGCGTTCAGAGTCAACTTCCAGAGTCTGTACCATTTATCAATTCTCTGCATGATATTCTGCAAACAAATACTGTCTTCTGGCATTGCTATTTTCTTACAGACAATCGCATCTTTTTCGAACAGTCGCAGAGAGCGGCCGACACTTTCTACTTGATCATTCACATACAATGCAAATAATAACAGTACTCCGGAAATTATATTCACATTTGAAGATCCTGTTTCATTAAGAACGACGTGTTTGGTTCCGTCTGCAAGGAAGTCTCGAATCCAGTCGCCAATTTGCTCCGATGCTCAGTAAGCTTGTATGTTTCTCACTAAACGGCAGTGCGCGACGGTGTCAAATGACTTGCTGAAATCAAGGAACACGAAGTCAACCAGAATGCCGTTGTCTACTGCCCCATGGCTCTGACGGAGGAGCACAGCGCGGTGAGTTTCGCAACATCTCTGTTTGCGGCATCCATGTTGATTTTTACAGAGGAGATTTTTGTTTTCCAAAAGCGTCATAAGTCTTGAGAATAAAACGTGTTCCATAATCCTACAACAGACTGACGTCAACGCTCTAGGTCTATAATTACGTCGATCTGTGCTACAGCTCTCCTTGAAAACGGGAGTAACTTGCGCTTTTTTTCTTTCTTTTTTTTTTCCTTTTCTTCAGTCGTCAAGTACCCTTCGTTGCTCCAGTAAACTGCTTTTTCATACAAGGCATTAGGTAGTTAAGACACAACTTAGGGACAACGTTAATGAACTTACCCAAAGACTGCGTCGTGGGCCCAAAGGACAGTCAGATGCTGGTGGTACACTTCTTGAAATGGCTCTGAGCACTATGGGACTCAACTGCTGCGGTCATAAGTCCCCTAGAACTTAGAACTACTTAAACCTAACTAACCTAAGGACAGCACACAACACCCAGCCATCACGAGGCAGAGAAAATCCCTGACCCCGCCGGGAATCGAACCCGGGACCCCGGGCGTGGGAAGCGAGAACGCTACCGCACGACCACGAGATGCGGGCACACTTCTTGAGCATTTCGTGTCGTATAAGTATTTAAAGGTAGCACTAAGCATTGGTGTGAATCGATACGAACGCGCATGATCATTGTTACAGTAGGCGAATGGAAGATTTAGATTTCTTGGAAGGGTACTGGGGAGGTGCAATGCATCTATAAAGGAAATCGCATACTAGACTCTGATATAACAAATTTTAAAGAGTTTTCCCATCGTTTCGAGCACTTACCAAGTAGGCATGACGATCAATTCAGAGGCGAGATGCTTTGACGGTAAGAGGTTAGCTTATCCCATACCAAAGTGGAACAGAAACTCTGTAGCGTCAGAACACCGCTCTGCCGCACGTCCTCATCCTTCCAGGCCTTGGAGCCGACATTTCTCAAATAGCTCACGCGGTTGAGAGCACCACTATTATATTCTTCCAACCAACGTAAAATCCCCGGTGGTATCGAGGACTGAACCCGAGTTCTTCATATGGAGGCCACACAAGCTGGAGACTCAGATACGGATGCGCACTGGAAGGATATTTACTCGAAAAAAATGTTTTACGTGTCGTCAACATGGGAACTATTAGGAACTGATTATTAGTTCAACAATCGTAGGTTAGGATAGGAAGCTACGAGTCCTGCTGGAAGAATCTTGAATACAAATAATTGTACATAATGATCCGAACCACGTAAGTTATGCCAGCTTCGTACTGATAGTGACTTCGTGCAGTTGGACTGGTGGAGCATTGCCATGGCCCAGCTGTTTACAGATTATATACCGCGTCCTGAAAGCGAGCCAACGGTTACGAAACCAGAGCAAGGGAACAAAGCGTGTGGTAACAGCTCGTAACCAAGCCAAAGTAATAGGCTAGATGTAATCTCTCTCCATCCCCTTAACTTATACCGAGTGTTTAAAAAGGAAGTTTCCACATATACTTCTGAGAGGCAGGACCGGTCAAAACTAGAAGAAAAGTACCTGTGATAGTACGTCCGGCATTCGGGAGGAAGACGGTTCAGTCCCGCGTCCGGCCATCCTGATTTAGGTTTTCCGTGATTTCCCTACATCGCCTCAGGCAAATGCCGCGATGGTTCCTCTGAAAGGGCACGGCCGACCTCCTTCCCCGTCCTTCCCTGATCCTACGAGACCGATGACCCCGCAGTTTGGTCTCTTCTCACAAACAACCCAACCCAAGTACGTCCGGAAACCGATACATGTTGAAATATGGGCAAATCTCTCCTCTCTATCCCATCTGTCACGTAGGAGAGACTAGATAGTGCAGCATGTTACTGCGCATCCTGACAAATCTCTCATTTCTACTTTGCAGTGAATCATGCACTCTTTCAAACTCACCTGGCTGCATTTGGACTGCGTCACATGCAGTAGTCACACGACCTTGCAACGTCTGCGCATTGTCAATGGGTACGTCATGCACCAATGCCTTTAAATGACCCCATAGCCAGAAATCCAACGGATTCAGGTCTGGCAAACGGGGCGGCCATGCTTCCGGACCACCTCGACCAATCTGTCGCGGTGAGGCACCGTCGTATAATCCGTAGAAAGTGAGGTGATGCCCCGTCACAGTCGTTGTCTTTCTGCAAGGGTGACGTTCTCCAGTAGTTCTGGTAAATCATCGGGCAGAAATCGGTGATACACAGTTCCTGTCAATCTGTATGATAAAGGATATGGCACTAAGAGTCTTGTCACCGACAATGCCTGTCCACATATTCATACTGAATTGTTCTGATGCCCCTTAGCTATTACTCGTCACAAGTTCAAATGGTTCAAGTGGCTCTGAGCATTATGGGACTTAACTGCTGAGGTCATCAGTCCCCTAGAACTTAGAACTACTTAAACCTAACTAACCTACGGACATCACACACATCCATGCCCGAGGCAGGATTCGAACCTGCGACCGTAGCGGTCGCGCGGTTCCAGACTGAAGCGCCTAGAACTGCTCGGCCACAGCGGCCGGCACTCGTCACATTAAAACTGCCTGTAGCTCAAGAGTTATTGGTTTCCGGGCCCAAAATTATCGGAATTTTTCTTCTAGTTTCGACCAGTACTACCTCCTGCAGGAACTGGGACATTTCTTAAACACCTCGTTTACGGAAGGTTCCACATGCAACTTGGCTTCAAAGCCGGAGTAGAATTAGTCTCACTTAAAGTATACGTTTTTAATACCGGCACACATTAATCTAAAGTGAGACCATACTAAGAAACCGCGGAATCTTCCCACGTCTATCTGTTCACACCATCCTCCTACCTCTCTCTGTCCATCTCCTTCTCGCCACTCCCCCTGTCCCTCTGTCCATCTCCACTTCCCACTCTCCCTCACCATCCCCTCCTCCCCTGAGAGGGCAGTGGGTAACACACTGGACTCGCGTTCGAGAAGACGACGGTTGAAACCAGCGTCCGGCCATCCAGATTTAAGTTTCCAGTGATTTCCCTAAATCGCTCCAGGCAAATGCCGGGATGGTTCCTTTCAAAGGGCACGGCCCATTTCGTTCCCCTTTCTTGACTCAATCCGAGCTTGTGCTCCGTCTGTAATGACCTTGACGTCGACGGGACGTTAACCCAATCTTCCTTCCTTCCTCCTCGCCTCTCGCTGTGCACCTCCTCCTCCCTCTCTTTTCCGTCTATTTCCTCTTTCCCCATCTCTCTGTACATCTCCTCTGTCCGCTCTCTCTGTCCACCTCATCTCCCTCCACACTCTCCTTGTCCATTCCTCCTTCAGACTGTAGTGTTCATAAGTAAACAATCGCGTGTACTGCTACAAATTGACACCAGAAGGGCGTGTCTCTGTAGTTTTGTGAACTCGGTTCCTCGCACAGTGTGCTTCGTCCGAGAGAAAGAGGTCCCTTTTGTCAATGTGAATGGGGTAGGAATGCCAATGGTCACTCAGGCTTTTAGCCGAGGAGTCATCCGGTTTGCCCACGCACCGCACCGGTTGGCCTCATTGATGTAGCGCGAGGCATCCGGCAGCCGGGGAGACCAGAGTCCCTCTGAACGCAACCGTCGCCCCCTTTCTTTTTTTTTCTTTTTTTTTTTTAACCAACGGCCAAAGAAACCTCTATAGTTTTACGCCATCTTGAAGAATTTACGAATTAACTGATAGGTGATCACACACACTCCGTCCTTACCACTTTACAGTACTCTACTCAGGCAAGCTATATGTCGCTGCGGATGACTTGAGAAAATTATTTTTAATGCGTAACCAAGCGAATGTAGCTAATCGTCTTTTAGTAAAAGAGTTTGCAGCCCCATGCCTATTGCCTTGAACTTGTAATTGTGCAAAACCAGCGCGGAGCTGTGACTGGAACGGCAGTTTTAATTTTATTCTCTCCGTCCCTCCCTCTCTCCCTCCCTCCCTCCCTCCCTCTCTCCCTCCCTCCCTCTCTACCTCTCTCTCTCTCTCTCTCTCTCTCTCTCTCTCTCTCCCTCTCCCTCTCCCTCTCCCTCTCTCCCTCCCTCCCTCTCTACCTCTCTCTCCCTATCTCTCTCTCTCTCTCTCTCTCTCTCTCTCTCTCTCTCTCTCTCTCTGTCTCTCCCTCCCTATCTCTCTCTCTCTCTCCCTCCCTATCTCTCTCTCTCTCCCTCCCTATCTCTCTCTCTCTCCTTCCCTATCTCTCTCTCTCTCCTTCCCTATCTCTCTGTCTCTCCTTCCCTATCTCTCTCCCTCCCTATCTCTCTCTCTCTCTCTCCCCCCCCCTCCCTATCTCTCTCTCTCTCTCTCCCCCCCTCCCTATCTCTCTCTCTCTCTCTCCCCCTCCCTATCTCTCTCTCTCTCTCCCCCTCCCTATCTCACTCTCTCTCTCTCTCTCTCTCTCTCTCTCTCTCTCTCTCTCTCTCTCTCCCCCTCCCTATCTCTCTCGTGATTTCCCTAAATAGCTTCAGGCAAATGCTGGGATGGTTCCTTTGAAAGGGCACGGCCGATTTCCTTCCCCATCTTTCCCTCACCCGAGCTTGCACTCCGTCTCTAATGACCTCATTGTCGACGGGACGTTAAACACTAATATCCTCCTCCTCCTCCTATCTCTCTCTCTCTCTCTCTCTCTCTCTCTCTCTCTCTCTCTCTCTCTCCCTCCCTATATCTCTCTCTCTCCCTCCCTATCTCTCTCTCTCCCTCCCTATCTCTCTCTCTCCCTCCCTATCTCTCCCAATCTCTCTCTCTCTCTCTCCCTATCTCTCTCTCTCCCTATCTCTCTCCCTATCTCTCTCTCTCTCTCTCTCTCTCTCTCTCTCTCTCTCTCTCTCTCTCTATCTCCCCCTCCCCCTCTGTCTGTGTGTGTGGAGGGGGGAGGGAAGGGGAGATTGGGGATTGGACTGGACAGCTGGAGACTACGACCGATTTCTTAACGAAACTGGAAAGTCTCTGTGTTACACTGCAAGAAAGTTGAAATCGGTGTGCGGACTGAGGCTGAAAGAAAACAGTCCGCTAAACTTGGCACAGGTGAACAGCCACGATCTCCCTTGTAAAAAGGCCGAAAGAAGGCAACTCGGCGAAATTCCAGTGCCAGTTTAGCGCTAGGAAAAGCCATTGGCTACGCCCACAGTGGTCCATACTGCCATACTATCCTAAAAAGCTGACATCTGCCAGGAAATGAAATCAACGAATCACACTTCTGCATTTGAACTGTGTATGTGCTTCGCACTATAAATAATAAACAAAATATTCAAGATATATCGGCAAAGAAAATCTGTCTCCCACCTGGTCATCTCGGACTTTTCAAATCCGCGGTTACAGTAAAAATATTTAAACCTGAAGCAGCGTGGAAAGAGGTATCGGCTCCTCATCGATTGAGGGTATGACTTGACTGACTTGTGCTCGATGGAAAGGAAATGAATACTGTGTTATAAATTGGTATCACTAACTGATCTCCCCTTCCGCGTATTCCACTTGTCAGTGGTGTGTGGGAAGAATGATTGTTGGTAAACCTCTGTATTACGGGTACATCTAATTTCCGGAATTTTCTCGTCGTGATTATTTCGTGAGAGGTGTGTGGGAAGACGTAATATTTTGTCCGACCGTCCCCAGAAAATTTCAGTAGTAAACCTCTCCGCGATACACAACACCCCTCGTTGTTTATTGTAATAAAATCCAAGCCTTATCTTACCTTAGCTTTGTTTATTTTCAGTTTGGACTCGGTGGCGTCATTGGAGTTTTGTTAATTGAATGGCTCTGAGCACTATGGGACTCAACATCTTAGGTCATAGCCGGCCGGAGTGGCCGAGCGGTTCTGGGCGCTACAGTCTGGAACCGCGCGACCGCTACGGTCGCAGGTTCGAATCCTGCCTCGGGCATGGATGTGTGTGATGTCCTTAGGTTAGTTAGGTTTAAGTAGTTCTAAGTTCTAGGGGACTTATGACCTCAGCAGTTGAGTCCCATAGTGCTCAGAGCCATTTGAACCATTTTTTTCTTAGGTCATAAGTCCCTAGAACTTAGAACTACTTAAACCTAACTAACCTAAGGACATCACACACACCCATGCCCGAGGCAGGATTCGAACCTGCGACCGTAGCAGCCTCGCGGTTCCGGATTTTGTTAATTCCCGCTGTTGTTGCATCTGTTGCATGTCGCGTATAGCCATTGGGCGACGGCGCACAAAGTTGAAGTTTGGAACAGTTATGTTGGACCACTACAGAACATATCTCAGAACACTGGATTCTACAGGTGGCGGAATCTGCAAGCACCAGCACAACGCAGTACAGTATTTTGAACCCCTTAATGCTACTCAACTTGTACCACTGCACCACTTTCCTTAGTCGTCTACTTCTTCTTCAGTTTGCCTGTAATTCCTTTTTAACATCATCCAGCAATACAGGTCCTCCATTTCTTGTCCTATCCTCTTTCTCTCAAAAATTCCTCATTGTGGGTAATAACTTCGCAATATATGTCCCAGCCAAAATGTTTTCACTGTTTCTATCATTTCCATACTTCTCTTTCCTGCCTATTCTTGGGAGTGATTGTTTGTTCTTCATTCTGTCAGTTAATTTCACTACAACCATTTCACCACAACCTCATTTCAAAAATATGAAAATATTTTTTCCTCTTTCTTTTTGATTGTCCATGATGGGCTGCCATACAGTAATACACTGCAAACAAAACACTTCGTGAATCTCTGTTTTTATCGGAATACTTTTTTCTGACAGCAAACGTTTCACCTTTCAGAAGCACTTTTACTAGTAGATAATCTACTTAATGCCTTCATAAAGCTCGCATTTTTTGCCAACACACTCTCTAAATACCTAAAAGATTTTACATGCTCCAGAATCTTTCCTTCCAACGATATTTTGGCAGACCCTTCATATTTGCTGCTACTCATCACTTCGATTTTCCTTACACTCGTCCTCACTTCATATTCTTTCCCTGATTTTTCGAAACTCCCCGTCATAAAGTAGAACTAGAAACAAGACGATTCACCTGAAACAGCCGAATAATTCATTCTTGACTTCATAGCTGTTACCGCTCAAGAAATATTCGTCATAGTTTTGTGTTAAACAGCAGCCACACGGAAAGATGCTCATCATATAACCCCAGAGAGCTGTAAATAGGGTTACCACAGCTTGCTTTTTAACTTCTGTACAACACATTCGTAAAATGAAAGTGTAAATGAGACGGGAATACCGTACCTAATGAGTGTGTGACGTTCGCCACAAGACATGCACAGGGCAGTACATTTTTCTGTGTATCCGCTGGGTCTCCGTAAACGGATTGTCAACCAGCCAAAGCCACATCCGTAGCGCTGCCTCAAACGGCAAACGCCCTCGCATCCCACGGTCGAAGACAGAAGCTGGTGGTGGTACTGTCAACGCCAGGAACGCTACTAGCAGCAGAAAAGAGATCAACAATAGATGAGAGTGGCAGCAGCTACGAGAGGATGGCGTGTTTTGCATACGGGACAGCACCTTCTGCAGAGTACCAGCTTCCCAGCTGCCTTCCTGCTGCTACACAAGGCGGTGGAAACCGGCTGGCCCGTCTGAGTTGTGATATTCAGAGTAGGCACAATGAGTCGTGGAAGTGGAACCACCGGAATTACGTAACAGCAGTCAGCTCGTCGATCAGATGTGAGCGGACTCAGAGTAAGGTACCGGGCTTAACCAGTAGACAGCCGCTGTACTAGTACCCCTCCGTCAGGTTGCGCCTGGGATTTATACCTTCTGAGACGCGTAGGCCTACTGATGTGCATGAACAGGCGATGCTCCCGTGGTTAACGTTGCTGACTTAGTCGTGGGGTCTCAGGCCTGATTCGCGGCGAGGTTCGATTTCTTTAAATTGCAAGTGAGTGTACGTGTGTTGTCCTCATTATCACTTTACCATCATCGCTGAGCAAGTCGCTGAAATGGTGATAAATAAAAAGACTTGCACCAAGCGCCAGGAAGTAACTTGTAAAACATCATTTAAATTTGCTCTTAGCACAAATTCGGATAAATAAAAGTTTGTTGCTGCAGTAGCCACCTCTGGAATAGCTGCCGCGCTGCTCAATGGTGGCCGAACGGCGTGTTCAGTACTTAAGCTGCCGTTGAACTTAGCTCACCTACTTGTAACATAACTAAAAATAGCGATCGTGGACGGATGTTGAGGGAATGTCAGCTGTTGGTCTGAGTCGAATGCACAATGTCTTGACATACCTGGCACGTAATAACTAAAGGCACACCGGCAGACGCATGTTCAAGGACGTCAATCTTATGGAAACACCTTAAAAAATTAGTTTAACGAAAAAATATGCGCGAGCAACTGCTCAGTGGCACAGAACTCCGCGAATGAAATCTGACACTGGTGCAGCACTTGTTTCAAATCGGGAAATCCCAAGCATGCACACGTGCACAGCATTCAGTCCGGTTCAAAGAGGCCATAAAGCCTGATAAGCAGTTCAATATTTTCTATGCTTGGGATTAATTTTTTAAAACAAAATTTTATCCGTTTTAATAATAAATATTCACTAAATTAAAAAGGTGACGGTGAGATTTTCATTGCCTCCCCCCCCCCCCCCATTTTAAATGATTTGGTAAGATTTTGTCGGACCCTTCCACACTCTTTTGAGTTCACGTAATTCATGGACGTCCCCTTTGTGCAGGCGGTGGTCGTCCTGAGCAATAAACATGTGCGGTGGATTACAAATGGCACAAAACGCATCCCAGAGCAGCCAGCGGCGTGTGAGAAACAGTGCCTGCTTGCCGCTGCGACAGAAGTGGCCGGAATTGGCGACTGCGCGTGTCGGCTTACACTCGCTGTGGGCCATCTCGGGCGACCTCTTTAAAGCCGACGCGGCGTGAGCGCGCGGGCTGCGAGGCGAAATGACGAACCAGTGTGGAATATGTACGGCGCCCTCAGTGCAAGGCTGTCTGTACACGAGTTACTCCGATTGACAAGGCTACAGTGAACGTAAACATCAGAACAACCTGCTTGTCACAGAGACTTACCAGCTATCCTTATTTATAGAACATGTCGTTTTTTCTGTCTGTCGACTGCTGTTTTTATTATTTCAAACTAACCTCTTTCGGGAACTGTCGCTCATATTCAGATCTGTTAAACACTACAATAATTAATGACAGTTAGGTTTTAATGCAGTGCTTACAATACCACAGAACTAAAAGAATTAGACCGAGCGAGGTGGCGCAGTGGTAAGACACTGGACTCGCATTCGGGAGGACGACGGTTCAATCCCGCGTCCGGCCATCCTGATTTAGGTTTTCCGTGATTTCCCTAAATCACTCCAGGCAAATGCCGGGATGGTTCCTCTGAAAGGGCACGGCCGACTTCCTTCCCCATCCTTCCCTACTCCGATGAGACCGATGACCACGCTGTCTGGTCTCCTTCCCCAAAAACCAACCAACCAACCTAAAAGAATTATCTGATTACCACGAAAACATTTTATAACGTACCATTTCTCGTGGTAAACGGAAGTATGAGTTGCACTGTCATTACTAAAGCCAAACCAGTATGCATTAGTTTTGTATTAAAATTATGAGAAAAAGTGTAAAGAGTCCGTAGTGTTAATGAGTACCTTCTACACGCTCTAACGGATTTAAAAATACACTCTTGGCATAGTTCATACATGAAACGCCCCATAGCATTAAACATAAAACATTACAAAGGATTTTCTAGACTGACAAACATATATATATATATTTTAATATAAATGGAACCAGTTAAAGTCTTGAGACCGTATGCTGGCTTCTTTCCCATTAAATCATCATAGAGGGAGCTGCGTAACCGCCAGACCGAAAGTAGCACCACGCTGAGATTTATTCCGCCGAGTGACAAGGGAACGTCAGTACAGGAATAACACGCCAGGGGCTCTGCAGGAGACTCAGTTGTCAAGATCTGTACAGGAGAGATAAAGTCACGCTCCCATGGTCCGTTACGCTGGTAGCCATCTTGCGTCTTTACTTGTCTGGAGTAGACAGTGTTTGTTTACAGTTTTCGTTAATGAGAGTATATTTATGAAGCTGGAAACTTCGAATTCGGTATTATGCTGCGTC
Source organism: Schistocerca nitens (assembly GCF_023898315.1). Lineage (NCBI taxonomy): Eukaryota > Metazoa > Arthropoda > Insecta > Orthoptera > Acrididae > Schistocerca > Schistocerca nitens. The sequence continues at coordinate 346,945,497 of NC_064621.1, read as the reverse complement.
GAATAGTACCAGCAACTCGGCGAAAGGAATCACGATATTTAGATTTACTACGAAAATAGTCGGAGAGCGAAGTGGCTAGAGCCCAGTAGTAGAGACAAGTGGATACGAAGTATATGTCCCAAGTTTTGTTGGATGAGTGATTAATCAAATTACAGTTAAAACGTTTATTGCTATGGAGTGTAAGTTTGCATGATTCGTTTCAGTTTCACTCTGAGAACTCGCAATTCGAGATGAACTGAAGTGATGGTAGTAAGCCGTTAAAATGGAACCCAGTGTAATGAAAAAAGACACCAGTATTTGGAAATTGTAGTGTAAGTCTTTTCCTGTTCCACATAATTTGAAAGACAAGTTGAAACTTAAATAATTTAAAACATCGTCAGGACTGAATGAAATACCCTTATTATGGGGAATAGCAGACTGTTGCCAGTTTTTGGCTAAATGTGTAGGCAACAAATGGTACTCTTCATGCAAAAGAAAATCTTCTGTTTATTACATTGACAATATTGTTGGTTCTAGGTTCCCTGAAATCTGTAAGTGGAGCTTTAATTTTGTAAGTTGTCCTTCTCCGTCTCCCATTAATTAGCCTCGGTAGTATGAGCTAAAAAAAAAAAAAAAAACACAACATTGTAATGCTACATTTATGGTGCTGATGTTGTCAGTATGTTTCCGCCGTTTGTATTAAATGTGCACTCGTTTATAAAAGGGGTCACTAAAGATGTCTCTTGTTGCTACCGAGTTACTAAATTTTTTCACAACACAACTCTCATACGACTGTGAAGTATACAGAGCACTAATCGCTGCTGTCTTAGGAAACGTCACAGCCACAGTTCGACAGTGAGGATACTGTTGAATTTTTTTACACGAAACGTGGAGGTTTGTGATTTTTCTCCCACCAAATAACTTACGTTGGCTTTGTATGATATCCGTGATTTATTTGTAGACATAGCAACGCCGTTTCCTGTTCAAAACTACCAACAAAGTGATACATACTTCCGGAAGTAAGTTAGTGCTCTGTTAACGGCATTACACTGTGTAGTCCGCTTTAGCTCTAATGTGGCGGTTCCAAAACGAACAATAGTGTTCAGACTTCTGTACAGGACGAATCAGGAAGAAAGGCACATGCTTTGAAGTGTCACAGTATTAGTGATTCTGAATAAAAAACTTCGAATGAACATTTTCCCTTTTGTTAACAGTATCCAATATACAGCTCTTGGAAAATAATGGCCGTCATTCGCATGTCCTCCTTCACAAGCGCTCGCATGCGAATTCCGGGTGGTTATAATTGAACTTTCTCTATTTAACACATTATGAAACGGTCACTAATTACTGTAGGAGGACCAAACTTAGTAGCATTAATGTCAAGGACATGGGGAAGAGAAATAATGCAGAATCAATTCAGTTGAAACACTTTCAAGGTCCGCAGCTCGTGGTCGTGCGGTAGCGTTCTCTCTTCCCGCGCCCGGGTTCCCGGGTTCGATTCCCGGCGGGGTCAGGGATTTTCTCTGCCTCGTGATGACTGAGTGTTGTGTGATGTCCTTAGGTTAGTTAGTTTTAAGTAGTTCTAAGTTCTAGGGGACTGATGACCGTAGATTTTAAGTACCGTAGTGCTCAGAGCCATTTTTGAACACTTTCAATGTGCTGCTACGGTACATCAGACCATTACATACCGGTACCATTACTGCTACAAAACGGGCTCAGTATGGCACCCATCAGTGTCCAGAAGAGTCTGAAAGTACAGGATTGCATTCTGCAAAGCAGAACGAAGCATGTCCGTCGGTATGCTGGCTTTCTCTCTTGATGTGCTGCGCTTTAGATCAGAACGTATGCGAATGTTCCCCTGGTAAAATCTGTCCTTCAGGCAGTCCCACAACCAGAAATCACAGGGAGTGAGATCAGGTGATCGTGCCGGCCAAGCATTTGGAAACGATCGGCTGATAATTCGATCGTTTCCAATTGTCTTTGGAGAAGCATGTTAAGTACGAGCGACGTGCGGTGGGGCCCCATATAGCGTGAAAACTGTTGAGTTCAATGCGTCCCTCTTCTTTGGGTGGGTATGACATGCTGGCGAGGATATCACAGTAACACCGGCCAGTGACACTGCCCGTCTTTGGTCCTTGAGCGCCAATCTGTTCAGAAAAGAATGGGCCAATGACGAACGTAGCCGTCAAGCCACACCATACGGTGACACGTTCACCATACAGAGGACTTCATGCACAGTGACTGGAAGTGAAGATCCCCACACTCAGCAGTTCTGTATGTTCACCTCACCCGTCAGAGAAAAATGAACTTCGTATGTCTATAGTGTTGTCGAGGCCCAGCCCTCGTCAACTTCAATACTTCCGAGAAAGTGGAGAGCGAAGTCAACACTTCGTTGTGCGTCCTGTGTTGCTGTGGATCTTGTACGGATACCATTTGAGAATGGATCGAAGAACCTCTCACACAGTGAACCACGGGATGCTCAACTGTAGTGACACGGTACACGCACTGCCTGACGATCGGGAATTGCGCACAACGTTGTCTGCCACAGCAACAGCGATTACAACAAGCAACTGTGGAGCAACCGGTCGTCGGCCTCTTCCCGGAGCGACGTCCAGTTCTCCAGTTGATTGGAACTTCATCATTATGCTCAGCACAGCAGGCGGAGAAAGATGACCCTTTCATAATCCTTTCATCCGGCAATATTCTCGAGGCGCAGCTGCAGCATTACTGTTGTTTTGATAACAGAGCTTCACCTATAATGCCCTGCTCCTTTTATCCAAGCTCATGTTGACACGTCAACTGGTGCACTGAGGCTGGTCAGGTGTGTGAGACTACGAATGACGATGACTGATCACGGCACGCGGTGGCCATAATTGGGACTGGACGGTGGCGCTGTGATGCATGGGGAAATCATGCACCCCATACTCTGGACATTACTCTACCGACTTTGGTATCCGTACGGTAATTACTTTCCGTGTCATAGCGTATTAAATACGGAAATTTTTATTATAACCATTCGGTACAACCACAATGACATGTGGAGTTTGCTTAAGAGCTAAGACTACAAGCGCAAAGTGGACAAAAAAAAATGGTTCAAATGGCTGTGAGCACTATGGGACTTAACATCTTAGGTCATCAGTCCCCTAGAACTTAGAACTACTTAAACCTAACTATCCGAAGGACGTCACACACATCCATGCCCGAGGCAGGATTAGAACCTGCGACCGTAGCAGTCCCGCGGTTCCGGATTGCAGCGCCTAGAACCGCACGGCCACTGCGGCCGGCGCAAAGTGGACACAAAGGAGGAACTTCTACTCGTATTTTACATGAGTGTGCTGAAGTAAAGGAGCGTACGATTGAGTTCAGTTCAGTAACACAGCAGCTGTCTACAAGAGCTGCAGATTGCGTTGCATTATATGGTGGACTTTTCGGACATACTCTACTGGCCATTAAAATTGCTACACCACTAAGATGACGTGCTACAGAAGCGAAATTTAGCCGACAGGTTCTGTTTACAGCATCATGATGCAAATGATTTGCTTTTCAGAGCATTCACACAAGGTTGGCGCCAGTGGCGACACCTACAACGTGCTGACATGAGGAAAGTTTCCAACCGATTGCTCATACACAAACAGCAGTTGACCGGCGTTGCCTGGTGAAACGTTGTCGTGATGCCTCGTGTAAGAAGGAGAAATGCGTACCATCACGTTTCCAACTTTGATAAAGGTCGGATTGTAGACTATCGCGATTGCGGTTTATCGTATCGCGACATTGCTGCTCGCGTTGGTCGAGATACAATGACTGTTAACAGAGTATGGAATCGGTGGGTTCAGGAGGGTAATACGGAACGCAGTGCTGGATCCCAACGGCCTCGTATCACTAGCAGTCCAGATGACAGGCATTTTATCCGCTTGGCTGTAACGGATTGTGCAGGCACGTCTCGATACCTGAGTCAACAGATGGGGACGTATGGGGACGTATGGGGACGTTTGCAAGACAACAACCATCTGCACGAACAGTTCGACGTTTACAGCAGCATGGACTATCAGCTCGGAGACCATGGCTGCGGTTACCCTCGACGCTGCATCACAGACAGGAGCGCCTACGATGGTGTACTCAACGACGAGCCTGGGTGCACGAATGGCAAAACGTCATTTTTTCGGATGAATCCAGGTTCTTTTTACAGCATCATGATGGTCGCATCCGCGTTTGGCGACATCGCGGTGAACGCACATTGGAAGAGTGTATTCGTCATCGCCATACTGGCGTATCACCCGGCGTGATGGTATGGGGTGCCTTTGGTTACACGTCTCGGTCACCTCTAGTTCGCATTGACGGCACTTTGAACAGTGGACGTTACATTTCAGATGTGTTACGACCCGTGGCTCTACGCTTCCTTCGATCCCTGCGAAACCCTACTTTTCAGCAGGATAATGCACGACCGCATGTTGCAGGTCCTGTACGGGCCTTTCTGGATACAGAAAATGTTCGACTGTTGCCCTGGCCAGCACATTCTCCAGATCTGTCACCAATTGAAAACGTCCGGTCAATGGTGGCCGAGCAACTGGCTCGTCACAATACGCCAGTCACTACTCTTGACGAACTGTGGTATCGTGCTGAAGCTGCATTGGCAGCTGTACCTGTACACGCCATACAAGCTTTGACTCAATGCCCAGGCGTATCAAGGCCGTTATTACGGCCGGAGGTGGCTGTTCTGGGTACTGATTTCTCAGGATCTATGCACCCAAATTGCGTGAAAATGTAATCACGTGTCCGTTCTAGTATAATACATTTGTCCAATGAATACCCGTTTATCATCTGCATTTCTTATGATGTAGGAGTATTAATGGCCAGTAGTGTATTTTGTGGAGAAATGTACACAATTGAAACATTAGATCACATAATTCAATTTACTAACATCTGGATTTGTCCTTTTCTCCATAGTTTTCATTAGTTTCCTCAGAAACGTAAGAACAGAACATGCTTGCATTTTTTTTGTACAGAATCACCATCACCCATTAAAGCATGTACCTTTCCCTCCTGATTCACCCTGTATAGATTATGAACTGACGCGAGTGATAGACCGAGACAAGAAAGTCACTCTTGCATAAGTCGCGTAGCGCAGGGAAAAGCGCCCTGCAGCGTAGGCTACCAACCGTGCAGAGGTGCTTCTCGGGCTCGCCATGCCTGGCGGACTGTGCATCCTGCAGGCGCGGCGTGTCGCAACCAGCGCGCGCCACACGTGCACGTCCGGCCCAGCTGCCGCGTCCTGCTCACGGCAAACACGTTAACGCAGCCAGTAGGCGTAAGCTAAACGTCCATCCATACCGGTATCTTATGTATTTACTCGTCGCGTCACAGAGTGGTACGAGCGTTTCTAGCTGACAGTGCATGGGCGGCTTGTGTGTTACGTAGCTTAACTAAAACGGTTTCCGAAAGCTTCGTTTCTGATGGGCCTGCAGCATGCTTTAGGTCAGTGAATGACATATGAAATATTATCCCGTTTTCCATTGCACAATGACTGTATTAGCTCGTTATTTACACAAACGATGGATCCCATTTCGGCAGTCTGCCTTTTTCAAGTTATCGTGCAATATGCAATGTATAGTTTTTCACAAATCAAACTATAGAGTATAGTTTAGATGACTTATTTATATTTTTGTAGGTATTTATGTTTTTGTGTGTCAACACGCTGTTTTGGAACATCTATTGAAACCGCCTCTCATTTTCCATGCTGCTGGGACTTGTTAGAATTTTATGGATTGTGTACAGTTCTTTATTTGTACTTACGTTAATTTGACAGCAAAACCCGAGCCACAAACTTACGTTTACAATGAACTTACGTCTCACGTTCGCGGAATTTCAGTGATAGTAGTTACATACAAAGATCGTATTATTCTATGCTTTCATGTAACGTGCAAGAGATATAATTTATGCTGAGAGATGTACTGTTTTTATTTATTTCTTGACATCGTGAGATGGTGAAAATTGTATTTTTTTCTCTTTTAGGAAGTCAATTAAGCACGACAATATTAAGAAAACTTTATTGACTTCGTAAAAGAGAAAGTACGATTTTCAGCACCTCACGATGCCAATTGAAAGGTTCTATAGGACCAAACTGCTGAGGTCATCGGTCCCTAGGCTTACACACTAATTAATGTAATTTAAACCGACTTTAGCTTAAGTGCACACACACACACACACACACACACACACACACACACACACACACACACACACACACACACACACACACACACACACACACACGCCTGAGGGAGGACTCGCGAACCTCCGAGCCACGCGAACCGTGTCAAGGCGTCCTTGATCGCGCGGCTACCCCGCCACGAAATAAATAAATAACAAACAGTAGAACTCTCAACATAAATCATCTTTTGGACAGTACGTAAAAGCGTCCAATAATACGATCTTTGCATGTAACTACTATCACTGAAGTTTCGCGAATATGAAACGTAATTTCATTGTAAACATAGCTATGTCTGTGGATTGGTTTATGCTATCAAACTAGCATAAGTACAAATAAAAAAGTGCACACAGTCCATAAAATTGTAACAAGCTGTAACAGCATGGAAAATGAGTCATGGTTTCAACAATATGTTGTGACACATAAAAACGTAAATATCTGGAAAAATAGACGTAAGCCATCTAACCTATACTCCATAGTTTTATTTGAAAAAAAAAACTATGATTGCATATTGCACGATACCTTGAAAGTGGCAAACAGCCGAAACGAGACTCGTTATGTAATTAATGAGCTAATATAATCGTTGTCCAGCAGAAAACGAGAAAATATTAAACGTATCACCTATTGGTTTCGCATAAGAGACTGATCAACTGATGTTAGAGTGGTAGTCATACAGATTTGTCACCTCGAGGAAAATGGCCTGTCGCTCTCTGCATATTCGTACTTAAACGCGAAACATTTTCCCCAACGACGGCTTACTTGGAGGAGACTTTAGTTGCAGCATTCTGCGTTTTGGTTGTTGAGGAGGAAGTGTTCCCCCTCGAAAAGCAACTTGTCGTCGCCCAAAGAAAGTGGAAGACGTTTCTGGGCGTCATGTCACGACAAATATAGGCGGAGAGGAAAAATTTGGTAGCCCCAAAAAGCAGCATGTGTGGCTGTTTGTTGTGGACAATGAGCTGGGGCACTGACGTGCAGCAAAGCCTCACTTTGGGCAGCTTCCGCTGAAGTTCCGTTTTGTCCCTTACGCGCATGATCTGTCAACATTACACCCTAAAGTCAGCCAGTATCACCCTGCCCTTGATGGTTGGGTCATCGCCTTTTTCGGAGGTGGTGGATCTACATGTTTCCACTGCTTGCTTTGCTCCGGTCGACTAGGGCTCGCAGTGATTCACGCAGCACTCGTCACGGTGACTAGGCGGATCAAGAAGCCATCTGGATTGGTCTGGTGTAGCTGCAGCTTTTCCGTTACTGCATCAGAATGGCGGGCGTTGCGAATGGGTGTGAGCACTTACGGAACCCAGCGAGTGGCGACCTCGGTCATGTTCAAAACACCGTGGAAAGTACATGAAAGGTTTTCACAGTCGCGAATATGGAAAATATCAGCTGTATAATGGAAAGACGACAGTTAAAACTTGTGCCGGGCCGGAACTCGATCCCGGATTTTTCGTTTACGTGAACGGTCGCCTTAACCGCATTAGCTATCCATGCACGACTCATGGTCAGACCCAAACTTTCGTATGTTGTTATTCTACATCTACATCTACATGACTACTCTGCAATTCACATTTAAGTGCTTGGCAGAGGGTTCACGAACCACAATCATACTATCTCTCTACCATTCCACTCCTGAACAGCGCGCGGGAAAAACGAACACCTAAACCTTTCTGTTCGAGCTCTCATTTCTCTTATTTTATTTTGATGATCATTCCTACCTATGTAGGTTGGGCTCAACAAAATAAGTTAAATGGAATGTTAGAGTGATTGAGTTGACTGAACCACTCTTCGGATGGAATGACTGAATTCGGATTCTGCACCTTGGTTGGTAACTACAGACCTCGTAAGACAATTGAGAAGTCCCGACACGACGAACAATCTTCCACTAGTGGCAAGCGTAGCAACTACGGTAGTTAAATCAGTGAAAATCTGACAATGTAATAGAAATACCTCGCGTACACCTAACGAAATCACATCGCGAGTAGACAATGCCTCCAGTTAACCCCAGAAACATGAACCGTCTTAGCAAACTGCCAGCCTGCGAAGGTGCAATCAATATTAGTCAACCGTACGCTGCCAAGAACAAGGAAGAAATGCACGCCGCCGAGAACAACGAACAAGAATAGTTTGAAATGCTCCGATACCGCGTGCTCTTGTACCGGTTAAACATTCATGGCCTAAGCGCCCACAAACGTTTAAACATTCTTCCGCCGATCCTCACAGAGGAGAGCTTTAACGATAGATACTGTCTGCAGTCGATACTGGTACGGAATCATCTTTGCAAAGCTTCTCCAGTGACCAATTGGCGAAATAGAGTGGTAACGTAATTGAAAATGGCAAGTGCCAACTTAAGAGGCAACTTTATAGTTCCAGTTCAAGTTGAGAACTTTATTTCATGCCGTATAAATTTTCTTCACTGCGCTACTTTCAGAAAATATTTCCGCAGTCGCGGTTTTAGTGCCGAGACAGGTCTCTAGAAGAAAGTTCTGAAAAAAAAAAATTACGAGAATGTGAAGCGCTGTACATCACTGTACGATGCCTAATAACTGTTGTTCCAATAATGATGATTTCGCTCGGCGGAGGACAGTGTGGTGTTTTAAAATTTTCAGGCAGTTTAAAACTGTGTGTCGGACAGGGGCTCGAACCTAGAACCTTACCTTCGAACCTCCGTCCGTCACACAGTCTTAATCTAGCAAAAAATTTCGTTATTATAATAATAATAATTATTATTATTACTGTGTCCTGTGGATTACGTGCCATAGCAAGAGATGGCTGGAAATGTGTAACGTAGCTTGAAAAAGGTTATCTCAAAAATTAATAGCAAAGAGTTGGTCCCTTCCGAAATGCTGTCAATCAACCAGCACATTAAACTAATCATCATACAGCTTCATATCTTTCCTATGTTTCGAGACTCAGTTTTTATGCAGATGAAATGACGGCTTTAAAAAAAAAATCGTTGTACTCTCTGTTTGCAGTGTCTGAAAGCTTTCATTTTGTGCTTTGTACATATACACGCCTATTTCTAGCGCAGTTTTTAGAACCAGCCACACTTGCAGAGTGGTGTCGCAAGTTTCTTTCTGTTTCACAAACATTAATTAAAGACACCTACCATTATCGTGGCTATGGAGATCCGAGAAAGAGTGTTGTAGGGAACGAGAATGTATTTTTTTCTGAAAGCTTTAGCTACGATACTATATACCTTGTATTGGTTGTGCTGACTGGCTGTTTGTTTGTGTTTCAGGTAAGCAGTGGCAGAGCGCTCTGTAGCCGTAAGTACTGCTGCGCAGCAACGCCTCCATCAAGGCCGTCCGGTGTCGCACATTTGCATTTCCAGCTCAGTTCTGCGGCCACGCCTTATTACTAGAGGTCGCGGACATTCCAGCTATTCAGAGCTCTGACCATGTCCCACAAGTCGGTTACAAACACCGGCAACCTTTCGTTCGTATGTAATAGCAGAATCTATGCCTTACAGAAAGTACCACGGTACCTGATACCAGGTAAAACGTGGGCACCATACGTTCGCTTCGCTATAATGTCGAGATTATTGTCCCCTACACTTAACGTAAAACACACACACACATATATATATATATATATATATATATATATATATATATATATATATATATATATATACACTCATACGAAGTGCAGTGCACAACTAGGAAGCCTTCTTTACCTCGAAGAAATACTTTCCCGTCAAGAGAGGCATCCATCAATCCGCAAAGTTTCGAGACTGGATTAATAAAAGAGAGAAAAGTTAATCTGTTGGTTTTAAAGGTTCAGGTCTCCTATCTCCCCTCACTTAACCGTACATTACTGAACCCTCGTAAAATTTGCGATTACACTTGGTACTTCTTCGCGGTTCCCGCCCATCTGGGCACATGAGCAACACGCGCTCTTTAGAGTACCTTCATGCCAAATATTCTTGTCAACAATGGCTGAATTATTTATTGCCTGATTCCAGCTCTTTTCTAGCACTGGTGGTCTTGTCGTAAACATTACGAATGTTTGATAATAGTGTACCCGTTTTCTAATAGTCGGCGTATTTGTTTTATCGCTTAGAATTTATCTTAGTGTGGCATCTTAGGTGAAATACGAACCAAAGATAGAAGAGAGAATGTATCACATTGGCCCTCTTCAATGCTAATCTCGGCTTTTTCTACTGAACTTAGCGCAATATAGATGGTTCTGAGTTTGATTTTGATACTAACATATTGGATAAGTCGCTTGAAGAACTGATAAAGACACAAACAGTGGAGAATCTGAAGAGGAAGGAGGTTCTAGTCCTCCATCGGGCATGGGTGTGTGTGTTATCCATAGCGTAAGTTAATTTAAGTTAGATTAAGTAGTGTGCAGGCTTAGGGACAGATGACTTAAGTCGTTTGGTCCGATAAGACCTTACAAATTACACAAATCTCCAATATGACTTCCTTCGAATAAAATCTGGATTAGTAAAATTTACGATGGTTTAGTAGCAATGTAGCATTTGCCTTTCTTTAGTAATCCAGGGTTAAGTGAAACGCCCAGAACGTTCATACAGCCATCTGAGACTGCCGGAAAAGTCCTCCTTTGGGGTGGTGTTCGTCTCGCTTCCACATTGACTTAAATGTTGGTTATGTCGTCAAAGTATTAAACGTTCATATTAATTTTTGTACATAGTTGTTTTTGTATTGATAACACCGAGTTTAGTCGTCCCTGAATTTTTTTTCAGAAAAGAACTGTCCGAGTTTGCACTTCGTTAAAGTCGCGTCAGGCGTGCACGCGTCGTTGTTTTATTCGTGAGTCAAGGTCTGCGGGACAAGCTTTGCACTCGCATTTCTCTCCTTCAAAACGTCCTGACCACGTGATTTAGAGATGTTACTCAATTGCATTTGTGGCAAAACAAGGTTGACACACTACGGCCGCACGTTCACTACTTAACACTGCCTGCTCACAACTAACTGTTCAAATGCACATCGGTTGTTTACAGTTGTTAGTTCAAGCTGCCACCGTAGTTACTGCGCTGACATCGCTTATATGCCAGGAACAAAATCAGTCTCCTAACTTTTTGGTTGAAGGGTGTAAATTTCCTGGGAGTACATCCCAGCGTAGAAAATTCTAAATAATGCTCCGCAGTTTCTTCTCAGCTGTATGGAATAGTCATAGAATTGAATTTCTTACCGAAAACTGCTATTGCACAACAAACGGCAGCACAGTCTCAAATGAAAAATAATGACAATAATAATAGTAGTAACAATAATACTTATTTTTACTTATTGATGTTTGTGTCTCGGTGATGACAGAGACTATGGAAATTTACTGGTAATCTATTTATAAGAAAGAACCCTTGTAACTATTTTTCAAATAGATTACAAATATGGGTAAGGTATCAAATGGTACTTGAGGTGAAAATATTAGGTGCCTCTCAAGGCGTGAAGACCAGACGAAATCGTCATCTTGACTCTTTCTTTTTCGTCTGTACAAGATATGATGTAAAACTGTACAAGACATTTAGGGTCAAAATTATGTACGTGGTAGAGGAACCTAAATTGAGTACTAACAGCAAGAAAAGTGGTTACTGACATAACCAGCATGCACTTTAGAGCTACAGCTTAAACTCTTGGCAAGTATTCTGAGTGACTACTGCCGAGTTGGCGGTTGCTTGTTGACGAATCCTCTCCCATCCAACACTATCTCCTCAAATCATACTATGCCACCAATTGTTTGTCGATAATCTTGGCCAGCTATGTGTAGTTCGAACGATTCCGTATCTCGTAAGTTTCTGTCAAGGATATAAATAGTTGCCACCTGTTTGTGAAACTTTCCTCTGTACATCCGTTCTGGTTTCTGGGTACTACATTCTGCTGCACCACACATTAAATTCATATGTACAAGTTCCCGTACCAAGTAATGCTGCATTTTCAGCGAAGCTACCATGAGCTGTAAACAGTAGTAAACTCGAAATTAGAATTATATTAATATCTTCAGCTGCTAACGGGCGTTGATATATATCAACGTGGACGGGTGAAAATGTGTGCCCCGACGGGGACTCGAACCCAGGATCTCCTGCTAATATGGCAGACGCTCTATCCATGTGAGCCACCGAGGGCACAGAGGATAGTGCGACTGCAGGGACTATCTCACGCACGCTTCCCGCGAGACCCACATTCTCACCTGGTATGTCCACACACTACATTCGTAGTGTCCCGCCCCAAAACACTCATTACTCGTGGAAGACATTCTTACCAAGTCCCGTAAGAGTTCGGGGAATATGTGTGCATCCGCACAGATGAAGGAGGTCATGGCTGGTGTTGCCAGAACTATATACATATATACATACATGTCCGAAAGAACAGACACCATATCCATATAAGTATATGTGATAAACTCCGTCGTCGACATCTGACAAATGATGGTGTATTGTTTTTCGAGGCAGCTCCACCAATGTTGATGGGGTAGGCAGCTGTTCGTTGTGAAACATACGCAGTGTACAGACACACGCTTTGCTCTTTCAGTACTTCGTAACCGCCTGATACGCTCATTTCCGATCGTTGGTTCCAAATCTCAAGGCGTTCACTCTAGGATGCTCTACTCTGTGGTGAGAATGCTATAGGCCCTTATATTGTAGAGACTTATATTATTTTATTATTTCTTTTGTATGACGTTTAAGGGGTTCATTAAACTGATAATGTCTCCAATGTTAATGAGATGCAACCGGAGTTGTTCACTCATAATAGCTTTAGCGTGACTGCAGATTATTGCTCTAATAACCAGCTGTTACTTGGTCTTTTGTAACTGCAGTCTAGGGTGATTTATAGCACTATTACTTTCTCTAACAAACCTTGTACATAGCCAACGACGGAAAGGTGAAGAAATACAGGCTTGTCAGTAGTAATAGATTTCGAGCACTATGAGCTAAGATAATGATGGAAATTAGGGTAGGGCGTGCTCTAAAGATGCAGTAACAGTGGAAGTATCTGTTAGTGCCACTGTCAGTTGTAAACAGGACTTCGCTGATCGAACAAAATGCTTTTGCCGTCAAGAAGTACTTTACCAATACAGGTCTATTGTTGTAGCACAGCGTGCGGTACATACTCGGAATGAAATCTCTCCTTGGAACACTGTTCCTAACTGGAAATCGATTTTGGTATAGGTGGAGGACTTCGGTGCGTGTGATAGTGTTGTGCAAACAGGACCAGTCGAACTCCAAAAAACATTGAGCGGTTAAGAAAATAGATTTTGCAGTCTCCTAAGTATTCTGCTCCCAAACATGTATCCATCATAGCGGTTTCTGACCATACTGTGCATTGACTAAATAGACTACAGGCATGAGAAATGTTGATTCAAAATTTGCCTCAATATGCACATGTTTTGCTTAGTGAAGAGACACATTTCCACATTTCTGGATGTTTTAACAAGCAGAAAATGCGTTATTGGAGTGGTGATAACCATAGGGCAATTCACAAGAGGCGTCTACACAGTGAAAACGTGACAGTTTGGCGGGCAGTCAGTATTGAAATCATCATCGGGCCTTAGTTTTTTTTTTAGGAAAATGGCCATGCTTTTATCAGTACACCGGAGCGATGTGTCAACATGATCCATCAGCTTTTTGAACCACAGCTTCAACAAATGGATCTGGGACTAGAGTGGTTTCAGCAGGATGGAGCCCACACTGCTAGAAATTTGATTACTGTTTTGAGGGAAATTCTCCCTGGGCGCTTGCTCTTCCAATGCGATATCATTCCATGGTCCACACTTTCGCCATATTTAACTCCATGTGTCTACTTTTTATTGATCTATCTCAAGAGAGAAGTGTATAAACATTGACCCAGGACCATGCAAATCTTGACGCGTGCAGTACACCTTGAAATAGGGTGCATTCTGCAACAGATGTGCCGGCGGCTGTGGCCGAGCGGTTCTAGGCGCTTCAGTCTGGAACCGCGCGACCTCAACGGTCGCAGGTTCGCATCCTGCCTCGGGCATGGATGTGTGTGATGTCCTTAGGTTAGTAAGGTTTAAGTAGTTCTAAGTTCTAGGTGACTGATGACCTCAGATGTTAAGTCCCATAGTGCTCAGAGCCATTTTTTAGCAACAGATGCTTCCCAAAGCTATGCAGAACTTCTGAAACCAACTGTAGCACTTTATTAACAATGAGAATCACTTGCAAGACCTGTTATTGAAAACTTCATGAAATTAACTTGCAGTTGTACCGTACTGATTCCAAGGTATAATTTTGTTGTGGCATTTCTTACTATTTTTTAATTAGCCTTCAAAGTTAGGGATACTTCAGTGCCCTACCCTGTACTTTGCGTGAAGCATGTTACGGGGGCCGGAGCAGTAATAACGCAGAAATAATTGCTTCTGTGGGCTCAAGTGTGCTGGGCGCTGAGGAGCGTATATACATCGAGTATAGCCAGTGAAGTCCCTGACTGAGTGAAAGATCAGGACGCCTTGTTGTTCTAGACCTGCGTAGTGTTTTCTTCGGCTATTGCAAGGCACGCGGTGCTCTCGTGGATTGAATGCTCTGGATACCGATTCAGTGGTAGATTATTATTTGTATACGGAAATATGGTACATCTAGCCGCACTTTGCATGTATATTGCCATTTCAGTTTGCGTAATTAAACATCGGTAAACACTCGCGCTGTAAGACTAGTCTGTGGTGAAAGTTTGCAAATAAGATTTTCACAGTAGTTTTTGTAGGCTAAATTTTTTGCTGATGGTGATTCGCTGGCCTGTATGGTCAGCGTACTTATGAATTACAATCTAGAAGCATGCCAGGAACTTCTTTTCGCTGTGGAAGTAAGAATGATGGTCATCATGCTAATGTTTCTAGTAAGTAAGGACGGAAACTGTGGACAGTTTTAGTTAACCGGGAGACGAAAATAGTAAAGTTGCTTTGTGGAAACTACAAATAATTCCCTCTGCATTAAGTATTTTATTTTGTGACATGGCATTCGTAACGTCCAACCAAAAATGTTTCTTAGTCTCTA
This sequence comes from Schistocerca nitens, assembly GCF_023898315.1. NCBI lineage: Eukaryota > Metazoa > Arthropoda > Insecta > Orthoptera > Acrididae > Schistocerca > Schistocerca nitens. The sequence goes on along the minus strand of NC_064621.1, from coordinate 346,930,345 downwards.
TTGTTCAAGAACTTGGTAGTTTACAGTTTCAACGTACAATAAAAAGTTCCTAGTTTCATTGCATGTCGTCATTCTGTGAGCTTAATAATACGCTGACGGTTAGAGTAGTCTCTCATTCACTGTGTAACATACTGACGCCAGTGGATAACTACTACTGTTTTGCAGGTTTATCTTTTACAATGCCTATCTTTCTTAGTGTTACAATGGTCATGACGATGTAAAAATTTGTGACTCTTGCATATTTCTGTTGACCTTTGTCGTATTTAGCGACTTGCCCATCGAACACAGAACTGTAAGAAGACTTTTACGTTTTAATGGTTCGAAGTTCAGGTACATGAAATCGTTTCCTGTAGTCGCCCAGTACTAGAAGTAATTATTAATATCACAACTACTCATGAAAAATACATTGTACAGAAACGGGAGACAATTTTCAAAGCTAAGTTGCTACTAACTTCGACAAGGAATATTTTTTTCAGGAATTATTGTAATCGCTTGGGTCTCTTTGAACTGAAACAAATGAATCTTATTTTTTCTGAACAGCTTACTGTGTAGCCAACACAAAATTGCGTTACTGATATTTCATTCATTGTGCCATTCATCGGACATATTACACTGTTATGGGGCGGACTGTCTCATGTACTAAATTATTTAAACAGCTAGATTTGAATAGTGCTTACTGTTAGATATAATCAAAAGTGTTGATTTGGTGTCACTTGCAAAACCTATGTCTTTTTCCCAGTCGGTAGGTGACAGCATTTCACCTTGTAACGCCACTGACTGTAGGTCCCGCGTGCAAATTGGTGTAAACATGGCTTACCGCCGTAGGACTGTCCGCAGACTGTCTATTGGCTTTCTAAACGTACGTGAGACAGGGCACGTTCGCAGGGTCCCTGACTTCCGCCTTGCTGACTACGTGACCCTCCCGTCTGAGCGCCCAGACAACTGGAGTGCGTGTGTGCGTGAGCTCGCGCGTGTGTGCGTGAGCCTGCGCGTGTGTGCGTGAGCTTGGGCTGTGGAGTGGGGTGGGGTGCGTGTCTCGGCTTACGGCGGACCCTGCCACGTTGCATCAGCCCAACCTGCAGACGCGGCAAGGCAAGCCAGCGCGGGCATTCCACTCTGCCCAGAATAGCAGCCGTTAGACCGGCCTCTGCCGTGACGTCACGGCCGCGCCCCCAGCCGAGCCTCCGCGCGCAGGGTTGCCAACCAATCGGCACGCAGCGCGCAGCCCGACCGCCAGCCAGGAAGTTGATAACTCTCCATTTAAGTGTTCACGGCATCCCATATCTACAATACTATTCATCGTCAGTTGCACGGCACGAGATATTTTCCATTCTGCTGTAATATTCACTCCCCCTCAGTCACGCATGCGACTAGAAAACATGAATAAACCGTGTACCCATCATCACTAATCTAATCTTTGAGTCTCTTATGGTTACAGCACATATGATTCTCCGAAGTTCGAAAGTTAGTACTTTGCGAACCGGCTCTTACTATCGTCATTGCAGTAAATGTGAAGCTTAGTCGTTGAGAATGGAGATACGACGGTGAAATATTTCATTCGTCGAAAAAGTTACAAACATATCGTGATTGAAGACGCTTTGCTATTATTGAATATTGTTGCGTAATAGTAATTCAAGACACTGTACGTTCATAATGATTAACTTGCCAGTCAGTAATGAGCAGAGTTTCGATTATGTAAGTTAACTTTCGTTTTATAACTCGCATCCTAGAACATGCAAGTTAAGATAAATCTTCATATCTTTGGCACAGCTGTGACTTTTCATCCTTGGTCTTCTGCCTCTGTACGTTCGAGCGATGTTCTACGGTACGTTGCACAAGTGTATTAGGAGCAGGCCCATTCGTAGACGAATATAGTTTCTTCAGGTCCTATCAATGAACTGCCACTTACCTTCCCCAAATCTGAATTTACGTCCACTTCATTTTCGCTCGTATTGTTCCAGATAGGCGAAGAAAATTTCAAATTCCAGTTGTAGCTCACAAGAAGACCGCGTTTGTTCGTAATCACAGATTTCGTCCATATTTGTGGTATATACAGGGCTTGACCAGAAACGAAAGGGACAGATGTTAGCTCGGGATAGCCAAGTGTTTAGAAAGAAGAACATTTTTAGCGCGGATTCGGAGCGGCATAGCTATTTATGTTAGAGTAGTTACTAAGCAGTGGTTGACGAAGCGGTAATAGTACACAAATATAATGCGACAACCGTGGGGTCAAACTCCTAAATGGGAACTTTTTAAAATTATCTATTTTTACCTTACTTGCACTGCAAAAAACGAAATACTAATAAAGTAATTCACTCGTACACAGCATAATACGCTAAATCCTTTCTGGAAAATTATCGCCATTAGTCTACGTTTGCCTGCAAGAGACTTCTGACTATTCCAGTACAGAAGATAAAAAAAAAAAAAAAAAAAGGTCGATGAGTACGGAGCAAAACACAGGAATGTCGTCGTTATTTCTCAGTTTGGGAAACTTAACAACAGCCTTATACAAAAATTTTATGATTGATGTGATAAAGCTCTACGTGGAGGAAAACAAATTTCTTCTCTTAATTGACTTGTGGGCAAGACAGACAAAACGACAATTAGGTTTTTCAAGATGATGGATTGCCATCATGCGCTATTAAAGTGATTCTTCCCAAATGTATTCCGCAAGTGTGAGCCTTTGATGTCCGTTTTTGTCGTCAGGTAAAGAATTTGATAAAAAAAACTACAAAATGGCTCGAAACTCATCGAGAGAGAATAAGAAATCACATACCCAGAAGACTGCATCAAAATACACTCCACTGGACCTTATCAACTATCCTCGCCAAGATTTGGCGAAATGTTGTGTTAAGCGTTGTTTCCTGCCAAACAGTGCGATGAAAGTAAAACTTTTATGAATGTAAACAGAAGTTATTTTTCTATAGAAACACGTAATCGTAAAAATGTGTCGTCTATAACGCGCGCAAGATGTCGAGAAAATGACTGCTTCCTCTGTTTTTACGACGAATTTCACCTCAGCATGTGTAAACCATCAACTGTAAAATAATAAAACTATCTATCTGATTTTGTATGCAAAGTTCTTGTATATGCCTTATAATCCGTTCCTGGTAATTTATTTCCGTCCTCATATTTTCCTTTGCCTTTTCTTTTCAAGCATTTTTATGAAGATGTTAATCAGTACAGTATATGGAACATTATTCCACTTTATCTGCACTGTAAGTAACGTAAAGTTGAAAATAAGAAAAAGATTTTGCATAGGGAGTCGACCCCACGGCCCTCGGATTACTGTTTTGTACATTTTCCATAGAGCAAATCGCTTCCTTGCAACTACGCTAACATAAATGGCTCATGCGTCTCTCGACCCGCGCCAAAAATTCTGTTTTCTCTAAACACTCTACCATCTGAAGCCCCCACTTCCGTTATTGCCGTTTCTGGCCAAGTCCTGCAAGTACAACAAATTTGGACGAAATGTGTGATGCGTGAGCGCGGAGCCGTTGTTAACAATGCTGTACATAGTGGATGTTATTTCTGTAGGTTTAGTTACGTTCACAAATTTAAATCGTTCCACATGAAGAGCCAGTTTCTAGCTCTTGCATCAAGACGAAATATTATCAGAGTCTGTCGTAATGCTAATACAAATCAAGCTAAGAAATTTTTTGTCATAGATTGCCACGTCAATTGCAAATTCCAAATTTACAGCTTGTATTAGCTGTGAAGATTTCAGTGTACAAACAATTTAAAGTTTGAGCTACAAGCAGTATTACAGACAATTTACAGTTCGAGGTCTACGTATCATCAGGCCACAGTTGTTAAGTAAGCGCCTACACTGCGATGTCAACACGCCAGAAACGCGCATCTGTGGAAAGCTATAATGGGTTCTTAATTGCAGTTTGCGAAACTGTGCTGAAACACATTCAGAATTACAGAACGACATACTTATATATTTGTTGAACCTATACCATAACTGCGAATTTTTATGATACCTGTCGCACATCACATCAAAATGAAGTAACTTCGACTCGCGTGCAATCAGATTCGAGTAAGACAATATGTGGCCTATTTTTTTTAATTTTTTACTAACCTTTCACTGCCCCAAGCCGTGATCCTGTTCGTCTGTGCTGCGCAGTTGTTTAGAATAAAAGATTTAATCTGAACCTCAGTTAGCTACATATTACAATTATAAAAACGAAAGGTCATTTAATTTGAACTGTGGAATAGCTACATGCGTTTCAGAAGGTTCATTTTATCAATTCTAGATAAAAATGTTTTTAGATGATTGATTATTTCATCATACAAGTATTGTAAATGCCAGTACATTTTTATTACACTTTGTTTCTTGTATGTCTATGGAAGTGCAAAACATGAGTCTCTGCCAGGGTTCCCCAAACTGTTTACTGCGGAACATTTGTGTTTCGTGCGAAATGAATAAGACCTACGCAAAAGAGTATTAACAACATGGCGGTTTTTCGAAATTTTGACGGTTCTAATTACTTATACAATAATATTATGATTTCTGTGTTAGTAGTTACGATGTAAAATTGAAGTAATAAAAAATGGTTCAAATGGCTCTAAGCACTATGGGACTTAACATCTGAGGTCATAAGTCCCCTAGACTTCACACACATCCATGCCCGAGGCAGGATTCGAACCACGACCGTAGCAGCAGCGCGGTTCCAGACTGAAGCGCCTAGAACCGTTCGGCCACACTGGTCGGTAAAACTGAAGTAATCCCTGAAAAAAACAAGTTTATCTCACTTCTTAAAATTTTGTTAACCCTCAGTATAAACAAGGTTTTCCATCAAAGTACCAGGATTTTCGAAGTGTTGCGTTAGAGGAATTGCTTGGGAGCCCCTGGTATATGTAGTTGGACGACTGCAAGTATTGCACTTAATTGCTGTTCAAAATCCTGGTTGGTTTCTCGAGTTTTGGTTGCTACATCTTCTTTCTCAATAACTGTTTTCGTTTACACGATTTTGTAATAGTGTTACAATGGATGTGCAAATACTTGCCATCTTTTGAAATACTTGTGGAAATCTGCGTAGATTATGACATAGTTCTTCGTTCGTTGAGACCATATTGATTCTCTCTTTGTTGATCTTTGTCACGTGTAGTCTCTTAGCAGACAAAATTAATTAATTAGTCTGTACAAAGCTATATGAATATATTTACTTTGTAGCGGTATTTAAAATAGATGTACTAGCAAGGGTAACGCCTCGCGATAGGCCAACAGAGACGCGTGTTGATTATTAATCAACAGTATGGCCTAGTTAAACAGAGAAAGTTGTATTAACGAGCATCATGACAAGAAATTTTTCGTCAGTGGTTATAGTCTTTTTTTTTATATACCTCGAAATTCTCTCATTTTCTAGTGACAATGAAGACGAATGATGCCTTTTTTCTCTTTATTTGTCCTTTTTAGAATTCCGTACATCAGTCGGTAGGAAAGGAACACTTTATAGCATCGCTTTGTTGTCCTTCTGCCGGCCGAAGTGGCCTAGCGGTTCTAGGCGCTTCAGTCTGGAACCGCGCGACCGCTACGGTCGCATGTTCGAATCCTGCCTCGGGCATGGATATGTGTGATGTCCTTAGGTTAGTTAGGTTTAAGTAGTTCTAAGTTCTAGGGGACTGATGACCTCAGATGTTGAGTCCCATAGTGCTCGGAGCCATTTTGTTGTCCTTCTCTCTATCTGTCCGAGTGTTAAAAGCCATTTTTTTCTCAGGGAGGGGCAGATGTATCAAGTTGAAATTATGACACTTACTGAGGTCTACAGTCCCTGTGGTGTAAAAAAATTGAGGCTTCTATTATCCAATGCAATCAAAATATACGGCCATGTACGTCACACATTTTGGTACACGCAGACTCACTCATCAAAAGCTATAGGATACTTTCCGTTGACCTAGAATCATCAAACTTGGCAAGCAGCGTCGTTTCACAGAACAACCAAAGGAAAAAAAAATCGGAAAATTTCTGATTTCTAACTATATCACAGAAAAAAGTTTTTGTCATTTGTAATCACACTGAATGGCTGCCCGTCCGTCTGTTAAGACCCTTTCTTTCTCAGGACCACATGCACGTTTCAAGTTGAAGTTTGTCACACCGCCAAGGAACTACAGACCTTATGTAATAAATCTAAACTTCTGAAGTCAGTGCAGTCAAAAGATACGACCATTTACGTCATGCATTTTTTGATTCTCGCTAATTCACACATCAAAACCTGTAGGTTACTTACCATTGACGCAGAATCATGAAATTTGGCAAGAAGCATGGTTTCACAGCACAACCAAAGGAAAAAAAATCCGAGTATTGTGAATTTGTAATAATATCACACGAAAAGAATATATTTCTTTTGTTATCTGTTGTCCGACTTATAACTTGAAATTGAAACATTTTCGGAAGTCTTGGACTCAATGGGACAGGTATCTTGCGAATATCAGTGTTGGTAATAGGCAAAGATCTTAGAGATTCTCGATTCCCGAATTGAATGAACTGTCTTTATACACTGCTGGCCACCGCAAATGCAACACCAAGAAAGACAAGAGGTAGCACAATAAAATTTATTTTGTAGAAAACATGTTGACCAAGTATCAAATGATTACGTTTACATACGTCTGTGACATGTGGTTCCTGCCAGAATCAGTAGCCAGAGTAGCCGCCATTGTTGGAGATCACCGCTGCCACACGTCTCGGCATTGAGCCAAAGAGACGTTGGATGTGTTCCTGGGGTACAGCAGCCCAAGCAGCTTCCACACATTGCCAAAGATCATCTGGTGTGGCAGCTGGGGATGTAATCTGGGTCACTCGTAGAGCAACCATGGACCACATGTTTTCTATCGGCAAAAGATCCGGAGAGCGAGCCGGCCAGGGAAGCAATTCACGGCGAAAGATCCGGAGAGCGAGCCGGCCAGGGAAGCAATTCAATCTGGTTATTGACGAAGAACGTTTGGACAATGCGTGCCACGTGTGGTCGCGCATTATCCTGTTGAAATATGGCTGTGGCCGAGCCCTGAAGGTAAGGAAGGACAACTGGCTCCAGCACCTCGGATATGTAGCGCCGGCTATTTAAAGTACCGGCAATGCGTACTAGAGGCGTGCGAGAGTAATATCCAATACCACCCCATACCATAATACCCGGTGCAAGACCAGTGTGGCGGTGCATAATGCAGCTGTCCAGCATCCTCTCTCCACGGTGTCTCCACACTCGAATCCGACCATCGTGGTGCTGCAGACAGAAGCATGCCTCGTCAGTAAAGACAACGTCATTCCATTCTGCCGTCCACATCCGTCTGTCATCACACCATTGGCGACGGAGACGTCTGTGGTTCTGCGTCAATGGTAGACGAAGCAATGGACGTCTTGCGGACAGACCACTCTGCTGTAAACGGCGTCGAATGGTACGCGCAGACACTGGATGATGCGTTACAGACGCAATGTTCTGTGCTATGGTTCGGGATGTCACTGAGCGATCCGTCACTCCCATGCGCACAATTTGCCTATCAGCACGTGCAGTGGTGCACCGAGGTGAATGCGATCGACCACGTCGGTCCGTCGTACCCTCCTGCATCCAACGGTCACATATCCGCATTACAGTTGTTTTGTTTCGTCCAACACGACTAGCGATTTCTGTGTATGATAATCCACAATCTCGGTAAGCCACTATCCTTCCTCTGTCGAACTCGGATACTTGATCAAAAGATGTTCGCTGTTGTCTACGAGGCATAACTGATCGTCTTGTGAAACAACCACAAGGTAAACACATGTGCCGAACGTACACTCGTCGAAATCGCCAAGCCTTAATTGGCGCTATGAGGTGGCGCCACAGGCGCGCGTGATGTGCGTCTGCGCTGAAATTCTAATCAGTTGCATATCTCATCGCTGCAAACTCATGGTGTAAATTTCACTCGATTCGGATGCTTCCTTCAGGGTGTTGCATTTACGGTGGCCAGCAGTGTACATAATTAAGTCTGTACGGAGCCCTACTCGCTCTTGGCCAGTTTGTTATATTTATTTTTAAATGTTCCACATTCAGTTAAAACCCTGTTTCACACAGTAAATCTCTATAGCACCACATAAAATGCTGCTCGCAATGCCATTTAGCTATAATACACCTTGCCTGTGCCCGCATCTCGTGGTCGTGCGGTAGCGTTCTCGCTTCCCACGCCCGGGTTCCCGGGTTCGATGCCCGGCGGGGTCAGGGATTTTCTCTGCCTCGTGATGGCTGGGTGTTGTGTGCTGTCCTTAGGTTAGTTAGGTTTAAGTAGTTCTAAGTTCTAGGGGACTTATGACCACAGCAGTTGAGTCCCATAGTGCTCAGAGCCATTTTTGAACACCTTGCCTGTACACACGTTGTCGAACCAATCCTTTTTTTTTTTTCCCCACAGTAGTGGATCAACATACAGTAACGGTTCTTTAAAAACCATTCAGTCAAGCAATAGGTTGTACTATAACCCACCACTTCCACTTTAAGAGGTACTAACGCTACCCCGAGGTCACACAAACCGGCTTTTCACTTCCTGTTCGCTATCTCTTTGTTTTCCAACAAAAGAAATAAATGACAGACTGGCGCAAGCCTGTAGCTTTCCTCCTTCGACGTCAGTCATTTGTTGCACTTTAGAAGCTCGGTTCAAGTTTACGAAGGCAGTGCAGGTTTGTTATCAGCTGCCCCGTCTTCGAACGAAGACTCACCCGAGACTCACAAATTCCAGCGATGGAGGATGATCTCTTGCTGCTTTTTCGACCTCGCGGAACATGATGTAATCCTGCTTACTGTTGTGTGGAGTAGCTCTGTTTTGTGAGGTTATTTGTTGCCATTCACCATAAATGCTGCTCTGGGTACACACAGCTCAACTAACTTTTTTTGTGAGGAATGTATTTGGCCATTACTAACTGATAACTATATGCAAGTGTTGCGTTGCCTTTATTAAATCTATTCCAAAGGGGAAGATCGTGATATACGGCATTTATATATTTATTAATTACGAAATCGGTATACTCTTTAAAGTATTTAACGTGCAGTTTTAAATTCAATACAAAGTTAAATGAGAAACTAACACTTGGGGTCAAGTTTAAATTAATGATTATTTATTTCAACACGTTAACGAACAAAATAGATGAGTTTTAATTTCCGTTTTGCAACTAAAATCGTACAATATTTATCAGCTTTGCAATACATTGCCTCAGGAAGGTAAGTTATCGTCACGACTGAAGCCGCACGCGTGGTAATCTCTTCTTCACAAGTTTATGTCTATCTCTGATACGAATATCTCAGAGTTTAATTAACTCATAACTAAATTGAACTTGACCGTGGCGAGATGAAGATATCACTTCAAACTACTCCTGTCCTTTGACTCCATGTTACCTGTTGCAAGGAAGCTAGGAAACTCACCAATGTTAACTTTACATGAAGATTGTTGCACAAGCACCATAAGCAAGTTGTTTGTTAAAGTTCTCGCTTCCACTCCCCTCAACGAACATCGCCCAGTTCTGCTACTTCCTATTTTTCATTCCAGAGTAGCACTTGCAACCTACGTCCTCAATTATTTGCTGGATGTATTCCAATCTCTGTTTTCCTGTACAGTTTTTAACCCTCTACTGCTCCCTCTAGCACCATGGAGCTTACTCCCTGATGTCTTAATAGATGTCTTTCAATCCTGTCCCTTCTTCTTGTCAGTGTTTTCTATAAATTCCCTTCTTCGCCGATTCTACGGAGAACATCTTCATTCCTTGGCTTATCGGTTCACCTAATTTTCAACATTCTTCTGTAGCATCACATCTCAGATGCTTCGATTCTGTTCTGGTTTTCCCACAGTCCATGTTTCACTTCCATACAATACTGTGCTCCACACATACATTCTCAGGAATTTCATCCTCGAATTAACGCCTTTGTTTAATATCAGTGGACATCTCTTGGCCAGAAATCTCCTAGTTATCAGTGCTGGTCCGCTTTTTATGTCCTCCTTGCTCCGTCCGCCACTAGTTTTTTCCTGCCTAGGTAGCAGAATTCCTTAGCTTCATCGATGTCTCGCTGTTCTCATTTTTGAGATTTCTCACTGATTTCGGCTTTCCTCGATTTACTCTCAATCCATGTTCTGTACTCATTAGATTTTTCATTCCATTCAACAGCTCCTGTAATTTTTCTTCACTCTCACTGAGGATAGCAATGTCGTCAGCGAATCTTATCAGTGAGATCCCTTCACCTTGAATTTTAATCGCACTGCTGAACCTTCGTTTTATCTCTATCATTGCTTCTTCGATGTATAGATTGAACAGTAGGGACTAAAGACAACATCCCTGTTTTACACCCTTTTTAATCCGACCGTTTCGTTCTTGGTCTTCCATTCTTACTGTTTCCTCTTGGTTCTTGTATATATTGTATTTCCCCACGGCTTACCCAATGTTTCTCAGGGTTTCCAACATCTTGCACCATTTCACATTGTCGAAAGCTTTCCTCAGATCGACAAATCCTATAAATGTATCATCTTTCTTCAGTCTTGCTTCCATTATCACCCGCAACGTCAGAACTGCCTCCCTGGCGCCTCTGTCTGTCCTAAAGCCAAACCGATCGTCATCTAACATATCCTCCATTTTCTTTTCCATTATTCTGTATGTCATCCTTGTCAGCAACTTGGATTCATCAGCTGTTAAGCTAATTATGCGATAATTCTCGCACTTGTCGGCTCTTGCAATCTTCGGAATTGTGTAGATGATGTTTTTTTTCTGAAATTCTGGTGGTATATCCCAGACTCGGGCATTCTATACACCAACGTGAACAATCTTTTTGTTGCCACTTCCTTCCAATGATTTTAGAAATTCTAATGGAATGTTACCTATTCCTTGTGCCTTATTTGGTCGTAAGTCTTCCGAAGCTCTGCCCTATCAATTCATGTTTCTTGTTCTATCACGTCATCAGACAAGCACTCTCGCTCCTGCAGGTTTTCAGTGTACTTTTTCCACCTGTCCGCTCTCTCGTGTGCATTTCACAGTGTCATTCCCATTGCATTCTTAATGTTACTACCGTTGCTTTTAATTTCATCGAGGATTGTTTTGACATTTCTATATACTGAGTCAGTCCTGCCGACAATCATTTCTTCTTCGATTTACACATATGCAGCCATCTCGCCTTAGCTTCCCTGTACTTCCTATTTTATTTCTAAGTGACTTGCATTTTTGTTCTCCTGAATTCTAATATTTTTGTTCTTCCTTCGATCAACTGAAGTATTTCTTCTGTTAGCTATGGTTTCTTCGCATTTACCTTCTTTGTACCAACGGTTTTCTTTCCAACATCGGTGATTGCCCTTTTTAGATACGTCCATTCCTCTGCATGTGAACTGCCTACTGAGCTATTCCTAACCGCAGTATCTATAGCGTCAGAGAACTTCAAGCGTATCCCTTCATTCCTTAACACCTCCGTATCCCACTTTTTTGGGCTTTGATTCTTCCTGACTAGTCTCTCAAACTTCAGCCGAGTCTTCATCGTTGCCAAATTGTGATCTGAGGCAATATCTTGTCCTGGGTACGCCTTACAATCCAGTATCTGATTTCAGAATTTCTGTCTGTCTATCATGTAATCTAACTGAAATCTTCCTGTACCTCCCGACGTTTTCCAATTACACCTCCTCTTCTAGTGATTCTTGAACAGGGTATTCGTTATTAACAGCTGAAAATTATTGCAGAGCTCAATTAGTCTTTCTTCTCTCTCATTACTAGTACCAAGCCCATATTCTCACTTAAACTTTTCTTCTACTCCTTCCCTTACAGCCGCATCCAGTCACTCATAACTATTAAATTTTCATCTCCCTCTATGTACTGAATTATCTGTTCTATATCCTCATATACTTTCTCTATCTCTTGATCTTCGGCTTGGGACGTCGTTATTTATACCTGAACTAACGTTGTCGGTGTTGGTTTGCTGTCAATTCTGATTGGAACAGCTCTATGACAGAAGTATTCACAGTAACTCATTCTCTGCCCCAACTTCCTATTCATAACAAAACCCACTCCCGTTATAACATTTTCTGCTATTGCCGATATTACCCTATACTAATCTGACTAGAAATCCCTGTCTTCTTTCCATTTCATTTACTGACCCCCAATATATTTCGATTAAGCCTTAGCATTCCCTTTTTCAGGTTTTCTAGCTTCCCTACCACGTTCACACTGATGACATTCCACTCCCCGACAAGTAGTAGAACCTCATGATGTCATTAGTTATTCAGTCTTTTTCTCATGGTCCCTCCCCCCCCCCCCCCCTTGGTGGTCCCATCCCGGAGATCTGAATGGGGGAGTAGTCCGGAATGCCAATGGAGAGGTCGTCATGATACTTTTTTAATTATAGGCAACATGTCTGTGGATTCACATTATGTGTCTTTTATTTAGTTGTTTCCACAGAATTTTTCATCCTCATGCCCTTTACCATTACCGATTTTTACGCTTTTTAGGAGCCATTTCCCACCCCAAGAGCAAGAGATTGCTGTATGCCCCTCCACTCTCTTTGGCAAGGCCGTTCGCAGAACAAGTCATCCTTTCGCTTCATAACTGGCACTTATTAGCACGTCACATGAATCGTGCGAGTGCAATTGAAGTAACGTAAACAAAATGGTTGATTCTTATCCGCAAAATTACATCTGCTAATCTCAGGTTATAGTCGTAGAGTTATAATGTCTCTTTCTTTTTCGTTAAGAAAGTGTAGAACAGTTGAATCGTGGCAGAAGCAGACTAAGAACACGCGTAATGCCCTCTTTGCTACAACCACTAACGCAACGTGACGACGTATAATAAGGAAACCAGATGAAATTTTTCTTCTCGATTGGGCTAACTAAGAAAAAAATGGTTCAAATGGCTCTGAGCACTATGGGACTTAACATCTGAGGTCATCAGTCCCTTAGGACTTAGAACTACTTAAACCTAACTAACCTAAGGACATCACACACAGCCATGCCCGAGGCAGGATTCGAACCTGCGACCGTAGCAGTCGCGCGGTTCCGGACTCAAGCGCCTAGAACCACTCGGCCACGCACCGGCCGGCGCTAACTAAGAACCACGTGCCAATTATTTCAGTTCCTTATTCATTTTTGTTTTCTTTCTCTTCCAGCACTCTTTCATCTACTTTCACTGTATTTTTTCTTCCTCTCTTCTGACCAGACTTTTATTTTATTTATTTATTTTTTGCTCTCCTTCCTCGAAATCCTTTCAAGATCAATACTTTTTCCTTATATACTTCCGTAGGTTGTTTCTTCAGCTTTTATATTACTTTTTCTGAATCTTTTTTCGCTGCTTGGATCCAACTTGTTGTTGACTTTTTATCCCAGAAATATCTGAAGGTCTTTTTCGATTAATCTACTGTCTTGAATTCGACATAAATGTGTGAAATATATCAGTTTTGTTTTTCTCATTATTTCTGGTAGGTTTTCTATGTTTCGATAAATTTCATCGTTACTTCGTGATTCCTAACCTTCCATGGGCCTGATAATTTCCTAAACGATTCGCCTTTCTAGTATTTCTATTGTATCTAAGTTATAGTTTAGTGCTGGTCATTCGCTTGTATGTAGACATTCTGGCTTCACAACTGTACTTTAATGCCTCATTTTCGCTTTTTTAGATTGACAGTTTTTATTGTAAAGGGAAAGATCATTCATTTATCAGTTTTTTCGTGTGTGTACTTCAAATAGTTATTCAAAGCAGATGTAACTCGCTATGACTTCACTGCGATATGTGCATGAATGCATCGATAAATAAATATTCTTTTTGTCATCATTCTTTATTAGTCACGATTGTAGCACTACTATTACCGTTGTTGCTGTTGTCGTTGCTACGCGCTACAGTCTGGAACCGCGCGACCGCTACGGTCGTACGTTCGAAACCTGCCTCAGGCATGGATGTGTGTGATGTCCTTAGGTTAGTTAGGTTTAAGTAGTTCTAAGTTCTAGGGGACTGATGACGACCTCAGAAGTTGAGTTCCATAGTGCTCAGAGCCATTTGAACCATTTTGAACATCGTAGCTGGATGCTGCCAGCGCCGCTGCTTCATGGCTGGCGCTCTCGTATGGCAGTCAACAGGCTCGAAAAACTTTGAACCTCGACTTCTTGAAAACAGTTGAAAAATGCATTGCAGTAGAGGAGCACTTCTTGCGTCTACGTGTGTACTACAGTTGTGCGAAAGACGACAAGAGCAGTGCCTCGATGGATTTGTACTTCCCTTATCAGTAAGGTCCACCTTCAGGTACAATGGAATTATTGCCACATATTTTTTCATATCCCACTTGAGCGTTTCAGCTTTCTTTATACTTTGGAAAGCGAAGTGATATCCGTAACGCGAGTGCACGGCAGACGACTTAATCGCCTTGTTGTATACAAGCTTCCGGCAGTGACAGATCTGTGGTGTCGGGAATACTGACGGAATTGCACAGTGCACCAGAGTACAGTGAAACTGGGACAGCGGCGGTGCAGTCGACAGGAGGCGCGCTGTTGCGTCAGCCGCCCACTCATGCTGAGGCAGCCGTGCCCGCGTGACGCGGCCGTGACGTCACTGCCACGCCTCCGGCGCGCTGCGTCACCCGGCAGAGAGCAACGAGTGCGCCACAGTCGCAGGGGTGAGGCTGCATTTTGTATTGCTGCACGTGCAATCTGCTCAGCACACGATTTCTTCTCATTCTTCTGAAACCTGCCTTACACGAGCGACTTGGTTAGGGATGGGAAAAACCGATCAGTTAAAACTGATACCGGTATTGTAGTTCTGAATAACCTGTGTTTTTCTCTATTTGTCTGGTTTCGGTTATTACAGTTTCGTTTTACTAATAACCAGGTAAAAACCCGATATATACAGGCTGTTCAAAAAAGTGTCGAATACTTTGAGAGGTGGTAGTACTCAACGAAACAAGAAAAATAAGTCCAATAAACGAGGGTCCGGAAATGAATACTTTCTGCGATAAACACGTGTTTACAGAAGGTGTTCAACTTGGGGTCCATTCATGACGATGCACCCCTCTGCCCTCCGGCGTAAAGAATGATGCACCCTTTGAAGTACACGCGGTTGTTCTTCTACCTGCTGGCGTGCACTGAAGACGCGATCCTGTGGTGTCCGCACATCACTGACTTGCGTGGCGCAGACCAATTCCTTCAAGAAATTTGAATTATATTAACACCGTCAGCTGCTCACGGGCGTTGATACATATCAAGGGGCACAGGTGAAAATATGTGCCCCGACCGGGACTCGAACCCGGGATCTCCTGCTTACATGGCAAACGCTCTGTCCATCTGAGCCTCCGAGGGCACAGAGGATAGCACGACTTCAGGGACTATCTCGCGCACGCCTCCCGCGAGACCCACATTCTCACCTTCTATGTCCACACACTCCATTCGTAGTGTCCCACCCCAACACACTCATTACTCGAGCCGGCCGGTGTGGCTGAAGGTTCTAGGCGCTTCACTCTGGAACCGCGCGACCGCTACGGTCGCAGGTTCAAATCCTGCCTCGGGCATGGATGTGTGTGATGTCCTTAGGTTAGTTAGGTTTAAGTAGTTCTAGGTTCTAGGGGACTGATGACCTCAGATGTTGAGTCCCATAGTGCTCAGAGCCATTTGAACTCATTACTCGTGGAAGACATCCTTACCAAGTCCCGTAAGAGTTCGGGGAATATGTGTGCATGCGCACAGAAGAAGGAGGTCATGGCCGGTATTGCCGGAACTATATACTGATATGGATATGGTATCTGTTCTTTCGAACATGGGCCAGATGGATAGAGCCTCTGCCATACAAGCAGGAGATCCCGGGTTCGAGTCCCGATCTGGACACACATTTTCACTTTTCCCCGTTGATGTATATCAACGTCCGTGAGCAGCTGACGGTATTAATATAATTCAAATTTCGAATATAATTGTAATTTCGTTCTAGATGGCTGCAGGTCATCAATGGTGTCTGTTCTTTCGGACATGTCCGATGTTCGCGCGCGTTGTGACGAAATTTGTGCTACTGCTCCATCATACACGAACCACATGTGTATTAGCTGCTCTAATGGCACACTCTCCAGCAAGATAGGCAATACACTATTGAGAAAGTCAAATAGTGCACGAAAGTTAACCTTTGTAGTAGCACGTACGGCCCTATTAATCTATCGCCAAGTACGCCTGCCCATACGTTGACTGAGAATCGGTGTTGGTGCTCTATTTCCTGAATTTCTGGGGATTTCCATCTGCCCCTACATGCTGGCTATGGAAATTCACATCACCAACTCTTGTGAATCCTGCTTCATCGGTAATAAAATCTTGGATGTGAACAGAGGATCTGTGGAACACTTCTGCAACAGCCCAGCCGTCTACCATGATGATCCTGTGGCCTTAGGGCCCGAACACGCTATAGTTGATACGGGTACAGCAATTGTTTATGAAGTACCCACCAAATAAGAGAGTGACACACGCCTTCTGCTGATGCTAATGGTCGCACACTGGTCCCAAGGGTTTCTTCCACCGAATGTAGCACACGCTGCTCCATGTTAGGCGTGTTGACTGTGCGAAGCCTTCCCTGTCAGTCTTCCGAGGTGCCGCGGTACCTGTGTCCCTAAGACACTGGAAAAGTCTGCTGAACAGCTTACGAGAGAGCACTCTGTGCTATGGATATTTTTCAGCGTAGAGGGCACGGCCTCACAGGCTACGTCCATTAGCTAAACCATAGCAGAATATCATATCCGCCGTTTCACTTGTCGAGTAGTGGGCTTCCATTGCTAACAAGTGGCGGAGGAGAGAAAATGTGAGTGTACTGCATCATTTGTACGTACGAACAGTGCAATAACAGTAAACACATTAGGCAATCCGCGTTTGGAAGAAGGTAAAACACCATACTACGCACCCACGGTATACAGTACTGTACAAGAGGCACACAAGCACGACGAAAACTAACGTAACCTGCAACACGACTCGAACCACACAACTGACTGCAGACCACCTAATGGGAGGTAGAGTACTGTGAATAATACCCTGTCGACATATTTGACGGAGAGCCAATACAACGACTTTGCTAATTTCCGCAACGAAGCGTCGCGCAGCCCTTCCTATCAACACATGTTTACCTCGGAAGGTAGGCGTTTCCGCAGCCATGTTCACTGGACTTTTCTTGTTTCAGTGAGTACTACCACCTCCCAAAGTATCCGACACGTTTTTTTGAACACCCTGTATGTATTAAGTCGTCACGCAGGTTGGCAAAAGATTTTTCGAGAGTCAAACTCTCAGAATCGGCAACGGCCTTTCAGCAGTGGATACACCGGTTCCCGTCAGATCACCGAAGTTAAGCGCTGTCGGACGTGGCCGGTACTTGGATGGGTGACCAATCCGGGCCGCCATGCACTATTGCCATTTTTCGGGGTGCACTCTGCCTCGTGATGGCAGTTGAGGAGCTACTCGACCTAATAGTAGCGGCTCCGGTCAAAGAAAACCGTCGTAACGACCGGGAGAGCGGTGTACTGACCACATGCCCCTCCGATCCGCATCCTCATCTGCGGATGACACGGCGGTCGTATGGTCCCGATGGGCCACTTGTGACCTGAACACGGAGTGAAACTCTCAGTATCAAGCCGGTCTGTTTTCAAATCATCAATAAGAAATACTTGAACACGCAAAGTAGCACTCGTAAATAAAGTAATTTCGATAAAATGTCCTCGTTTTAGTTTTAAATCACCAACTTGTGTCCCTCTGCTCCGTCCTATCACCCCGTCCCTCATTCACCATACGACTCCTTTTCTTCAGCAGTGGTTCTGGCAGCGCCCGCTTGTCGGCATACCAGCTTATTTCCTGTATAACGGTTTGTCCAGTAAATACTAAGAGCACGGCGTCACTTGATTGCAATGAGTCACCAACTGTTTCTTCCCGTTTCAAAGACAACAACATGTGACTAAGTTAAAGCGTATTTTTACATTCTTTATCTGTTAAAAAAAAGTACTTGTGTACGGCGTTTACATTTGTATCAGAAAAAGGCTGTTTATAGCAAAAGTTTGTTTTGTAAAAAATAAACATCCGTTGCCGATGTTTGGATATGTATGACAGAGTCAGATAACAAAAGGTTGATCTCACTATTGCACAGAAGTTACCGCGAGTACATTTTTTCAAGTCAGTGATGTCGATTTTAGATGTTACTGGGCGTCTAGCAGTTTGATTCCACAGTAACGTAATTAGTTGAATTTACAGTTATACAAACAATGTTAATGGTCACTAAACGACGACGACTAAGTTTATTAACTTCCTTCTAGGCTTGAGGACGCAAGCCTTGGATTCCCTTCTCACGAGTCTCTCTCTCTCTCTCTCTCTCTCTCTCTCTCTCTCTCTCTCTCTCACACACACACACACACACACACACACACACACACACACATCCGCTACGCCTCCGCCCTCACATCACTTCTTGGCTGGTTACCCATGATTCATCCTCCCTCAGGGAGCCCCCTTCCCCTAGCGTCACTTCCTCGCTTTCACTTCAGTTACCACATTATTGATGCTGTCTATTAGCTTCTATCAGATTCGCTGTTCTTTCTCGCTACTAAGCATTCACCAGTTTGATATTGTGAAGATGTCATTGGTTAAATTTACAGTTGTACGAAGAATGTTAGTAATACTGACTGTAAAATTGTAGTTTGTGTTTTGCAGAATTAATTTAAGTATTAACTGTATTTTTCTTACTTGTCACTTCTTCTTCCGTGTGTTTGCTTTTAGGAAGCTTTAATTGTCGAGTGCTAGTAATAGTGTTCCATAGATTTCGAGTTTGTTTTGAATACAGTCAGAGAGTCCCTTTAGTCAGCTGTAGTGCCAGTAGTGCTAGCGTTTGTTTTGAATACAGTCCAGAGACAGGTTGTGCTATTTTCATTGTTTTCTACAAGAAGTGGCTAGCAATTACAGTTTAGTCAACAATCAGCCGCCTTTAGTGAATTAGCAGTCTAGTTAAAAGTTGATTAACTCTCTACATTAAATTGGTTCCTCAGGATGGATGGGATGTGTGACTGATGTGTACGGACGCAGGAGGAGCTGGCCACTGTTCGCGAACAGCTGAGCGTGTTGATGGCCGCGGTCAGCCGTCTTCAGGCTGCTGCCTCTGAGTGTAAGGGCAGTGGGGAGTCTGGTGCGTCGCATGGTACACCCCAGGTGTTGCATGCTTCACCCACTGTCCCTGCTGTCGAGACATCTTCGCGGGTACCGGGCGCGGTTGGGCCACCCTCTCCCCAAGGGGAGTGGCGGGTTCAGCGGCGCACGAGGCTGAGGGTAAATGTGGAGGCTGGCCGTGTGGCAACGCCCGCTCTGCCTGTGAGTGGACATGTGACTGGTCCTTCAGCAAGGTCCGAGCAGGCACACGGGGGGAGGGGTTTATTAGTTATTGGGAGCTCCAACGTTAGGCGGGTGATGGAGCCCCTTAGGGAAATAGCGGAAAGGTCGGGGAAGAAGGCCAGTGTTCACTCTGTCTGCTTGCCGGGGGGTCTCATCCGAGATGTGGAGGAGGCCCTGCCGGCGGCGATAGAGAGCACTGGGTGCACCCGACTGCAAATTGTTGCTCATGTCGGCTGTGGTGTCACAGCCAGACACCACACGTCCTAGGTGGTAGCTTAAATCGGCCGCGGTCTTGTAGTACATGTCGGACCCGCGTGTCGCCACTGTGTGATCGCAAACCTAGCGCCACCACAAGGCAGGTCTCGAGAGACTGACTCGAACTCAGCCCAGTTGTACGGACGACAGAGCTAGCGACTAGACGTACGAAGCCTTTCTCTCTCATTAGCCGAGAGACAGAATAGCCTTCAGCTAAGTTAATGGCTACGAACTAGCAAGGCGCCATTAGCCTTACAGTTATTGTAATTAGAGTCTCACTTGTGTTCACCATAGAGATGTACCACAATGAGTTATTAAAGATAAGTATGATACCAGCTACGTACTTTTCTTCATAGCATTAATTACGTATCCTGTTCCAGTACTTCACGCCCGTCTGCGTTAGTCTAGCGTGCATTAAGCCACCTCTATCTACAAGGTGTTGGCCCAGCTGCCGACACATCATCGGCACCAATGACTCCTGCCGTCTGGGTTCAGAGGTCATCGTCACTTCGTACAGGCGGTTGGCGGAATTGGTGAAGGCGGAAAGCCTCGCTCGCGGGGTGGAATCAGAGCTAACTATTTGTAGTATCGTTCCCAGAACCGATCGCGGTCCTCTGGTTTGGAGCCGAGTGGAAGGCTTAAACCAGAGGCTCAGACGATTCTGCGGAGATCTGGGGTGCAAATTTCTCGACCTCCGCTATCGGGTGGAGAAATGTAGGGTCCCCCTGAATAGGTCAGGCGTGCACTACACGCCGGAAGTGGCTACAAGGGTAGCGGAGTACGTGTGGAGTGCACATGGGGGTTTTAGGTTAGAGAATTCCCTCCCTAGGTCCGACAAGACGCCTCCTGAGACGCAGCAATGTAGGAGTAGGCAAAATGCAACATGGAATAACAATATTAATGTGCTAATAGTAAACTGCAGGAGCGTCTATAGAAAGGTCCCAGAACTGCTCTCATTAATAAACGGTCACAATGCCAATATAGTACTAGGGACAGAAAGTTGGCTGAAACCAGACGTAAACAGTAATGAAATACTAAATTCAGATTGGAATGTATACCGCAGAGACAGGCTGGACAGTGAAGGGGGGGGGGGGGGGGAGGGGCGTGTTTGTAGCAATAAGAAGTGCAATAGTATCGAAGGAAATTGACGGAGATCCGAAATGTGAAATGATTTGGGCGAAGGTCACGGTTAAAGCAGGCCCAGATATGGTAATTGGATGTCTCTGCAGGCCCCCTGGCTCAGCAGCTGTTGTGGCTGAGCACCTGAAGGATAATTTGGAAAATATTTCGAGTAGATTTCCCCACCATGTTATAGTTCTGGGTGGAGATTTTAATTTGCCGGATATAGACTGGGAGAGTCAAACGTTCATAACGGGTGGCAGGGACACGGAATCCAGTGAAATTTTTTTAAGTGCTTTATCTGAAAACTACCTTCAGCAGTTAAACAGAGAACCGAATCGTGGCGATAACATATTAGACCTTCTGGTGACAAACAGACCCGAACTATTTGAAACAATTAACGCAGAAGAGGGAATTAGCGATGCAGTAACCGCATCGATGATTTCAGCCGTAAATAGAAATATTAAAAAAGGTAGGAAGATTTTTCTGTTTAGCGAAAGTGACAAAAAGCAGATTACAGAGTACCTGACGGCTCAACACAAAAGTTTTGTCTCAAGTACAGATAGTGTTGAGGATCAGTGGACAAAGTTCAAAACCATCGTACAATATGCGTTAGATGAGTATGTGCCAAGCAAGATCGTAATTAAGAGATGGAAAAGAGCCACCGTGGTACAACAACCGAGTTAGAAAACTGCTGCGGAAGCAAAGGGAACTTCACAGCAAACATAAACATAGCCAAAGCCTTGCAGACAAACAAAAATTACGCGAAGCGAAATGTAGTATGAGGGCGGCTATGCGAGAGGCGTTCAATGAATTCGAAAGTAAAGTTCTATGTACTGACTTGGCAGAAAATCCTAAGAAATTTTGGTCTTATGTCAAAGCGGTAGGTGGATCAAAACAAAATGTCCAGACACTCTATGACCAAAATGGTACTGAAACAGAGGATGACAGACTAAAGGCCGAAATACTAAATGTCTTTTTCCAAAGCTGTTTCACAGAGGAAGACTGCACTGCAGTTCCTTCTCTAGATTGTCGTACAGATGACAAAATGGTAGATATCGAAACAGACGACAGAGGGATAGAGAAACAATTAAAATCGCTCAAAAGAGGAAAGGCCGCTGGACCTGATGGGATACCAGTTCTATTTTACACAGAGTACGCGAAGGACCTTGCCCCCCTTCTTGCAGCGGTGTACCGTAGGTCTCTAGAAGAGCGCAGCGTTCCAAAGGATTGGAAAAGGGCACAGGTCATCCCCGTTTTCAAGAAGGGACGTCGAACAGATGTGCAGAACTATAGACCAATATCTCTAACGTCGATCAGTTGTAGAATTTTGGAACACGTATTATGTTCGAGTATAATGACTTTTATGGAGACTAGAAATCTACTCTGTAGGAACCAGCATGGGTTTCGAAAAAGACGGTCGTGTGAAACCCAGCTCGCGCTGTTCGTCCACGAGACTCAGAGGGCCATAGA
Source organism: Schistocerca nitens (assembly GCF_023898315.1). Taxonomy (NCBI): domain Eukaryota; kingdom Metazoa; phylum Arthropoda; class Insecta; order Orthoptera; family Acrididae; genus Schistocerca; species Schistocerca nitens. Next base: position 346,908,199 of record NC_064621.1, on the reverse strand, counting down.
CACGGGTTCACAGGTAGATGCCGTGTTTCTTGACTTCCGCAAGGCGTTCGATACAGTTCCCCACAGTCGTTTAATGAACAAAGTAAGAGCATATGGACTATCAGACCAATTGTGTGATTGGATTGAAGAGTTCCTAGATAACAGAACGCAGCATGACATTCTCAATGGAGAGAAGTCTTCCGAAGTAAGAGTGATTTCATGTGTGCCGCAGGGGAGTGTCATAGGACCGTTGCTGTTCACAATATACATAAATTACCTTGTGGATGACATCGGAAGTCCACTGAGGCTTTTTGCGGATGATGCTGTGGTGTATCGAGAGGTTGTAACAATGGAAAATTGTACTGAAATGCAGGAGGATCTGCAGCGAATTGACGCATGGTGCAGGGAATGGCAATTGAATCTCAATGTAGACAAGTGTAATGTGCTGCGAATACATAGAAAGATAGATCCGTTATCATTTAGCTACAAAATAGCAGGTCAGCAACTGGAAGCAGTTAATTCCATAAATTATCTGGGAGTACGATTTAGGAGTGATTTAAAATGGAATGATCACATAAAGTTGATCGTCGGTAAAGCAGATGCCAAACTGAGATTCATTGGAAGAATCCTAAGGAAATGCAATCCGAAAACAGAGGAAGTAGGTTACAGTACGCTTGTTTGCCCACTGCTTGAATACTGCTCAGCGGTGTGGGATCCGTACCAGATAGGGTTGATAGAAGAGATAGAGAAGATCCAGCGGAGAGCAGCGCGCTTCGTTACAGGATCATTATTTAGTAATCGCGAAAGCGTTATGGAGATGATAGATAAATTCCAGTGGAAGACTCTGCAAGAGAGACGCTCAGTAGCTCGGTACGGGCTTTTGTTGAAGTTTCGAGAACATACCTTCACCGAACAGTCAAGCAGTATATTGCTCCCTCCTACGTATATCTCGCGAAGAGACCATGAGGGTAAAATCAGAGAGATTAGAGCCCACACAGAAGCATACCGACAATCCTCCTTTCCACGAACAATACGATACTGGAATAGAAGGGAGAACCGATAGAGGTACTCAGGGTACCCTCCGCCACACACCGTCAGGTGGCTTGCGGAGTATGGATGTAGATGTATGTGTAGATTATGGAATTGTAATTCAGTTTCGATGCACATATTTCATAGTTATGCAAATTAATATAATTTGTATATATTAAACTACTTTGTTGCCTTAATTCTTTTTTCAGATGATTCTTTAATACCCACAGACATATTTGTCTTGCAAAATGCATGACAATTCTCGGAGTATTTTTGTAATCACTATATTATAATTGTAATTGTTATAATAATAATTATTATTGTTATTAGGCTTGTTATTTTTATTATTATTATTTCTTTCTTTTCTCAGACGTTATGTCTGGTCAAAAATGGAAAGTGACGCGGACCTTGATCAAGCGTGACTTCCTTTTAACTGTACGGTATATGTTATATTGCATTTAGGAGCTTTCGGGTAATTGAACATGTATCAATAATTACGGATTTCTGTAGTTGTATATACAAGTTTGGATGTAGCTGTATTGCATTGATGTACTGGTAGATATTGTGTGGTATGACTCCTGTAGTTGATAGTATAATTGGTATAATGTCAACTTTATCCTGATGCCACATGTCCTTGACTTCCTCAGCCAGTTGGATGTATTTTTCAATTTTTTCTCCTGTTTTCTTTTGTATATTTGTTGTGTTGGGTATGGATATTTCGATTAGTTGTGTTAATTTCTTCTTTTTATTGGTGAGTATGATGTCAGGTTTGTTATGTGGTGTTGTTTTATCTGTTATAATGGTTCTGTTCCAGTATAATTTGTACTCATCATTGTCCAGTACAGTTTGTGGTGCATACTTGTATGTGGGAACGTGTCGTTTTATTAGTTTATATTGTATGGCAAGTTGTTGGTGAATAATTTTTGCTACATTGTTATGTTTTCTGGGGTATTCTGTATTTGCTAATATTGTACATCCGCTTGTGATGTGATCTACTGTTTCTATTTGTTGTTTTTCAAAGTCTGCATTTATCTGTTGTGGTACTGGGATCTTTAATAATATGCTTGCTGTAATATCTGGTGTTTATTGTTTGATCCTGTACTGCATTCATGAATCCTTCCGTCTTACTGTATGTATTGCCTTTTCTTAGCCATGTGATGGATGCGTCTTGATCGATGTGTGGCTGTGTTAGATGATACGGGTGCTTGCCATGTAGTGTTTTCTCTTTCCAATTTACTTTCTTCGTATCTGTTGATGTTATGTGATCTAAAGGGTTGTAGAAGTGGTTATGAAATTGCAGTGGTGTAGCCGATGTATTTATATGAGTGATTGCTTTGTGTATTTTGCTAGTTTCTGCTCGTTCTAGAAAGAATTTTCTTAAATTGTCTACCTGTCCATAATGTAGGTTTTTTTATGTCAATGAATCCCCTTCCTTCTTCCTTTCTGCTTAATGTGAATCTTTCAGTTGCTGAATGTATGTGATGTATTCTATATTTGTGGAATTGTGATCGTGTAAGTGTATTGAGTGCTTCTAGGTCTGTGTTACTCCATTTCACTACTCCAAATGAGTAGGTCAATATTGGTATAGCATCAGTATTTATAGTTTTTGTCTTGTTTCTTGCTGCCAATTCTGTTTTCAGTATTTTTGTTAGTCTTTGTCTATATTTTTCTTTTAGTTCTTCTTTAATATTTGTATTATCTATTGCTATTTTTGTCTGTATCCTAGATATTTATAGGCATCTGTTTTTTCCGTCGCTTCTATGCAGTCGCTGTGGTTATCCAATATGTAATCTTCCTGTTTAGTGTGTTTTCCCTTGACTATGCTATTTTTCTTACATTTGTCTGTTCCAAAAGCCATATTTATATCATTGCTGAATACTTCTGTTATCTTTAGTAATTGGTTGAGTTGTTGATTTGTTGCTGCCAGTAGTTTTAGATCATCTATGTACAGCAAATGTGTGATTTTGTGTGGGTATGTTCTAGTAATATTGTATCCATAATTCGTATTATTTAGCATGTTGGATAGTGGGTTCAGAGCAAGGCAGAACCAGAAAGGACTTAATGAGTCTCCTTGGTATATTCCACACTTAATCTGTATTGGCTGTGGTGTGATATTATTTGAATTTGTTTGGATATTAAGTGTGGTTTTCCAATTTTTCATTACTATGTTTAGGAACTGTATCAATTTAGGATCTACTTTGTATATTTCCAATATTTGTAGTAACCATGAGTGGGGTACACTATCAAAAGCTTTTTGGTAATCAATGTATGCGTAGTGTAGCGACCTTTGTTTAGTTTTAGCTTGATATGTCACCTCTGCATCTATTATCAGTTGCTCTTTACATCCTCGTGCTCATTTGCAACAGCCTTTTTGTTCTACATTTATAATTTTGTTCTGTGTTGTATGTGTCATTAATTTCTGTGTAATGACTGAAGTTAATATTTTGTATATTGTTGGTAGGCATGTTATGGGGCGATATTTAGCTGGGTTTGCTGTGTCTGCTTGATCTTTAGGTTTCAGATAGGTTATTCCATGTGTAAGTGTATCAGGGAATGTGTATGGGTCTGCAATGTAACTGTTAAATAATTTAGTTAGATGTGAATGTGTTGAGGTGAACTTCTTTAGCCAGAAATTTACTATTTTATCTTTTCCACGAGCTTTCTAATTGTGAGTAGAATTAATTGCTTGGGTGACTTCATGTTGCAAAATTATCACTTCAGGCATTTGTGGTATCATCTTGTGTGTATCTGTTTCTGCTTGTATCCACCGTGCATGCCTGTTATGTTGTACCATATGTTGCTCCAGAAGTGTTCCATGTCTGTTATGTTTGGTGGCTAGTCTATTTTAATGTGTGTGTTATCTATTGTCTGGTAAAATTTCTTTTGGTTTGTGTTGAATGTTTGGTTTTGTTTCCTTCTATTTTCACTTTTTTGTATCTTCTAAGTCGTTTGGCCAATGCTTGTAATTTCTGCTTCTTTTCATCTAATTGCTCTATCGCTTCTTGTTGTGAGATTTTACCTAACCTTTTTCGTTTTTTTTTCTGACATTTCATTTCCTATAAATTGTGTTAGCTGTCCGATGTCTTTTCTCAGTTTTTCTATTCTGATCTGTAGCCTGTGTTGCCATGCTGGTTTTGTGGGTTTCTTCTTCTTCTTCTTCTTCTTATTATTATTATTGTTTCTTTCTTTACTTTCTCAGACTTTTTTTAAGTCTGGTTAAGAATAGAGTGACGCGGACCTTTATCAAGTGTCACTTCCTTTTTGCTGTACGGTACATGTTATATTGCATTTAGGAACTTTCGGGTAATTGAACATGTATCAATAATTACGGATTTCTGTAATTGTATATATATGTTTGGATGTAGCTGTATTGCATTGATGTATTGGTGGATATTGTGTGGTATGACTCCTGTAGTTGATAGTATAATTGGTATGATGTCAACTTTATCCTGATGCCACATGTCTTTGACTTCCTCAGCCAGTTGGATGTATTTTTCAATTTTTTCTCCTGTTTTCTTTTGTATATTTGTTGTATTGGGTATGGATATTTCGATTAGTTGTGTTAATTTCTTCTTTTTATTGGTGAGTATGATGTCAGGTTTGTTATGTGGCGTTGTTTTATCTGTTATAATGGTTCTGTTCCAGTATAATTTGTATTCATCATTCTCCAGTACATTTTGTGGTGCATACTTGTATGTAGGAACGTGTTGTTTTATTATTGTTATTATTATTATTATTATTATTATTATTATTATTATTATTATTATTGCCATTAAGACAGCGCTTAACATGCATGTTAAATGATTATTCAATTTTTTCTTGTTTCCTTCTTTTTCTCTTCGCAAAATCTCTTCATTCTTTGGCTGTGTTCGTGTTTCCTTTGCTTTGTACATGTTTTCCCTGCTCTCTTTCCTTCTGTTACTTCATATTTCGTGTTTATAATTTTGTTTCGGAATTTATCTCTTCGATTGTAATTGCCCTGTTGTTCCCTGTTTGTTTTATGTGTTCTTCTATTTCTTGAAAGCAATAGATTTTTTAATCGAGCTCTTTAATGCACCAGAAATCCTCTTTATGAGTCTGTTGTTGTTCATTGTGCGTATATGTCCATAGAATTTTAATCGGGATTTTAAGACCATGCCCGTGAGTCCATCGTGTAATTCTTTGGTTGGTCTCTTCATCCATATACCATCTCTGTACATTGTTCCAAAAAATTTTCTGAGTATTTTACGTTCTATTTTTCTTGTCTCTGTGATGCCTGATACTCCGATAGTGGTCGTTTCTGATGCGTGGAGTGCTTCTGGTAGTACAACTGTATTGTACTGCCTCAGTGTGGCTTGTCTTGAAATCTTTCTTTTATTGTAGTGAGTCCATGCTAGTTTGCATACTTTCTGAAGTTTTTCTGTTCGTTCTGTGTTGGATGTATTGTTTGATCCTATTTGTATATATTCCCCAATATATTTAAATTTTTCCACTCCGTTAAGCTTTCCGTATTTTGTGTGCGCATGGCTTGAGCGTTGTTGTTCTTTCCATGCATTACTTTTTCTCATATGATATATGCAGACTTGTTTTGCCAAGGACTTCATGGAAATATTGCAGAGCTTCTTGTCAAGTCACCTGCAAATGCCAGCAATTTGTATGATTGTCTTGTTTGCACATGTCCTTTCTAACTGAGTCCCTGTTACTTTTACTTTCCATTGTTTGATAATTTTGTTCAAGACCATGTTGACTAAAAGCACCTCCTTGTCTGATTGGATCGTACCTGTCAAAGAAAGTCTGAAGGAAGCTGAAATAACACAACTTCATCTAGCAGACAGACAAAATTTCAGATAGGAAATTCTCGTCTGGACCATGGGCCTAACAGAAAAACCGAAGAAGAGTGAAACAGCTTGGTCTGACGAGTCATTAATAATAATTATTAATACGTGTCTTGTTTTTCGATTCAAAACGCTTACTGCTTACTACAGTATTTTCCATAGTAACACACACATGTAAGTATTCCACGTAGAGTAATACACAATTTGGTCTTCTGCACTAATTCTTATAAATATTTTTGGGCTACACTATCGTCAGTGGATTTCTCTTAATTTTACTCCAAAATAATTTGAAAACTGCCGAGAACAGCGACAAAAGTGAGTTGAAATAGTAGTTAAATGTTTCCCCACACACAGATTTTAGAAATCGCAATCAAATCAACAAATTTTGTACTTCTCAACCAAGCACACACTAGTAAGAGCCTCAAAAACATAGTCAGGAAAGGATACTGTAGAAAGAAGTAGACATAAGTGTATCTCAAGTGTTTTGTGAAAGTATTCAGGATACAGGCCAGCGGTGACACACATGATGAGGCGTGCTATTTGTTTCTGCACAGTGCTTACGTTCACTCTCGAATATTGTGCGTGTTTAGCTGGGAGGTCAGAGAATTAACAGGCAAATGCTGTTGGACCTGTTGGACCGTTGTTTTGTCCTGTCCCTGGATGTGCGCACAGGTGGCTGGAAGTGAACACTTCTACAGCTTTTCCACGAGCTGCGTGCACTTCCTTCCGCTCAGTTGCGTGATCGTGATACGCTGTCCACTTCCCTTTGCGCAAGCATTTTCGCGCGATTATCTTAACATAGCCGTTACCTACTTTCTGGCTAAAGTTCGTCAGAGTGCAGGAAAAGCAGTGTATCCGATTGCGAGTGAGTAATGCAAACCTACGTGCCTGATGTCCCGTTCACTTGATTCGTTATTCTGTTCCGTGAACGTTCAGTCTTAATGAAATTACGTCCTGTAGCGAGCACCAGGACCAGCGCTCAATCTTCGCAGACATTTGCAGGTAGTCTTATTCCCTCATTCTGAGGCGTGCATTCTTGGAGTTAATCTATTTGTAATAACTCAATGTTTTGACTACTCACAAGATTACTGCCCGGTTTAACTGTAGTTTATAGAGATATGTTGGTGACTGTTGCGCTTTTAAGAAAACTGTGTTTGTGCACGCTCAAGGTTGGTTCAAAGGGCTCTAAGCACTATGAGACTTAACATCTGAGCTCATCATTCCCCTAGACTTAGAACTACTTAAACCTAACTAACCTAAGGACACCACACACATCCATGCCCGAGGCAGGATTCGAACCTGCGACTGTAGCAACAGCGCGGTTCCGGACTGAAACTCCTAGAACCGCTTCGTCACAGCGGCCGGCTGCACGCTCAAGGTAAAACATTAAATGTTCCCGCCCGTGGCAATGATGACTAGGATTGAATAACATAAGTACATTGCTTTACCAAGCATGCTTCTCCTGGAAGGAGTATGATGCAGCCTTCTTTCGATCGATGACCTAGCTAAGACAGTTAACGGAGTAGCTGCAGTTTATCATAAAATATGGATAACAGCGCGAATTGCTATTATTTTTTATCTCAGATTCAAAATATTACCGGAAACGAAATAAAGTTGCCTAACAAAAAATTCATTGAGAAGGCTGGGACCAAACCCTGAAACACTTCCATCTGCATCTCGACATCTGCTCAATTGTTTTGCCAAGTAACACATCAACCGTGTTCACGTAAGCACGTTGAAAGTTTAGCTCGTCTAATACGAGTGAGAAATTTTCAAAGTCATGATCAGTGAAATTTCGACTGTCAGTGTTTTAGGCCAGAACTGTACCTTTTGGCAGCAAACTTGACATACTGCAATCAGAAGAAATGAGAGGAAGAACTGCACTAAAGGAACAACGAAAAGTTTCGCAAAATTAAATCTCAGAATCAGACGATGTTTTGTAGAAGTGTGTGGTGTGTGTATCGGGGGGGGGGGGGGGGGCTAGAGATGTGTTACTTCGTCTGCAAGACACATATGCCAAGGTTGTAATTATCCGTCCAGAGCAGCTAAACTAGCGTGAATGTACATGATACTCTACGTCCTCTACGTAATAACAATTAGTCAAAAAGGAAAAAGGAAAATTCTACTAAGCCTTCAAAACGCAGAAAACGTCTATGGGCCAGTTTGCTCCTAGTAAAAAATTGAATAAAAGTTATAATGACAAACCAAGTCGGGAAGCATGAACTGGCTTCATATGCGGAGTTATGATTGCAGGATTCCGACTAACTGACCATCCATCACTGATTTTGTTTATGTATCCTTTGGCTGGCGATGGCTGAACCAGGTCAAATACTAACGAAATTCATGTATCACATAGTAAACGATAGTGACACATCGAGAGAACACAACGAAAAGAACACTAACAGCTAATGTTGGATGCCAAAGTGAGTTTAGGAGCCAATGAGCTTGTTACCCAAGAAGTAAAATTTCCGCCCATACGTATTGTCGATTGAACTGCTACACATATTGCGACCTATCTTACATAAAGACAAGTTCGATCAAATTAAACTTCGACTGCCGTCGTCAAAATATCCTATGTTTCTGTTAATTATTTCCTCACTCATGTATTGACGCACCAGTGATGATTCGAAAAGACAAAGACTGACAGTGCAACACACGTACTATTCTGGTACGTACTGACAGTTTTGCTGTGTGTGTCGTACCTCAAATTTGGAGCATGTGGCAGGGAGACACATTCACGGTATCGCGTGTTTCCTTCTGGCACACCTGTAGCTTTTATTAATATAGTTCAGAACTGCATAAGTCCGCCCGATAGTTTAGTGGTCAGCGCAACGGAATGGCATGCAAAAGGGCGCGGGTTCGATTCCCGGCTGGTTCGAAGATTTTCTTCGCTCAGGGACTAGGTGCTGTGTTGTGTTCATTCAACGAGGTGGCGACAGGAAGGGCATCCGGCCACTCCTTACATCAACCGTGCCGAATCCGACCATAACCATGCGACCCGCGAAAATGCTGGACAAAGGCTCAAGATAAAGAAGAAGACCAGTTGAGAACTTCATAACAGAGCAAAACACTCGGCGGCCACTTTGATGAGGTTCCAGCTTTTGAGCCACTTCCACCATCACACAACCGTCATAATCCGGAGAGCCCTATTGAGAGAGCTGTGTTTGAGCGCGGACCCTCCGGAGCAGCGGTTTCTTTGATAGCTCCTGAAGACCCTGCCTGCATTCTTTTCAAAGCTGCACTGGGACCTGTCTGGGAAGTGCTCTCTTGCTCCTGCCCCCACAATTATCCCCACTACCTCCACCGACATTGTAGCCGGTTCCTTAAGGCGCCTTCCTCCAGGTCGCCACTAAATCTATGAGTATTTACCGCGTTCGTGGCACTTTGTATAACAGTTTAACTGTAAGGGTCAAGCTTTTTCACGTATGTTGAGTACGTGTCAATTACATGAACTGATGACAGAACCTGAAATCTCGTACTATGTTGAAAAACTTGCACAATATTTGGAGTCAGATTATCTGTCCTCGTACGCGTTCAGAGCGTCATTTTAATGTGTAGCAAAGTTTGAGAAAAATGTTATGTTCAACTTTGCTTCCACGATTTCCTTCTCTCGAGAAGTTACATCTTAGGGCTTCTTGCCTGCAATGAAAACGGTCTTTGAACGTGGACAACATAGTATTCCTAAGGCTTTGACAGGTTGTATGAATCAAGTACACTGCAGGGAGGAAAGAGTGCAGTACCTGCAAGAACAAGGTCATTTTCCTAGCATTTGAGGTGACAGGTATTTTATGAAGTTTCGGTATTGCATCTACATCTACATCCATACTCCGCAAGCCACCTGACGGTGTGTGGCGGAGGGTACCCTGAGTACCTCTATCGGTTCTCCCTTCTATTCCAGTCTCGTATTGTTCGTGGAAAGAAGGATTGTCTGTATACTTCTGTGTGGGCTCTAATCTCTCTGATTTTATCCTCATGGTCTCTTCGCGAGATATACTTAGGAGGGAGCAATATACTGCTTGACTCTTCGGTGAAGGTATGTTCTCGAAACTTTAACAAAAGCCCGTACCGAGCTACTGAGCGTCTCTCCTGTAGAGTCTTCCACTGCAGTTTATCTATCATCTCCATAACGCTTTCGCTATTACTAAATGATCCTGTATCGAAGCGCGCTGCTCTCCGTTGGATCTTCTCTATCTCTTCTATCAACCCTATCTGGTACGGATCCCACACCGCTGAGCAGTATTCAAGCAGTGGGCGAACGAGTGTACTGTAACCTACTTCCTTTGTTTTCCGATTGCATTTCCTTTGGATTCTTCCAATGAATCTCAGTCTGGCATCTGCTTTACCGACGATCAACTTTATATGATCATTCCGTTTTAAATCACTCCTAATGCGTACTCCCAGATAATTTATGGAATTAACTGTTTCCAGTTGCTGACCTGCTATTTTGTAGCTAAATGATAACGGATCTATCTTTCTATGTATTCGCAGCACATTACACTTGTCTACATTGAGATTCAATTGCCATTCCCTGCACCATGCGTCAATTCGCTGCAGATCCTCCTGCATTTCAGTACAATTTTCCATTGTTACAACCTCTCGATACACCACAGCATCATCTGCAAAAAGCCTCAGTGGACTTCCGATGTGATCCACCAGGTCATTTATGTATATTGTGAACAGCAACGGTCCCATGACACTCCCCTGTGGCACACCTGAAATCACTCTTACTTCGGAAGACTTCTCTCCATTGAGAATGTCATGCTGCGTTCTGTTATCTAGGAACTCCTCAATCCAATCACACAATTGGTCTGATAGTCCATATGCTCTTACTTTGTTCATTAAACGACTGTGGGGAACTGTATCGAACGCCTTGCGGAAGTCAAGAAACACGGCATCTACCTGGGAACCCGTGTCTATGGCCCTCTGAGTCTCGTGGACGAATAGCGCGAGCTGGGTTTCACACGACCGTCTTTTTCGAAACCCATGCTGATTCCTACAGAGTAGATTTCTGGTTTCCAGAAAAGTCATTATACTCGAACATAATACGTGTTCCAAAATTCTACAACTGATCGCCGTTAGAGATATAGGTCTATAGTTCTGCACATCTGTTCGACGTCCCTTCTTGAAAACAGGGATGGCTTCCGCCCTTTTCCAATCCTTTGGAACGCTACGCTCTTCTAGAGACCTACGGTACACCGCTGCAAGAAGGGGGGCAAGTTCCTTCGCGTACTCTGTGTAAAATAGAACTGGTATCCCATCAGGTCCAGCGGCCTTTCCTCTTTTGAGCGATTTTAATGGTTTTTCTATCCCTCTGTCGTCTATTTCGATATCTACCATTTTGTCATCTGTGCGACAATCTAGAGAAGGAACTACAGTGCAGTCTTCCTCTGTGAAACAGCTTTGGAAAAAGATATTTAGTATTTCGGCCTTTAGTCTGTCATCCTCTGTTTCAGTACCATTTTGGTCAAAGTGTGTCTGGACGTTTTGTTTTGATCCACCTACCGTTTTGACATAAGACCAGAATTTCTTAGGATTTTCTGCCAATTCAGTACATAGAACTTTACTTTCGAATTCATTGAACGCCTCTCGCATAGCCCTCCTCACACTACATTTCGCTTCGCGTAATTTTAGTTTGTCTGCAAGGCTTTGGCTATGTTTATGTTTGCTGTGAAGTTCCCTTTGCTTCCGCAGCAGTTTTCTAACTCGGTTGTTGTACCACGGTGGCTCTTTTCCATCTCTTAATTACGATCTTGCTTGGCACATACTCATCTAACGCATATTGTACGATGGTTTTGAACTTTGTCCACTGATCCTCAACACTATCTGTACTTGAGACAAAACTTTTGTGTTGAGCCGTCAGGTACTCTGTAATCTGCTTTTTGTCACTTTCGCTAAACAGAAAAATCTTCCTACCTTTTTTAATATTTCTATTTATGGCTGAAATCATCGATGCCGTAACCGCTTTATGATCGCTGATTCCCTGTTCTGCGTTAACTGTTTCAAATAACTCGGGTCGTTTGTCACCAGAAGGTCTAATATGTTATCGCCACGAGTCGGTTCTCTGTTTAACTGCTCGAGGTAGTTTTCCGCTGATTGCAGCCGGATCATATTGCCTTTTGCGACAATATTTCGGCTGACAACCGTCTAGCCGTCTTCAGTTGAGTGTCCGTCACAGGCACTTCATCGTCGTAGGAGTATATCATAACTAATTCAGACCAAATGAAACAAACATGTCACGGTAAAGGTGCACAAATAGTCGCATCAACACTTGGTGCACCCCCTTCCGGCGGTAGCACAGTTGTGTATTCACACACAGAAACGATAATAAAGACGCCGAATGGCATCCTGTAATAGATTGTCCCAAGCGTCTTGACCTTTTATTGCAGTTCGGCAGTGGTTCTCGCAGGTCATGTAGAACGATCCGCAGCAGCCGTTTGGGGACGCGCAGTGTCCTTCTGAAAAAGACCATGTCCTTCCTATCGAAGATATGGCAGTAGCACGGCCACGGTGATAACAGCCTGTGCAATGGGCAGTGTAACGGGCACCGGTTACTTCACTCTGGACGAACACCGTGAAGCCTGGGACGGACCTGTGTGGGGTGAATGCACTTTCTAACAGGCACTTCAGCTGGTCTGTGCCACACACTACAGTTCCTATATAAGAGGCTGAATCGTCCGCCATGTTTTCCCCATCCTGAGGATTCAGCAGTGTTTACCATGTGGGTGGTTAACCCATTCACGCAACTTTTTACAGTATTTGTTATAAAATATTTCATATTACATGTGTGAAGTGAACCAAACAGTAATTAATGTTTATAGAAATATTTAGAATGCCCTTTTCACATAATAGAAAAAATGACAAACTGCCTGTTGCCTTCTGTTTCGAGTTCTTCGGTCGACGTTCGTGTGATGATTTTTCTTACGTTTCGCCAGCACGAATGGCGGTGGTGGAAAAGAAAAACTGAAATGTAATATTACATAGCCATACAAATGTAGCCTTAGAACTTGAGTGATAATTTGTAAATATTAAATGTAATGACTTAAGAATTCGGTTCCAATATCTTAAATCATGGGCGTTATGCAGTAACAGCCTGCAGCTATATATTAGTTTTGCCTCTATACAACCACTTGTAAAAGTGGTGTTTCTTTTTTATTCAAAACGAGGTACTGTAAGAAATACCGCATTTTTATTGTACAGAGTGACTGATTAGCAGTCATAAAACTTCGTCCAAAGAAAACCACAGAAAACTAATGAAATACGGTACAGAGGAACAAGGCCACGTCCTAATAAAAATTGAGATGAGTTAATAATTAGTTACAGGAATGATAAGCAATTGCAAATGTAACCTATAGTACAAAGGAAAGGTATCCTGCCCGTTTTTAAGTCCGTGGTATTTAATTTGTGACATAGTTACTCTTTCCTTTAATGTTTCTTTCCCATAGCTTACTCGCACATATGTAACTTATTCTCTGTTTGGAACAGGAATAGTTGACCGTCGAATTTCACCATTAAGAAACTACTGTTATGAGTAATCAAACCTTGGTGTCTCTGAACACCAGTTATTACCTTGTAAGGTCCTCCTTTTCCCAGGTTGCACTGCTTCAGAAATCATGATCAGTCCAGTTACGAAACAATAAAATCGATTGCGATACCTCCTTATAGCAATCAGTTTTAGTACATGTATAAATGGAAATGGCTAGTAACATCGAATGCTCCCGATACTCTTCTTTAGAGTAATGAGCAATCTTTGTTATGTGCCTTCAATAGGACTTTGTTGGATTATATTTATGTGAAAGAAACACGCAGCAAGTGTTAATGAATTAATAAAAATATGTTCAGATTAATTGATATGAAAGAAGCACAGCGAATGCAAATGAATTAATGAAAATATGTCAAGATTAACGTTGGACTGTAGGTCTACCTTTAACTGGCTGGGAGATACAATTCCGAGATCGCAACTGGGAAAGAACATACCGCTTTGTATGGCAAAATTCAACGCAATGTTCTATTTAATTGTCCCACTGATGATTGCAATCATTTTTGCCAGGTCAGAAACTGTTATACATTGTTTCATGCTGCATTTTAGAATGTGTGGTACACAGTGAGAAGTGTCGTTTTTATCAGATATGACTTTTAAATTGTCGACTTATTCCTGATGTGGACTATACGATCGCACGTAACTGCCCATTAACTACAAAGACATTATAAGTGCTGTTTTCCAAGTAAAAATTCTCGCTGCCAATAGCGAAAACTCATAACTTTCCCTTACGTCTACCGTTGTCTGTCCAGAGCAGAAAGTGTTCTGTAGGAAATCTGTTCATGCCATTTATTTACGTTTTGAGGGTCGTTGAAGGTACTTATTCCCTTTTTGTGTTGTCGGGATACGTTCTCAGGGGCCGAAAAAAGAAAAAGGAAGAATTTATCACAGCGGAAGATGGAGACGGTCTACGCTCTACTTCCCGTCAAACCGCAAAGACGACGTTTCGAATTTCGACACGAAGCAGCCAACACAGGATACCCTTTCTCGGTCAACACAGAGGCATAGCGGGTGAGCGGAACGTGTTTGCGCCTAACAAACTCCAAAGAACAAGCAGCAGCAGTCAGTCAGTCAGTATGTATATATGTACATCATAATGGGCATCAGGCGACGGAAGCTAATGGCTGCAGAGGTGGCACGTTGCCTGGGAGGAAAGGTTCGATAAACTTGCAATAACATCGAATTATTTTACTTTCGGACTCTTTCTCTGAAGTGTATTCAATATTGTGATACTGCTGGTTAAGAGTTATGTGCAAGGCACATGGAGAAGGAAGACTTAACAGGAACGAGGGCAGAAAATAAGCTGAAATTTTCCATTCATCGTAAACCAACACACCCAGATGCAGTAACAAGGAATGACTCCAGTGACCCACCACAACATAAAAAGACGTAGTTTTTTGGTATGGGAGCTCGCCTACGTAAGCTTTCATTAGATCAAACGGAAATACAAGGGGAGTTATGCATCCTCAAAGAAGTAGCAGTCGCCACTGGTTTTAAGAGAAGCTTGTTTACACAAATTCCCAACAAATACAAATGCGAAAAAACCCACGTAAAGAAAGAAAAAAATTCAATACATAGAAATATTATGGGTGTATTATCGAGAAGCTTGCGCACGCTTTCCCTAAATCTTAAAAAAAAAAATGGCTCTGAGCGCTATGGGACTTAACTTCTGACGTCATCAGTCCCCTAGTACTTAGAACTACTTAAACCTAACTAATCTAAGGACATCACACACATCCATGCCCGAGGCAGGATTCGAACCTGCGACAGTAGCGGTCGTGCGGTTCCAGATTGTAGCGCCTAGAACCGCTCGGCCACCGCGGCCGGCCCTAAACATTACAAAATATCATTTCGAACTGCAGGTCAGTTAAGGCTTAAACTAAATTGTAGGGTATTACATTATAAAAAAATGAAAAAATGTATTACGCATCTGGTGTGTAGACATTATAAGTGGAACATGTGATCGTTTTTATATAGGCCGGAATTTTATAACTAGATAGAAGGAAACATATCAGCCCAAACAAGACCGCTTTTGGCCATCATTTGCGAAGCACAAAACATAGGCTTGGTGGTGTGGTCAGTATTATGAGAATTCTACACGTAACGCCTAAAGGAATCAAGTTAGATGTATTTGAAGAGTGGGACATATATAAATGGAAGATAATGGAGCCGATCAAATTGTTGAACGAACGGTCGGAATTTAATACACTAATTTTTTGCTCTTTTTTTAAAATGATTCATGTTTTAGATAAGCCGTTAACTTCTGACATTTCAGTAATTTATAAAATAGTGTGACAATGTCTGAGACCCTTAATAATACAGATCTATGTATTTAGTTGTAGCATTATGATCTCTGAGAGACAGAGCATATGGACACACAATAAACAACTGAAGGCGCCTGTCATATTTTTGTGTATAAACAACTAAAAACGCGTATCGGATTTTTAATGTATCAACACTACTGTTATACAGTACTAACATTTGTTATGTTGATCTGATGTAAAAACAAATGTGTCATGTACAGAGAAACATTAGAAATGCAGGTATTTCACAAAAAAATTACTGCACTGCCGTAATTTCGAAAATGTTGTACTTCATGTTTTGTTAACAACATTGTATCTCACAATAAAGGTAATGGCTTAAGAATGAACGAATAGTTCGAAAATATTATTTCCGACTGTGACGGAAACCATAATTAATAAATTAAAAACTCCTACTAATGTTTTTAGTGGTGATTTCTGACAAAGCTCCTCCCCCCCCCCCCCCTTCTATATCGGCACCTGCGCGTAGACGGAACATCAGCACAATGTCTCGTCGCCCAGCCCAGTACTGAACTGCAGGTCTAAAGATGTGAAGGGCAATTTATCTTACAAGAAGGTGAAATTTAATAAGGGCACTAAGCAACTAGCAATGGTAGTAGGGTTCATTAAAGCCTAAGAAAAATTCATAATGGATGTTCTTCGCAAAGATTCTTTGATACAGTTCCCACGCTGCTGAGAGCTGAAAGAATAGGAAGATTATCTTCCATTCTAAGTCCTCGCTTATTTGCTAGAGGAAAAAATATAAAAAAATCAATATTTTGAAGACAGAACATACCCTTTGTGTCTTGCTTCCTTTCTGTCTGCTAAATAACGTCGGAAAAAAGTTTGAGCTGTCTTTTTTCACCGTTGAGACAGTTTAATTAGAAAACGCCTACTTATTTATGTTGTTATTTGTGCGTAGAATTCGATTTTTCTTTGTCCAGGTAGTCCCAAACCTAATCATTTCTCACTTGCAGACATTGCACGGGGAGAATAGCAAGGACATCTCCAGTCTTCGCAGTGTGTCCCGAAAACAAAGAAAGTAATAAAATAAAGATTAAGAGGAAGGAGGGAAGGAAGGAAGGAAAGAGTGAAGGAAGAAAGGAAAGAAGTTTAGGATTTAACACCTTTTTGACGGCAAGGTCTTTAGAGACATAGCGCAGAATCCCACTGTGAAAGAAATCGGTTGTGTCCTTTCAAAGCAACCGTCCCACCATTCGCCTGAATTGATTTAGTAAAATCAGGGATAAACCTAAATCTAGATGGCCGGACGGGTATTTGAACCACCATTCTCTCAAATATGTGAGGTGTTCAATAAGTAATGTAACACATTGGTTTGTTTTATTAAGGATTCCAATAAACCTTATTTCCCATCCTTTCGGATACAAAAGTCTTACTTTGCAACATATCTCCTTTCAATGCGACGGCCTTACGCCACCTTACTGGGAGGGCCTGTATGCCTGCATGGAGCCATTCTATTGGTCGACGTCATAGTCAACGTTTTTCTACATCAGTAACCTCCCGTCATCCACGTACTGCTTCGCGCGGAGTGCATCCTTCACTGGGCCAGACCGACGGAAGTGGGAAGGTACGATGTCCAGGCTGTAGTGTGGACGAGCAAGAACGGTCCAATGAAGTTTTGTGTGCTCCTTTCTGGTGCGCAGATTTATGTGAGGCCTTTTTGTCTTGTCATGGAGAAGGAGAAGTTCGTTTGCATTTTTGCGGCGACGAACACACTGAATGCATTCCTTCAATTTCCGAGAAGACCGTCGCCATTACTTTAGAGGCTGACTGTACGGCTATGAACTTTTTCTACAGAGGAGAAGTGGTGTGGTGCCACTCCATGGACTGCCGTTTTGTTTCGGATCGAAGTGATGAATCCACGTTTCATCGTCTGCTCGACGTTCGACAAAAAATTGTCATGATCAGCCTCGTAACACGCAAGCAGTTCTGCATGGATGGATGATCCTTCGTTGCTCTTTATGGTCTTTTGTTAGGCTAAGAGGAACCCAGCGGACATACACCTTTGAGTGCCCCAAATGATGGACGAATGTATCACCACTACCAGCAGAGACGTCCAGTTGTGCAACGAGGCGTTTCATTGTGATCCGTCTGACACTACGAATGAACGTGTCCTCACATTCCCACATTGTAGGAGTCACAGCTGTGTGTGATCGGACAGGTTTGCGCGACCTTGTTGCGATGATGACAGACGCCTTACCCAACGACTCACCATGCTTTTGTTCACAGTCTAATCTCCATAGATATTCTGCCTATGAATATCTGCGTCACTCTCGTTTCCCGCCAAAAGAAACTCAATGACAGCCCTCTGCTTGCAACGCATCTACATTACAGGCGCCATGTTGAAAGCTTCATAGAACGCCGTCAGCTATCAGAGCTTCATGATACTATAGGTGATGAAACGGGGATATTCCAAGATGTTCCACATGAAATTCGGCAATTTTTCAACGGGGCCAAGGAAAAAAAATGTGTTGCAATACTAACTGAACTCCCCCTCGTATAAGCCCATTGTTTTACCATACCCCCAACTCAGCCGACAAGATCAAGAAGACACAAGACCTCGAAATCCACTACTGTGACATGAATCAGTGTGGCGGGAGTAAATGAACATACGATATCAGCAGCTGTCGTTTGCCTACGTGTACGTCAAAATCAGAATTTTTTCCAGATAATCTTTGATGGTGGTGTTTCATTCCGTCCCGCTCTCGATCTGTAAGGGTATCGCCATTCTAAACTTCGAAACGCATTGTAGAATGTTTTGATGTCGCATTCCATGATCGACCTAACAACGTTACGGCCCTCCGGCTAGTGTCATGCTTATTGACAATATACTCATTTATTATTGTAGCTGTGGTGTTAATTCAGTATTGAACATAAATTTGTTACTCTTAGACTACTCAATAAATCTATACAACATAATTCTAGACATGACTACGCTGAATTCCACTAAAGATTGAGAATACCGCAGGCAATGGAATTGTGAAAACCAAATTTCTTTCACAAGACAAGTAAGAGCTACGGCACTAATAAAGTGGAACACCAAACCATTTTCATATGCACCGAAAATCGAAGGCCTGACTGTGTGGGTGCACTTACCTGAAATTTTGTACCCTAGCATCTCGTCAAATATAAACTGTAACCGAAATGACGTAAATGTGTGCCATCGCTGAAAAGAACAGAACACGCAACGTGGAATGTGTATAGTACTCAGGACTCACGCGCTTTAATCACATGGCAAGTTTTGTTGTTTCAGGCGCTCTGAAACAATATAGCGGAAAGCCACCGCGATAAGATAAAGCATATGGAAATTTTGTCCTGTCACGGACTTTCCAATCCCCGAGCACATACATATAAAACCTCATGTGACATTAATTATTTAGTCTAGTATATGCTGAGGATAAGATAAGAAAGCTAATATTTGTCAGTGACGGAGTGCTTTGGAATTCAATATACAAACTGATTGAAAAGCTGACAGAGATCAATTCGAGATACATTCGCGTAAAAATACGAAAACAGAAAGGGGCCTCTTTTCCGGAGAAGTACTACACACAGAGAAGCAACTACAGAAAATATTCGTGTTTTGTATTAGGTATAAATGTTAAAGTATACCTGCATGTCGACAGAGCTGTTACAACTTATAAACACTATCTCATCAAAAATATCTGGACCCGTATTAGTGGATATTAATATGTCGTGTGTCCACCCTTCCCCTTTATGACGGCTGGGACCCTTTTGGTGACATTTTCAGTCCGGTGCCTGGGTGTCTGTAGAAGAATGGCAGCGCATTGTTCCTCAAGAGCCGAAACCAGAGTAGGTAATGTTGTTTGACGTTGGGTGTTTGGCGTTGGGGTCTGCTCAGAAGTCGACGTTATAACTCATCCCAAGGTGTTTCATTGGGACCAGTTCTGGACCCTGGACAAATCAGTACATTTGAAGAATCTTATTGTCCACAAACCGCTGCCTCACAGATGCTGTTTTATGACGGGCTGCAGTGTCATCGTCTCCGAACTGTTCGTCTACTGCACTCAGTACGCAATGCTGTAAACTGTACTCATAGTTTGGTTCTTTCGGGACTTATTTTGTGTGGACAGTTAATGATTTCTTTTGTGATAAAAATAGACTTGCATAGTGTTTAAGCTTGGAAATATGTTTTCTTCTTTTGTCTTGCAACATTCTCCTGTCACGTTGTTTGTTACCTATTCTCGTCCTAGCCTCTATTTGTATGGATATGTACAATTATTTAATTTATTCTGCATAGTAATAAGTACGATCAAATACACACATTACGTAGTGGTTATTGACTGCCCTGACACTAATGATATATTTGATTTTTAACACCCTATCTTTTGGAAGTGTTGGTGAATTTATTTGGTGACTAGAATTAGCCGGCCTGGACGTAATCTGTTTAGCCACCATTACAGCTACCTCACTGTGACAACTGCTAACAGTAGTAATTATATAGAATCTGCTTGTTTCTTTTTTCTTTTAATCACTAATTCCGATGCACAAATGCGAACAAAATTGGCGTACTTGAAATATTTAAAATTTACGATCGCAGACTATTTAAACAAGCCAGTCGCTTCTCAAACACAGTAGTTCGTGTTCTTCATTTAACACTTGGTCTGGTATGCCAGCGCAAGAATTTCGTTACAATATCTTTCTGCATTAAGAATTTTATTAAGCGCTATAGGGGAACCACACCTTATCCACGAAAACCACCCGCATACTGTAACACCACCTCCTTCGTATTTCACTGTCGACACTACACATGACCGCAAGTAAAGTTCTCTGAGCATTTGCAAACCGAAACCCGCCAGTCGGACTGCCACAGAGTAGAGCGTGATTCGTCGCTTCAAACCACTCCTTTCTAGTCATTCATTGTCGACTGGCAAACAGGTCAGAACACTGTTGCAGACACAACGAGAAAAGCATGCCAAATTTAAATGAACGCAAAGTCCCTAAGATTGGCAGTCTTTTACAGAAGCTCGAAATTTAGCACAGATTTCAATGCGAGGTGCTTATAATAGTTTTCACAACGAAACTTTGTCTCGAAACCTGGCAGAAAATCCAGAGAGATTCTGGCCGTATGTAAAGTATGCTACCGGCAAGACACAATCAGTGTCTTCTCTGCGCCATAGCACTGGAAATACCGCCGGCCGAAGTGGCCGTGCGGTTAAAGGCGCTGCAGTCTGGAGCCGCAAGACCGCTACGGTCGCAGGTTCGAATCCTGCCTCGGGCATGGATGTTTGTGATGTCCTTAGGTTAGTTAGGTTTAACTAGTTCTAAGTTCTAGGGGACTAATGACCTCAGCAGTTGAGTCCCATAGTGCTCAGAGCCATTTTTTAGAACTCTGATTAATGAAGCAACTTAAATCACTTAATAAAAGCAAGTCCTCTTGTCCAGACTGTATACCAATTAGGTTCGTTTCAGAGTATGCTGAGGCAATAGCTCCATAAATAACAACCATATACAACCGCTCGCTCTACGAAACAGCCGTACCTAATGACAGGAAAGTTGCACAGGTCACACCAATATTCAAGAAAGACAACAGGAGTAATGCACTAAATTACAGGTCCGTATCATTAACGTCGATATACAGCAAGATTTTGGAACATATATTGTGTTCGAACATTATGAATTACCTCGAAGAAAACCGTGTAAGCCGCGCGGAGTAGCCGCGCGGTCTAGTGCGTCATTCACGGTCCGCGCGGTTGCCCCATCAGAGGTTCGAGTCCTCCCTCCGGCATGGGTGTGTGTGCCGTAATCAGCATAAGTTAGTTTAAGAAGTGTGTTAAGCATAGGGACCGATGACCTCAACAGTTTGGTCCCATAAGACCTTACCACAAATTTCCAAAAACCTTGTGTTGACACACAGTCAACACGGATTTAGAAAATATCGTTCTTGTGAAACACAGCTAGCACTTTACACGCACGAAGTATTGAGTGATATTGACAAGGGATTTCAAATTGATTCCGTATTTCTGGATTTCCGGAAGGCTTTCGACACTATAACACACAAGCGGCTTCTGGTGAAATTGCGTACTTATGGAATATCGTCTCAGTGTTGTGACTGGATTCGTGATTTCCTGTCAGAGAGGTCCTAGTTCGTCGTAATTGATGGAAAGTCATCGAGTAAAACAGAAGTGATTTCTGACGTTCCCCAAGGTAGTGTTATAGGCTCTTTGCTGTTCCCTATCTATATAAAGGATTTGGGAGACAATCAGAGAAGCCGTCTTAGGTTGTTTGCAGATGACGCTGTCGTTCATGGACTACTAAAGTCATCAGACGATCAAAATAAATTGCAAAACGATTTAGAAAAGATATCTATATGGTGCGAAAATTGGTGATTGAAACTAAAAATGAAAAGTATGAGGTCATCCACATGAGTGCTGAAAGGAATCCGTTAAACTTCGGTTACACGATAAATCAGTTAAATCTAAAGGCCGTAAATTCAAATAAATAGTTAGGAATTTTCAATTACGAACAACTTAAATTTGAGGGAACATATAGAAAATATTGTGGGGAAGGCTAACCAAAGACTGCGTTTTATTGGCGGGACACTTACAAAATGTAATAGATCTACTAAAGAGGGTGCCTACACTATACTTGTCTGCCCTCTTTTAGAATGGTGCTGCGCGGTTTGGAGTACATCGAGAAAGTGCAAAGGAGAGCAGCACGTTTTGTATTTTCGAGAAATAGGAGAGAGCGTCACGGACATGATACAGGACTTGTGGTGGCCGTCACTAAAACAAAGCCGTTTCTTGTTGCGGCGGGATCTTGTCACGAAATATCAGTCGTCAACTTAACCCTCCGAATGCGAAAATATTTTGTTGACGCCGACCTACATGGGGAGGAACGATCAAGGGAAATCAGAGCTCACAAGGAAAGATACAGGAGTTCGTTTATTCTGCACGCTGTTCGAGAGTGGAATAACAGAGAATTATTGTGTAGGTGGTTTGACGAATCCTCTGTCAGGCTCTCAAGTGTGATTTTGAGAGTATCGATGTAGATGCATAACTCAACCGTCGCTTAGTATTGCCTACAGAAACGTGTGGCTGATGAGGAGCTGATCGGCCATAGTACCCCATTCTTTTTAACTCCTTCTTGACAGTCATTTTGCTAGCTGGACTGCTGGTAGAACTTAGGAATTTCTGCTGATTTCATGCGATATTTAGGAGCGCCCTCTGCTTTGCTCCACTGGCCTTGTCCGTCAGTGAATGAGGTCTCCCTGGTTTTGGTTTAACTGTGGTTGTTCCTTCGCGTTTCCACTTCAGTCGCTTCACTAACACTCCACTTAAGCAGTATTATAACGATTTAAATGCTCTTGACGGATCTGTTGCTCATATGGCATCCAATAATTAGTCCACGTTAGAAGTCAATGAACTCTCCTGATGGGATAAGTCTGCTGTTACTGCTTCTCTAGTGACAACACAATATTCGCTGCCTCGTTTTATTCTTGAAGGTCCACCTTTCCTGACATGTGGTGGTCAATTCCGCTTTATACGGTGTGTCTGGATACAAATACAAAAGCGCAAAACAAGAACTAAAAGACAGTATTGATAAAACCTCGTATCCTCGAAAATGAGAATACTCGCCCTGTTATTATCGTTCCCAGTTGTTTTGCAGTTGACTGAATGGGGGAAGGCGTTACCACCATGTACAACAATTGTCACAAAGCTGTCGCATACATGAGCACCGAACAATTATTTCATTAGCTGTCCAATATGTGACAATAATTGTGTTATTCTGTATATTGTATTAATAATGTAATGACATTGCATTGTAGTATACGTTTTGCACTTTTATATGCTAAAAGTGATCTCATTAAAATTAACTGGGAAGCTATTAACTCGAGAAAAGCTGCCTCAGCATATTAAATAACTGCCGCCTGTTTACTGTTGTCTAATCCTTACAGTAGTCCATGATAACTGTCACAGAAAAACATTCTGTAAGAGCAGAAGCATGTTTATAATAAAAACTGTTGCTTGTTGTGTTCTCAACTGTACATTCGATCGCAAGGTACATTTTTGTATGTCACGTTTGACGTATTGACATATTTTATTCAGTTACTTACGTGCTTAGCAGAATGTGTTTGATTCTGTTATCTTACCCCCCCCCCCCCTCCCACCCCCCCATGTCAGATTTTGCTGTAAGTTACGATACACCGTCGGAACGCCTAACAAGTGCCCATTACCTCACTATCTTACCCTTTATGCTCGTAAATGTCCTGATGGACGAGACGGGCATGTGCGACGTCCAGTTATATCTTCACGCAGCTCCATTTACATCCACATCTATCCTCCGCAAGCTACTTGACGGTGTGTGGCGGAAAGTACTCTGGTACCACTATCTGTTTCGCGCTTCCCTGTTCCATCCGCGAATGGCGATTTGAATGGATGATTGTCCAGAAGGCTCCGAATTATCTCTAATTTCTCGGGTTTTCTCATTGTACTCATTCCGTGAGACGTATGCGGGTGTAAGTAAAATCGTGCGCAACCCTTCGCGGAACGTACACTCTCTGAATTTCAATGGTAAACCTCTACTTGATGTACGACGCCTCCCATGTTTTGTACTATCTGCCACTGGAGTTTGTCGAACGTCCCTGTAACGCTCTCGCGGAGACTATATCATCCCGTGACAAAACACGCCGCTCTTTGTTGAATCTTCCTCTCTCTTTTATTAATCCTACGTGGTGAGAATTTCATACTGATGAGCAGTACTCCAGTATCGATCCAGCAAATGTTTCTTAAGCCACTTCTTACGTGGATGAATTACATTTCCTTAACTGTCTCGCAATGAATCTCCGCCTGTCCAAGGCTTTTCCTACAGGTTGCTTTATATAGTCATCCCAGTTTAGGTCGCTACGGATGATTAGTCGTAGATATCTTACGTGGTTACTGTTTCCAGTGGTTAGTCACCAATAGTGTTGCCGAACAGTAATGGATCTCTTCGTATATTTACGTGCGATACGTTCCATTTACTTACGCTCCGGGTCAGCAGCCAGTTCCCGCAGTCTTCATCCATCCTCTGCATGTTTTCCCTCAGTTCGCTATAGCCTTCTGACACTGCTGCCTTCTTATTGACAACGGTATCACCTGTGAACAGCCTTATGGAACGTCCGGCGCTATCCACTACATCGGTGGTTCTCCATTACCCCTTGAGTGTTAAAATGAAATTTTCTGAGGGGTAAAAACAAAAGAGTTCAATAATGTTTCGGTGACGAAACATAATTATTTTCAAAAGATCATTACTATTATCACTATTTCAGAATACTGTATTACTGGTTACATGTTACCGATAATAACAATTTTTTTCTATTTTAATATTAGGATTGACGAATGAGACACTATGGTGGAGATTATAGCTTGCGAAACGACTGTATGAAAGTCATCTTCCACACACACTCCATCTAATACACAAATACTTCGTACTATGCATCTATGACAATGAAATGGAGAGATATACGTCA
This sequence comes from Schistocerca nitens, assembly GCF_023898315.1. Lineage (NCBI taxonomy): Eukaryota > Metazoa > Arthropoda > Insecta > Orthoptera > Acrididae > Schistocerca > Schistocerca nitens. Next base: position 346,883,050 of record NC_064621.1, on the reverse strand, counting down.
CATATGGCTTAGTTACCACACGGAAATGGCTTTTCCGAGTTGCAAGTAGTCGCTCAGTGGATCGGAAATTGCTTCATTATTCATTCCCCAACAGATAAACCAACTCATTAACTACTAAACAGCATCTTCTATACACTATCAGCTGCACTAGAAATGTATATTTGCCAAATCCGGCTATCGGGTTCCTAACCTGTCATAAGTGGCAGCTCTATAGCATTGCCTTGCATGTCATTTAATATGATAGAATCTATAATTTGTCCTGTTACACAGTATAAAAGTTGTCATGTATGTTAGTGCTGTCAAATCTTAAGCAGTGACTTCATATATGACAGTTATTTCCAAAGTTATCAAGAATTATCACTCCCTAAGATTTGACAGCGCTGACATACGCGATAACCTGTGTACCATATAACAGAACAGATTTCAGATCTTATAAGCTTATTAACTGATATGCATGTCACTGCTGCTTAGGAACCCGAAAGCCGGTATTGGCAAATAAACATTTTTAGCGCAGCTCATGGTGTATAGCCGGCCGGTGTGGCCGTGCGGTTCTAGGCGCTTCAGTCTGGAACCGCGTGATCGTTACGGTCGCAAGTTCGAATCCTGCCTCGGGCATGGATGTGTGTGATGTCCTTAGGTTAGTTAGGTTTAAGTAGTTCTAAGTTCTAGGGGACTGGATGACCACAGATGTTAAGTCCCATAATGCTCAGAGCCATTTGAACTATTTTTTCATGTGTATACAAGATGTTCTTTAATAAATATCTGAAAGCGGCGGAGCACCAAGAATTCAAGAACTCATTAATACCACAACACAACAGTAAAAATGCAATGGTTACTATATTGCCATAGAGCCAACTCGTTGTTGTTGTTGTTGTTGTTGTTGGCAGTGGTCATGCACAAAGTACCGGCAACCTGAAGTCTTCCAGTTAATGTCAGTTCAGAAGGAAGGAATCTAGCAATGAAGTGTAATATAGTATACACGAATAGCTTGGTAGATTTTAAATGCGGTACAGCGTATGGGTGAAGCAAGTGTCGCTAGGGAGAGTAGTAGTGCAAAGGAAGCATATTTACCCTCAATGAGGATAATTAGCTTTCTTTCTTTCTTTCTTTCTTTCTTTCTTTCTGAGAAGGAGCTGAAGGTAACACTTTCGATGCTCTGAGGATTGGCTCAACGTGGTATCCGTTGTTACAAATAAAGCTAGGTCTATACCAATTCTCCCACTGACTCGTTAATTCGTGGTTTAATAAAACGCTTACGTAAACCAAGTACCGCTTATCTTTCGTCATTTTAAAAAATGTGTTCAGAGAAAATACTCCGCGGCACAGCACCGCACATTGCTTGAGGTGCCAAAACAAAATGGCCCAGTCCATTGGTAAAGCAGAGTATCGCGTGGTAATGTACACTGAGCTGACAAAAGTCATGGGATACTTCGTAATGTCGTGTCGGACCTTCATTAGCTCTGCGTAGTGCAACAACTCGACGTGGGATGGCATGGACTCAACAAGTCGTTGGAAGTCCCCTGCATAAATACTGAGCCATGCTGCCTCTATAGTCGTCCACTATTGCGAGAGTGTTGCCGGTGCAGGATTTTATGCACGAACTGACCACCAGCTTATGTCCCATAAATGATCGATGGGATTCACGTCGGGCTGTCTGGGTGGCCAAATCATTCGCTCAAACTGTCCAGAATGTTCTTCAGACCAATCGGGAATAATTGTGGCCCTGTGACAAGGCAGACTGTCATCCATAAAAATGCTATCGTTGTTTGGGAACGTGAAGTTGATTAGTGGTTGCAAATGGTCTCCAAGTAGTCGAACAGAATAATTTACAGTCAGTGGTCTGTTCAGCTGGAGCAGAGGAACCAGACCATTCCACGTAAACACAGCCCACGTCACTAAGCAACCATCACCAGCTTGCACAGTGCCTCACTGACAACCTGGGTCCATGGCTTGGTGGGACCCGCGCCACACTCGAAGCCTACCATCAGTTCTTACCAAATGAAATCAGGACTCATCTGAACAAGCCACGGTTTTCCAGTCCAGTGTCTAACTGACACTATTACGAGTCCAGGAGAGGCGCCGCAGGCGACGTGCTTTTAGCAGAGGCACTCGCGTCGGTCGTCTGCTACCATAGCCCATTAACGCGAGATATCGCTGCACTGTCCTAACAGATACATTCGTCGCACATCCCGCATTGATTCTGCGGTTATTTCACGCACTGTTGGTTGTCCGTTAGTACTGAAAACTCTACGCAAACGCCGCTGCTCTCTGTCGTTAAGTGAAGGCCGTCGGACAGTGCGTTGTCCGTGGTGAGAGGTAATGCCCGAAATTTGGTGTTCTCGGCGCACTCTTGAGACTGTGGATCTTCGAATATTGAATTCCCTAACGATTTTCGAAATGGAATGTACCATGCGTCTAGCTCCAACTACCATTCCGCTTTGAAAGTCTGTAATTTCCGTCGTGAGGCTTTAATCACGTCGGAAACACCTTTCCACGTGAATCATCTGAGTACAAATGTAAGCCAGTCCACTGCTCTTTTATACTTTGTGTACGCGATACTACCGCCGTGTGTATACAGGGTGTTACAAAAAGGTACGGCCAAACTTTCAGGAAACATTCCTCACACACAAAGAAAGAAACTATGTTATGTGGACATGTGTCCGGAAACGCTTACTTTCCATGGTAGAGCTCATTTTATTACTTCTCTTCAAATCACATTAATCATGGAATGGAAACACACTGCAACAGAATGTACCAGCGTGACTTCAAACACTTTGTTACAGGAAATGTTCAAAATGTCCTCCGCTAGCGAGGAGACATGCATCCACCCTCCGTCGCATGGAATCCCTGATGCGCTGATGCAGCCCTGGAGAATGGCGTGTTGTATCACAGCCGTCCACAGTACGAGCACGAAGAGTCTCTACATTTGGTACCGGGGTTGCGTAGACAAGAGCTTTCAAATGCCCCCATAAATGAAAGTCAAGAGGGTTGAGGTCAGGAGAGCGTGGAGGCCATGGAATTGGTCCGCCTCTACCAATCCATCGGTCACCGAATCTGTTGTTGAGAAGCGTACGAACACTTCGACTGAAATGTGCAGGAGCTCCATCGTGCATAAACCACATGTTGTATCGTACTTGTAAAGGCACATGTTCTAGCAGCACAGGTAGAGTATCCCGTATGAAAACATGATAACATGCTCCATTGAGCGTAGGTGGAAGGTCATGGGGCCCAATCAAGACATCACCAACAATGCCTGCCCAAACGTTCACAGAAAATCTGTGTTGATGACGTGATTGCACAATTGCGTGCGGATTCTCGTCAGCCCTCACATGTTGACTGTGAAAATTTACAATTTGATCACGTTGGAATGAAGCCTCATCCGTATAGAGAACATTTGCACTGAAATGAGGATTGACACATTGTTGGATGAACCATTGGCAGAAGTGTACCCGTGGAGGACAATCAGCTGCTGATAGTGCCTGCACACGCTGTACATGGTACGGAAACAACTGGTTCTCCCGTAGCACTCTCCACTCTCCACACTTCTCTGACGCTGACATTAGGGTTATCGTCAACTGCACGAAGAATTGCCTCGTCCATTGCGGGTGTCCTCGTCGTTCTAGGTCTTCCCCAGTCGCGAGTCATAGGCTGGAATGTTCCGTGCTCCCTAAGACGGCGATCAATTGCTTCGAACGTCTTCCTGTCGGCACACCTTCGTTCTGGAAATCTGTCTCGATACAAACGTACCGCGCCACGGCTATTGCCCGGTGCTAATCCATACATCAAATGGGCATCTGCCAACTCCGCATTTGTAAACATTGCACTGATTGCAAAACCACGTTCGTGATGAACACTAACCTGTTGATGCTACGTACTGATGTGCTTGATGCTAGTACTGTAGAGCAATGAGTCGCATGTCAACACAAGCACCGAAGTCAACATTACCTTCCTTCAATTGGGCCAACTGGCGGTGAATCGAGGAAGTACAGTACGTACTGACGAAACTAAAATGAGCTCTAACATGGAAACTAAGCGTTTCCGGACACATGTCCACATAACATCTTTTCTTTATTTGTGTGTGAGGGTTTCCTGAAAGTTTGGCCGTACCTTTTTGTAACACCCTGTATGTGCATATCGCTATTCCATGACTTTTGCCACCTCACTGTGTAACAGTAACGGTCCTATCACACTTCCTTGGTGTAGCACTTGCAACGAATGTTCCCAATCGTCTGTAGACGTTCTGCTCACACCGTGGCGCCACCATGACAGCGGCGACAGTGGACGCTGAGCAGCGCTGTGGGCGGTGATCGTTTCCGGCAGTGCGTAGTGTGGTTCCGCCGTCTGGCGGCGCACGAGCGTGTCGTGGGCGGCACGTGCGTGCTGCGTACACGTGCCAGACAGCCGCGGAGGTCGCTGCTCGGCCGCCGTAGACACTCTCACCAGCCCAGCTGGGAAGTCGTGAGCGGCCAGAAGCTGTGTCCCGTCGGGTAAACCGTTCACCGGGTGCAAGTCCTTCGATTTGACGCCAATTCGGCGAATTTGCGCGTCGATAGGAATGAAATGATGATGATTAGGACAACAGAACACCCAGTCCCTGAGCAGAGAAAATCTCCGACATAGCCGAGTATCGAACCAGGACCCTTAGGATTGACATTCTGTCGCGCTGACCATCTCGTATGGTTCGTTATAGTTTGTTCCATTTGTTCGGAGCGGACGTCCTATGACGTCCGTTTAAGCTCTTCGTTGATCCATTCCCTCAGTTTTTTTATTGCAGAGGGCAGCTAACCCTCTGACGAGCACGCTGAGCTACCGTGCCTGCATCACTCAGCTACCGGGGGCGGACGCTATCTCAGTAAGGAGTGACAATAGGACAGAGTAGAGAGCCTGTATAGGGAGAGAGTGGCCAACCGGACGATACGGTGGCCATTTTTCTGCCAAACTGCGGGTGGGACTTTTGAATGGTCAGTAGTGGAGTACACATTCACCGAATCAAAAGCACAAGACAATATGGCGAAATCGTTCGTTAAATGCCTTTCTTTACAGCTATAACATACTCATAGTAGCCTACTACGTACAGCACAGGAAAATTTCATACAGTGGCTGTAAAAATTATTCGTTACTTGCATTTATCTCCTTTAAAGTTCGTTTACTAGACATATTGCAATGAAAGTAACGTAAATAAAAAAATGTAGTGTATAGCATTTGTTTTGTATCGGAAGTGCATAATGCTAAAGATTTAACGTACCTGTATTACGTCAGCCGGCCGGAGTGGCTGAGCGGTTCTAGGCGCTACAGTCTGGGACCGCGCGACCGCTACGGTCGCAGGTTCGAATCCTGCCTCGGGCATGGGTGTGTGATGTCCTTAGGTTAGTTAGGTTTAAGTAGTTCTAAGTTCTAGGGGACTGATGACCTCAGCAGTTAAGTCCCATAGTGCTCAGAGCCTTTTGAACAATTTTTTGTATTACGTCAGATGAATGAAAGTCGTAAGCAGTTGTTTACAACCAAATGCAGCACGACCTGGCATTGTTTACGAACGTCTGCAGAACGAATTACAGATGTCAAAAACAATACTGTACAATTACTAACGTGTTTACTTCAAACATGTAGGTCTACCGACTTCATCACAAAACGCTTCATTATTTTAACTCTTATTTAAGATCGCAAATGCGAATTACGAACTAAAAACGATATACAAATAAATCGAACATGCATGCACAACGCATAACAAGTCCCTCAATAATACAAATACCTTTTAATCGTTTCCAAAAGTCCTCTGAACTTCAATTCAACTCAAAAGCACGGCGAACATAGGAACCGCGAGAGTCGTTTGGCAGAAAAATGGCGCCAGAGCTAATCAACAAATCACGGGCAACTTCACCTATGGCCACTCTCTCTCTCTGTATACAGGCTCTCTAGGTCAGAGCAGTGATGGCCGCACTGCGACCCACGGCTCTCAGCCGTATTTTATAACAGTACCAGTCATCCGCCCCGGCTTTTCGGGTAGCACAGGCGTAAGTATCTATGGCTGGACGACTTGACTTGCGTAGCGGTAATCTTGTTTACGCTGCACTGTATGGAGATACGATTAAAAATCAGACTGGTCACAGCCTGATTGATCCTGTGGACATGTTATATATTACAGACATTTTCGTTAGGGAGGCAGTCTACGGATTCTAATATCTGAAGAAATATTTCTGAGGCAAGATCGCACTAAGTGTTTGTTTTGAACTGATGACCTGTTTCAACGTATTTTCTATGCCAGTAGCTATGGAATACATAAGTATAATATTTTACACATAGGTAAAATACCTCATCTTTTTCAAATTTGTGCCATATATTTTGACAATACTGAAGCGATTATCTGGTAAATGAATTGCACAATTTGTCTAATGTAAATGCAAACAGTAACGTCTGTTACCAAGCTGCCACCTAGTGGACACAAGAGGTAGCTTGCTTGTCACAGCGCCCTACACACAAGGCGAGGCCACGAGGTTCTGATCACGGATTTATTTCAGACTTTGTACACCTCTAGTAGGCCATTAGAATAGCATAATGCGCAAGTAGGAAGGTGCATTACTCTGGCAATTCAGAGAAAAGCGCAAGAGAACATGTATGCACCTATTGTGTAACTAAAATGTATCTGTGCGAAGGAGCTAGCTGTAAGAAGTCATTGTGGTCCAGTGGTTCGCTAGCATGGCAGCTCAGCTCGTTAGGTCAGAGGATTAGCTGCCCTTTGTAACAAAAAAATTGAGTGAATGGATCAACAATGAATTTGAACAGGGGTCGTAGATGAGGCGTCTGTTCCAATCCCGCTAAGACCAGTATTATACACTATCATATTACTTTGGTAAAGATCTTTGACGTGGTGTAAAAAGGGATATTACATTGTCATATTTTTCGTAAAATTTCAATATGGCGGACAACAACTTGTTATGCGCTCCGGTTGCTAGTACGATAATTGCATTCAGTTTGTATTTGGAAGAAAAGCAGCGGATCAAAAGTAAACACACTTGGATGGAGTCGTAGGTATTACGTCGAGATAATAACAGCATTCAGCAAAATTTGTTACGAGACCTGCAAGTGGAGCAAGTAAAGACTTAATATGTACGTTACTTACGATGGATGAAAGTGTACGAGAATTGCATTTTCTACTGGAACCCGCAATCATGGAGTTGGTTCAAATGGCTCTGAGCACTGTGGGACTTAACTTCTGAGGTCATCATTCCCCTAAAACTTAGAAATACTTAAACCTAACTAACCTAAGGACATCACACACATCCATGCCCGAGGCAGGATTCGAACCTGCGACCGTAGCGGTCACGCGGTTCCAAACTGTAGCGCCTAGAACCACTCGGCCACCTCGGCCGGCTGCAATCATGGAATCTTGCTGTTATTAGTCCTGCAATGATCGGAAGTCCACAGGGCTTGCAATTTGTTACGGCTGTATTGGGGTACAATAAAACTGAAATCATGCCAAAATGATTATCACTTGCTTAAGGCACCACTTTTTGTTTGATATGACTGCTAAGCAGAAGAGAGTAAATGCTATGAACAAGCTGTTATACCGTTTCTGTATGTCGAATATTGCTCTTAAATTAAATTTTTGGTGGTAATCAGTAGGACTTCATAATAGCAGATTAAAGTAGAAGATGCAATTCTCGGTAGTATGTACACGCCGAGCTGCGAGTTAACAGGTCTAGAAAAGCATTTTGTCTGCTGAGCTGAGTGAACGAGCGAGTTCAGGCCTACCTTCGTGGCGTACGCGCTGTGGCCTGTCTTTCTCGTGGGCCTAGGATGCACACAAATGTGGCGGTCAACTTCCTTTTCTGACATTACTTCTTCCCGAAAGGAAGAAAGCCTGAACTGATTCTTCGATTCTTCTAAGAAAACGGTGTGTGGAGGCCACATTGTCCTGTTCACGATCTTAGAAGTCAGTGATCCTGTGTTGATAACAAAGTCATCATGCAGATCGGCAACGGGTGAACAATATTCACAAGTTCTTGTAAAAATATTGTAGTTCTTTCATGTAGGCTGGAGCATTCAAAGAAAAGGTTTCCTCTGCATCCTTTCCTTCTCCACAAGAGCAGAAAGGTGTCTCTATGATGAACAGCATCTGAAGGTGATTACATAAACATACTTTGGTACATTTTGAGTCTGGGTATTACGGAGGCGAGGTGTCTATAATCGAGGCGGCGTAAGAAGCTCCCTGATGACTCACAGCACAGTTGCCAACTTTCAACTGAGAAGCGCAAACGGCAGCAGGCGAAAAGAATAGCCGTCTGTAGATGTGTTACAACGCTGCGGCGTCGCCATAGGGATGTTTACAAAATCGCTTTACGTGATTGGTTGAAGAAGGCGAGTCCAGCGGAATACAACTGTCATATATGAACTTTACCGGCTCAGCTATAGACACTGAATGTAGAATAGGAAACCAATGGGTGGACTGTTGCATACTTCTTGTCTTTGTGTTTTGTTGTTTCCTCCCATTACTTAACTTTTTGTAACTGGGATTCAGTCATGTGAAATTTCTTGAAAGACTTCATGTTTACGCCAGAGACTGTTGAACTTTTTATTTCCACTATTGCAGTTTCTGCCTTGAGCCATTATCAAGTGCATATGTTTTGGCTGTGAGCCATGTCTACTTTATACAATCTGACACATTTATATGTCGTTTTCATTTGCTGTTATATACATTCGTAACGTTGCTAAGTAGTGCGAGCACACATGTCCATATATTGTGCTCTTTTATGATGTATGGATATTTGCGAATGTATATAACAGCAAATGACAATGGTATATAAATTTGTCAGTTTGTATAAAGTACGCATGGCTTAAAGCCAAAACATCTGCACTTGATAATGGCCTAAGGCAGAAATTGCAATAGTGGAAATAAAAAGTTACAGGTAATCCGTACTTGGGATTTCAGTCCAGGTGGTACATACTGTCGTAGCAGCTACTTTGTGTGGTCGACAGGTTGACTGCCAGCGATCCCACATAGTGATTTCATCCAAGCCTAATTAACCGAATGGCCTCCTTCATGCATCAATTCCCACACTTCGATACTCCTGTAAACAATGGGGTTTTCAATCAAACTGTTACTAAAACGGCGAAATGTGAAGTACTGTTAGAGCATATGAGGAGTCACTGAGTAGAAAATGTAGAGATGGTGTCATCCGCGAGCAGAAACGTGGTGTTTCTGGTATAGCAAGAAGTTCCGCAGTCGTGCTACTTGCGTCTCTTCCCGATTTAAACAGCCTACACATCTGCAAACATGGTATGCAGTACGCGCTTTCGACAGAGTGATTGGTTCTGGAGCCGTCAGTGTAGATACAGATTGCCTCCGGATACTGTCTCCCCGTACACGGCTGGAGACAGGCGTTTCACTGAATTGCATTCAGACTGAGGGTTTATTTTTACCTGCATTACGCACTTGGCTGGCTGTGGCAAGCGATTTCTTGTCGTCAAAAGAAATTAAGAAAGAGGTTCCAAATAAAAAACAATCTGTGACAGTTACGAGGGCAATACAATATTTTTTAGCAGATTATAACGAGAACAGCTGGTACACGTTTAATGTATGGTGCAGCAGTAGGCAGCGACCGGGAAGCGGAATGAATGTTCAGGGAAAAGTTTCACACCAGCAGTCGTCTTAGTTGGGGAAATAATAATAATAACAATGCTGCCGTAGGTAAGTGTGCTCGCTTGAGTCAAAGACAAAGAATTCTTCACACAGTAGAATTCGAAGAGATGGTGACGGATCCTGTGGGAGAACATTCATCACAAAGCACCTCTTGACCTCCCAGGTGTTGCAAGTCACTGGGGTTGGACGAAAACATGGGAACACCACGAGAAATGGGTGCTTGCACACAAATGCAGATGCTAGCCAAGCCTGCAAGTAGAGCATTCATACACTACTGGCCATTAAAATTGCCACACCAAGAAGAAATGCAGATGATAAACGGGTATTCATTGGACAAATATATTATACTTGAACTGACATGTGACTACATTTTCACGCGATTTGGGTGCACAGATCCTGAGAAATCAGTACCCAGAACACCTCTGGCAGTAATAACGGCTGTAGAATGAAGGCTTTCACGACCGGATGACATGGCTGTTGATATACTTTCCGGGATGTGAGGTCGTGGTCCAAGAACTTTTCTGCTCCTTACGTTTCGTCCAGGACTGCGCTAGACTTCCTCAGAGGCGCTGCTCCGCTGAGTCTTGCCGACTGACTGGTCGGGTGTCTGAGAGCGACTTATATATTGTGAGAAAGGGGGGCGTGGTTCAGGTGACACGTGATGAGCAGTGATAATCCATAGCAAAGATAAGGTTGACTATTGATTACCACCTTGTCAAAGATAAAAATTGTTACCAATTTTGTAGAGCCACTGTCCATATATCGCTAAGTTTCAAAGCCTCCTCTTTCCTATTAAAATTATCGTGATGTTTATAAATTTCAATAGCTTCTCTATATAGCAGTGGAAAGTAATTTAACGTTGTAGATAAAACTTCGGTATCCGAAAACTTCACTTGGTGGTTGCCTGGTTGAAGAGCATGTTCCGCTAAAGCTGATTTTTCTATTTTTCCAAGTCGACAAAGACTTTTATGCTCTTTCAGTCGCGTGTTTACGCTTCTTTTGGTAGTACCAATATAAACTGTACCACAGGTACATGGAATTTTATACACACCACTTGTCGACAGGGGAGGGCGTTTATCTTTCACAGATCGTAGTACTTGACTTATTTTCTTTGTTGGTTTAAAGACAGGTTTTATGTCATGTTTTCGTAAAATCTTACCGATCCGATCTGTTACTTTTTTAATAAAAGGGACAACTACTGTATTTTTCTGTCGTTGTGGTTCATTCTTATCTTTTGGTCTTCTATTCCTTGGACGCAAAATTCTATTTATCTCTTTTCTTGAGTAGCCGTTTTTTTCAAAAGCCTGCTTCAGATGTTTCACTTCAGCATCCAAATGTTCAGGTGTACATATCCGTTCCGCTCGATCGACAAGACTTTTTATGACACCCCTTTTTTGTTGTGGATGATGATTAGAATTTTTATGTAAATATCTGTCCGTATGTGTTGCCTTCCGAAAAACTTTATATTCCAAGCTTCTATCGGACCGTCTCATAACTAAGACATGCAAGAAAGATATTCTGTTATCCTTTTCTATTTCCGTGGTAAACTGTATTTTTGGGTGAATTTTATTTATATAATCAAAGAAATCGTCCAAGGCCTTTCTGCCATGGGACCAAACCACAAATGTGTCATCTACAGTGAAGTTTTCGGATACCGAAGTTTTATCTACAACGTTAAATTACTATCCACTGCTATATAGAGAAGCTGTTGAAATTTATAAACATCACGATAATTTTAATAGGAAAGAGGAGGCTATGAAACTTAGCGATATATGGACAGTGGCTCTACCAAATTGCTAACAATTTTTATCTTTGACAAGGTGGTAATCGATAGTCAACCATATCTTTGCTATGGATTATCACTGCTCATCACGTGTCACCTGAACTACGCCCCCCTTTCTCACAATATATAAGTCGCTCTCAGACACCCGACCAGTCAGTCGGCAAGACTCAGCGGAGCAGCGCCTCTGAGGAAGTCCAGCGCAGTCCTGGACGAAACGTAAGGAGCAGAAAAGTTCTTGGACCACGACCTCACATCCCGGAAAGTATATCAACAGCCAGTAATAACGGCCTTCATACGCCTGGGGATTGAGTCAAACAGAGCTTGGATGGCGTGTACAGGTACAGCTGCCCATGCAGCTTCAACACTATACCACAGTTCATCAAGAGTAGTGACTGGCGTATTGTGACGAACAAGTTGCTCGGTCACCATTGATCAGACGTTTTCAATTGGTGAGAGATCCGGAGAATGTGCTGGCCAGGGCAGCAGTCGATCATTTTCTGTATCCAGGAATGCCCGTAGAGGACCTGCAACATGCGGTCGTGCATTATCCTGCTGAAATGTAGGGTTTTGCAGGGATCGAGTGAAAGGTAGAGCCACGGGTCGTAACACATTTGAAATGTAACGTCCACTGTTCAAAGTGCCGTCAGTGCGAACAAGAGGTGACCGAGACGTGTAACCAATGGCACCCCATTCCATCACGCCGGGTGATAGGCCAGTGTGGCGATGACAAATATACGCTTCCAATGTGCGTTCACCGCGATGTCGCCAAACACAAATGCGACCATCATGATGCCGTAAACAGAACCTGGATTCATCCGAAAAAATGACGTTTTGCCATTCGTGCACCCAGGTTCGTCGTTTGGGTACACCATCGCAGGCGCTCCTGTCTGTGATGCAGCGTCAAGGGTAATCGGAGCCATAGTCTCCGAGCTGATAGTCCACGCTGCTGCAAATGTCGTCGAACTGTTCGTGCAGATGGTTGTTGTCTGGCAAACGACCCCATCTGTTGACTCAGGGATCTAGACGTGGCTGCACGATCCGTTACAGCCATGCGGATAAGATGCCTGTCATCTCGACTGCTACTGATACCTGGCCGTTACAACTCCTGGCTGTGTTTACGTCACAAGAGTGAGTCGTGGTGGCGGTTCGATGATGATGTGGGCGGCCATATCGTGATATTCTATGGGCCCTATGGTTACCCTGAAATGCCGTATTACTTCCAAGGATTTGTGCCCATTTCGGCTGAGCAGAAGCATGCCATGGCACAGTGTTTGTTCCCCAATTGCGATGATGTGCTCGAAGATGATAGGGCCCTGTTCATGCAAAAAAATGGCTCTGAGCACTATGGGACTCAACTGCTGAGGTCATTAGTCCCCTAGAACTTAGAACTAGTTAAACCTAACTAACCTAAGGACATCACAAACATCCATGCCCGAGGCAGGATTCGAACCTGCGACCGTAGCGGTCTTGCGGGTCCAGACCCTGTTCATGCAGCTCGCGTCATCCTGCACTGGTTTTGTGAGCGCAAGGCTGAACTGTTGCATCTCGCCTTGCCACCACAGTCATCAGACTTCAATATTATTGAGCCTTTTTGGTGCCTGCGTGACCGCTATCATTTTCGGTCATCGTTACCTGAACTTGCCACTGTTTTGCAGGAAGAATATTATAAAATCCCCCTAAACCCATTCAGGACCTGCATTTATCCAATCCGAGACGACTGCAAGTTGTTTTGAATGCCAAGGGTTTTCCTACACCCTAATAGACAAAGTAATGCGTTGTGTTGCGTTTCTGATGTTTCCATGTTATTGTCCACCCATAGTGTATTCAGCATCTCCTCAATAGTTACGTGATCCATCCATCTCATCTTCAGCATTCTTATGCAGCACCACATTTCAAGACCTATTTTGTTCTTGTCTGAATGTTTATTGTCTATGGTTCACTTACATTCATGGCTTCAATCCATAGAAAGACTTCCTGACACAAATCTATATTCGATGTTAAAAAGTTTCTATCCTTCAGAAACGCTTTTCTTACAATTAGGAAAACCAAAGAAAACTTTGGAGTAGGAATTAAAGTCCACAGAGAAGAAATAAAAACTTTGAGGTTTCCCAATGACATTATGATTCTATTCTGTTTTTAATTACGTTTAAAAAACACTCTTCAATGCACTTTCTAAATAAAACACGGTTTTATTAAAGTATTTTAATCAATTTTTAAAACAAATAAAAAATCATTTTTATATATTTTTACCAGACTATGGGATAAAGCTCACGTGAGGGGAAAAGGGGGCAGGGGGTCCCATCACATCTCAACAAATGTCGCCAAAAGGGGAGGGGGGATCAAAATTTTAAAGAATACTCCTCACGTAATTAGTGGACGTCCCATTTACACTATCTGCTCACCTCCAATCCGCACAGGCGTTGCTTGTTCAATTAGCCTGTCAGTGCATAGACTCTGGTCCCGAAGGCCACAGCGAGACTCCGTCCTTGAGACGCCCGGCTGTCCTGCCAGATCCCGTTACACGGAACTGGTCGCGCCGTCTCCGTGAAGGAGTGTCCGGTCGTTTGGAACTGCAGTGCGTATTTACAAACAAGTGCGCTCCAGCAATCGTTCAGCCAAGAAAAGTGCGTGCCTAAGGAAGAAGTTCGCGACGCACTGTGTTGTGGCAGTACTGGGAGGGCAAAGCGTGTTTTAAGAGTAAATAATAACCTCAATTCTTAAACATAACCTTCTGCAGTACATATTGGCATCAAAATTGGGTGCTACGAGATAGACGAAGTGAAGGAATACTGTTTTTAACCAAAATAACGTCTGACGGACGAAGTAAGGAGAATATAAGATACAGACTAGCACAGGGAAAGACAGCATTACTCGCCAAAAAAGCTATGCAAGTCTGAAACACAGGCCTTAAACTTGACAAAGAAATATCTGAGAGTGTGCATGTGAAACACATTATTTTACAGAAGTGAATTATGCACTGTGGGAAAAGGAAAAGAAGAAAATTGAAGCGTTTGAGGTGCGGTGCAAAGGAAGGATGTTGAAAATTAGCTGAAATGAAAATTGGTACAATGAAACGTACCCTCTGCGATGCACTTCGCTGTGGTTTGTAGAGTATAGACGTAGAGCTAGATAAAAATCTCCGTGGAAGGGACTATGATGGAAACTTTGGAACAAAGTATAGGGTGATTGGACATGTCTTAAGACTGCAGGGGATTAATTTTCATGGTGTACTAGAGAGATCTGTAGAGGGCAAAAATGTAGAGGAAGACAGAGGTTGGAACACATACAACAAAGAATTAACTACGTTCCGTGGAAACTCTGCTCTGAGATCATAAAATCGCGGTGAGTCGCAAAAAAGGTCAGAAGACTGAAGATAAAATTACGAGAGGCGTTAAATAAGTAAGTTTCCATATTTTACAAAAAACATTACACAGAGTTTATCGTGTTGAAATAATTTTATTGACATTGTACACTGCTTCTGTTACTTTTTCTACAAAGTTGCCATGGTTTTCCAAACTTATTTGATAACGTGATACAAGTTTTTCAAACGGGTGTTGTACTAGGTCGGGTCCTGTGCTCGTAAGTAGCTGTTCACTATTGATGTGGCTTCATCATCGGTCCTGTACTTTCGTCTCGTGAATTTCTCTTCCTTCATGACAAAGCTCGCCCTCATACAGCTCGAATGGCTCAAGCGAAGCTCGGAAAATTCAACTGGGAAGTGTTCCCGCATCCTCCACATTCACCAGATATTGCCCTAAGTGATTTTCACGTGTTCCGTCAGCACTAAGGTTATCTTGGAGGTGAGCACTTAAATACCGATGATGAAGTCATATCAACAGTGAACAGCTGGTTAC
Organism: Schistocerca nitens; assembly: GCF_023898315.1. NCBI lineage: Eukaryota > Metazoa > Arthropoda > Insecta > Orthoptera > Acrididae > Schistocerca > Schistocerca nitens. Next base: position 346,867,776 of record NC_064621.1, on the reverse strand, counting down.
GAGCGCAGAATTTCAACCTGGTAGAAACTGGTTTTCAAAAACCTGTCGCGTAAAAAAAAAAAAAATGCTTGGAAAAAATGGCGACCACGAAGAAATGCAACAGAAGCATTCGCCAACGCCAATAAAATTATTTCAACATTATAATTTGTGTGTAATCTTTTTCATAAAACAGGGAAACTTACTTAATGGACGCCTCTCGTAAGGCACACATCAAAAAAAGTTTTGCATCACTCCGGTTCCCAGAACACTTGAAGATAGACGTTGACTGTGGATATTGTATCACAGACACAGTCCCTTCGATTGTTCAGAGATGTCACTAAACCCGCACAAAGACGTAAACAACCATGCATGAGCAGCGCCTATTAGACGGAGGGGGTCCGACAGCCAATCAGTTTCAATCATTCCACCAGGAAGGAGGTACACGGCTCGTGTTGTCTGTAGTGCAGCCATGCCTAGACGGTCAATACCGCGGTTCGATCGCACCCGCATTGTTACTTTGTGCCAGGAAGAGCTTTCAACAAGGTAAGCGTCCAAGCGTCTCGGAGTGAACCAAAGCGATGTAGTTCGAACATGGAGGAGATACAGAGAGACAGGAACTGTCGATGACATGCCTCGCTCAGGCCGCCCAAGGGCTACTACTGCAGTGGATGACCGCTACCTACAGATTATGGCTCGGAGGAACCCTGACAGCAACGCCACTTTGTTGGATAATGCTTTTCGTGCAGCCACAGGACGTCGTGTTACGACTCAACTGTGCGCAGTAGGCTGCATGGTGCGCAACTTCACTCCCGACACCCATGGCGAGGTCCGTCTTTGCAACCACGACACCTTGCAGCGAGGTACAGATGGCCCCAACAACATGCCGATGGACCGCTCAGTATTGGCATCACGTTCTCTTCACCGATGAGTGTCGCATATGCCTTCAACCAGGAAAACGTCGGAGACGTGTTTGGAGGCAACCCGGTCAGACTGAACGCCTTAGACACACTGTCCAGCGAGTGCAGCAAGGTGGAGGTTCTCTGCCTTTTTGGGATGGCATTATGTGGGGCCGACGAACGCCGCTGGTGGTCATGGAAGGCGCCATAACGGCTGTACGATACGTAAATGCCATCTTCCGACCGATAGTGCAACCATAACGGCTCATGGACAAAAATTCGTGCCCCCATCGTGCACATCTTATGTGACCAACATGAACTCTGTCGAACATGCCTGGGTTAGATTGAAAAGGGCTGTTAATGGACGACGTGACCCACCAACCACTCTGAGGTATCTATACCGAATCGTCGTTTAGGAGTGGGACAATTTCGACCAACAGTGCCTTGATGAACTTGTGCATAGTATGCCACGACGATTACAGGCATGCATCAATGCAAGAGGACGTGCTATTGGGTATTAGAGGTACCAATGTGTACGGCAATCTGGACCACCGCCTCTGATGCTCTCGCCGTATAGTGGTATAACACGCAGTGTGTGGTTTCTTTGAGAAATAAAGATTACGGAAATGATGTTTATGTTGATCTCTATTCAAATTTTCTGTACAAGTTCCGGAACTCTCGGAATCGAGGTGAGGCAAAACTTTTTTTGATGTGTGTATAATAGTAAAATTAGAAACAATGAAGTGCTGAGCACATTCGCTCCTTGGTACCGAGAATAAATATATGACACACCTCTAGGATGGATGCAAAGTTCAAAGTCTGTTACTATGAAAAGAATTCAAAAAGTAAATTACACATTACCATGACAGATCAAGTAACCTTTACTAAATGCTGCACTACACTTCAAAGTGGCACAGATACAGGACACTATTTTGCAACGTACTCAGCAAGTCTCTGTAATCAACGGTCGGAACCTTCTACTAAACGTCCAAACTATCGCCGACAGAAATCACCTCCATGGTGACGCAGGTATTCGAGAACCACTGTGTGAGCGTCCTCATCGCCGGAAAATTTCTTCCCCTCGAGATGTTCTTTCAGATTCCCGAAAGGACGAAAATCTCGTTGATCTGGGCTGCACGGCGGCTCAGAAATTCAGAACTTCCTCTCTAGACTTGGCGCTAAACGCATCGTAATCCCTCGGACCTCGCTTTCAGCTGGAGCAGCAGACTCCATTAGCAGAGTGGGGTCTAATGTTTAAAGAGCCCTTGGCGGCGACGTACTGAATGGCAGCCAGACACAGTATCACCATTCTGCTCATATCGCACCGACGCTAACGCTGAGCACAACTTGCAGCTTCGGCATGTAACGGCGATTGCGAACAAGAAATTAAGACTCGTGTTCGAATTCACTTTCCCACGTTCGTCAGCGCATTTTCAGTTACATGGGCTTCTTGGTTACTCCGGTCACACAATAAATCATGGTAACTGATGTGGGGGCAGGTCGAGCTAAATCTTACAAACTCTGGTATGTGATTATGAGCTAATTTCCACCCCAAACAAGTAACTTTCCCATCCGACATTTCACTTATCTACTTCTCATAGTTAATATTCTGTGTGTGTAATTTTCATGATTACATGACTTATTTAGAGGCTGGTCCATTCTCGTGCCTTTTTGTAATAAACTAATGAGTTCCTCTCCCTGATCATATTTAATGATAGCTCTTATCCGCAGCTGCGCTCAGGTATCATTAGCTTCCTTGAGTGTTGGTGAGTAAGCAAGCTACTGTATGTTCCACAAAGTCAGCTGCCTTCATGTGTCTGTCTGTCCGGATAAGCATAGCTCGTGGTGTGACCACTCCCCCGCCCGCCCCCATCTGCAAAGTATGAAGACGTGGGATGCGCAGCGTCGTTCCCGAGTGGGGCAAGCAGCGGACAATGATTTCCTATACATTAGACAACGTGTACGTCATGCAGCAAATTTAACAGTTTTTAACATAGTTAATGTTCACTGATGTAAAATAAGATGCTCAATTCCTTACTTCACTCTCTTAGGGGTCGATTTTATTTTCTACTTTCTGAAGTAGCCTATGGTCTTCTTCAGGATTCAAGTTATGCCCACACAAAATTTCATCGAAATACGTTTAGCGATTTTCCGTGGAAACGTAACCGACAATGTTTCTTTTGAATGCAATAATATTAGTATATAAGCATGAATTAAACACTTTCGGCTCTGTATAAGCATTGCATTCATGACGTTGAACTGTATTATGCAGAACACATCAAACAATTACAGTATTTTGCGCGTTCTATTCTTCAGGTCAATAAATATCTTGTGCTACACACTTTCAACAGGAGCCTATGTTTTTCCTGAGCGTTCAGGCTCTCCCCCATACCAAATTTCATCAAAATCGGATCAATAATTGTGAAAGCGTAACTGACATAGTTACTTTCGCATTTATAATATTAATATGGCTATAGATATTTCAGCGATAAAACGTATATTCCTACCTTACGATTCACTGCTAGGGCCGCCATATTTCATGGCGTTAATCATTCTGTTGCATCCATGTATTCCAGTATTAGGATGTGTCTGCATCACGATTAATTTTGATACAGTTAACTTTATTCAAACGCACGTGGGATTTCGCAACATCTCGCTGAATATGAGTTCCACAGTTAATTAGTGTTACGTAGTCAGCCCGACCTTAATCCAGCGCTGCCAAGAGATAAATACGAGTGGATATTGCGAATGCTTGGCAATTTCTATGGAACGGTAAAACTACTCTGAGAGACGCAATTATAGCTCTTTGTTGGGCCACTAAAAGGACAATAGCAAGGATAACTGTTGGTCGGACGTGCGTGAGACGCCGCCCGCGTGACGTTGGTGCTGCACAGTTGCGTCTGTCGCACAGGGCAAGAGTAATCAGTGCCAACAGATAAGGCAGAGCGACCCGGGGTCCGGAGACCGCGCCTCTGGCAGATCACTGACCTCAGGCCAGGCGTCTGAGCTGCTGCTGCTGCTATCTCCACTTCCTTGTCCGGCTCTCGCCTTCTCTTGTTCAGCCTATCACAGGACTATCCCCACACTCAAGAACACCTGCACCAGTACTCTGAAAAATTAGCAGCTTCTTCACAATTTTGCCGATTGTGCCATTTTCGAGTCAACTGAACCTACCGGCACCGGATCTCGGTTGCAAGCCGTGGCGTAATGTTGTTTTGGCGTGTGACGCCATGTATCAGTAAACAAAAAGAGAAAATACTAATAGCAATTTCTTTTTCTTCTACATTATGTTTTGGAATGTAGGTTTGGTGACAGACTGATCTGTAGCGAACGTCGAGGTATAGCTAAGGCTGAAATGTAAAAATTTAGTTTTGAGTTTGCGAAGCCGACAAATGCGAATTTAAATCACTGTTGCGTCAAACCTGCACACCAGACTAACCATGCGTTGCACTGCTACACAGTCTAATGTGAGTGTGACTATACCAGTCTCCCATAAACGTATAGTCAAGCACTGGTTCCCTATCTCGATCTCAGAAACGTAAATCCCAAACATCTGAAGCACTGAAGAATATTGGGGCGATTCGCAGGTGGCGTCCACGACATTACCTATCATACTACACTAAAGTGAAGAAGATTGCGTGTATGTTGTTTGGTTGGTATTACGTCCTACGAAGTGTATCCAGATACCCTTTTACAATTAAAAAAAAAACAGTCACACACGAAATAACACACTAACATGTATAATAACACACGTACACATAGCAAACAAACAAATATCAGACTAAATGTAGATACGACAACACAGACAAAACGCGTGTGATATACGCAGCGACAGTTGGAAACATTATTACCAGACCACGATATCACTGCACTTGGCCTCCTGTTGCCGTTATCGAAAACACGCGCTGACATGACAGTAAAGTAGTGGTAACATAGAAAACTCATAGCAGTGTGAATCCTTTCCTGACAGTTGTGCGTATACTATCACTAACAAGTGGTTCGGAGTGTCCTCGTGAAATACTGCGATAAAAATTCACGATAAGCCGACCGAAGCACCCTCACTCATAGGTGCAACAATAATGTGGTCGATTAGTGCAGGATGTAAACACATACGATCAACACACAGTAATTGTAAATGTCGTGTGACTAGGACCTCCCGTCGGGTAGACCGTTCTTCGGGTGCAAGTCTTCCGATTTGACGCCACTTCGGCGACTTGCGCGTCGATAGGGATGAAATGACGATGATTAGGACAACACACAACACAACACGCAGTCCCTGAGCCGTGAAAATCGCCGACCCAGCCGGGAATCAAACCCGGGCCCTTAGGATCGACATTCTGTCGCGCTGACCACTCAGCTACCGGGGGCGGACGACACACAGTAAAAGTGTAAGTTAAGTGCTCACATAAATGTGTTCGGAAAAATATCCGAAAATCGGCCATTTGGAATATGTAGACCAACTATATAGACGACACATGCGAATTAATAACACCAAAAAAGTAGCACCAAATGGTAATGTAACTTGTCCTGCTGAATGGTAATGAAACTTGTCTTGCTGAAATTGTTTCTCACCTAAAAAAGAAGCAAGATAATAACAAGGAATAAAGTAATGTAGTAATATATTTATAATTACTACTACACATCGCAAGTATCATATACACTCCTGGAAATGGAAAAAAGAACACATTGACACCGGTGTGTCAGACCCACCATACTTGCTCCGGACACTGCGAGAAGGCTGTACAAGCAATGATCACACGCACGGCACAGCGGACACACCAGGAACCGCGGTGTTGGCCGTCGAATGGCGCTAGCTGCGCAGCATTTGTGCACCGCCGCTGTCAGTGTCAGCCAGTTTGCCGTGGCATACGGAGCTCCATCGCAGTCTTTAACACTGGTAGCATGCCGCGACAGCGTGGACGTGAACCGTATGTGCAGTTGACGGACTTTGAGCGAGGGCGTATAGTGGGCATGCGGGAGGCCGGGTGGACGTACCGCCGAATTGCTCAACACGTGGGGCGTGAGGTCTCCACAGTACATCGATGTTGTCGCCAGTGGTCGGCGGAAGGTGCACGTGCCCGTCGACCTGGGACCGGACCGCAGCGACGCACGGATGCACGCCAAGACCGTAGGATCCTACGCAGTGCCGTAGGGGACCGCACCGCCACTTCCCAGCAAATTAGGGACACTGTTGCTCCTGGGGTATCGGCGAGGACCATTCGCAACCGTCTCCATGAAGCTGGGCTACGGTCCCGCACACCGTTAGGCCGTCTTCCGCTCACGCCCCAACATCGTGCAACCCGCCTCCAGTGGTGTCGCGACAGGCGTGAATGGAGGGACGAATGGAGACGTGTCGTCTTCAGCGATGAGAGTCGCTTCTGCCTTGGTGCCAATGATGGTCGTATGCGTGTTTGGCGCCATGCAGGTGAGCGCCACAATCAGGACTGCATACGACCGAGGCACACAGGGCCAACACCCGGCATCATGGTGTGGGGAGCGATCTCCTACACTGGCCGTACACCACTGGTGATCGTCGAGGGGACACTGAATAGTGCACGGTACATCCAAACCGTCATCGAACCCATCGTTCTACCATTCCTAGACCGGCAAGGGAACTTGCTGTTCCAACAGGACAATGCACGTCCGCATGTATCCCGTGCCACCCAACGTGCTCTAGAAGGTGTAAGTCAACTACCCTGGCCAGCAAGATCTCCGGATCTGTCCCCCATTGAGCATGTTTGGGACTGGATGAAGCGTCGTCTCACGCGGTCTGCACGTCCAGCACGAACGCTGGTCCAACTGAGGCGCCAGGTGGAAATGGCATGGCAAGCCGTTCCACAGGACTACATCCAGCATCTCTACGATCGTCTCCATGGGAGAATAGCAGCCTGCATTGCTGCGAAAGGTGGATATACACTGTACTAGTGCCGACATTGTGCATGCTCTGTTGCCTGTGTCTATGTGCCTGTGGTTCTGTCAGTGTGATCATGTGATGTATCTGACCCCAGGAATGTGTCAATAAAGTTTCCCCTTCCTGGGACAATGAATTCACGGTGTTCTTATTTCAATTTCCAGGAGTGTATATGAAACAAACCTGTATTACAGGCGTCAGCAGATGCTTCTCAAATAAATAGAAAGAAACAAGCTCTTGTAGCAACGCGGCTTGGTGCAAGTCTTTCAATTGGACGCCACTTCGGTGACTTTCATGTCCCTATAACCAGTGGGACCCGGTTTTCTCTGGACGGTTACCCATCCAAGTACTTGCAGGACCCAACGTTCATTAACTTCATTGATTGAGCGGAAACTTGTGTTACCAACGTGACAAGGCCGTTGGCGCTTCGGAAATAAAAGAAGTAAAACACTTATGGCATAAAAAAACTGCCTTTCATTTAGTTGCGAAGACTGAATACTACTCTATGGAAAAAAATCTTTCTTCCCTTCTCTTTAGATGTAGTGTTCCTTTCTCAATATGGATTTCTTTTACTGGCAAGCCCTCTGACTGGTTTCAAAGAAAGGGAGAAAACTAGAAAAAAATAATTTTTGATTTCTTTTACTCCTGCGAGGCGAAACGCAGTCAGGTCACATTATATTTGGTGGTATATAAATGTAGCTTGAAAGTTTGTCCGTGCGGTGGGAAATGCACAGTATTTGCATGAGACAGCTTCTCATTAGATGCAGTTTTTCATTCTCAATATTGTTTCCATTTTACTGGCAATTCTGACTGTTTTCAAAGAAAGGGAGAAAACCCGGCAAAAAGTAATTTTTCACTTCTATTACAGCTGTGAAACAAAATTCAGTCAGTTCACATTATTTTTGGCAGTATACAAAATACAGCTTGGAAGGTTCTCGAGCATTGAATATCGTGGAGTGGGAACTGCACAATATTTGTACGAAACACCTGCTCGCCATCTTCAGGTACGCCTTTGGCTGGCTGTAGTGGTTCACCAATTTGTACGTCGTTCCCCCGGTGTTCCCTGACTAAGAAATGAGCCGTGGACCCCAGCGTATTCGATGGGGCAACGTGCTGGCACCCGGTTGAGTTGTCCTGGCTTCGATTCGATTTCCGTCGGTATGATCTCGTTGAATTTGTTAGTTTGTAACCAACGATGCTTCGGGTCCGCCATTGGTAGTTCCCATACTTTTCTGAGCTGAAATCGCATGTGTGTGTCAATTTTTTTTTTTTTTTTTTTTTTTTTTTTTTTGAGACCGATTCCCACCAGGTCGAGGCAAACGAAAGGATCTTAGTCACTCCGTAGTTCATCCATAGTCCCGTATCAAGACAACATTCAGCAACAGCAGGTTTTTCTGGCAGATCTAGTCCGGTGTGACGTCTATATTAATCCTATCTGTCTTTAACAGAGCGTCACGTAAATGTATGTATTCGTACCCTGGTACAGTATCTTGTATTAATCCTGCTCCCTTTAGACCTAGGTCGTCTTTTACAGAATTCAGAATCGTTTGCATTCGCGGCGCACAACAGAAGACACATTTTTTTCGGCGTTTCTCGAAGGGTCTGACGATCTTGTAGGACGCGCCATCAATAGGAGACACGAAGACCACCCTAGTAGATTTCTCCTTTGTTTCTGGCTTTTCTTGAGATAAAATACCTGCTCATGGCGAATCTGCTTATCGGAACAGGACAAACACCAAGCGGAGGTGGCTACGTTCTGGTGACAAGATCCTTGGAGCTATGACTAATCGAGCGCTGTGAGTCAGTGTCTATATTACAACGTTGCGTTAGAATGTGTGATAACATCAAATACCACAGTTTCTTCAATAATATCACATTCTGTTCAATGGAGCTAAGAAACATGTGAAAATTCCGTTCTTCTCAAACAATTTTCAATCGAAATAAACTTAAAATTTATTGTTAAGAAACTAAGCGCAGCGACTGCGCGACCGCATGAAGTGCATTACATTGGCCACGTTACGATCCGCAGTGGAAAAATCCCAGAATCAGCCCTTATGAAAATGAAAATTAAACTTGTTATAACTGTTCAGATGGTTCGAATAGCTATGGGACTTAACTTCTGAGGTCATCAGTCTCCTAGAACTAAGAAATACTTAAACCTAACTAACCTAAGGACATCACACACATCCATGCCCGAGGCAGGATTCTAACCTGCGACCGTATCGGTCGCGTGGTTCCAGACTGCAGCGCCTTTAACCGCACGGCCACTTCGGCCGGCTGTTATAACTGCGGTGCAAGGAACATTCCATTTCGGATGTCGTTATGTGATTCAATATGCTGATATTTTGAGACCCACATTGTTAAGAGTGTGGCGAGAATACCCAGTCTGAGACATTACCTCGCACCACGGACAATGCAGTGGCCGACGGCCTTCACTTAACGACCGAGAGCAGCGGCGTTTGCGTAGAGTTGTCCCTCTTAACATACAAGCAACAGTCATTGCTAAAAGACATGCAACACTGCGTGAAATAATCGCTGAAATGAATGTGGGACGCACGACGAACGTATCAGTTAGGACAGTGCGGCGATATCTGGCGTTAATGGGCTGTGGCAGCAGACGACCAACACGAGTGTCTTTGCTAACAGCACGACATCGCCTGCAGCACCGAGCGAGGTGGCGCAGTGGTTAGCACACTGGACTCGCGTTCGGGAGGACGACGGTTCAATCCCGTCTCCGGCCATCCTGATTTAGGTTTTCCGTGATTTCCCTAAATCGCTTCAGGCAAATGCCGGGATGGTTCCTTTGAAAGGGCACGGCCGATTTCCTTCCCCATCCTTCCCTCACCCGAGCTTGCGCTCCGTCTCTAATGACCTCGTTGTCGACGGGACGTAAAACACTAATCTCCTCCTCCTCGCCTGCAGCGCCTCTCCTGGGCTCGTGACCATGTCTGTTGGACCCTAGACGACTGGAAAACCGTAGCCTGGTCAGGTGAGTCCTGAGTTCAGTTGGTAAGAGCTGACGTTAGGGTCCGAGTGTGGCGCAGACGCCACGAAGCGCTGGACCCAGGTTGTCAACAAGGCACTGTGCAAGCTGGTGATGGCTCCGTACTGGTGTAGGCAGTGTTTCCATGGAATGGACTCTGTCCTCTGGTCGAAATGAACCGACTATTGACTGGAAATGGTTATGTTCGGCTACTTGGAGAGCTTTTGCGCCATTCATGGATTTCATGTTCCCAAACAAGGACGGAACTTTATGGATGGTGCGGCGGCGCGGTTCTTTCCGTCCCTTTTCGACGTACCTGCACCTACCTTGTCTCAGCATATCATCAGTAGGGAGGCCGAGCGAAACTTACTGTACTTCGACGTGAACCAGGCTGCAATTAAAGTCACTAATCTACGTTTCGGGAGAAAGTTTTCACACGAAATGGAAGGTTGGAAATTTTGTCCTCAATTAATATATTCTGAAACTTAGGTGAACAAGTATCACTGCCAAGCCCGTGCTAGTTTTAACACAGTCACTTACAATCCCTTTCACTCATGTTAGCAAGTTTATGGCGTTGCATTTCCCGAAAACGTAATAGCTACAAAATACTGATTGTTTTTGATTCAGAATGCTCGCCAAATATTAAGTCTGTCGGTACCAAATGCAGTCACAGTTTTTAGCCACCGACCTGCTCAATACACCACGTGGAATATATGTCTTCTCTCGTCACAAAATTCACTTAAAAATTCCGAAATTTCTACACACCCATCGGAATAATATGCCGTCACTTTACCATACTATTGATATATGAAACACTGCTAGATCCGGCAAATTATCATTTCCATAAGAACTACTATTACACACCTCCGAACTGTTTCATGGCTAGGCTTCCACTCTTCCCAGTTCCCTACAATACTCTTAAGTCTTCTCTACCAGCCGAGAAAGGCGTGCGAAGATTATTGCTTTACCATTGGTCAGTTTACTCAACAGCCAATAGCAAAAAAACACTCACGCGTCAGTCCGCGCTTTCCATCAATAACCAATCGCAAAATAATAAACCTAACGACTGCACTTTTTACCGACGTAATTATCTAATATGCTGAAGTTTTGCTTATGCATAAAGTTATTTACTATTGTTATTTATACCTGAATTAACTTTCCCTTTACCATAAACTTACTTTACAAATCTATTCTACAAAAATCCCCTTTGTCCACATCCATACTTCTTCGAAATGTTCCCACACTAAATCCCACTACATAACTTTTTAAAGTTAAACAATTATCTTCATATTAACCTTAAACCACACTCACGCATCATTCATACTGCTAAAACACATTTTTAACATTTTACATACACAAAAAGACATAATAACACTTTATGAAAATACTAGAACAGTTTATGAAAAACATTGTATTACTTTGGTGCACTCTAGTGGGCACAATCGAAACTAAAATCACAGTCCCCCTATCCAATATTGTCCTCTATCGGCTGATACATAAACTACGTGCGCGTCCAGTCTCGCGTCACCATCTGTCACTATCCAGCTCGGAGACACATCTCCCACTTAACCGCCTCCAACGCAGGATCGGTATACGGCGCTACGCCTCAGTGGCAATGCGCGATGTCACTGGGCCACAATTGTACGCGATTGATTTGAAGAACATTCTGGACAATTAGAGCGAATGATTAGGCCATCCAGATCGAGCGCCACGAATCCCATAGAACATTTATGGGATTGAATCTAGAGGTCAGTTCGTGCACAAAATCCTGCTCCAGCAACACTTTCGCAATTACGGAAAGTTATATAGAGGCAGACTGGCTCATTATTTCTGCATGTCAAGTTGCAGCACACTACGCCAGCCAAAAGCAATTCCGACACGGTATTAGGAGGTATCCCAAGACTTTTATCACCTCATTGTACGTTACCACGCCATAGTCTATTTTATCAATGGGCTGAGTCATTTTGTTTTGGCACCTCAAACAACGTGCGCCACTGTTGCGCGGATTATTCATTGTGTACCGTGACTGCAGATAGGTGCCTACAAACAATTAATTAAATAACCAGTTTTTCGAGGTGACAAATAATTCTTTAAATATCCCTATTATACACCTTCTTGAACGAATAAACGTTCGTTCTAATATGTTTATTCCACATTGTCCCCATTATTTCATTTTTTTTCTGGCGCGTAAAATTTAGCATATGAACTTTCTCAGTAACATGCACTACTGATTTTTCTGTGGCCAATAACAGGCGTAAATACGAGGGTAATCCCAAAAGTAAGGTCTCCTTTTTTTAAGTACATACACCTGTTTATTTCTATTATGGTTTACATCAGTTTACAGCTTGAACATTTAGCTATTTTCCGACATAATCACCATTTCTGTCGATGCATTTTTGTAGACGCAGTGGTAGTTTTTGTATGCCCATGTCATACCAGCTCGCCGCCATGCTGTTCAGAAAGTTATGAACCTCTTCTTTCACCTCGTCGTCGGAGCTGAATCGCTTTCCGGGCAAATGTTCTTTTAACCTAGGGAACAGGTGATAGTCACTGGGCACCAAGTCAGGAGTATAGGGTGAGTGGGAGGGTGGGTGGGTGATTATGTTCCACTGAAACTGTTGCAGGAGAGCAGCGGTTTGCCGAGCGATGTGTGAGCGAGCGTTGTCATGGAGAATGTGCACGCCCTTGCTCAACATTCCTCTTCTCCGGTTATAATTTGTCCGTTTGAGTTTTTTTGAGAGTCTCACAGTACCTGTCAGCGTTAATTGTGGTCCCAGTTGGCATAAAGTCGACCAACAATACCCCTTTCCAATCCCAAAAAACGGTTGTCATGACTTAACCGGCAGACTGTGTTTGCTTGAATTTCCGCGGCTTTGGCGAGGAAGGATGCCGCCACTGGCGTGATTGTTGCTTGGTCTCAGGTATAAAGTGGTATGCCCAGGTTTCGTCACCCGTGACAATTGAGTCCAGAAAGTTGTCCTGTTCGGCTGCAAGGCGGTGAAGAAATGCGCGGGAAGCATCAACTCGTTGCCGCATGTGGTCCTTAGTCAGCTTGTGTGGCACCCATCCTGCGCACACCTTCCGGTTGTTAAATATTTCCGTTAAAATTTTGTGAGCGGTGCTTCGGGAAACCTCAGAAACCAACGCGCAGAGAGATCATCCAGGGTGATCCGCCGATCTTCACGCTTGCTTTGCTCAACCTTCAACACTGTCTCCTCAGAAATTGACAGTCTCCCGCTCCTTTGTTCGTTGTGAATTTCGGTCCGACCAGCTGCAAACTCTCTACACCACTTACGAGCATTGTTGACATCCATGCACGACTCACCATACACTTTCGTCAAATGGCGATGGATTTCAATCGGCGCAGTGCCCTTTGCGTTCAAGAACCGAATAACTGCGCGCAATTCGTACTTGGCGGTAACATCCAACTGGAGCTCCATTCTCAACGGCTGCTAAGCCAAGATTGACCGCCTCAGCGCGGCGTGCGCATGATTACACACAGCGCGTGAAACACTCTTCTTAATAGTGTGACCAACTGCCACACAATCAGAGTTCTGTGCTTATAAAAAAAAAAAAAAGTAGGAGACCTCACTTTTGGGATTACCCTAGTAGTACTACCGCGATCTATGCTTCCTTAATGCTGATGCTGATTTCCGACCTCTTGTAGGACAGAAGAACCTTCGTAACATCACTTCCGTCATTCGGTGCTACAGACCCTGCAATGTGAGGTGACGTTGACGCACTACCACTTGACGGGTCGTGTCGTTCTGTTGACGTCCAGTATACATCGTTACCTGGGAGTAAAGAGTAGATTTTATCCTTTGTCAAACGGTGAGGGATAGAGCAATGGCTTCGATGATGTCGGAAGTTGCTACATGGCGTGGCTGGGCACCCACTTACGCTTGCGTCAACAAGGCGCAATTCTCGCTGTCCAGTTTCATTAAAGCGCCGTCCCCTTCACCAGACACCCGTCCAAGGTTGGGAGCCTATAAACATTCCGCCAGCGTTCGAGGATTCCAATGCACGTAACGCCTTCCGCAGTGACGAGTCATGTCGCATTGCACTATTTCAACTGCACACCCGTTTTATGAAACAGTACAGTAGTGCCGACTGCGAACTTGTGAAGTTGAGCGCCGAGGAATACAAATAACTTTCAAGGAAAAAAAAATCATCGGTTTATGATTCTGTAAAATGTCTCATAATTTCTATGCGGGGAGGGGGGCGATATACGACCCTACTAAATATTCTTGACCACATGTGTTACGATGAAGTGAGTGGAGGTCCACGTGACTGACCCATCGGGAAGCATGACGGCGACTAACCTTGGCCCCGTGTCCGCTGCACGTGTCCTGCCACACACTCGCGTCCATCCTCCGCTTGTGTCGGCCAGTCCAATGTCTTTAGCGTAACTAACAACTCCCCTTTGTAAGACGACGTGACACTCGTCTCTGACAGTGTTCTAGCAGTCCATAGGATCCCGAGGAAGATCCCAGCAGAGGGGTCGAAACGTCGATCATTTTAGTACAAATATGACGCGGCCTAATAACCCAGAAGATTTTAACTTCAGTGACAACGGCCACGAAAGCCTGCAGAATTACACGACAACCAAGATGCTAGGGAACTCAAGAAGCTTTCATGATATAATTAAAAATCAACAATTTTCGGACTTTTTCCTTTGCTCGTACTGCGAAACCGTTGATCTCACCAAGTATCCTGATTCTAGGTCAACGGGGAGTACCCTGTAGGTTTTGATGGGTGAATTTGTCAGTATAAAATATGTGAATTAAAAGGGCGTACATTCTGGTTACACTGCCTCAGAAACTTAAGGATTTCACACCGCCAAGTGACTATAGACCTTACCTTAGCGTGTGACATAAATTCGAACTTGATACTTCGAACTATTCCTGAGAAAAAGGGATCTTAACAGGAGAACGAACAGACAGACACACAGACAGACAGATACCAATGAGCAAAAAAAAAATTCCATGCATTATAATTACAGATTAACGATTTTCGGAGTTTTTCCTTTAGTTGTACTGCGAAACCTCACTTCTTACCAAATTTCATGATTATAAGACAAAGGAAAGTGAATGAGCTTGCGAGTATCAATGTAGGTGACTGTATTGACTTACAAGAATAAATTTCTCACAGCGTCCAGGGGCCATGGGCCTTAACACGTGACATGAATTTCAACTTGAAACGTGTACCCATTCCTGGGAAAAAGGGTTTTTAACAGTCGGACAGATAGACAACAAAGTGATCCTATAAGGGTTCTGCTTTTACCGATTAGGCTATAGAATCTTAAAATCAGGTGAAATCAGCGGAAGGTATCCATTGTAAGCTCCAACGTGCTACCAACAGCCCACCTAGCGCAGTGGCTGAGCGTAGGGAGCTAAAAAGAATAGGACGCAATGGTCGAGTAGCTCCTCAAAAGCCACACGTCTGTCAAATAACGAGGTCACTGGACAGTGGATGACTGGAAACGAGTGATTAGGATTCATGAATCATGCTACACGCTATAGTAAAGCGATGGAAGGTTTTGGGCTTGACAAATTCCTGGAGAACATTACCTATAGTCCCGTGTAGTGCTATCAGTGAAGTAGAGAGGTGGAGGTGTTACAATATAGGGGTGTTTTCCGTGGTTAGACTGCGGCCCCCTTCTTGTGCTTATGAAAGCTCTAAAGACAGAAAGATAAGGGCACATTTTACAACATTGTGTACTGCGTGCAGTCTAACAACAGTTAGGAGACGATGACTGTTTGTACCAACATGACAATGCATCCTGTCATAAAACAGCGTCTGTGACGCAAAGGTTTTTCACCAATAATATTCCTGAAATGGACTGACCTGCCCAGAGTTCCAACCTGAAGCCAGTGGAAGATCTTTAGGATGAGACAGAGCGTCGACTTCGCTCCAGACCCCGGTGTCCAACTTCACTTTCTTCTCTGGTTTCGGCTCCTGAGGAAGAACGAAATAAATTTCCCGCGTTAGACAGTTACATAGACAGTTAGTCATTGAAACTGCCCTCAGCAGAGTTAAAGTCGTAATAATGACGAAGATGGACAGAACCCTTATTATGATCGACTGATAGGTGTCCAGATACTTTTGATCAGACAGTGTATGTCGTCTCGTTCGTACGTGATGCGCCTTTATATTGAGACAGCTTTAAAAAGAATAGAAAGAGAAATATTTTTATCAGTTTCAAAAAATGGTTCAAATGGTTCTGAGCACTATGGGACTTAACTGCTGAGGTCATCAGTCCCCTAGAACTTAGAACTACTTAAACCTAACTAACCTAAGGACATCACACGCATCCATGCCCGAGGCAGGATTCGAACCTGCGACCGTAGCGGTCGCGCGCTTCCAGACTGTAGCGCCTAGAACCGCTCGGCCACTTCGGCCGGCTATCAGTTTCCTTCCCAATTTTGAAATCTAGTGTTGTGCGGCAAAAGATTTCAACTTTTCGCAAAGTAGTAGTTCCTTTCAACTCTTCATTACACTGGACAAATTTATGTGTATAACCCATTTATCCATTCGTCAGTGCGTTATTTATTGTGGGCATTTTACTGTTTGATGCTTGGGGCGTCATGGCCGTAATTGACACGTCATCGAGTTATATTCAAATTTAAAATGTTGTTAACAAGTTCCGACATTTTTTCCGTCAGCACTATTACTCTCTTCGCCTTCTCATCGTCGATAAATTTGACGACTAATAGCAGGCCGCAGCAGTTGCCTGGGAACGGATTTTCCGCGATTAGTTTTGGCGCCTGCGCTGCAAGGTACCAACGCGCGCTACTTTGAGCTAGAACATGGCTGCACCTAGCCACGTCACCAAGTTGGTTCTCGTTGCGGACGGTTCGCTTAGTCGAGTTATACGTACGGCTCAGCGATAGCAGACAGTGCTCCGGTTGAGACTTTCCGCTGGCCGCGCACTGCGGTTTGGAGACACGGCGACTTCCATTCAGGCCGAGCTGTGGCGTAACGGGTACAAGGCCGCGGCAACCTCTGAAGTCGAAGCACTGCCAAGTGGCGAGGACGGGGCCACCGCACTCCACACCGCGCGACCTCACCTAATAGAGTTAGCGCCTAATGTGTACTAGCGTCCACTCCAGTACCACGACTCATCCTGACAGCAAGTCCAATTGGTAACATTGCCATGCGGCTTTCACGAGGAAGACCAAGGCAGTGATTGTCACAAGGCAATCAAGGAAGATAAAAGTGAAACTTCGTTAGTTGCTGAAACAAATTGATTACTTCAGGTACCTAGGATGCGAAGTTACGAGTAACATAAATGTAATCGTTGTTGTTGTTGTGGTCTTCAGTCCAGAGACTGGTTTGATACAGCTCTCCATGCTACTCTATCCTATGCAAGCTTCATCATCTCCCAGTACCTACTGCAACCTACATCCTTCTGAATCTGCTTAGTGATTCATCTCTTGGTCTCCCTCTGCGATTTTTATCCTCCACGATTACATTTATGTTACGCGTAATTTCGTATCCTAGGTACCTGAAGTTATCAATTTGTTTCAACAACTAACGAAGTTTCACTTTCATATTCCTCGATTGCCTTGTGACAATCACTCCCTTGGTCTTCCTCGTGAAAGCCGCATGGCAATGTCGCCAATACAAAATTGGTGATCCCTTGATGCCTCAGAATATGCCCTATCAACGGATCCCTTCTTCTAGTCAAGTTGTGCGATAAATTTCTCTTCTCTCCAATTCTATTCAATACCTCCTCATTAGTTACGTGATCTACCCATCTAATCTTCAGCATTCTTCTGTAGCACCACATTTCCAAAGCTTCTATTCTCTTCTTGTCCAAACTATCTATCGTCCACGTTTCACTTCTGTACATGGCTACACTCCATACAAATACTTTCAGAAACGACTTCCTGACACTCAAATCTATACTCGATGTTAACAAATTTCTCTTCTTCAGAAACGCTTTCCTTGCCATTGCCAGTCTACATTTTATATCCTCTCTACTTCGACCATCATCAGTTATTTTGCTCCCCAAATAGCAAAACTCCTTTACTACTTTAAGCGTCTCATTTCTAATCCCTCAGCATTCCCTCAGCATCACCCGATTTAATTCGACTACATTCCATTATTCGCGTTTTGCTTTTGTTGGTGTTCATCTTATATCTTCCTTTCAAGACACTGTACATTCCGTTCAGCTGCTCTTCCAGGTCCTTTGCTGTTTCTGACAGAATTACAATGTCATCGGCGAACCTCAAAGTTTTTATTTCTTCTCCATGGATTTTAGTTCCAACTCCGAATTTTTCTTCTGTTTCCTTTACTGCTTGCTCAATATACAATGTAATGTAATCAAGAAGTAAAAACAAAGATAGCTGCTGCAAAAGAAATGTTTCACAAGGTAGGAAATATTTCCTGTAGTACATTAAATAAACAGTTACGGAAAAGACCAGTGAGGTGTTTTGTATGAAATGATATACTCCGTGGTTCAGAAACATGGGCACTGCGGCGGAGAGAGGAGAAATGCTTACGGGTTTTTGAGATATGGATCTCGAGAAGAATGGCAGGCG
Organism: Schistocerca nitens; assembly: GCF_023898315.1. Lineage (NCBI taxonomy): Eukaryota > Metazoa > Arthropoda > Insecta > Orthoptera > Acrididae > Schistocerca > Schistocerca nitens. The sequence goes on along the minus strand of NC_064621.1, from coordinate 346,849,461 downwards.
TGAATTGGATACGCAAAATAAGGAACGAGGTTGTCTTACGCAACACGTCTTTACAATAACGACCTAGCTGCACCAGACCACACTTTGCTGTGGCACAGTCTGCTTAGCCTGAAAACAAAGAAAAGAGATAGCACGCGTTTCTAATATGTAAGGGATTTGGATATATGTCCTTATCTCCTTCTCTCCCCCGTCTCTTTCCATCTCCCCCTCCCCCTTTGTTTGTCTGTCTCCTCCTCTTTCCCCTCTCTCTGTCTATCTTCTCCCCCCCCTCTCTCTCCATCTCCTCCTGGCCCCTCCCTCTACCCCTCTCGCAATCCATTACATCCTTCCTCCTTTCTCCACATTCTCCTCCCCTCTCTCCCTCTCTGTCCTCCTGCCACCTCTCTCTATCGATCTCCTCCTTCCCGTTTTTTATGTTCATATCTTCCCATCCCTCTGCCCCCCTCTTTCTGAACTTGAGCCTTGTTTATTGTTATTGCAAATTCAGATTTAGTAGTAGTAGTAGTAGTATTCTAATCATAAACCAGTAAGGCATAAATGCAGCTTTCTTGTAAAAGTATACAGCCTACATGTGTTTAAAGGTTATACTAAAGAATTAGTTACATAAAAAACGTCCGAAAGAGAATTCAACATCGTGTCAAAATTTCAATGGAATCCATGAAGAACTTTCGGAGATTTGAGACTCTGAAGAAATGAACATTTACGTCTGTACATGCAGATATTCCTAATCGCAAATCTCAGAGAGTTTTTGACCAATTGCTTTGAAATTTTGACACAACGTTCCATTGGTACAAACGCTTGTACCAAAGGCCGTCCGGCACGCGGGAAATCGGACAGGTTTGCGCGACGTTGTTGCGATGATGACAGGCACCTCGCCGAACGACTCACCGTGCTTTTGTTCACGGCCAAGCGTCTGGCAAGCGCTTAGGAATATATACGATGCTCTGGTTTTCCGCCAAAATAAACTCAATGGTAGCTCCCTGCTTCGTACGCTCCTCGGGACAGACGCCAGTATGAAATCTGCTTATAGACCCGCCACTTACCGGAACTTAACGAAACTATATAAAGTGAAGCGGAAATATTCCACGATGGCCCACAACAAATACTGCATTGTTTTTTTTTCAACCGAAACTGGCCGAGAAAAAAATGTATTCCACTACTCACTGAACACCTCTTCGTATCATGCATGTAACTCAAAGAATGTAGTCGCATTCAATGGAAATGTTCAACATTGTTCTCAAGTAAATTAACATGTAAATATTATTACAGTTTGCGTAAATATTTATGCAAATGGCTTTACGAACATATTTATGTCTTGCTATATAAATTTATATGAAGGGATCGAATACGCACTGGTATCGTAGATTTCATAATAAGTATTAGGCTTGATTATATGACAGTTACAAAGCTTTAACGAGAAAAGACGAACACTGGGAACTTTTAAGTGGAGGAAAATAAATTGGCTAGGACACTGTATGAGAACAGACTACATAATAAAGGGTGCACTAGTAGTGTGTGTGAATTCCTAAGGGACCAAACTGTTGAGGTCATCGGTCCCTAGACTTACACACTACTTAAACTGACTTACGCTAAGAACAACACTTACACCCATGTCAGAGGAAGGACTCGAACCTCCGGGGTAGGTCCGTGACATGGCGCCTCTAACCGCGCGGCCACTCCGCGCGGCACGCTAGTAGTAACGGCCACTGGGAAGAGAACCAGAAGTAGAAAAAGATATCAATTAATTGACAGCATATGCTGTTATGAAAATCAAGGCAGAATACCAGGATGATGGGAGAATGCTAAACTTGAAGTGATGGACCTGCATAATGTGGACAACAAATATTACCACAGGGAGGACCTACGGCGTGTGGTGGAGGGTACTTCTGGTACACCCTATCTGGTCCACCTCTTCCTGTTCTATTCGCGAACAGCGCGTGAGAAGTATGATTGTCGGTAAATCACCTAATCATCTCTAATTTCTCGGAACTTCTCGTTGTGATCATTTCGTTAATCGTATGTGTGAGGAAGTAATAAGTTGCTCGACTTCCCGGAATGTACTCTTTCGTAATTTCAATATTAAACCTTTCCATGATCCACTACACCTCTCTTGTAGCGCCTGTCACTGAAGTTCGTTGAGGATCTTCATAACACTTTTGCACCGACTAAATAATCCCGCGAAACAAAGTGCAAAATCTCAGTTCGCAGTATCTGCGTTGCTTCTTACAGATGACGCTGTTGTTGTCCAAAATCGTCATAAGCATAAAACATAATCTATAATTCTACAACAAATTGAAGTTAGCTATGTAAGGTGTTTAATTATGTATATCTGTCCAATGATCCTTCATGAAAACAGTAACGGCCTGCTCTTTTTTCCTACATTTCAGCGAAATCAATGGGATATTTTGTGCAAAGAAGTATTTTTTATTTTGATATACAGTAATAATTAAAGGTATTAATGAAAAGCAAAATACTGTGACCACGTTGGTGGAGCAGGTAGAGTACTCGACTCCGGCTCGGATCGTCCTCGGTTCAATCTCGGATAGGCGGCAGGGGATTTTTTCTCTTCCTGTTCCTCCAGGACAGCCTGAAGTTCACTCAGACTGCCTTCAAAAGATTACCGGGGACATTTCGCGGGGCATAAAGCGGCCGGGGCCACGGGCGCGCCACCCTCCCCCCTATAATCAAGTCGCCGTAAGAAGATCGCTGACGACTCACAGCGCAGCTTTCAGCTGCGAAGCGCTAACGGCTGCAGGAGAAAACAGTAGCCGTCTAATGGAGCTGTGACAACACCGTGGCGTTGCCATAGGGACGTTTACAAAACTGCGTTACGTTATTTCCGAGGTAGGTGCGCGAAGCTGCCGCACCCAGTCCACTGCAACTGTGAGGGATCAGCTTGCGGCGATTCAACGATAGTACCATGGCATGTACTATGCCTACAGTCACGCCCATAACCCGGTCACGGGCTTGCTCCACAGTTTTTGCTTTTCTATGGTAGTAATTTACTTCGTCAACCGGTTTTCGTCTTACAAGAAATACATAGATGACGACAATAAAATTGAAAGAATCAGGAAAATGGACGCGTAGAATTCAACAGACAGTGTGGGAATAATTGGAAAAATTTGAAGATTAAATTAATTGTAAAAAGCTGGATGTACTGAGCTGTATGTTCATTTAATATCAAGTCAAGAATGTGGGCCAGATATTTATTGATTTGGGGGCTTCCAAAAGATTACATTTTTTACCTGCATTTGTTAAGTGAAGGACGTAGGACTGTGACCCACACTCAATACATGCTCATCAAATGTGGAGACAAATTCTGCACTCTCCAGGTGCGTTCATGTTCAGCCAACGTAGTTTCTATGTCTCTGTGTGAGTGACCAACACAAAACTCATCAGAACTGGAACAAGTAAATCTGTATAACCCGCTTTTGGCAGTCATTGGGGCTTACCTTCACTTATAAAAATACGCTGGGCTGTGGTGTTGCTAACTCACAAGAAACTACTGTAGTTGCAGGATTTCAGTGCTTGTGCTACACTCTGTCATACCTGTCCTAGGTATGAGTATTACACCATTTTCTGCAGGCAATGGAAGGGACAGTAGAGGGAGCATAGAGAGAGAGGTATAATTTTCAATTTTTGTTTCCTATCAATTCTGTCAGTTCAAACAAGGGCTGCAGCCATTGTTTGATGCAAATAAATTTTATTGTTTCTAACTCCGCTTTTAAGTAATAGTGAAATTTTATTTTAGTCTCAGATTCTTCAAAAGAAAATAAAAATCATTATTTTTGATAATCACATAGTCAAAATAAACGAAAACAAAATGTTCCTCTTATGAATGGTGAACCTGCTAGATCACCCCTTCGGTTTAGTCGAAGTTAAAAAGAATACCAGTTTAGGATCAAAGAAGTTGCCGAAAGCGCACAAAGAGAAAAAAAATATGGGAGTTAGTATGGAACTGTGACGGGGCTAACGCAGATACAGTGAGCTCTGAACTACTATAGCCAACCCGCTAGCTCTTCTGCAGATAAGGACGATTACGCTGAACGGAGACCGCGTTTCCGGACTTCCGCTACGCTGACGACGCGGAGAGAATTGTTTCGAAACACCACAGTGCTGCCTGCGGTGACGATTGGGGAAGTGCGTTCACAGCTCGTAACGCCTGGAATACCCTTCGCTGAGAGTCTTCCGCCGAGCCCCACGCATCCTTCTCACTGAAGCTACCGATGACGCACACTTTGGTCTCTGTCCTCAAATGTGTCTGTTCCTTCCGCTCTTATCTTGTCAACGTTCACTATCTAAGTACGTGAGTAAACAATAAATATATTGCCTTCGTCTATCGTTCGACATTTGACGTCAACGTCTGTAAACAGCGATCCGTTCCCTCTTCCCTTTACAACCTGACGGTGACTTACTAAGAATATGGTCTTGCGCACAAAATTTCTGTTCTTCCAGTTTTATCTACAACGTCTCTGCAATAGCATACTCAAGCCAAAACTGATAATTGAGAATAACAGAAAAGAAAAATGGAGAACAGTGCTTAATAATGCCCTGATCACTGTAATCCAATGTTGTTGTTGCATTTCCACTAAAACAAAGTAAATAAATGAGCTACGAAGTGCATCACAGTGTAAGACATTTTTTAAATAAGATCAGTGTTTGTCAACTGGGGTCGTGATAGTAAGTAGTCTCAGATAATAAATTACTCATTAAGATTTTTCAGGTATGGTGATTATTGTTAAAGTACGCAGCACAGAGGAGCATCACTAACACATATGTAATTTTAACAAAATTTTAGCACACAATTATAAAATTTTTGTAGCAAGGAAAAGCTAAAATATCTTCTAGAATAGAAAGAGCATGTTATTGTCAACTGCAAATATAAACATGTAATTACATATTTGTATTTTCAATTGTAATTACATATTTATAATTATATTTGCAATTGACAGTGACATGTCCTATAACTTTCCAGTTCTGTACTCCCGTAATTACCCTTAGATCTCTCCATTTTGGCCGCGCGGTATTAGCTGAGCGGTCTTGGGCACTGCAGTCATGGACTGTGCGGCTGGTCCCGGCGAAGGTTCGAGTCCTCCCTCGGGCATGGGTGTGTGTGTTTGTCCTTGGGATAATTTAGGTTATGTAGTGTGTATGCTTAGGGACTGATGACCTTAGCAGTTAAGTCCCATAATTTTTCACACACATTTGATTTGACAGTGACATGCTCCTTCTTTTCTATGAAATATTTTAATTTCTATCTGTTACAAATATTTTATGACTGTATACCAGTTACCACAATTTTATTACAATTGTTTATGTATATGTGCAATTAACAATGCCATGAATTTATAAGGGCCTCAAGCGGCAATAGATGTCAACATGTTGTCTAGTAACTGTCGACGCGCTTCAGTTCAGCGGCGATTCTCTATTAGTGACGTACTCTGTAGTTTGTAAGATGGGATGGTTGGACTTGGCGAAACATTTTGTAAATACTGCATTTAACTTTGACTTGCCGATGCATCTTACGTCAACTATCTGGCTAATTAAGATACGGAGTACATTTATAGCTCTAATTGGGCACTTGTATTGATCTTTATCGAGATATACGTAATAATAACTCACTCTATGTATTACAATTATGACACTGTACGCTATTTTTTTAATAATGTAATACGCTTTACACTTTACGTACACTATTTACAGATCAAATGATGGTAACTCTGTTTACCGAAACCGGTGTTCGTAAATAAATGTTTTACAAATGCGGTTTTCGCTGAGAAGATGTCTTCCTTCAAGTCGAGTTTAACTAAAGCCCTAACTGGAGTCAGATATGCCGTCAATGTTCTATCAAGGCAGGTGAAGTGGCGTAACTAGCGATAGCTGTAGTCCAGGTATTACGAATACATTACAGTCTGTATTCTCGTTTCCCATTAAGACAGCATGATTACATACTCTGTATGTGTAATTACTTGCGTGACCATAGCACACTCGTAATTCCTCCAACATTTCCAGGCTAGTCCGACACAAACGGTGCTCGCATTTACGTACAAACGACGTTCACATTTATGTGGCTGCCATGGGAAAATCTGTGAGTTTCAAACAACTGAATCTGGGAAACAACGCCGGCCGTGGTGGCCGTGCGGTTCTGGCGCTGCAGTCCGGAACCGCGGGACTGCTACGGTCGCAGGTTCGAATCCTGCCTCGGGCATGGATGTGTGTGATGTCCTTAGGTTAGATAGGTTTAAGTAGTTCTAAGTTCTAGGGGACTGATGACCTAAGATGTTAAGTCCCATAGTGCTTCAGAGCCATTTGAACCATTTCAAAAACAAGCAGAATCAAGTCCTTTGAACTTTCTGCAAACGCTTCTGGTTTTAGAGTATGACAAACCCAAAAACAGCGCATTTTTTCAAGTTTTACTTTCAGAATGGTTTATACTATCATCTCTCTATGTACCCTCAATCCTTCATGAAACACATTGTAGAGCTGCATTCTTTAAAAAACTTGTTTTATTCCTACTTTTAATACATTACAAACATATCTTGGTTCTTGAGGAGTCCAGCAGGAAACCATGGAATGTTACGTTGCTCTGCTTGCTAAGAGCTGCTTTCGGGAGGCCACGCAATGTGTACTGGAGGATCGGCAAAGTTAAGTGAGGGAAAGGTTGCGCCGACACAGACTGGCGGCGTATTTACTCAGTAAAGCCGTCACGTCCCAGCCTGCCCACGCGACACATAAAACACGCTCTGGAGTCTTCCAGTAAACACAAAACGAAAAGATTCCACTGGCAAGTTCACACGTACGCCGCGATGAGTGCTAGTGTAGACCTATACAGACTGGTATAGATGAGTTTTTTACTGAAAAATGAACATAATAATAATTAACTTTTTTCTTAAAAATTTAAGTTCAGCCGACTGCATGCTAATTCAGAAATAGTTCAAGGTTGTTCCCTCAGAATTAAGTACAGATCGATATTGTAAAAACAGAACTTATTATACACTATGTGAAAAAAATAGAACACTTTATATATAATGGTGAAGGAGAAGAAGAAGAAGAAGAAGAAGAAGAAGAAGAAGAAGAAGAATGTTGTTCAGAACTTTATTAAAATTTTGTGTTTCTCTTTTTTAGTTGTCAATATCCAACTGAGATTTTTGTTAACGCTTCGTGAATACATTTTGTCTCTTTGTCTTCAAATCTCAGACAGGTTGTGCTGTCCTAGTTGGCTGACTACAGACAATGAAGATGGTTACAAGAGTTCGTGGTATTGTACGGTATTTTCGCGTGACACATCAGTTTGTTTGGTCTCCATAAAATGAAACTTGGCACCCAAAACCAATATCGTAAGATTAATAATCAGACGTACAGAACCGAAATCCAAAATATCAGAAATGTCACAATGAAATCATAAGCTAAACTCGTCATCAAATTAAACTGGTGGCATAAAATAATGTTTTAGCGCAGAAGAGCGTGACTGAATCATGCAACTGTTGCACATCGCAACAAGGTAAACAATACAGTGATACAAAAAAAAAAAAACTGGGGTTGGGAACCTCAGTCAGACTACTAGCTCTGACAGTACTTCGAATAGTCTCTGTTGTGAAAGTAGCTTCTTTTTCAGTGAACATGCAATTTTCTCGCACTTGTTGTTATTTCTGTCAGCGGATCTTACTACTGTAGTGTGCACATACTGCAACGGCAGAATTAAAACTCACACTAAGGCCCTTGGGGAGACTCCAGCCCGTTCCCTCGCTTTGCCATATCGCGAATACTACTCCCAGTACACAATCATCAGCTAAACATTCTCGTTGAACCTAGTTTGTCAATAGATGATATGTAGAGGGTTGCCGTGGCTTTGTGGCGAAATATAGACGAAGTCATCAATTAACGTATTTGTGGTGTCACCGTTAGACACCACACTTGCTAGGTGGTAGCTTTAAATCGGTAGCGGTCCATTAGTACATGTCGGACCCGCGTGTCGCCACTGTGTGATCGCAGACCGAGCGCCACCACACGGCAGGTCTAGAGAGACGTACGAGCACTCGCCCCAGTTGTACGGACGACATTGCTAGCGACTACACGTACGAAGCCTTTCTCTCATTTGCCGAGAGACAGTTAGAATAGCCTTCAGCTAAGTCCATGGCTACGACCTAGCAAGGCGCCATTAACCATATCTGGAGAGAGACTCACTTGTATTATCAAGAGCGATGTACCGCAGAAGTGAATAAAAGTTAAGTATACGAGAAGCTCCGTTCTTTTCTTTATAGCTTTCATCACGTATCCTGTTTGACTTCACGCCAGTCGGCGTGTGTGTACGTTTGCCTTTCGGCTACCCGTCACTGTGGACTGGCTGCCTTGTCAGTCCACTACAGTATTGATTTTTCTCACCGATACGGTTTCCGCTCCGAGGCATTTCACAGACGAAAGGTCATAGAACATTTAGGGAACTATGATTAGCTGCTGATGAGAAAAATTACACTGAAAACTGACATTGATTTTGCGCAATGATATTGCCACCACACCACTTCGAAAATTACTTTAAACTTCAAGTAATGCCGAAATGACTATGTTAAATATTGCAACCGAGAAAAATTAATTGTAAGACACACCCTTTTGCTCAACAGTAACAGTACTTCTGAATCTTTTATTGCAAAATTATTTTTGCTAGACATGTCTTGCACGTATCCGTGTTTGAATTGATTTGAATCAGTTCAGATTAACAGATGTTCCATTTTTTTCCATTTTTCGATGATTACGATATTGCAGTGCCTGTGTTATTCTGATTTCATAACGGCTTTTTTTTTTAACTGTGGTACTTAATTTTTGAGGTCATCAGAACTTAGAACTACTTAAACCTAACCAACCTAAGGAAATCACACACATCCATGCCCGAGGCAGGATTCGAACCTGCGACCGTAGTGGTCGCGCCGTTCTAGACTGTAGCGCCTAGAACCGCTCGGCCACATCGGCCGGCCCCAAAGGAACTTTGCATCGTAATCAGAATAACGCAGTCACTGCAATATCGTATTTATCTAGCGATACCGGGGAAGCGACTTTGAAGTACAACGTCTGACCTGTAAGGGAATATACGTAATGGATGTAAAAGTACAGGTCGTAGACGTATGGTTGACGACATATGCAAGTTTGGTTCTGGCCGTGAGTCGTGCACAGATAGCCAAATGGTACGATAACCGGGAAATCCGGGTTCGATACCCGATCCGCCACAAATTTTCATTATCGTCATTCCATTCTACGGCCTATGGTTGTCCTTATTCGCATTGCTGGTACAAGGGTTTTGGCAGTCAGTCGTGCTACGAATGTTTAAACTGCATCTTTATGTTTGCTGTTGTATGGAGGAACTTTTCTAATGCTGTTATCAGTTCATTCCAACCATTATAGATTCCTAATCATCTTCATTAATATCGTATTAACGACGTCCATAGGATTTGAAACACGACAGGCAACTTCAAATACACGCCAAAATATACATCTTAAGTTTATTATTATAAATAGAACGGTCCCCACGTAGAGCGTATTGGTCAAATTATCGAACAAACTACTGTCACGAGATAAACAATCAACATAAACAAGACAGTTTATTTTGCAGCTAAGTTCGTCGTATTTTGAAAAGATGAATGCTAATCAAGAAAGAACCGAAATAAATTAAAGAAGTAATACTTTTTTATTTTGTTTCAGGGCTCATTTCAACTCCTCTCAGCATTCGTAAATTAAAGTTAATGAAGCCCTCTTGGTAAATTCTATAGTTACAAGCAGAGCTCATGTTTCATGTCGAATACTGTGATAAGCCACACACACAGTAAGAGTTTGGCCCTATGTGAAGTAGCAAAAGGAAAAGCTGTTGAAGCATTGCAACAAGTAATTAGTAATGAATAACATAAGAAATGAATTTATTGTTTTTGTACCTTCTCTATTTTCCGTGCTTTTCGTAACTAAAAATCTCACTGGCGGCGGCAAAACTAGTTTGGCCAACGTGAATAAATGGTTATACACCGGAAGACATCCACATACTCTTTATTCCTCACGGCCAAGAGATTATCCCAGAAAATTCTATAGCCTTCATTTCCTGATCATCGAAATAAAGTGCCTGGTAGTCTTTTAATTAGCACTGTCCAATATTTCCATTCGAAGTAATTTTTACTCTTTCTGTATTGCCAGGAACAACACACGGAAACTCATTTCCTTCGGTGTTCACTGTAGCGCGTCAGTACGAAGGTACAATGCTCCACACTGCTAGACTTTGACTGGTTTTGCCATTAGGGTGTTTCATCCTCAAATGCTTGTTAATGATTCATCGCAGTAAACTGCGGCCAGTGAATCATAACACGCTTAGCAAGAACAGGGCACACAAATTACAGATGGAATGCGGCGTGGTCACTGATGTGTCTAGCATTCTCAGCCTGTCGCTTACGCAGTAATGCATATGCAGAGCCATGAGAATGTAATTGTTACTACATTTTGATGTGGAACATGTGATCTTTTGGATACGGTCGATCACGCGTTAGAAATATATATCACTATATGGAAAACTTGAGAAGTTATTAATTTATTTTCTAGTAGCTATGGAAACATTATTACGAAATGTACAAGGAAGTTGAAAGGTGTTGAAGATGAGGAATAAAAAACTGGCTTAGAGTAGAAGATAGTGGATTGACGATAATTAACACAATAGGACATATGGGGGTAGCGAAAATTAAAGTTAATCCTCTACTAGCCGCTGATAGCTCTCAGCATCGGATTGTATGCTGAGCGTTACATTCCAGGTGACTTTCAGTATTTACTTTAGACCTTAAGTTTTAATCGTTACTCTGAATATACCAGTGAAGACCACCTGGTATACGTTTTTACGTGCATGTTTCTCTTATAAACAATGTTACCAACATATGTTACATTGAAGACAGAAAACAATGATTACAAATAATATGAGACTACAGACGCAGCGTGTGCTATTTATCTATTATTTCGCATCGTTTTTCGAATGTTAATAAGTTTCTAGACTGCGTGCTTAGTCTCTATGCTCACAGTTGTCGCCGAACACCACTCATCTTTCGTTTTGATCAACATTTCCATCATTCACACGACTTCTAGGAAGAGTCTCTCTGGATCACCTAAGGCACCTTTTGTACATCTAATTTGCACCGTTACCAGTTTCCTTACAGATTCAGGGTATTATTTTGAAAGTCGTCAGAGTATTACACAGAACTTCCGTTTATCGTTCCGTCGAGTTCATGCTACATACCAGCAGCAACATGTCTGGAGGCTCTCCTTTATTCGCAGGAGCATATTCCACTCTGAACGTCATACGCTTTAAGTACCCGGTATAAGAGTCGAGTGTCATTAAGAAGAGTTCAAATCCCCAACTAGGTTAGAAACAAATAATTTTTAACCGCTCACTAGTGTTGGAGACTGACGAGTATTCAGTCCGCATTACTCCCGCCTGACCCTTCCCCCAACTTTGTTTGCCTTGTATCCACTCACTAGAGGTTTTGTAGAATTCTCTAGCGCCTCCATGTGCACCTAATCAATATATTGTCATCCGAAAATCTCTTCACCCAGAGATGAACCCATCAGCCAGGCGTCATTGATGTAGACGCGCAAAGTAGTAATTTGATAACTCCGGCTCCATGACATCCTGAACATTTTCCAGCCAGAGCTATGCTGTATGTATGGCCGTCGCTTCCACGTTGGGCTCCACCCACCATCATTCGTCTTAGTGTGAAATTTTTGTGCGATTCTGAAAGTATTAGGTGTGTTCAAAAAGATTATGTTTGAAGGCGTTGCTGCAATGTATATCCAATGCTGCACAACTCCGATGCCGGTATATAAGCAGCGATATTTAGGCTAGGGATGAGTGTGCCGTTTGTGTCTTTCTGACGTGCGCGCGATAAATGGGGAAACGTGAACTGTTAATCTTTTTTTGGCTGCTGAAGAACAAACGCCGTTAGATATCTAGTGATGACTGAAGAATTTGTGTGGGGCAGCATGCCTGTCGAAAACCACTGTTGTGGGATTGTGCGCCAAGTTCCGTACTGGTCACGATTAGACCCAAGACGCCGGTCGAGCTGGCGGGCCAGCTAACTCAAATGGCGGACACTCGGGCACTCGAAGTATAGTCCTAATCACCCCCCCCCCCCCCCCTCATGCGGTTATTGTGCCTTCGGTCCCTTAAAGTCCCTGACGGCTCGACGACTACTGTCGAGCATGGTTGTGCGTCAGGCGGTACAGACTTTTTCACGATATTTTGCCAAATAGGGATCTTCAACCTGGCGCGTAGGTGGGATGATTGCCTCAATGCTCGCGGCGATTTTGCCTGATTGGCATATCGTTTCTGAACTGTATGGCCTTCGAGTGGAAACTTTTTGATCGTCTCTTATAATTTTACTTCCGTGCTGCATATGATAAAGCTTAATCTTGTCGATATTTTCAGGAAGCATCATAAAAAATTAAGATATGGAAGGCATAGTACTGGTCTGACGCTAAGTATAATATTTCAAAAAACATCGTTTGGGTGTGAATTTTGTTGCAGATTGAGAGACTGTGCCTCAGTTTAGTGTTTCACTGTAATTATTTGTGTTGTAGTTTTCTCTCTATTGTTTTATATGGTTCATTCGATCTGATGAGCATTTGTATATCTACTGTCTTAGTACTGAGGAGAAACAGCCATTACTTATATGCATGTAACGAACTTATGCTGTCAGAGTTAAGTCGAGGAGTTTCGTACTTAAAAGTACTTATAATTTTCAGAGAATCCCGGCAGCAAATAGTTGCGAACGACGCGAAATGAAAATCTTCCTCCGTCGAGCGTTCCAAATATTTGTCTACTCTTGATATTGTCACTTCCTACAATTATATGTTCGAAGCTTCACAGTGAAGGCAAGAATCGTCGCCTAATATGTGCCACCGTTTTTACCAGTCCCCTAGAACCGAACAATCGGTAACTTTGTGTGACCGGAGGTAGCAAAGAAAGCGTTGCCTACTTTCCTCTACCAACGTTAACTTCATACCAAAGCAGATTGCGAAGGGCGCTTCAACAGTGTTTCGGCCACAGTTGTGACCGTAATGAAACAAAAAGATTAGCGCGTTTTGGGGATACATCTACTGTTGTTGTTATTGTTGTTGTTGTGGTCTCCAGTCCTGAGACTGGTTTGATGCAGCTCTCCATGCTACTCTAATGCTTTGTTAAACCCAGAAATCATATAATTTCAAACCACCGCGTTCCTCTAGGCATGCCGCTGTTGTAAGCGGTACATACCCCCCTTTGCACCAACAAGTGTGGTTGCTAACACAGTCAGTTACGGACAAAGAACTATGTAAGTTACTTTTAGGTTGATCTTAATACCGCAGTTTTTAGTATAGTATGGCTCTGCTTTCGGCGTGACACTCTTGCCTTCCTCAGGACCGAAGTTTTCGGCGGAAGACCAGATAACGCTGCAACTAGACTCGTTCGCGCACAGAGCTGGTAAGAAGTGAAGGTCATGTTAATTGCTAAAGCAAACCATAGACGCATCGATGATTGACTTTATAGTTAGGTTTGACTACCAAACCACAGTGTTATGAATGTACCAGCAGTAGCTGCTGCTGTAACAGGCCGGGCGAGAACGCTTCCGTATGGAATTACACGTCGGTCATAGCTGCTTCAATTGTACCGTGCCTAGTAGCCTAATTAAACAATCAGGTGCTCATGTCAATCTTCTGTTGGTAATAAAATCCTTAATAACTACTCCAGTAGTTAACCAATTCATCTGCCAATCTACTGGCTGGCACTGGAAGATATAAAAGAGAGATTCCTGCTGGTCCAAACACGTGCATGCGATGAACGAAACCGAATGAGTTCCCTATCCACGAGGTCGGTATCCGATCACGTTTTCGGAGCCTAGTATCCGGTACAAACTCGTTCCCACGCGAAGATAACGCGTGGACTGGCGGTGTCAAAGCAAACATCTATTTGTGGGGCTTAGTCACCGACTGTTGCGACACTGGACTGCCGTCTTCCAGTCGTCTCCAGCTGCCACCTTTAAGACAGATGAAGCTCCTCACGATAGTTCGGATCCTTCAGACAAACCAGCAATAGCGCTTCAAAACCACTTCGCCATTACAAGTTTGCGTCACGTAAGATCAGCAGTGAGGTCTCAGATCCTTTTTATTATTAGTAATCCATGTCACATGTATCGGGACCGGCAGTTCCACCAACAAAATTCCGCCGTGAGTCACCAAACGTGACTGTGGCCTATTCTTCATAAACGTACGCATTGTAAGCTTCTTCGTCACTACATCGACTGTTGATAATTCGGTCGCTATACAGGACGAACCCGAAATCAGCCGAATAAATTTCCGAGGTTATTCGGAGATAATTTAGTGTAAGGTACCCTTGGCCCCGGGAGTAGACAACATTCTATTAGAAGTACTGACGGCCTTGGGAGAGCCAGTCCTGACAAAACTCTGCCATCTGGTGAGCAATATGTATGAGACAGGCGAATTACCCTCACACTTCAAGAAGAATATAATAATTCCAATCCCAAAGAAAGCGGGTGTTGACAGATGTGAAAATTACCGAACTATCAGTTTAATAAGTCACAGCTGCATAATACTAACGCGAATTCTTTATAGACGAATGGAAAAACTGGTAGAAGCCGACGTCGGGGAAGATCAGTTTGGATTCCGTAGAAATGTCGGAACACGTGAGGCAAAACTGACCTTACGACTTATCTTAGAAGAAAGATTAAGGAAAGGCAAACCTACGTTTCTAGCATTTGTAGACTTAGAGAAAGCTTTTGACAATGTTAACTGGAATATTCTTTCAAATTCTGAAGGTGGCAGGAGTAAAAAACAGGGAGCGAAAGATTAGATGGGTAGATCACATAACTAATGAGGAGGTATTGAAAAGAATTGGGGAGAAGAGGAGCTTGTGGCACATCTTGACTAGAAGAAGGGATCAGTTGGTAGGACATGTTCTGAGACATCGAGGGATCACCAATTTAGTATGGGAGGCCAGCGTGGAGGATAAAAATCGTAGATGGAGACCAAGAGATGAATACACTAAGCAGATTCAGAAGGATGTAGGCTGCAGTAGGTACTGGGAGATGAAGAAGCTTGCACAGGATAGAGTAGCATGGAGAGCTGCATCAAACCTGTCTCAGGACTGAAGACAACAACAACAACAACAACAACAACAAGTACAAGGCAAGATGATGAAAATTTAGAAAATGCGAAATACCTACAATACACTCTTCGTCTTGGGGCTGCAGCTCACTTTTTGGCCGTATTTGTTGTTAAACAAATAGATTTTAAAAGGGATTCCGCCTGAAGCACACCCTACTTTCTTGTTTCATCCATACTTGTTTCGCTGATGTTTCACCAAGGTCAGTGGATGTATTTTACGTATGAGACTAGGTAAAAAGTGCATTATAATATACACAGTTTTACGATTGTGATGATTATATTCATATCATTTTAATCAAAAATATATCTTAATAGTACATAATGATGTCCACGTAACTGTCTGTCGTGTGCAGTACAGCTGATATTTTTGTACAGTTTGTCGTTTGCAGCTATAAGGGACAGTTGAATGAAAAAGAGGCAACTGGAAAAAAGTAAGCAAACTATTTATTACTACCAAAGTGATTGCCATAACTGTTAATACAGTTACCCCACAGAGAGGGAAGATGGTCAATACATTGGGGAAAAATGTTTGCAGTCGCCTACGGAACGATGATTGCACCCAGTGGTGGACCTCTTACACCGAAGCAAATCGACGACGACGAATGTATTTTTTCATAGATCCGAAAATATGAAAATCGCGTGAGGAAAGATCTCGACTGTATGAACGATGGGTAAGGGCTTCCCAGAGAAACTTCTGCAGCACAGTCGAGATAAGACACGTCGGCTCTGGGAAAGTTATGATGACCGTTGTCTTTGACTGCAATGGCCCGCTGCTCATTGACTTATTGGAACACGGCGCCGCAATTAACGTACAGCGGCACGTGGACACTTGGCAAACGTGAAGCGAGCCATCACGTAGAAACGGCCAGGAATGTTGACGGACGGCGTCATTCTGTTGCTGGATAATGTCCGCCGACACATTGCCACCTCGTATTCGGCAGGATCACGGTTCAATCCCGCGTCCGGCCATCCTGATCCAGGTTTTCCGTGATTTCCCTAAATCGCTTCAGGCAAATGCCAACTTCCTTCCCCATCCTTCCTAATCCGATGAGACCGATGACCTCGCTGTTTGGTCTCTTCCCCCAAATCAACCCAACCCAACCCATGTTGCCAAGGTTGTTTCGACTACGCTACAGAAGTTTCGGTTGGGAGATCTTAGACATCCTCCATACAGTCTTCATCTCTCCCAATGCAATTTTCATATTTTTGGAGCCCTGAAGAAAGACATTTGTGGCCGGCGATTTGCTTCGAACGAAGAGGGGCACGTCTGGGTGTAATCATGGTGTAGTAGACAATGGCTGACATTTTTTCATGCAGTCATTAACCGTCTTGTCTCACAGTTGGATAAATGCACTGAAGCGACAAAGAAACTGGTATAGGCATGACAATTCAAATACAGAGATATGTAAACAGGCAGAATAGGGTGCTGCGGTCGGCAACCCACATATAACACAAGTGTCTGGCGCAGTAGCTAGATCGGTTACTGCTGATACAATGGCAGGTTATCAGGATTTAAGTGAGTTTAAACGTGGTGTTATAGTCGGAACAGAGCATCTCCGATGTAGCGGCGAAGTGGAGATTTCCCTTACGACATTTCACGAGTGTACTGTGAATATCAGGAACCCAGTAAAGCATCAGATCTCCGACATCGCTGTGGCCGGAAAAAGATCCTATAAAAACGGGACTAACGACGAAAATAGAATCGTTCAACGTGACAGAAGTGCAACCCTTCCGCAAACTGCTGCAGATTTCAGTGCTGGGCCATTAACAACTGTCAGCATGCGAACCATTCAACGAAACATCGTATGGGCTTTCGGAGCCGAAGGCCCACTCGTGTACTCTTGATGACTACACGAAACAAAGATTTACACCTCGCCTGGGCGCGTCAACACCGACATTGAACTGTTGATGCTGGAAACATGTTGCCGGGTCGGAGGAGTCTCGTTTCAAATTGTATCGAGCGGATGGACGTGTACGGGTATGGAGATAACCTCATGAAGCCAAGGACACTACATTTCAGGAGGTGACTGTTCACGCTGATAGAGGCTCTGTAATAGTGTGAAGCGTATGCAGTTGAAGTAATATCGGACTCCTGATACGACTCTGACAGGTGACACATATGTAAGCATCCTGTCTGATCACCTGCATCTATTCATGTCCACTGTGCATTCCGAAGAACTTGGAAAATTCCAGCAGGACAATGCGATAACCCACACGTCCAGAATTGCTACAGAGTGGCTCCAGGAACACTCTTCTGAGTTTAAATACTTCCGCTGGCCACCAAACACCCCAGAAGTGAACATTATTGAGCATATCTGGGATGCCTTGCAACGTGCTGTTCAGAAGAGATCTCCACCCTCTCATACTCTCACGGACTTAGGAACAGCCCTGCAGGGTTCGTGGTGTCAATTCCCTCCAGCATTACTTCAGACCTTAGTCAAGTCCAAGGCACGTCGTGTTAAGGTACTTTTGCGTGCTCGCGGGGGCCCTACACGATATTAGGCAGTTGTATCAGTTTCTCTGGTTCTTCAGTCTATATTAACAGTTATGGCAATTAGTTTGAAATATTAATCAATTTCTTTACTTTTTTCCATCTGTTTAGTTTTCATTTGACTGGCCTTTATGATAAGGATTTCTGTATAGTACATTGCTTGCACTGCATGAAAAAGTTAGGCCTAACATGACTCTATTGTTGTTTATTACGATTACACTATATTACACAAGTTATTTATGTTTTATATTCTGCTGCTATGTTAGTTATCTTTTATCATTTGTTTGCTAAGTTGTTTATTGAAATTTAACTGTCAATAATTATTTAATGTAATTTTTTTGAAACTCTGATACCTTATTCTACCACTTTTAGTAATGTACTACAAAGTTTTCGATACTCTCGCAAGTGAAACGGTGACATTGTCACTACGATGCAGCGATCACGAAACTGTTGGTAAATTATGAAATTATTAGTGCCAAATATTTTTCATTCGCTGCATGGTGCTTACGATACTGCAGTGCTATTCGTAGCCAAACGTTGTATATCTGTCGATAGTGCAAAAGGCACTGAAACCGGACACATGTTAATAAAAATTCTTGCTATCAAAATAGAAATGTATTTTTGTATTACTGTCGTGAATCTTGATGGTATATTTTTTTCTCCTTTACTTTAACTGCTTGTTTTCATTGTACATGCGTCGCCGTCACCAACTAATAGCATGTTGAAACATTTCACCATTGCGTTGGTTCTGTCAGACGTCAGTAGTTACGATTATGAAAACAGTTACTTCATTTAGAGGAAATGTTTGTGTCACTAGCAATCGTATTTGCTGCATACATGATATATTTTTTTAATGTCCTATCAGCGGGTGCAATGTTTAATGATATGTTGTTGCCGACGGACCTGCCGCTTTGAGTGTTTCATCACAGAGTCTACTGACGTCCGTTCCTCGAATCCGTATCAGAGTTAATTTCATGTCTCATTAATTTTGCGGGTCATTGCAATCTGTCTCTGTCTTTCTAAGGTCTCAGTCTCAAAGTTCACGGTTGAGATCATTTACTGCTAAATCGTATCGCAAAACACAATGATAAAAATTGCATTTCCATCGTAGTGTAGTAGCTTATTTCCTTCAAGTTCTCTTTATTTTCCGTCAGCGTTTCTGCAAGATGTGTGGTGTCGTATACGCTCGACTGTGCGGGCAATGTACATAAGGAGTACAATGATGAAGACACGTGCATTACACGTGAAAGTGATACTGAAACAGGTGTCGAGCTATGTAATTCATCATTCTTGTCGGACAGGGAACCACAAATTTTGTCTCCAGTGAAACGTAATAAAGGACAATCGTTGTCCAAGGAGCTGGTTCTAAACACAATTATGTACGTGGAAGATTATCTGCAGCATAGTAAAATAAAAAAGTTATGAACAGCAATATGATCGTGTTGTGCACAAGGTAAAACTACGGATATTCAAGGGAGGACAAGGCGCACTTGTTACAAAAACTGGTGTTTGTGCGTTTCAAGGATACTCGATACAATTTACAGAATGTGCACGATAGTGACCTACTACGTTATGTGCATAAAAGTGCGCGCAACGTAGTTACAGCTATTTCAAGGGAAGCAGTAGACGGTTGCATAACTTCAAACAACGCTACAGAATTGGAAGACGTAAGATAACGAAATTTCAAACAAAGCGTCAACTTGACGATGCATAGCAACTGCAGAATCGGCCTGAAAATTTGTAGGTGATATAAACAAACTTATACCACCGTTCGAAAGGGACTCTGGAAATTAGAGGTACCAAGAGAGTTGTAGATCAAGCAATATCAATGCCTTAACGCATTCGTATATAATTATATCGACTGTTAATCTGGATGGTGAATTGACTAGAACGTTATCTATTGTATTGAGAAAAGTTGGAGGTACTCTGCCCGCTAAGATTTTTTCCCGTGTACGTGACCTTTCTAGGGCAGTAGGGAATATTTACGTCAGTGGAAGCAAGAGGGCAAAATGAGCGTAAGACAATTACACATATGGTGTGCACTGCTTTTGGCCAATAGCTGGCCAACATAACTTGCTTTTGCTTGATTCCTGATCAGAGTATAAAACTCGTACACCCTTAGAGCAAAATATCCCTTCTGAAAAATGTGTGACATTGCAATTCATACCACCAGGAACCACTGGACAAATTCACCTTTGTGTGTTCGTTTTTTCCGTGCCTGTAAAACATATTATCGCACTATATGCAGATATGCCTTAAACTGTAGCCAGTTTCATGATAAGCTCCACGGCAGACTGTTTCGCATTTGGTTGTTTGCCATCATAGTCTATCCTCATCACCCCGTCATACCGATATGATTCCACACTGAAGCGCCAAAGTAACTGTTATGGGCATATGTATTCAAATACAGAGATATGTAAACAGGCAGAAGACTGCGCTGCGGTCGGCAACGCCTATATAAGACAAAAAGTGTCTGGCGCAATTGTTAGATCGGTTACTGCTGCTACAATGACAGGTTATCAAAACTAAAGTGAATTTGAACGTGGTGTTATACTCGGCGCACGAGCGATGGAACACAGCATCTCCGAGGTAGCGGTGAAATGCGGATTTCCTCATACGATCATTTCATTAGTGTACCGTGCATATTAGGAATATCCTGCAAGAATGGGACCAACGACGACTGAAGAGAATCGTTTAACGTGACAGAAGTGCATCACTTTCGCAAATTGATCCAGATTTCAATGCTGGGACATCAACAAGTGTCAGCGTGTGAACCATTCAACAAAACATCATCGATATGGGGTTTTGGAGCCTAAGGTCCACTCGTGTACCCCTGATGACTGCACGACACAAAGCTTTACGCCTCGCCTGGGACCGTCAACGCCGACATTTGACTGTTGATGACTGGAAACATGTTGCCCGGTTGGAGGAGACTCGTTTCAAATTGTATCGAGCGGATGCTCGTGTGTGGGTATGGAGACAACCTCGTGACTCGAAGGACCCCGGATATCAGCAGATGACTGTTCAAGCTGGTGGAGGCTCTGTAATGTATCGGGGGTGTGCAGTTGGAGTGATATGGGACCCCTGATACGTCTAGACATGACTGTGACTGGCGACACGTCCGTAAGCATCCTATCTGATCACCTGCATCCGTTCAAGTCCATTGTGCATTCCGACGGATTTGCACAATGCGACACGCCACACGGCCAGAACTGCTACAGAGTGGCTCCAGGAACACTCTTCCGAGTTTAAACACTTCCGCTGGCCACCAAACTCCCCAGACATGAACATTATTGAGCATATCTGGGATGCCTTGCAACGTGCTGTTCAGTAGAGATCTCCACCCCCTCGTACTCTTACGGATTTATGGACAGCCCTGCAGAATTCATGGTGACAGTTCCGTGCAGCACTACTTCACACATTAGTCGAATCCATGCCACATCGTGTTGCCGCACTTCTGCGTGCTCGCGCGGGCTTACACGATATTAGGCGGGTGTACCAGTTTGATTGGCTCTTCAGTGTACATGCAATCTGTAAGAGTGGGTATCTAGCTGAACGTCCTGCATGATTTGTAACTCCCAAGGAGTTCGTCTTCGGTCTTGATGGTACGTACCTTTGTGTTCACTGTGGGGTGCCTTTTTTATTCGGTTTTCGTTATGCTGGTTAATGGTTTGTTTTCGATATTTCTTGAACCTCGACGATGTCCATTTTGTGAATGTAGTACATACTCGTACATCCCACAGAAGGTTGACCTCTGCAGCTCCCTGACTCTCCTTTCCTGTCGCTCTCCTGATGCACATAGTGAGCCAACATTTTTTTCTGTCATAATGTTAAGAAAACACTTTCAAATGAGTCTTACTAAAGATTGAACTTTCGACCTCCCGTTCAAGACGTTGGCTTTTAGTAGCTTACTAATCCACAAATGGAAAGCTGTATAGTAACGATTCTTCTTGTCATGGATTCAACAAGTCTGTGGTAGGTTGTTGGAGGTAGATGGGAACAAGTGTCCAAGGATAGGTCGAGTCGTTCCCTTAAATTGCTAGCTGGTGGTTTGCGGGTGCAGAGCTGTTGCCCCTTAGCGACCCAGAAGTGTTCCATCGCGCTCAGCCCGGGCGAATTTGATTACCAAGGCATCAGCATGAGGTCTCCATCAAGCTCCTCAAACTAATGAAACATTTATGTTGTGGCAAGGACATTTATCCCACTGGAAGATGTCATCGCCGCTGGGGAAGGCATCAAGCCTTAATGGATGCAGGTGGTTCGCTACAGAGTTCACGTAGTCCAGAGGTGCTATGGTGCCTTCGGTTACTACCACAGGTCCCACGGAACACCAGGTGAATGTCCCCCACAGCATTATACTGCCACCGTCGGCCTGCGTCTGTGATGCGATACATGTTTCAAGCAGCCGTTTCTGGATGATAGTGTATCTATCTGGACACCACTGTCGACCTAGCGAATCAAGAAACATGATTCATAGGACCAGTTAAAACGTTTATACTGACCATTGCCTAGTCTCGATGATCCCGTGCCCTCTGCAAAGTAACTGACATGTCATTAGGCAATGCGGGAACACGTAGTGGTCGTTTGCTGCAAAATTCCATGGTCAACAGTTTGTGCTGAGCATGTTCTCCTAAACACTAGTGACTGCACAAACATTGTACTCTGTCGTTAGTTGTGACGCAGATAGCTGTCTATCCTGCATTACAGAGAGGGCACGCCTCCGACGTCCACCTTTTGTGATGAGACTTAGCGTCGCCTACTGGTGATATCACCGCCCTTCAAAACTTTCCATAGATGCTCACGACAGTAGCAGCAGTAGCTTCGCCGTTTCCGAGATGATATTTTCCAATGGCCGGGCTATAACAACATGACCTTTGTCAAAGTCGCTTAAGTCATTGGAGTTGCCAATTAGTGGCCCCTATCGTTGCTAGAATGATCCCCTATTCGTCTCTGCTCAGCTTGTAGACTTTGCTTAGGCGCTACGTGCCCATAACGCCACCATCGGCATTCAACCTCGCGATGGAGATCGGTCATAATGTTTGGGCTCATCAGCGGCGGTATTGTGACAGTATTTTCCAGTAGTAAGAAAATTCACTCTCTTTTTATATTTTCTAATGCAGTGTTTTTATCTGTATATAAAACAGTTTTGAAGGCACTGAATTAAATCTTGGTGTACCCTTGAATAACAGCCGTCTGTTAGGACGAAACGTCTTAGAACGGTTGCTGGGCACAAATGGAGGCTTCCAAAACATATACGTTAATGTGTAATCTTATCCTTCCCCCAACTTATACCATTCTGTTGAAGGAGGAGGAGGTCAGTAAAGTCAGATTGTGAGTTGTAACTGGTCAGGGATGGTGAAGGAAACATCCAGAGTCCTTTTTAAAAGAGACGATCTGGCATTATTCATCTTGGGAAGCCACGGAAAGCCAAAGTTTAGTTGATGTACAGGGATTTTACCACTACTCATTCCTAATAAGAAACCAGTGCCTTAACATCACTCAATCTCATTTCATGGTGGGAAAAGAGATCTGCTATTTGAGATTTGCACTCGACAGGCGTTAGTATGGCTAGCACAGTTTGTGTGAGAAAAGCTGTACGGATTTAATGTAGAGTTTCGTGAAAAGAAACAATATCACTAGTCTGTGATGTCGGCATTAAAACAATCTGTAATTGGTGGCTGGTGGTTGTAGAAATGCGTGGTCTACCCGATGAACTGAGATGCAACGTATCAAAGTTGGGAGGTTTACTCTGGAGCTGGTGAAAGTATGGACTACTTTTCTATTCTGAAACAATGACTAGAGGAATTGCTGTTCTACAGTCAGTTGCCAATCGCAGAACACGGACAGTTCTTCAATGAAATCTGATTTGCGGTAGATGCTGCCTGATTTTTTTTCTTTTGTTTTTCTGGGTCTGAAACATCCACTGAGTTGGACTCGAGGTGAATTTCATTCTGTCGCAGCAGATCGAGGAACGTACTACATGAGTTGGTCCAGGAGGCAACCAGGTGTTAAACCCAAATTGATTGGCAATTTACTAAGAATAGATTAAGATGCGCAAGAGACTCACAACTGGCCCAGATCAGCGTAGTTTGTGCTCTGTAATAATTAACGCTTTGTCGATGTGTCACTACATCCTAACTGAACTGTACTGTAAACATCAGTACTCGGGGTGACGCAAGTCTCTAGCGCCAATATTATACAAACTGTAGAGGATCATTAACTGAGAAGTTTGAAACATAATGTTTGGAAATTAGTATTCAGTTCTTTTTATTGACATAAACATCTTACACCTTATAACTGTAACTTGAGCTCATAGCAAACGTTCAAAACTACGACCTCCAATGTTAATGCATGTATCACAGCAGAACCCATTGACAGAACTGATGCTGGGTTAAGCAGAACTTGCTTACACACGTTATTTATCATAGGTATCTAATTGCCGTTCCATCAGTACTTGGATAGTTATGTTGGTACCATAGATCACATTCATGAAAAACTTCTAATGTGGGACGTGTTAGTCGCCCAAAAGTTTATAGAGACAATTAGAAAAAAAGTTACTCAGTTTTGTAGTTCACCAATTATTTCTATTCAGGAATTGCTCTATGATATAGAAGAATTGTTAAAGAAAAATATTATAATATACATTTGAAAACTCTTCTGCTGTATGCCAAACATTTTATTTACCTGGGCAGATTCTCAAAAAATTTCATAGCAGAGTAGTGCACAGCTTTCAGCGAAGAAGTTAGATTCGCTTCTAACATTACATTGATGAACATGTCTACTATTTTCTGTCTGCAGTTTAACACATCAATGAATTCAAATATGCAAAATACTCCGACTTATTGATTACGGTGTACCCAAAGATGGGAATTGTTCTTATCGCAAGAGTAACTGAATATAAACATTTTGGCACATCTATCTAGTTATTTCAATTTAAGGTTTTTATTAATATACACTCCCAAGAACTTAGTACTTACCCTGTTTATTACTATTTATTGCTGAAGACTAAATTCATCTTAGGTGGGGTATTTTTAACTGTGAAAAGTAGATCCAGCATTGTCACCTCAAACAAGTGATTTTCGAGAACCTGTTGCTTGTATGATCCAGTTTCTAGAAATTTTCTATCCATAACGATAAATTTCCTGAAGAGGGGCAGCAGCCTTTTCAGTAGTTGCAGGGGAAACAGTCTGGATGACTGAGTGACCTGGCCTTGCAACATTAACCAAAACGGCCTTGCTGTGCTGGTACTGCGAACGGCTGAAAACAAGGGGAAACTACGGCCGTAATTTTTCCCGAGGGCATGCAGCTTTACTGTATGGACAAATGATGATGGCGTCCTCTTGAGTAAAATATTCCGGAGGTAAAATAATTCCCCATTCGGATCTCCGGGCGGGGACTACTCAAGAGGACGTCGTTATCAGGAAAAAGAAAACTGGCGTTCTACGGATCGGAGCGTGGAATGTCAGATCCCTTAACCGGGCAGGTAGATTAGAAGTTTTAAAAAGGGCAATGCATAGGTTAAAGTTAGATATAGTGGGAATTAGTGAAGTTCGGTGGCAGGAGGAACAAGATTTTTTATCAGGTGAATACAGGGTTATAAATACAAAATCAAATAGGGGTAATGAATAAAAAAAATAGGAGTGCGGGTAAGCTACTACAAACAGCATAGCGAACGCATTATTGTGGCCAAGATAGACACGAAGCCCACGCCTACTACAGTAGTAGAAATCTATATGCCAACTAGCTCTGCAGATGATGAAGAAATTGAAGAAATGTATGATGAGATAAAAGAAATTATTCAGCTAGTGAAGGGAGACGAAAATTTAATAGTCATGGGTGACTGGAATTCGAGAGTAGGAAAAGGGAGAGAAGGAAACATAGTAGGTGAATATGGATTGGGGCCAAGAAATGAAAGAGGAAGCCGCCTGGTAGAGTTTTGCACAGAGCATAACTTAATCATAGCCAACACTTGATTCAAGAATCATGAAAGAAGGTTGCATACATTGAAGAATCCTGGAGATATTAGAAGGTATCAGATAGATTATATAATGGTAAGACAGAGATTTAGGAACCAGGTTTTAAATTGTAAGACATTCCCAGGGGCAGGTGTGGACTCTGACCACAATCTATTGGTTATGAACTGTGGATTAAAACTGAAGAAACTGCAAAAAGGTGTGAATTTAAGGAGACGGAACCTGGATAAACTGACTAAACCAGAGGTTGTACAGAGTTTCAGGGAGAGCATAAGGGAACAATTGACAGGAATGGGGGAAAGAAGTACAGTAGAAGAAGAATGGGTAGCTCTAAGGGATGAAGTAGTGAAGGCAGCAGAGGATCAAGTAGGTAAAAGACGAGCGCTAGTAGAACTCCTTGGGTAACAGAAGAAATATTGAACTTAATTGACGAAAGGAGAAAATATAAAAATGCAGTAAATGAAGCAGGCAAAAAGGAATACAGACGTCTCAAAAATGAGGTCGACAGGAAGTGCAAAATGGCTAAGCAGGGATGGCTAGAGGACAAATGTAAGGATGTAGAGGCTTATCTCACTAGGGGTAAGATAGATATTGCCTACAGGAAAATTAAAGAGACCTTTGGAGAAAAGAGAACCACTTGTATGAATATCAAGAGCTCAGATGGAAACCCAGTTCTAGTCAAACAAGGGAAAGCAGAAAGGTGGAAGGAGTATATAGAGGGTCTATACAAGGGCGATGTACTTGAGGACAATATTATGGAAATGGAAGAGGATGTAGATGAAGATGAAATGGGAGATATGATACTGCGTGAAGAGTTTGACAGATCACTGAAAGACCTGAGTCGAAACAAGACCCATTAGAATTACTGATGGCCTTGGGAGAGCCAGTCCTGACAAAACTCTACCATCTGGTGAGCAAGATGTATGAGACAGCCGAAATACCCTCACACTTCAAGAAGAATATAATAATTCCAATCTAAAAGAAAGCAGGTGTTGACAGATGTGAAAATTACCGAACTATCAGTTTAATAAGTCACAGCTGCAAAATACAAACGCGAATTCTTTACAGACGAATGGAAAAACTAGTAGAAGCCGACCTCGGGGAAGATCAGTTTGGATTCCGTGGAAATATTGGAACACGTGAGGCAATACTGACCTTACGACTTGTCTTAGAAGTAAGGTTAAGGAAAGGCAAACCTACGTTTCTAGCATTTGTAGACTTAGAGAAAGGTATTGACAGTGTTGACTGGAATATTCTCTTTCAAATTCTGAAGGTGGCAGGGGTAAAATACAGGGAGCAAAAGGCTATTTACAATTTGTACAGAAACCAGATTGCAGTTATAAGAGTCGAGGGACATGAAAAGGAAGCAGTGGTTGGGAAGGGAGTGAGACAGGGTTGTAGCCTCTCCCCGATGTTATTCTATCTGTATATTGAGCAAGCAGTAAAGGAAACAAAAGAAACATTCGGAGTAGGTATTAAAATCCATGGAGAAGAAATACAATCTTTGAGGTTCGCCGATGACATTGTAATTCTATCAGAGACAGCAAAGGACTTGGAAGAGCAGTTTAACGGAATGGACAGTGCCTTGAAAGTAGGATATAAGATGAACATCAACAAAAGCAAAACGAGGATAATGGAATGTAGTCGAATTAAGTCGGGTGATGCTGAGGGAATTAGATTAGGAAATGAGGCACTTAAAGTAGTAGAGTTTTGCTATTTGGGGAGCAAAGTTACTCATGATGGTCGAAGTAGAGAAGATATAAAATGTAGACTGGCAATGGCAAGGAAAGCGTTTCTGAAGAAGAGAAATTTGTTAACATCGAGTATAGATTTAAGTGTCAGGAAGTCGTTTCTGAAAGTATTTGTATGGAGTGTAGCCATGTATGGAAGTGAAACGTGGACGAGAAATAGTTTAGACAAGAAGAGAATAGAAGGTTTCGAAATGTGGTGCTACAGAAGAATGCTGAAGATTAGATGGGTAGATCACATAACTAATGATGAAGTATTGAATAGAATTGGGGAGAAAAGGAGCATGTGGCACAGCTTGACAAAAAGAAGGGACCGGTTAGTAGGACATGTTCTGAGGCATGAAGGGATCACAAATTTAGCATTGGAGGGCAGCGTGGAGGGTAAAACTCGTAGAGGGAGACCACTAAGCAGATTCAGAAGGATGTGGGGTGCAGTACGTACTGGGAGATGAAGAAGCTTGCACAGGATAGGGTAGCATGGAGAGCTGCATCAAACCAGTGTCAGGACTGAAGACCACAACAACAACAACGATAAATTACTTCCAATTCTGATGGCACGTATAGCGAAACTTAATTTTATCCATTCGTCAGTCTTTTCATGCACTGAACCGTATATTAAGTGTGCGTCTGCAAGTTCCTGTTACAGGTAATGCTCCATTTTTGATAGAGAGTCGTCAACTCTAAACGGTGATCTACTTCAGCGTGGGCTCGTCACAGACGTCTGTCTGTTGTTTTTCGATCTGGGCCAGCAATGTTCGTTGGCAGGCAGTTGCCTGTTACGAAGGACAAGCAGTTCACATAGACGTGTATCACAAGGGTTGCTCATGCAAGATTTCGTATAGCCTGGAATATTTAAAGTCTACAGTTTGTTCTTCATCTCAAAACACCCGTTTCAGCGCCTCTCTCATTATCGTAAGTTAGGCCTGTAACGTAAACTATACGATCAAAATTATCCGGGCACCCCTATGTGGTACAGAATAAACCACTACATGTCACGAGAAACGGACCCACCAACATAAGAGTAGATGGTGGTGGGAAGGTTACTGTGTTGTTAGTAGAGAAGCAGTGACACTACAATGGATCGGTCCGCAGAGGTCGGTGACCTAGAACGTGGACTAACTGTTGGATATCAACTGTGTAGCAAAACAAATTCAAATGGTTCAAATGGCTCTAAGGACTATGGGACTTAACGTCTGAGGTCATCAGTCCCCTAGACTTAGAATTACTTACACCTAACTAACCTAAGGACATCACACACATACATGCCCGAGGCAGGATTCGAACCTGCGACCGTAGCAGCAACGCGGTTCCGGACTGAAGCGCCTAGAACCGCTCGGTCACAAAGGCCGGCCTGTAAAAAATCCATCAGGAACATTTCAACCTTACCAAAGTTGCCCAGATCGACTGTTGGTGATGTCTTCGTGAAGTGGAAGCGCGAAGGAACAACCGCAACTAAACAAAGACCAGACACACCTCTCGTACTGATGGACAGGGACCGTCGAACATTGTGGAGAATCGGTCTCAACAACCGCATGAAATCAGCGGAAGGAATGGCTCGTGGATTCCAAAGCGCTACCGAAATCCCATCTTGCACAATGACTGTGCGAAGCGAGTTAAGAATGGGGTGCAATGGTCGAACAGCTCATAAGCCACACATTTCTGAAGTCAGTGCTAAACGACGCTAGGAGTGGAGTAAAGGGCGATGCCACTGGCCAGTGAATGATTGCAAACACATGATTTGGACTGATGAACTACGCTACACTATGCGGAGGTCCGGTGGAAGGGTCTGGATTTGGCGAATGCCTGGAAACGTTACCTGCCATCACGCGTAGTGCCAACAGTGAAGTGTGGAAGAGGTGGTGTTACAGTACGAGGTTTTTTTTTGTGGTTAGGATGCATTATTGCGCTTAAGAAAACTCTGAAAGCGGATGGATACGAACACATGTTACAGCATTGTGTACTATGTGCTGTAGAGGAACAATTAGAAGACGACGACTGTTTGATCTACCACGAAAATGCAGCTTGTCATGAGGTAGCAACTGTGTGGCGATGGTTTCTGGACAATAACGTTCCTGAAATGGACTGGTCTGTTCGGAGTCCCGATCTGAACGCAAAGTAACACCTTTGGGATGAGTTAGAGCATCGACTTCGCTCCAGACTTCAGCGTGTAAAATCACTACCCCATCTGCTTTCGGCTCTTGAGGGAGACTGGGCTGCCACTCTTCCCCAGACATTCAGAAACTTCGTTGAAAGTGTCTCCAGCATATTTCACGCTGTCATAAAGAGGAAGGTTGCATACACCCCACATTATGTCCACTAACAGGGATCCAGATACGCTTGATCAGATAGTGTATATTCTCCATGAGGTTGACGGTAGTATTCCCCTTTTTATTCGTGAATAATTATATCGTCATGTGATACTTTTCCGATCAAGGATTCTCTATTTGACCGTCTATGTCACTGCTGCCAGCATTTTGTTCACTTTTCACCTCCCAAGATACAAAAGGAAAGAGAAACTGAGTCATTTCTCTTGTTGTTGTTGTTGTTGTTGTTGTGGTCTTCAGTCCAGAGACTGGTTTGACGCAGCTCTCCATGCTACTCTATCCTGTGCAAGCTTCTTCATCTCCCAGTACCTACTGCAACCTACATCCTTCTGAATCTGTTTAGTGTATTCATCTCTTGGTCTCCCTCTACAATTTTTACCCTCCACGCTGCCCTCCAATACTAAATTGGTGATCCCTTGATGCCTCAGAATATGCCCTACCAACCGATCCCTTCGTCTAGCCAAGTTGTGCCACAAATCTCTCTTCTCTCCAATTCTATTCAATACCTCATCATTAGTTATATGATCTACCCATCTAATCTTCAGCATTCTTCTGTAGCACCACATTTTGAAAGCTTCTATTCTCTTCTTGTCTAAACTATTTATCGTCCACGTTGCACTTCCATACATGGCTACACTCCATACAAACACGTTCAGAAACGACTTCCTGACACTTAAATCTATACTCGATGTTAACAAATTTCTCTTCTTCAGAAACGCTTTCCTTGCTATTGCCATTGCCAGTCTACATTTTATATCCTCACTACTTCGACCATCATCAGTTATTTTGCTCCCAAAATAGCAACTCATTTACTACTTTAAGCGTCTCATTTCTTAATCTAATTCCCACAGCATCACCCGACTTAATTCTACTACATTGCATTATCCTCGTTTTGCTTTTGTTGATGTTCATCTTATATCCTCCTTTCAAGACACTGTCCATTCCGTTCAGCTGCTGTTCCAGGTCCTCTGCTGTCTCTGACAGAATTACAATGTTATAATCTCAAAGCTTTTATTTCTTCTCAATGGATTTTAATTGCTACTCAGAATTTTTCTTTTGTTTCCTTTACTGCTTGCTCAGTATACAGATTGAATAGCATCGGGGAGAGGCTACAACCCTGTCTCACTCCCTTCCCAATCACTGCTTCCCTTTCATGCCCCTTGTCTCTTATAACTGCCATCTGGTTTCTGTACAAATTGTAAATAGGCTTTCGCTTCCTGTATTTTACCCCTGCCACCTTCATTTCTCTTACTTCACACAAAAGTATCAGACATTTTATATACCCTGCTAACTAGGCGCTAATGCTCCATTTTGACATTGCATGAAACACAATTTGAATACATCTGTGAGCGCACTTTGAAATGTCGGTGCATTCTGAAATAGTTCGTTCATTAATTAGTCTTTGAATTGGGATATTGTAGTACCTCTTTGCACGAGTTCAGTCCATGAAGTAAATCACAATAAACTATAAAAGTCAAAATCAAACAAAAGCAAGAGGGAGACAAAAAAAATTACACACCCTGACTAACTTGGACATGTTTTATAAACATCGTGGAAGACGACGCGTCTGTTTGTTGGTTTTCATTGTGAGAGATCGCTTTTCTATATTAGAAAGCCTCCTAAACATGGACACTCTTTCCTTAGGGGTCTGCATGGGTACGAGGAAGGTGGTACCATCCTCAAGAGCTCTCATTCGCATCTGCAAGTCTTGTATTCGTGGACATTAAAATTTTCTTAACCACTTTAACTTGTTTAGTACGCCGTACCTCTAAAGGTGGGGCCAAAGTTTACGTCTACTGAGGTCTGTCCTCGTAATTTACATTACTTAGACTAAGAAAGTAGAGGCCAATCGTACCTACATTTTAATACCCTCTCATATTCTTCATACGTTCCGTAAGTGGCAACGTTCTGTCGTAATTACGGAAAAGAATTTTGTAAAATTTTCTGCGCAACGTTTTTGCAGTATTGGGAAGCCAGATGAAGTCGTATTGTGAGTTGTTGTCACATATTCCATACCGTTTACTTTTATAGTTCGGTTATAAGATGTAGATTAGTTGATGATAATGTAAAACCATTTTAATGTGCAACACTTATCACTGTAATAAGCATTAAACTTGTTAAAGTTGATAAATTCATTGATTTTATGCCAAACAATACGTTGAACAGTAATAAAGTTTAGATTATTCCGTTGAAAAAAAATTAACTTACGTGATTAATGTTCTGTTTCTTTGCAGGTACGTATTTGCCAGTTTGGTACACATTGAGAACGTCATGCCACAGTACGGTAGCACGCGGATTCGGGAGCCAAATTAAAATCTGTAGCGGTGTAATACGGTAAGTGTCGCTGGGATTTCAGTGAGCGAGTGCCGAGACCGCAAACATTTCCCTGTAACTAAACAAAGATTAATTACAGAAGTTATAACAGTCTATAAACAGGTGAAACTGATTTAGTGAAGCGTACTATACCACTTTTGTACCAGAATTCAAATGAGGTACTCGACTCCCGAAGTTAAATTGCCAAATTACATGAATTTCAGATTTGTTCATACAGTTCGACAAGCGAACATGAAGTCACAATATAATAATCATTCTGTTTATTACACACTTACAGACAAGTGTAATGTGCTGCGAATACATAGAGAGAAAGATCCTTTATCATTTAGCTACAATATAGCAGGTCAGCAACTGGAAGCAGTTAATTCCATAAATTATCTGGGAGTAAGCATTAGGAGTGATTTAAAATGGAATGATCATATAAAGTTGATCGTCGGTAAAGCGGATGCCAGACAGATTCATTGGAAGAATCCTAAGGAAATGCAATCCGAAAACAAAGGAAGTAGGTTACAGTACACTTGTTCGCCCACTGCTTGAATATTGCTCACTATTGTAGGATCCGTACCAGATAGGGTTGATAGAAGAGAGAGAGAAGATCCAACGGAGAGCAGCGCGCTTCGTTACAGGATCATTTAGTAATCGCGAAAGCGTTACGGAGATGATAGATGAACTCCAGTGGAAGACTTTGCAGGAGAGACGCTCAGTAGCTCGGTACGGGCTTTTGTTGAAGTTTCGAGAACATATCTTCGCCGAGGAGTCGAGCAGTATATTGCTCCCTCCTACGTATATCTCGCGAAGAGACGATGAGGATAAAATCAGAGAGATTAGAGCCCACACAGAGGCATACCGACAATCTTTCTTTCCACGAACAATACGAGACTAGAATAGAAGGGAAAACCGATAGAGGTACTCAAGGTACCCTCCGCCACACACCGTCAGGTGGCTTGCAGAGTATGGATGTAGATGTAGATGTAGAAACGAAATTACCTCTGCAGAAAGGCGCAGCTATCCACGGAGCTGCGCGCCGTGACATTTGGACGGGACGCGATAGTCGCAAGTCACCTCGGAGGCGACATCATTGCTCGCAGCCGTCGTGTTGTGAGGCTCATTCTGACTCAGCAGCGTCTCGGCAGCCGAGGCCGCTAACGTACGCCGCTGCGGTGGCGCTCGGCGCCCCTTGTATTGGTAGCTGGATCTTTTGAGCGACAAACCGTAGCCTGTGAGGAAGGAGAAGAGGTTGTGTACAATTCCTGGTCACCAAACTCACATAAACTACGAGTCTTTCCGTAGTGACTAGTGAAGTGCACTTTGACGGTTACAGCGCACTGCACAGCATTACATCACCTCTGTCCCATTCCACGGATCCCATCAAGACGGCTCTAAGTCACAGATTTAAACGGTCGTCTAACGGTTTCCAGGGAGAACAAAAATTTTATTTTCAGTACTTCATACACTAGTGGCCATTAAAATTGCTACACCACGAAGATCACGTGCTACAGACGCTAAATTTAACCGATGGGAAGAAGATGCTGTGATATGCAAATGATTAGCTTTTCAGAGCATTCACACAAGGTTGGCGCCAGTGGCGACACCTACAACGTGCTGACATGAGGAGAGTTTCCAACAGATTTCTCATACACAAACAGCAGTTGACCGGCGTTGCCTGGTGAAACGTTGTTGTGATGCCTCGTGTAAGGAGGAGAAATGCGCACCATCACGCTTCCGACTTTGATAAAGGTCGGATTGTAGCCTATCACGATTGCGGTTTATCGTATCGCGACATTGCTGCTCGCGTTGGTCGAGATCCAATGACTGTGAGCAGAATATGGAATCGGTGGGTTCAGGAGGGTAATACGGAACGCCGTGCTGGATTCCAACGGCCTCGTATCACTAGCAGTCGAGATGACAGGCATCTTATCCGCATGGCTGTAACGGATCGTCCAGCCACGTCTCGATTCCTGAGTCAACAGATGGGGACGTTTGCAAGACAACAACCATCTGCACGAACAGTTCGGCGACGTTCGCAGCAGCACGGACTATCAGCTCGGAGACCATGGCTGCGGTTATTGACGTTGGATCACAGACAGGAGCGCCTGCGATGGTGTACTCAACGACGAACCTGGGTGCACGAATGGCAAAACGTCATTTTTTCGGATGAATCCAAGTTAAGTTTACAGCACCATGATGGTCACATCCGTATTTGGCGACATCGCGGTGAACGCACATTGGAAGCGTGTATTCGTCATCGCCATACTGGCGTATCGCCCGGCGTGATGGTATGGGGTGCCATTGGTTACACGTCTCCGTCACATCTTGTTTGCATTGACGGCACTTTGAACAGTGGACGTTACATTTCTGATGTGTTGGGACCCGTGGCTCTACCCTTCATTCGATCCCTGCGAAAGTTTAGATTTCAGCAGGATAATGCACGACCGCATGTTGCAGGTCCTGTACGGGCCTTTCTGGATACAGAAAATGTCCGACTGCTGCCCTGGCTAGCACGTTCTCCCGATCTCTCACCAATTGAAAACGTCTGGTCAATGGTGGCCGAGCAACTGGCTCGTCACAATACGTCAGTCACTACTCTTGATGAACTGTGGTATCGTGTAGAAGCTGCATGGACAGCTGTACCTGTACACGCCATCCAAGCTCTGTTTGACTCAATGCCCGGGCGTATCAAGGCCGTTATTACGGCCAGAGGTGGTTGTTCTGGGCACTGATTTCTCAGGATCTATGCACCCAAATTGCGTGAAAATGTAATCACATGTCAGTTCTAGTATATTATATTTGTCCAATGAATACCCGATTATCATATGCATTTCTTCTTGGTGTAGCAATTTTAATGGCCAGTAATGTACATTGTCCAGTCACATTTATGTGACCGCCTGACAAAAGCCTGAGTAATTACCTTTTGCAGCACGGATCGCTGCGAAGCGTTCAGGAAAATAGTGAGGTTCTCGAAGGCATCGACAGGGTTGTGGAACTAGTGCGTACCCATCTGCGCTAGGGTTCTCGGCTGATGATCCATGGCGCGAACAGCACGGTTGTGGTGGTCCCGTAGATTTACGGTTGGGTTTTAATCCGGGGAGACTAGCGGCCAGCGGAGAGTAAATGCCATCGTGCCGAGGAAAAACAAACTGCATGTAGGAATGGACGTGGTCACCAAGGATAGATGCATGCTTCTGTGGATTCATTTTGCTTTCCAGAATGACGAGATCATTCGGAAAATGTCAGAAAAACATCCCCCAGCCGTCATCCTTCCCCCCCGGTTGCAGGATGTTTGCTTTCAGACGTTTCACGTCTTAAACGCCAACGGCCCGCTATCTGATAGAGCAAAAACGTGATTTATCCGAAAAGGCCACCAGTCGCAACTCCGTGGACTTCCAGTTGTAGTATTGGCGTGCATATTCCAGCCTTCGTCGCCGATGAACATCAGACAGCATGGGTGCACGAACCAGGCGCCCGCTCCGGAGGCCCATACACAGCAACGGTCGTTGAGGATACACTGTCGGTAGCCTCTAGGTTCATCTGAGCGGTCAGATGCTCAACAGTTCACAGTATCAGCGCACACTCCGCTGCAGAGTGGAAATATCATTTTGGGGAGTTCGACGTCTGTTCTCCCGTTCACATCTCCACATCCGCTGTTCACCCCTTCATCTATGGCCAGTGATTCACCGCAGTTGCCTCGACGCCGGATTAGGATAGCTCCATTTTCTCATACGCAGTATACTGCAACTACGGCGTCACGTGAACAGTTTATAAACATAGCCGCCTCAGAACAGCTTCCACCCTTGGCCCGCAACCCAATGCCGCGCGGGATTAGCCGAGCGGTCTCAGGCGCTGCAGTCATGGACTGTGAGGCTGGTCCCGGCGGAAGTTCGAGTCCTACCTCGGGCATGGGTGTGTGTGTTTGTCCTTTGGATAATTTAGGTTAAGTAGTGTGTAAGTTTGGGGACTGATGGCCTTAGCAGTTAAGTCCCATAAGATTTCACACACATTTGAAAATTTTGAAACCCAATGATGTTGCCCTTTCGGACGTCAGATAAATCGCTCAGTTTCCGCATTACTACAACGACTGCACTGTTTTCCGCGTCCCCCAGCACGCTTTATACCCCCTCCACTGCTGCCACCTGCCGTCTTACGTAGTTATTGCACTTTCACCTAGAACCTAGTCACTTTATTATGACAGACCGTGCATAATTATTGACCGAATTTAAAAATCTTAAATGCTCTGATACTCATTGAGACGTATAAACCAACATTAAAAGTTTAACACAATAAGACAAGTATTAAGGTTAGAAAGTATGTTTATGTCTTGAGGCTGCGTAACACACGGCGCACAAAATTACCCAGACCATATTCACCCAGTATTTGAGAATGGGAGCACTTGACGACTTCCAACAAACTTTACAGATAATTTCAAACATATTCGAAATCTTCTCTCACTGAATCCGCCCATAAAATAATGGTGCAGACGGGATGCAACACCCTGCTGATAAGTGCCGTCATACTGTACATTGATTCATACACAGCAAATTTGAGTCGATTTTGTAATAAATGAGATAATATCACATATCATCTCAACCAGTGAGATTTTTATTTCGTTACGAGCTCTCATTTGGGTGCTTCACTTTATCAGGCAGTGTACAAAAAAAGAAGGTTCAAATGGCTCTGAGCACTATGGGACTTGACATCTGAGGTCATCAGTCCCCTAGAACTTAGAACTAATTAAACCTAACTAACCTAAGGACATCACACACATCCATGCCAGAGGCAGGATTCGAACCTGCGACCGTAGCAGTCGCGCGGTTCCGGACTGAAGCGCCTAGAACCGCTCGTCCACCACGGCCGGCTGGCTGAAACACATAATCGGTTTACCCATAAGGACGTTATTGGTCACCAAGCCAAGAAGATGCTGCGCCAAGATTCAAAACTGTACGGATTACAGACAGGTAATAATTAAAGGCGTTGCAACAGACAGTATGACGCACAGCTACGGACTCTGCATTCACCCGTCCAGCTGTTTATGAAACAGCCAACCCCATTAATTTTCAGTCTGAAGGCGCTTGGCATCTTTAGCAGTTAAAATCAAATTTTCCAGCAGGCGTTTTCGCAAGCAACTCCACAGGTTGCACATTATGGACTTTCCTTTGTGTTTTTATGGAGGAGGACGAACACAGACTTACATTTCGGTGTCACAGACGACATGAAACTGCGTCAGCCATCTTATACGGACTTTATGGCTTGTTCATCTATTGGCATCCCTTGTGAGCGTCCTGTTATGAACCCCAGAACACGCTCCTCAGATATGATGTTGCTACAGACATCCATATCTGATGGCTAGTCAACGGAGCCCATGTGTCTAAAAGAACATATCGTAATACCGATGGTCTGTAACACTTCGGCTAAGTTTGTATAAGGTGCAAGCTAAAGACCAATAAATGAAATAAAAATGATGTAGTAGAATGCAAAGTTTCATTACCTTCTTTGGATCTGCACTAGGCCGGTAATGTTCCATTTACGAGATGTGTGTATAAATCTCTTGAGTCCGCATAAATTTCTACCGTTATCATCGCCGACAGACGCTTTCAGCTGCCTTGACACAAATATCTTAGTCTTCGTTGCCCCAGTTCATGCATTTCAAGGTGCTCATTCCAGTCTGCGGACTGATACGTCTAATAATCTCTGGCTTTTTCCACAGTGGGTTACCTCCATCGTTTAAGGCAGCAGAAGAGCATTGTCACTAACAGTTGCTCTAAGATGTCTCCTGCAGACTGTTGTCCAGACAATCTACTTTCGAATCTTATGTAGTGTTTAAGAAACGATTTTGATCATGAACTTTTGTCAATATCAAGCTCCTCCAAGCTACATATTGATTATGAATTGTTTACATGCCTGATGGAAAGGTATCTGCAAGATAGGGCTTTATTTTAGAGCGCAGTGTTCTAATTTTACAAGCAGTAACCATGTGATATCTAGGAATACACGTCCTTTCACTATGTGCGATTGCAAAGGAAAGAAGCGAACAACTCAAAGAATGCTGTTAACTGCCGAAACAGAATAATAGTGTAAGGTTGTCCAGTACTCTGGTACGTCGTGGCAAGGGAATCTTGTTTTGCAATAAACTTTTTGTAATTTTATTTCGTGCTTTTTTTTTAATTCCTATGAAATCACCGAGGGAGGTGGCGCAGTGGCCAGCACACTGTACTCGCATTCGGGAGGACGACGGTCCAATCCCGCGTCCGGCCATCCTGATTTAGGTTTTCCCTAAATCGCCTCAGGCAAATGCCGAGATGGTTCCTTTGAAAGGACACGGCCGACTTCCTTCCCCGTTCCTCCCTAATCCAATGAGACCGATGACCTCGCAATTTGGTCTCCTCCCCGCAAATCAACCCAACCCTATGAAATCAGTAGATTTCCACCTTTCATCATTTTCTCCGAGCCTAAATGCAGTCAAAAAATTTGAACTTAGTCACACGCTGAGGAAATAAGATTTCTCTCTCTCTCTCTCTCTCTCTCTCTCTCTCTCTCTCCCCGCGCTTTTGTTTGTCGTGGGTGAAAGTGATGAAGCAGCTGAAGAGAGAAAAGTGGCATGGCAATTTTCAAATTGGGAAAATGCGCAGTGGAAGAAGTTATAGAACGCAGCTGGCAAGAAATAGCTTCCATAATTTGCCGACATAGGAAGAGCATAGCTGCACACGCGAATTTACTTTTTTGTAAAAGAGCACTATCTCTCTCAAACACTGGCTTACAGTTGATGAAGCTTGTTAAGAACGTAGTACTTCCGTGATGAGAAGCGGTAGTGCAACGTTAATCATGGTATACCTACATGTCTTCCGAACACTTCAAATAACTTTCGGTTGGCCTCCATCCTGACATGAAAGGATACGAGACACTGGTTTGTTTTGTGCAGAACTACAGATATTTCATCAGGCACTTTAGGAAAGCTGTCCAGTATTCTGACGTGTAGTTCCGTACGGACACGACGGATCGTTTACGCAGCTACACAGACCTGAAGATAATCAACTTTGATCAAAACTAGTCATATTATAATTAGATATGTGCAGCTAATTTGGAAAAATAAACGATGAAATTTTTAAATATCAGTTCAGTTTTGGAATCTCACGCGGCGAAAATTTAGGAAAAGGTGAAATAATTATACGTGTGAGGCTACGAACAGGCGAAGAGCAGAAAACATTCATGGCAGAAATTAGAAGTATTCGATTAACACTTCAGTTGTTTCATGCTTCGGATATCAAGCGTGTGGTGTGCGAAACAATATAGAGTAGATACGAAATTTATGACAGTCTGTCAAGAGAGTAAATGGCAGATGACGTTGATCAAGGGAATACCAGGATTGTATGCCTTATATCGTGTGCATGCTCTCGCATGCTGCACATGAGTTTGAGATAATGCAGTACTGGCGGGAGAGATTTAGCAAATCCGTAATCCGTTAAAAATCTATCATATAGGCAATAAAATTATGAATTAATTCGTTTACATAGAATTTAAAAAGTTTGAGGTCACCAAAGAGTGTTTCAAGTTCGTAATTTTAGTTAAGATTGGAACCAGTGACCTCCAACATACCCATTATTCTATGAAGAATTGAACTCCGTTGTGAGAAAAACTAATTTTTAACGTATCTAAATTTTCGTGGTTTCCTGTCTCCTGAACTATGTGTCTTACAGTGTTATAATTTTGAAGTACACTCCTGGCCATTAAAATTGCTACACCAAGAAGTAATGCAGATGATAAACGAGTATTCATTGGAAAAATACATAATTCTTGAACTGACATGTGATTACATTTTCACGCAATTTGGGTGCATAGATCCTGAGAAATCAGTACCCAGAACAACCACCTCTGGCCGTAATAACGGCCTTGATACGTCTGGGCATTGAGTCAAACAGAGCTTGGATGGCGTGTACAGGTACACCTGCCCATGCAGCTTCAACACGATACCACAGTTCATCGAGAGTAGTGACTTGCGTATTGTGACAAGCTAGTTGCTCGGTCACCATTGACCAGACGTTTTCAGTTGCTGAGAGATCTGAGGAATGTGCAGTCGAACATTTTCTGTATCCAGAAAGGCCCGTACAGGACCTGCAACATGCGGTCGTGCATTATCCTGCTGAAATCTAAACTTTCGCAGGGATCGAATGAAGGGTAGAGCCACGGGTGGTAACACATCTGAAATGTAACGACCACTGTTCAAAGTGCCGTCAATGTGAACAAGAGGTGACCGAGACGTGTAACCAATGGCACCCCATACCATCACGCCTGGTGATACGCTAGTATGGCGATGACGAATACACGGTTCCAATGTGCGTTCACCGCGATGTCGCCAAACACGGATGCGACCATCATGATGCTTTAAACAGAACCTGGATTCAGCCGAAAAAATGACGTTTTGCGATTCGTGCACCCGGGTTCGTCGTTGAGTACACCATCGCAGGCGCTCCTGTCTGTGATGCAGCGTCAAGGGTAACCGCAGCCCTGCAAACGTCGTCGAACTGTTCGTGCAGATGGTTGTTGTCTTGCAAACGTCCCCTCCTGAACCCACCGATTCCATATTCTGCTAACAGTCATTGTATCTCGACCAACGCGAGCAGCAATGTCGCGATACGATAAACCGCAATCGCGATAGGCTACAATCCGACCTTTATCAAAGTCGGAAACGTGATGGTACGCATTTCTCCTCCTTACACGAGGCATCACAACAACGTTTCACCAGGCAACGCCGGTCAACTGCTGTTTGTGTATGAGAAATCTGTTGGAAACTCTCCTCATGCCAGCACGTTGTAGGTGTCGCCACTGGCGCCAACCTTGTGTGAATGCTCTGAAAAGCTAATCATTTGCATATCACAGCATCTTCTTCCTGTCGGTTAAATTTCGCGTCTCTAGCGCGTCATATTCGTGGTGTAGCAATTTTAATGGTCAGTGGTGTACTTTCCGTTGAATATGTGGACACTGTCTGCAAAATGTTTTCCGAATAGAGTCGATGGTAAAGAAGCAATAAATTAAAACGTCATGGCTGATGCCGAATAGCGAAATGTAGTAAGGTAAGGACTCTTTTCCTTTCATCAGTTTGTGAGGGGTGTCAGCGAGATAAAGTGCGGTAGAGGTTGAAATTATGTGTAAAGTTTGTTGGAAGTCGGTGAGTGCTCTAATTCTCAAATAACGGATGAATATAGTCTGGGTAACTTGCGCGCTGTGAGCTATGCTGCCTCAAGACACACATACAATTTCTGACTGAAACAGTTATTGTGTTAAACTTTTCACGTAAGATTGTAATTCTTAATAAGTAGATTACAACAGCATTTTAAATTTTTGAATTCGGTTAATAACTGTATAAGTAACTGAAAATCAAATGTTTGTTGCCCCTGGAAATCGTTAGATAGGCAACCTACTACTGGAATAGAGCCTTGAATAAGCCGTTTAGTAATAAAGATATCGAGCTTAACGAAGAGGAGGAGCTTGTGTCCTTGTAAGGGAAATAAACGAAAAGGCCGCGACGGCCCCCAACCAATAAGGAACAGGCGCTTGGTGCGTGCACTCTGTACCTTCGGCTGTTTCATCATCGAGGCTGAATTATGAGAAGTGTGTTGTGTCAGAAGAGAACGATCCTGTTGACAAACAGGGGACACGTGCGCGCTCGCGGGGGCCGACACAAGTCCCGTTCACAAACAGCCACAGACGGCGTCGCTATCTCTGTCCCTCGGGTCAGCGCGGGGCTTCGGCTTAGATCCGGCTCAGTCCGGACCAGGCAGTGGCCACGACGCCCTGTATCTGCTGGTGGCCGAACAACCGTTACGGTTTACCGCAAGAGTCTACGCACGTCTTACACAATTCGCTCCTGTACTCGTAATGAGCTTTCTGCTACCTGTTGACAGCTTATTGTAAGAATGGATTCGTACAGGCAAGCAACACGTCAGACGCAATTAACACATCTTGCAGAAGGCTCATGGTTCATGAACGTAATTCAAATCGATGATATCATCGATATGAACTAAGATTTGGACACGAAGATATTAGAAAAGAATCAATTAT
Source organism: Schistocerca nitens (assembly GCF_023898315.1). Lineage (NCBI taxonomy): Eukaryota > Metazoa > Arthropoda > Insecta > Orthoptera > Acrididae > Schistocerca > Schistocerca nitens. The sequence goes on along the minus strand of NC_064621.1, from coordinate 346,807,370 downwards.
TTTCAGCATGAATGAAAAAATTAAAAAATACCGCGAAGACTGGAAACAACACTTCATGAAAATGCCAGGTCACAGAATTCCTCAGAAGATGATGAACTACAAACCGAATGGGAAAAGAGATATGGAAGGTCTAGAAATAGATGGGAATTATTTTGCGAGTTCAGAACAGATAACAGCCTAATCCTTGAGGGGATGATAGTGATGATAGTGATGATGACGATGATGATGATGATGATAGTGATGATGATGATGATGATGATGATGATGATAGTGGTGATGATAGTGGTGATGATGATGATGATGATGATGATGATGATGATGATGATGATGATGATGATGATCGTTCGATATCACCACCACCACCACCACCACCACCACCACCACCACCCATTGGACATCCGTTACTAGATAAAGGTTTTCTTTAGACTTCTTTTAAAAAGATAAGTAGGGAAGGTTCAAGTTCGATTACTGCCATTTATATTAAGCCAACTACCGCCGACACGTTATCGAAATGGATTAGTATAATCCCTTCGTTCATAAGCAAGCATACTTTTCCTACATGTTCAGAAGACTCACCAAACTGCAGCTTAGCGGAGACGCTATCAGCACAGAGTTTGAGATTATAGTTCAGGCTGGAATAGCTAATGGTTACGCTGAAAAATCCATCCGTGCACTTGGTATAAAATTTTTGAACAGGCAGCGGTTAATGACCGCTAGCTAGGGGTGAAAGGACTAAATACGCTTTCTCTTATTTTGGTACCTGCTCTGATAGACTAGGTTACGCCTTTAAGAAGACTGGTGTGAAAATAGGTTTCCGTATACTTAAACGTACTACGCTCTTGCGCTACTGATTTCTCAACAGATCAGATAAACTTGAAAACCTGCTGTATATAAAATTCATTGTGGGTCGTGCAATAGTGTCTACATAGGACAAATAGGAAGGGACTTCGCGACTGAGTATAGAGAATATAATTATAGAAACAGTAGTTCTCTTGACCGTCATCTAGAATATGGAGGACTCGCTTTGCCTTCTATAAACGAGGGCACTAAAATACTACATACTGAACCTAAGGAGAAAAGATCGATATTCCCGGGGAGCTGCAAGCTTATATTCACCTTACTGCTAACCCTACTATAGTGAACAGACGGGTTCCGTTCGCCAATAGTATTTTCGATGGCTTGTTGACGGCAGGCCCTTTGTCTATTCGGAATGATGCGATGACTGCATGTACACTTCTGTTGTTTGTTTCATTTGAACGCCTGGTTATATTTTTATGCGCTCGGTTGCCTTTCATTTTGCACATTACGATTTCCTTATGTGTGGCATGTTGTCATCTTTTCTTATCGTTTGACTCTTCCTTTTGTCTGTCCCCCTTCTCTCACATGTATTTTAACAAAATAATTTAAACAAATGAAATTGTGATATTTGATATACTGCTCTGAGGTCATATGGTAACACTATTTTTTAATGTGTCTAGCATTATATCGATTTACATCGTGTGTAATTTTGTGTAATCAATAAAAATTGTATTGCTCCTTTGTGCTGCTGTCCCATTTCCTGTTTTTTCGTTTACCATACCTGTATGATGTCCATTTATTTTAACTATAATCTGTATTTTTACCATTTTCATATTTTACCGCCCCTTATGATCCTTTATTTGCCTTTTTGGTCTCTCGAAGATGATTGTTATTCATGCATATGTGACGTTTCTAACATTATTTTGTCCCCTGTTACATTTTGGATATGGTTAAGTATTTACTCTTTTATATCGTGTTTTAATTGTTAGCACAACTGTTCCCTCGCACCTCCATCAGTTACTGGTAGTGCCACTTCACTCATATACCAACAGAACTTGGAGGTCACTTCTGTCAATATGCTAGTCTGTAATGGGCTTCTCGCTAGTTGTACTCTGGAGCAGTTAGCTCACACATAACCCCTTACTGTCTACGACGATTAACACCTTCCTTCTAAAGTGTGTTCGTGAGTTTGCACTGCGTGTTCAAAAAAAAAAATTCTGTTAACCGTTATTCAGATAATCTTTATTGCTCTGTTGCATATGACTTTTGTGTTCTTTTGACAGATGTTTTGATAATGAGTTGATCTCGAAACGCGACAGTAGATGTGAACTACTGAACACCAAGTGATTTTTTTTTCCTAGCGATCTAATCAGCAGTGTTACAAGTTTTTTTAAAAAATTCTGTAGACTTTTCCATGTACTGCAGTTTTCAGCTGTATACATCACTGTTGACCTTGTCTGCCGGTCGCTGTGACCGAGCGATTCTAGGCGCTTCAGTCCGGAACCGCACTGCTGCTGCGGTTGCAGGTTCGAATCCTGCCACGGGCACGGATGTGTGTGATGCCCTTAGGTTAGTTAGGTTTAAGTAGTTCTAAGTATAGGGGACTGGTGACCTCTGATGTTAAGTCTCATAGTGCTTAGAGCCATTTGAACCATCTGACCTTGTGTGTTTTTCAATGTCATCTAGGCACTTTTCAGTGCGTTATCGCCTATGGATTCTGATAGGGAATTTACTTCGTCCATTTACTATCAGTTGGTCTCGGTATATATCGCGCTCAGCACAGTCTCATTTTAATTACGGTCATAATGGTACATCTTCTTGTGTCTCTTGGTAACATCCGACCTAAATCTCCCTAGCGTTCGCTGGGCCATCCTCAGGGTTTGAATGGTTTTCACATTAAAAGTCCTGGTTTCCTGTTACTTGACAGAACGGCTAAAAAAATAAAAAAAATAGTGTAGCACACAGAAGAGCAGGAAGGAACGAAATGACACTTCAGTGGTTGAGAGGATATGTGACGTTATTCCTACGATTACAACATTCGGTCAAATTTACATTGTTCTTGGAAGTATGAGGGCACTTATTAGTATGACGTTGCACCCCCTCTAGCCTGGATGCATGCAGTGATTCGATTGGGAAGGGTGTCATAAAACCGTTGCAGCCTGTTCTGTCTCAAGCTGGACCGCAACTGTTGTCACTGGTCCATGATGTCCTGGATACTGGCAGTGTGACAGAGATGACGTCCGAGCTGCTCCCGTCATGTTCTATTGGGGACAGATCTGGGTATCTTGCTGACCACGGGAATATCTCAACATCGCGCATACGGTATATACAGACATATGCCATGTCTATATGGGCACCACGACACTATCAAATGAGAGGTAACACATTACGATGGAGTCACTACCAGCCGTGACCTGAAGCCATACCCGATGGCAGCCTATATCAAAATGTCACTAAGTACACCGCTGTGCCGGTCCAAAACTTTGGAAGAAAAGGTCCTGTCACCAGGTCGGGGGCATACCCGCTGATGATGGTCATTGAGGGTAGTTCACAACCGCTTGTCATCGCTGAATACAATGCGACGCCCTTCACAAGCAGTCCACGATTGCCGGTCACGAAACCACTCCAAAAACAGCCGTTTGTGTTGCACGCTACGCGTGGGGCAGCAATTCCCTAATTCGGCTGCTCCTAATATCCGACCAATGGAGCGCGACGACACAGATTGTTGCAGGGAGACCATTACTTCTTCAGGGATGACAGATGCAGACGTGAAGACTTGAAGAAAATTGGTAGCAAAAACCGTAATTTTATTTAATAACTGTACTTAGCTACCAGTTTCGGTTCTTCATTGGCACAATCTTCAGGCCCATATATACGAAACTAAGTAAGTCATCCAGTCGTTTCTGCTGCTATAGGGATAACTTTATCCAACTGGTTTCCGTAGACTTCTAAAAACTTCTCGACTTGGATCCTTCACAGTTAGAGATGTGAAGGGCTCACGTCGACTGAGAAGTTTTTACAAGTCTCTACGGCAACCTGTTGGATATAGTGATCCCTATAACAGAACAATCGACTGGATGAATTACATAGTTTCGTGTATAGCGGCCTGAACATGGTGTCAATGGTGCACCAAACTGATAGCTACATATAATTACTACACAAAATTACGGCTTCTGGTATCAGTTTTATTCAAGTCTTCGCAGAAACCAGATATGAAGGGGTTACTCTGAGCTTAGTGCAGATGTGGTCGTCCAGATGTGGTCGTCCAGATGTGGTCGTCCAGATGTGGCCGTCCAGATGTGGCCGTCCAGATGTGGCCGTCCAGATGTGGCCGACCAGATGTAGACGACGGACATGCCTGCCCTCACGTTTCCATGCAGTCCACCGTCCGGCCACTGATACAGACGAATGCCCCAAAAATCTGGACACTGCACGGTTCGATCAGTTGGCCAAACGGAGGCCAACAATGAGGCCCCTTTTCAACTCTGCCTCGTGTTGATAACGCTGTTACACTGTAGTGCTGCGTTTGCATGTCATTCACAATGATCACTCAATATCTAATGCTGTTCATGTCGCTTATATACACCAAAAGGCCTGGTAACAACATTAAGCACTCTGGTGGCCGTTCTACCTGTTAAAGAGAATTGAAACTCTGATCATTTATATACCCACCGATAATGTGAACGTCTACGAAGTTACATTGCTTTCCTATCATGTCTTCTGGGTGCTTAACTTTGCCAGGCAGTGTAGAATGATTGTATGTGGCTTATTTTAATGTTTTACAAGGGGAGGCCGCCAATTGTGAAATTCAGATTCGATTCATACTGCGCATAATAAAAGCTCATGGCCAGAGGTGTAATGTGGCAAAGCACCAAGATGCACTTCTCAGCCATTGCCAAGAAAATCGACAGTTAAAAGAAACCGTTGCGGTGAAATACTCTCTACGATTAATAATTTTCCACAGCGTCGTGGCGCAGCGGTAAGCGCTCGGGTTTGAAATCAGAAGGTCGCCGGATCGCATCTCGCACCATGCAACTTTTTTTTTTAGTATTTGTTTTTTGTAACTCACACACACACACACACACACACACACACACACACACACACACACACACACACACACACACACACACACACACACACATAATTCCCGGCAATCAGTTGCAACAATTATGCATATAATAAGTTGTTGAAAGTCGTTTGTCGTGGAAAAACTGGCGACTTCGAACATCATTATGTTTTCCGCAAACAAAGTTGTATTTCACAAATGTTATTAATTGTCTTCATAATGTTAACCACGTATAGTTAACGGAAGACGTAGAAACGATATTCCGAAACGAATACGTATAGCGTAAGTCAAACGTTCGAATTAGAATAGGGACCCCACGAACACAAATTTGCTATGCAGGTATGAAATATAAACTCCGTTACCTGCTCGTTACACTTGAAGGACAGATGTTGAATGGGCCGAAACGAGCCGCCGCATAACAGCGTAGTTGCCTGGTAACTTCGAAAGAAGGTAGATGCGGTCCCTAGCGCAACTTATAACATCGTCGAAAATCAGTGCGGACGGGAGAGCTTTGGTACACCCTGTTAAAAAAACGGAAAATGGAGGCGGTACAATTGGAGAGCGATCCGCCTTCACCAACATGCATAAGCAATTCATTAGTAGTTTATATATATATATATATATATATATATATATATATATATATATATATATTACAAAAAACTAATAATAAAAAAATGCATGGCGCGAGATTCGATCCGGCGACCTTCGGATTACGAACCCGAGCGCTTACCGCTACGCCACGACGCTGTAGAAAACTATTAATCGTAGAGAGTATTTCACCGCAACGGTTTCTTTTAACTGTCGATTTTCTCGACAACGGCTGAGAAGTACATATTGGTGCTTTGCCACATTACTCCTCTGGCCATGAGCTTTTATTATGCGCAGTATGAATCGAATCTGAATTTCACAATTCGCGGCCTCCCCTTGTTAGTGTTATTATAGTTACTTTCGAACTTTCTCTATTAGTTGTGTCATTTGTTCGTGAAGTTCATTCGCCATACATGCAAATTGTGCAATGCCACCAGAAGAATTAAGATCTGTTCCATTAACTCGTATCCGTTTTTCGTTTCCCCACTCTACCAATCTGAAACATCCTCGAGAATTATTTAGGATAGCTTGGGTGATATAATCTCTTTCTATTAATCCTCTTTCAATTTTGAATTTCTCACTGCGTTGTTGAATCCTATGGAAACTGCTTGACACAGTCACGTCGATTAAATATCTAGGCGCAACATTTCAAAGCGATATGAAATGAAACGAGCATATGAGAATTAAAATAGAGAAGGCTAGCGGTTGACATCGCTTTATTGAGAAAATTTTGGGACTGTGTGGTTCATTCGTAAAGGAGACCGCTATAGAACACTAGTGCGACCATTTTTTGAGTACTGCTCGAGTGTTTGGGATCATCAGGAGGTCGAATTAAGAAATACATCGAAACAATTCAGAGATGAGCTGCAATATTTTGCTCTCGGTAGGTTCGGTCAGAGTGCAAGTATTGCTTTGGGAAATCAAATGGGAATCCCTGTAGGGTAGGTGACATTCTTTTCAAGGAACACTGCTGAGAAAATTTAGAGAACCGGCATTTGAAGCTGACTGCAAGACGATTCTACTGCCACCATCGTACATTTCGTGTAAGGATGACGAAGATAAGAGAAATTAGGACTCGTACCGAGGCATACAAACAGTCGTTTTTCCGTCGATGTATTTCAAAGTGGAACAGGAAAGGAAATGACTAGTAGTGGCTCTATATGGCGACTTGGCGAGTATGTCTGGAGATGTAGATGGAATTTATAACAACATATGTTAGTTCGATGTTTCGTTTCTCTGGGATTGTTATTAAATATACCGTTAAAAAAGAGTCGTAAACATCCTCAGAATCTGAAAATTTCAGAAATATTGACACGTCATGTTCACTTCTAGATTCTGTAATTTCTTTCGCGACTGTGCTATATCCATCTCGGAGACCAGCTTGTTCTTTCACCTAATCAAAATCAGTTTTTCTTATATGCAGCTGGTGATTATTTTAGTGAATATCTCATTCATTAAGAGAAGATGCTAATAAATCTATAGTTTCTTACGCTTCACATGACCCATTTCATATGAAGGAGCATAATTATAGCCATTTCTATGTTTTTAATAATTGTTCTTTCGCAAACATGAGATAAAATTTTGCAAGTTCCTTCAGTATGTGGCGACGGTGGCGTTCAAATCCCCGTTCATCCTAAGAGATTTCGTTTTTCAAAAATGGTTCAAATGGCTCTGAGCGCTATGGGACTTAACTTCTGTGGTCATCAGTCCCCTAGAACTTAGAAGTACTTAAACCTAACTAACCTAAGGACATCACACACATCCATGCTCGAGGCAGGAATCGAACCTACGACCGTAGCAGTCCCGCGGTTACGGACTGCGCGCCTAGAACCACTAGACCACCGCGGCCGGCTTTCATTTTTCTTTCGTTCCTCTAAATCGATTGACGGCATGATTCCTTTGAGAAGGAGATCTGCCTTAATTTATCAAAATGCGATGGACGAAGATAGAAGCGTTGTGTAGACCTCCAACATCTGATAACAGAACCGCACTTCAAGAAAAATGAGCAACATCGCTGCATAATGAAGCATGTTGCAGTACTGGATGGCAAGAACAGTAAGAAAAAAATACTCAGCCATCGCTATTTCAACAGACGAGGACCTATTTTATATTGAATAGTGGACAAGTGTTGTACCACATGTATGTTGAGGCAGAATATTCGAGGGTCGAGCGTCTACCACACTTGCAGATGGGTCGGATGTCTCCTTGACGTCCACTGGACTCGCATTCGGGAGGACGACGGTTCAATCCCGTCTCCGGCCATCCTGATTTAGGTTTTCCGCGATTTCCCTAAATCGCTTCAGGCAAATGCCGGGATGGTTCCTTTGAAAGGGCACGGCCGATTTCCTTCCCCATCCTTCCCTCACCCGAGCTTGCGCTCCGTCTCTAATGACCTCGTTGTCGACGGGACGTTAAACACTAATCTCCTCCTCCTCCTCTCCTTGACGTCGTTTCTGGAAGAATGCCAGATAGGTATGCAGAGTAACGTTGACGGGGCTCGTGGATTAAGACTGCAGTGTTCTGTGACGCCTCGTCTGCTGTTTCCCTGCTGACATTTTCTTGCGGTCCTGGGTCGGGACGCCAGTGAAGCAGAAGACGATCGCCGCGCTCGGACCCTGGGCTAGTGGAGCCCTTTTGGCAACGCCGGACACGTCCGCCGGTAAACAGCCCTCTTCACGGGTGGCCAGTCCCACCCGCCTAGCGATGCAGGCGCGTTTCGCACCAAACGAGGACGTTCTTCAGATCGCGTAGAGAACCTTAGGCACGTACACAACGGTCATCTCCAGTGACTTACGCGTGGCACATGCGGTTGTCAGAGGTTTACACCGCAGCAGTACAAATCTGGGTAGGTTTCGGTTCTGGGCATGAGTCACACTTGGTCGCTGCCCCACCCACAGTATACACTTGAAGAACCAAAGAAACTGGTACGCCTGCCTACTAACGTGTAGGCCCCCCGCTAGGACACAGAAGTGCTGCAACACGACATGGCGTGGACTCGACTAATGTCTGAAGTAGTGCTGGAAGTAACTGACACCATGAATCCTGCAGGGCTGTCAATAAATCCTTAAGAATACGAACAGCACGTTGCAAGGCATCCCCAGATATGCTCAATAATGTTCATGTCTGGGGAGTTTGGTGGCCAGAACAAATGTTTAAACTCAGAAGTGTATTCCTAGAGCCACTCTGTAGCAATTCTGGACGTGTAGGGTGTCGCATTGCGCAAGTCCGTCGGAATGCACAACGGACATGAATGGATGTAGGCGATCAGACAGGATGCTTACGTACGTGTCACCTGTCAGAGACGTGTCTAGACGTATCAAGGGTCCCATATCACACGAACTACACAGGCCCCACACCATTACAGAGCCTCCACTAACTTGAACAGTCCCCTGCTGACATGCAGTGTCCTTGGATTCATGAGGTTGTCTCCATACCCGTACACGCCCATCCACTCGATACAATTTGAAACGAGACTCGTCCGACCAGGCAACATGTTTCCAGTCATCAACGGTACAATGTCGGTGCTCACGGGCCCAGGCGAGGCGTAAAGCTTTGTGTCGTGCAGTCATCGACGGTACACAAGTGAGCCTTCGGCTCCGAAAGCCCACATCAATGCTGTTTCGTTGAATAGTTTGCACGCTGAAACTTGTTGATTGCCCAGCATTGAAATCTGCAGCAATTTGCGGAGGAGTTGCACTTCTGTCACACTGAACGATTCTCTTCAGTCGTCGTTGGTCCCGTTCTTGCAGGATCTTTTCCGGCCACAGCGATGTCGGAGATTTCATGTTTTATCGGATTCCTGAAATCCACAGTACACTCGTGAAATAGCCGTACGGGAAAATCACCACTTCATCGCTACCTCGGAGCTGCTGTTCCCCATCGCTAGTGTGCCGACTAGAACAACACGTTCAAATTCACTCTTTATTACCTGCTATTGTAGCAGCAGTAACCCATCTAACAACTGCGCCGGACACATGTTGTTTTACATTGGCATTGGCGACCGCTGCGCCGTATTCTGCCTGTTTACATATCTATGTATTTGAATACGCATACATATACCGGTTTCTTTGGTGTTTCAGTGTAAATTGCCTTCACCCTTATCTTTAAAGGCCCGAAGTTTCCTAAGATTTCACCAATACCAGAAAATCCATAGTAAGATTTCCCATGAACAGAACTAGAAATTCATGAAGCCACCAAAACACACAAAAAGAACAAATTAAATGCTTTAGTCTAAGTTGAGCAGAATTATTCAAATGGTCAGAACCAAAGGTCATAAGAGGTCTACAGTTGCTTTTTGGGAAAACTTTCGAAACAGAAAAGATCCATAAAAGTGGAAAGTAGCATTAATCTGATCACTAAAAATAAGAGAGCCAAGCAAAAATGTCAACAGTTACAGAGGGATGCCACTTCTACCAGTGACACACAAAATGTAATTAAAAATTTTTCTGAACAGATTTGAAGAGACTTCAGACACAAAGCTAGGAGAATATCAAGTTAGTCTTCGAAAGGGAAGATCCTGCACAGAACAGATTTCTAACTTAAAGTTAATCGTTCATCACAGAATAATAACCTGCAAACAGTATCATCTAATAGTGTCAGGAAAACATTTGATTCTGCACACAGAGATACAATATATGAAACCATCAGAGAATATGATGTTAAAGCAAAAGTAGTAAACGTCATTCATAAAGCTCTAAAAATGCTATATATAAAGAGAAAGTTAAGGGAAAAATTACTCAACCTTTCAAATAAAACCTGTTATTAGACAAGGGGGTGGCTTATCACTATTACCGTTTAACTGTATTTTTAAAAAAGTATAAATATACAGAATTTGGAGCTAAAACATGACTAATTGAACTAATAATTCTGGGATTGAAATCAAAGGGTTTTCAGATAAGCTGCCTAGCTTTTGCAAATGATTTTGCTAAGCTCTCAAAAAGTCATGTAGATGACATTACTCAAAAGAAAATCTTCTGGCGAGAATAGCTAACAAAACTAGCCATAGAATTTCATCTGCAAAAAAAAATAAAATCATGACAAATATTTATATTTCAGTAATGCACAAATAGGTAAAGTAGATTGAGTTCGTAGATGCTTATTTACATTTGGGAAAACCATACAGCATAATGGACTAGCAAATTTGCATTAGATGTAAGAGTTAGTAAAATGGAAAAGCATATGGTGAAATATTTACAAGAAGAAATATATGAGTAGAAATATGACACTAAAGCATTGCACCACAACGCCGGCCGGTGTGGCCGAGTGGTTCTAGGCTCTTCATTCCGGAACCGCCTGCCTCGGGCATGGATGTATGTGATGTTCTTAGGTAAGTTAGGTTTAAGTAGTTGTAAGTCTAGGGGACTGATGACCTCAGATGTTAAGTTCCATAATGCTGAGAACCATTCGAACCACACTGGTGAGAGCAGGATGTTTACATGAATATGAACGGTTAACGGAAAACTAAAGCCAGTCAGGAGAGAGGAGATATATACTCTAAACACGGGTTATTAGTAAAATAATGCAAAGCAATGAGCTCTACTAAAACATACAGAAAATATAAGAAGTACCAGAGAATGAGAACGGGATAACGTCACAAATATTCCAGTATTTCGGTGAAAGGAGACAAAATACAAAGTCAAGAGGAACATGGACAAAAACAAGGAAAAACAACACGGGGAGAAGTGTGTGTGTGTGTGTGTGTGTGTGAGAGAGAGAGAGAGAGAGAGAGAGAGATAAACAAAACGTATCGAGACGCTGAAAAGTGGACATTAATATGAACTGTGTCCACCCTTCGCGTTTATGACCGCTTGAGCTCTGCTGTGGACACTTTCTGTGAGGTGTCTGAATTTCATGGGAGAATGGCAACTCATTCTTCCTCAAGAGCCAAAACCAGAGAAGCTACTGAGGTTGGGCGCTGGGATCTGGAGCGAATCGACGCTCTAACTCACCCCAAGGTATTCCTTTGAGTTCAGGTTGGGACTCCGGGCAGACCAGTCCATTTATTGTCTAGAAAACATTTTTTCACATATGCTGCCTTATGACAGGGTGCATTGTCATTCTGGTACAAAGAATCATCGTCTCTGAACTTTCCCTCTACTGCAAGCAGTACACAGTGCTGTAAAACGTATTCATATCCTTCCGATTTCACCGTTTTCTTGAGCGCAATAAGGGGACCACACTCTGACTCGAAAACACCCCCATTCCTAATGCCATCACTTCCGTACTGAAACGTCAGGCGTACGCTTGTTGGCAGGTAAAGTTCTCCAGGCACTGGGCAGACCCAAACGCTTCCTTTGGATTGCCACAGGATATAGCCTGTTTCATAACTAAAAGTCACTAGTTTCCAGTCAAGTCAGGCACAATGCAGTGGCGTCACCCTTTGCACCACTTTCAAGTGCCGCTCAGCACTGACTGAAGAAATTTGTGCTCGATCACTGCGCCCTATTCTGTTTAACTCCCACACAGTCATTGTACCAGCTGAACCGCTGGTAGGACTTCGGCACTCACGAGTGATTCCTTTCGTTATTTCATGCTATTTTTGACAGCATTCCTCCGCATTGCTCGACGATCCCTGTCCGTTCAACACACAAGATGTGCCTGGTCTTAGTGTATTTGGTTGTTCCAACGGCGTCTCCACAGTCACATCAATAACATTCGGCAACGGCAGCTTTAGAAGGGCTGAAGTGTTCCTGATGGATTTATTACTCAGGTGACTAGTCCCCAACCGAGGTCACTGAGCTCCCATGACAGATTATTCCTGGTGTTACTGCTTCCCTACTGGCAATTCGGTACTCCCTGCTCCCTTTTATACTGGCAGGTCCACCACTCATGACACCTAGTGTTCAGTTCCACATTTCATAGTGGTTTCTGGATATTTATGATCAGAGTTTGAGATCTGGACATGGCGGAGGATGGAAAGAATAAGTGGGATGGACAGAGTAAAAAATGAAGAGGTATTGAGAATAGTGGGAGAGAAAAGACAGTTACTAGATGTAATAAAGAGAAAATAAAAAGAAATTGGATTGGGCATATATTAAGAAAGAATAACGGACTGATAAAAACAGTTTTAGAAAGTTATGTAGAAGGGAAAAGGAAGCGAGGAAGGAAGAGATTCCAGATACTGGATGACATGATGGACGGTACAACACAGAGCAGCCTTAAGAAGGAAGCATTGGATCGCAGAAAATAGAGAGGCAAAGGACCTGCTAATATAGCAGATAACTGATTGTGATGAGTGTATTAGTTCAAAATGGTTCAAATGGCTCTAAGCAGTATGGGCCTTAACATCTGAGGTCATCAGTCCCCTAGACTTAGAACTACTTAAACCTAACCAACCTAACGACATTACACACATCCATGCCCGAGGCAGGATTCGAACCTGCGACCGTAGCAGCAGCGCGGTTCCGGACTGAAAGTGTATTAGTAATAAATTAATTGGTTTACATTACTTTAGCGTAAGTTTCTAGAAATAGCATTAAAGATAAATTTTTCATTTGAAAAGCATTCATGCAAAATTTTGAGAACTACCTGTGTCATGCAAATGATTCGAGAACAGCAATAGCGGCAAACATTCACAATATGAAATATATTCGCAATTGCGAATATGAATCACCTCCAGCTCTATAATGCAATGACGACAATCAACTTACACAATTGATGATTTCATAGTTTATACAGTAACCTCGATTTCATAGTGAAGAAGGAATAAAATCAAAGTTTGCTCTTACCACTGTCAAGATTTATGAGAGCGCTAGACTTTATTTCCAGAATGAATTTTCATGCTGCAAAGGGCCGGGCGTAGATTGGAAATTTCCTAAGAGATTAAAAATTTTTGCCAGACGGGGTCTCAAACCTGGGACCTTCTGAAGTTCCTAGGTTCGAGCCCGGATTCGGCACATTGTTTTAGTCTGCCAGGAAATTTCGAGTATAATATTGTGAACACAAGGCTGCATAATGTAGCTCTGCGAGAGTATAGATTGGCGCGGGGAGAGGGCAGGCGGGGAGAGGAGAAAAATACGGGTTCTTTAATTTTCCAGAATGACTCACCATTCTCAATTCGCTTAGTTCTCACGCTATTTTACTCTCTGAAAGTGAAATGGAAAATTTGGAGACTAACATATGTAAGTGTGTAAAAGCTTTTAGGAAAATGTTCTTTTGTGTGTGTGTGTGTGTGTGTGTATGTGTGTGTGTGCGTGGATGAATGGGGGGAGGGATGTCTTAGGCACCTCATTCAGGCGTGGATTTCACTGCGTGGTCAGACCGCTTGTTCACTGGACAATGTGTGTGCCACGCATATGCGCCGTGTTATGTTGGCGCCAGTTACGCACGCTATTCACTTCAGTTGACCCCTGTCTCCACCCATTGACCTGCAGTCGCGTGTAAACTAGGGAAGTGGCTGGGGAAAAGTACGGTACCGCGAAACGGTGCGGCCGAGTACGCTAACCGAAGGCGTTTAGCGTTTCTGTGAGAATTAAACACCTGTCCGTTAGTGTTTACGTTTCCAGGAGGGATGTGTCGCGATGTGGCGCTATCTGTTTATTCTACTTATTGTCCGACTAATTCAAACATTTGCATACTTGTTCAAGACACTGGTGACGTTGTAGGTGTGTCAGTTTTGCGGAAATTTCCGTACGTATAATTTGTCGTGAGCAGGGGTCAGGGGTGAGGGGGGTACAAGGAGCTTTGCGTCCCAGACTATACAGACAGGAAAGAAACCAAAACATTGCACAGACATAACTACGCCAGCTTATAGTGAAGGAGCGAACTGGTGTTTAAACAGTGCACAACGCACGGCGACGTGGAAAATAATACACGAGCAACAATCGTTCATTCGCTTATCCTACTGGCAGTTCCGTTCTTCGTTAATTGGAGCTGACGTGCTTGCCCTCACGTTGAACGCAAGTGATTTATTTACCGTGATCTTACGGCGACAAGCACAGAGTACCGGATGGTTAGTCCGTCAGCACTCACATAATGCCACGTGCGCTGATCTGACCACCATGCATGAACTGCACCCTCCCAACATTGTTCCCCCAATCTGTAGTGATATCCGTCGGTACAGCCCGTTAGTGCGTCATTTGCATTTCATTCTGTCATTTTCTTAAGCGCACAAATACGCTCTAAGACAAAAAGAAAAGGCGCACCACGAAAGGATTATCCGGATGCTATTGTTATTGTTTTTAATTTTGCCCTCACGCTTGTGTGCAGTATGCAGCACATCTGAAATCTGTAGATGTTATGGGGATGAGGTTCGTGTAATGAAGTAGTAAATTATGACTGCCAGAAACTTGGGAACGATGTGTGGTGTGAGTACTAGAACCTAGCGAGGTGGGTGACCGAAGACAGTGATATGTAACTTCGGCTGATCTCTTCGCACACAATATATGGGCCCGCTTTCCTCATTATTTAACTCCAACATTTTTTGAAGTTTAAAACTCCTTTGTCACCTTCAGGTGTTAAATAACGTTTAACTGAATGTTTCTTTATTTCATTGTTCACTTGTACACTACCACATGATATCGGAGCATTTCCATTATCAAGCTCTTGAAAAAAACAGAGCTGTGTAGACTTCACAACTATTAGAATAACCTGAAAATGTACACAAAACTATCTGTCAAATGCGCTGCATTACCCGCATGAGTCAGCACCAGGAAGAGTAATGGTGACGAAACTGACAAATACATTCCATTTGATTATACATCATTTCACAAATAATATGTACCTGGAATGAATACCACTAAGTCCTTGCACTCGTGAAGATTTACAGAAGCTAATAGCTGTGATGGCTCTACAAAAATGTCTCTCTCTGGCAAAGGAAAACGAGAGGACAAACAAAATGCAGAAAAACTAAGAATTAACGTCACGTCGACATGGGGCTTTGATACAAAATTAAAGTTCGCATCAGACAATGATGAGGCCGAAAATGGTCGCGATAATTTTGAGCAAATCGATATCTCATTTGGCTGAAGTCGTTCAGAGAATCTGTTGAAAGCTTAAATCTCAGTGGCTGATATGAGCCTTTTAAATTCTCTGTTGCCTTGACGACTACACCACCTCTCCTTGTCAAGAAACTGGAAACATTCTGGACAGAGTCCACTGTGATACATGAAAGGTTTTCTATCAAGCAATTTTGATGTTCAGTCGTGTATCCGTACGAGTGGCATTATGTGCGGGACAAGTGTACTCATTGAACGAAAAGGCCAGGACTGGGATGTGAGTGAACATTACCGCTATCTGCCAAGAGCAATGGACCAAAAAGAGATGGATCTGTTGTACCACCGAAGTAATTCGACGACATTAGATTTCTTTTTTGAAGGAACAAGTGAAGTGTGTACTACAAACCTCACCAGCTGAGGACAGAAAGGAACAGTTAGTGCGAATTTACTCATGAACAACTGAATGAGAGACAGTGGCTGTGTTGGAGAGACAGCTCTGTTATTGAATTGGCTAGTGGAATAATTCGGCGTGTCACATGAGCAGAAGATCGTCAGATCTCGTACTGGTCCTTGGCCTGATAGTCGATTGGTGGATGGAGAAGACGCTTGATATCAGTGCATTTGATCTCGACCATATCATGAGAGTCATTTTATACTCCTACAGCAAGATCACGCAGCCAGAGAGTCAAGTGTCAAGGATATTCCACAAATTCACAGATTTGAGATAATCATCCGCCACTCGCGTGGGCAACAACTTGTTAGTGCTAGGGATCGATGTCGAATATCGCCGACTTTTCAGCCCGGGACGACAACCATTGGCCCACCGCATTACATAGATCCACCTCCACGCCTTAGGACAAAGCATTCACCGTACCACACATGCACGATACCTCTGTTCATCGAACGACAAGTTCGTATCCAGGACCTGGGATGGTGGACGGCGGAGGTTTGATATTTGACGACTCTCGATACACTTGCTACTAGTCAGTACCCATTAAATGTTGATCTCTTGAAACTAATACTTCTGCTTGTTTGTCAGGGCAGAATGTGACTTAAGAAAAAAATATCTTTGAAAACTTAAGATAAGAAGGGGGGAGGAAGGGGGGGTTGCAACTGCGCTCGCCTCCCACTCGCTGGATATGCCCTTGCACGCGGCACGAAAATTAACATGGGCGTGCAGGAACACCGGCTTTGGACGCTTGAAGAATGAGAGATCTCCTGAGCTGGTATAGTACGCTTTGGTGCGCGCCGATGGGAGGATGCGTGAGCGTCTAAACCACATGAGACAAAATCAGACTTCTGATACGGGTGCCAGTGTCTAACTAGCAAAGGATACAGATAGCCCATGGCGGATAACTGTGTTATTCAGCAAGTCAGTGCCCAACCCCATAGCTCCTGAATTATATTAGAAAGTTACGAGGAACAGTGCACAAATGTGGATGTGTTTGTGTGCCCCCTCTGATTCTCTTTGTACAAGTCAACTTAGTCCAATACTTCACTGGTTTTTATACAAATACAAGACCAGTTTGTAAAATGAAACGTGGTTGTTATCATAATCCCCATGCCCCACCCCACCCCACCTCCAAGAAAAGATGAACCTTTGGTTCAGTCACCTCCAAACTGAGCTGATACAGCGTTTACAAGGATGTCGATACCTACTTTGTATCTATTGAGGGGAGTCCGCAACGGAAGAATAGTTGAACCCTCCCGTGAGCAACACTTAACACTCGTGTTTGTGAAAACTGCAACTTCGAGAAAGTAACAGTGACTGAAGCGAATTTTATACAACAATTAGGTATGTATGAATTATTAGGATTGTGAAATACTCGTACCTCATCTGTGACTGAAAATTCAGCATTCTGTCAAACCATCACAGCAACTAGACGTAATAGCATGAAAACAAAAATGTCCCATATACGCAAGCAATTTACGTGGGAACCACAAAGCTTCACTAGTGATAGTTGGAGGACCCTCGAGAATAGGTTGTCGATCAGAGAGCATACGCCAGTTCAGTGGGCGACTTGTCAAACGAACTTGTAGGACAGGAAAGGAAAGGAGCGAAACCAGTCGTTCTTCAAAGAAATGTTCATATTTCTCGCCATTTTTCATTTATTATTTATTTTCATGTATTATTAGAGCAATTGAATGGCACTAACGTATTGTTTACTTCGATCTCTGAATATCTGGATGGCACTGCAGGCTTTACATATCATTAGTATTTCTCAAGATTTTAGGAGTAGTTCTTCAATTAAAATTTGCTGAAATCGTTACGGAGGATTCACATATTGCCCTTCTTTTAAGTTCCCGCAATGTGATGATATTCTTACTTGAAAGAAGGGTGAATTTAATGGTTATTGTTTAAATAAACGTATATTATTTCTCTGCGCAGTAGGTACATATCTCGACTGGCTGTTTCTAAGAATGAGGTTTGTTAATCCCGTGGCAGTGTCAATTTAGATAAAGAAATAGGTATACAAGGAAGTTCCAGAACAATTTACACGTTTTAATACCTCGAACTTTGTTAATTAAAGAAACGTGAAGTACACAAAGTGTTAATGGGTTGTCAGTTCGCCGCAGGCAGATAATCAACTGCAGCCAGTGACGTCTAAGAACGAAGCGTTGTCTGTTAAATGCGTTACACGGAAAGCGTAACAGATAATTGACTGCCTGCGAACTACAGAATGATCGTTTTGTTCACATAAGTCGTCGGATATTCTGAAGTTGAATCTGCTCCATTAATCAAAAAACAGCTACACCATCAAAGACAGGTTTGAAATTCACACGGCGTTAGTCACACACGAATAAATACAATATAATACAAATAAACGTTTTACGTTTGAGCCTGCTTAACTACCGTCAAAAGATGGTTATTTTGACAGCAGTTCCAGTTGTGTTTTGATTAGAATCTAAAATCTACTTGGCAGTGACTGCTTGAATGTAATAATGGCCCCGTTGCTTAGTGATACTACCTTAACAACAAATATGCTGAAGAAACAATACTTCGTGCTGTTCTGCGAAGAAACCTTCCAAACGTTTTACAGAGAATAAGCGAGACTATTTCACGAACAGTCAACAGTGGTATGGATCGCCACATGTTTTTGACGATCAACACTGCTACGTAATATGAAAACTACGAAACAGAACTGAATATTTCATGAAACTTGCAGCAATAAACTTTTCGATGTACAATACAATGATTCAGTGCCCAGTTGGTTGGTTGGTTGGTTGTTTGTTGGAAGAGACCAAACTGCGAGGTCATCGGTATCGTCGGATCAGGGAAGAACGGGGAAGGAAATCGGCCGTGCCCAGTATCAGAATGTTTACAGCACTCAATACGGGGACTTTTTCACTTTTTTACCATGTAAACTATACGTTCTAAATCTTTTTTTTAAATATCTGAGAGGCGGAATACACACTTGGTGCAAAATCTTAAATTCAATAACATACGCAAGAAATAGACGAAAGCCCGCATCTCGTGGTCGTGCGGTAGCGTTCTCGCTTCCCAAGCCCGGGTTCCCGGGTTCGATTCCCGGCGGGGTCAGGGATTTTCTTTGCCTCGTGATGGCTGGGTGTTGTGTGCTGTCCTTAGGTTAGTTAGGTTTCAGTCGTTCTAAGTTCTAGGGGACTTATGACCACAGCAGTTGAGTCCCATAGTGCTCAGAGCCAAATAGACGAAAATTACCACATACACTCAGTCCATCCTATATATTTAGTCCAATATACCGGGTGATCAAAAAGTCATTATAAATTTGAAAACTTAATAAACCACGGAATAATGTAGATAGAGAGGTAAAAATTGACACACATGCTTGGAATGACGTGGGGTTTTATTAGAACCAAAAAAAAGACAAAGTATTGCTAGACACGTGAAAGATCTCTTGCGCGCTTCATTTGGTGATGATGGTGTGCTCAGCCACCACTTTCATCATGCTTGGCCTCCGAGGTCCCCAGACCTCAGTTCGTGCGATTATTGGCTTTGGGGTTACCTGAAGTCGCAAGTGTATCGTGATCGACCGACATCTCTAGGGATGCTGAAAGACAACATCCGACGCCAATGCCTCACCATAACTCCTGACATGCTTTACAGTGCTGTTCACATTATTCCTCGACTACAGCTATTGTTGAGGAATGATGGTGGACATATTGAGCATTTCCTGTAAAGAACATCGTCTTTATTTTGTCTTACTATGCTATGCTAATTATTGCTATTCTAATCAGATGAAGCGCCATCTGTCGGACATTTTCTGAACGTTTGTATTGTTTTGGTTCTAATAAAACCACATGTCATTCCAAGTATGTGTGTCAATTTGTACCTCTCTATCTACATTATTCCGTGATTTATTCAGTTTTCAAATTTATATTGACCTTTTGATCACCCGGTACACTGAAGCGCCAAACAAACTGGTATACGCATGCGTATTCAAATACAGAAATGTGCAAAATAGGCAGAATACGGCGCAGTCGTTAGATCGGTTACCGCTGCTACAGTGGCAGCTTATCAAGATTTAAGTGAGTTTGAGCGTAGTGTCATAGTTGGCGCGCGAGCATGGGACACAACATCTCCGAGGTAGCTATGAAGTGGGGATTTTCTTGTACGACCGTTTCACAAACGTGCCGTGAATATCAGGAATCCGGCAAAACATCAAATCTTCGACATCGCTGCGGCCGGAAAAAGAACCTGCAAGAACGGAACCAACGACGACTGAAGAGAATCGTTCAATGTGACAGAACTGCAACCCTTCCGCAAATTGCTGCGGATTTCAATGTTGGGCAATCAACAAACGTCAGCGTGTGAACATTCAACGAAACATCATCGATGTGAACTTTCAGAGCCGAAGGCCCACTCGTGTACCCTTGATGACTGCACGACACAAAGCTTTACGCCTCGCCTCGGCCCGTCAACACCGACAATGAACTGTTGATGACTGGAAACATGTTGCCTGGTCGGACGAGTCCCGTTTCAAATTGTTTCGGTGTATACGGGGGTGTATACGGGTATGGAGACAATCTCATTAATCCAAGGACCCCGCATGTCAGGAGGGAACTGTTGAAGCTTGTGGAGGCTCCGTAATGGTGTGGGGCGAGTGCAGTTTGAGTGTTATGGGACCCCTGATATTTCTAGATACGACTTTGACAGGTGACATGTACGTAAGCATCCCATAAGATCACCTGCATCCATTCATGTCCATTGTGGATGCCGATGGACTTGGGCAATTCCGGCAGGAAAATTCGACGTCCCACACGTCCAGAATTGCTACAGAGTGACAACGGGAACACACTTCTGAATTTAAACACTTCCGCTGGCCACCAAACTCCCCAGACATGAACATTATTGAGCATATCTGGGATGCCTTGCAGTGTGCTGTTCAGAAGAGATCTCATACTCTTATGGATTTATGGACAGCCCTACAGGATTCATGATGTCAGTTCCCCCAGCACTACTTCAAACATTAGTCGTGTTGCGGCACTTCGGCGTGCTCGCGGGAGCCCTACACTCTGTTAGGCAGGTGTACCAATTTGTTTGGCTCTTCAGTGTATTTAGTGGCAAAAAATTTATATCAAGTGCGACGAAAGTACAAACTGTGGTAAGTAGTGTTAATGAATCGCTTAGACTTATGAGGAGAACACACGGAAAGTGTAGTGCAGTTGCGGAGGATAGTAATGTAAAGATATCTCAATTCACTAGTGGAACAAGGAAGGAAGGTAAAAATGTGGTACCTTCTGCCATGCGATCCTAGCAGTTTGTGAAGTATTTATGTAGATTCCGAGAGGATATCTTATAGTGTGGCTAATAGTAAGATATTTTTCCCTTCTGTACACGGAAGGAACGTCACAAAAATGGCTTTCTTCGGAACCGTGCAGAAACGTCCGTTTGACAACACTGTCGCCGATTGACATAAATGGCTTTTGATCGCTTGTCAGTTGGCAGCGGACCTCCCACCCATCGTTTGCAATCACACGTCAGCATAGGTCGAACGAGCATTGCAGGTAACTCATCAGAGAAACGTTAGGATGCTCTCGTTGTTCGCTTTTGTGATACTTATATAACAATGTATTTTACATCAGGGATGTTTCATACACTGTAGCCTCTTTCTCTCTGTCCGCATTGTGTGTTTTATGTAGCGTGGTTTTAGAGGCATTGGCGCGCATTTCACATAAGAACAGGCAAAGAAGACCGCATAAGTAAATTCAAAAAATTCTCCGTGAGGTCATTGTTAATTAAAGTTTGCGTTCAAGGTAGTTAGAGTTAAATCCACTAAATAAAGCTTGTTCTCAATAATTACAAATTATTTTATCAGATATTTTAGTTATATTCTTGATTCAAGTCAGATTCACTAATAACTCATTGCATTATAGATGAAGACGTGGTTATGGAGACGTTTACATTTGACATATATATGTACGTTTGAGGTTATAACGTCTTGAACTTTTCACCTTTGAAGTGGTGGTGGTGGTGGTGGTGGTGGTGGTGGTGGTGGTGGCAGCTATCGTACCAGCGGCAGTGTGTTACTTTATTATTCAGAATATTCTTCCACACTTGTACAGGGCATACCACTGAAAATTAGAGGAAGCGTGTTGTTCGTACATGATACAATTCCAGTACATTGCGATCGCATTGTTTGAGATTCCCTGGACGGCATCTCTCATACACATGGATAGGTAGGTAAATTAGGACCATTTCCATGGTCTGCACGTTCACCCGACCTCAGTTCTTTGGGCTTCTATCTGCGGGACTCTTTTGGAACCATTGGTTTCGAAATACAGAGACGTGTCACCAATGTGTCGCGGAAGTCTGCGAAACCATTATACTCCATGCAGGGTAACCACTTCGAATGATCAGATGAACACGGGATCTATAGAAGCGACCTGAGGACATTTCGACTATTTGTTGTAAGTTTCTGACTATATAAAACGTTTCTTTTCTCACTAAGCAACCCAAAACCCAAGGATTTTTGGACGTATGTTTATGTTGATATATTTGTGTGTGTAGAGGTGAAGGGTCCAGAGAGGAACGGGGACTGTCGAAGCTTTTAAAGGTCTCTTTGACCCATTCCGTAATACTCTTTATTCCGTTTAGAAGTATACAAGGTATCAACCTGCCGAAAGGCCAGATTGTTGAGGCTTGCGGCTAAGCTGCATCAGTTCGTGATGGAGTGCAGTGTACTGACTAGATGTCTCCAGAGAAGCTGCTGCCAGTCGTTGCTGCTCGTTTTATAGGCTGTTGGAGACCAGGCGACTGCCCCCCCGTGGAGTACGTTGGCGCGCTCTTATCTCGTCGCCTCGAAGACGTCATTAGCGTGACGACGGTGTTCGCTGCGCTTAGTCTCAGCGCTAACCACTTGGTTAGCAACACTCCCCCAGCTACAGGCGCCACTTGGTGGCTTCTTAGCTGCCAGCCTCGTGGGTCGTCATCTGTCTGGAGACGGGGGAAGTACATCTTGTCCATCTGTAAACCACTAACTGCTGGTGGTATATAGCGTCGCACGGTATAAATTCGAAACGAAGGCTATTTTGCTATTCTTATGCAGGCTACATGACGAACACCATGTAAACTAAAACAAAGCTTTTTTTTTTTTCAAAATCAGAAATATTTACAGGTTAACGCCCCAAGGATCATTAAAGTTAGAGCAACACTTCGTACCGACAAAGTCGCGATAAAAGTATCGCCCGAAGCCTTTTTAGAGGGACAGTTCTAACACTGCCCGACGTGCTGTGGAAAACTTCGAAAAAAAGTCCGAGTGCCTGGGCGTAGATCTGATCCCAGTTCTTTTCAACGTTGGGTTGCATTCTGCTGACTATTGAACCTCTAATACCATTAAATATTTCGACTTATTTGGAAGAATTCTCGTTGTGATGACTTAAACATCTGGAATGACCTTCCTGGTGAGGATTTACTACTGATATCTGTAATGCGGAGATATTTTTCACGAAAAGTATTTTGAATTCGGAGCTCGTCGGGTCTAGCATTTCTCAACAGGTAAAATAGTTTTGCAATTATTGAAGTCTTTATACATTAAGAACTGTCATCATAATGAACAATATCTTCACACCTTCCCGTCATTTATTTATTTATTTATCTGTCAAAACTTTGTTGAAGTTAAAATTATGAAGACTTTGCAGGACAAAAGCTCTTTCGTAGATGCTTTCTCTTTTTCCGTAGTGATTTTGCTTATCGGTAGTTCCATTTCTTTATAGTTTCACAACATATGCAGTCATGTTTTCTACTGATCAGCGAGCATCATTGATATCAGTCTGTTGTCGGCTCCTCCTGCAGGTATTGCCTGTAAAAACAGATTTTCTCTCCGATGAAAAACATTAACGTAATTAGGATACTGATACGTATCCACAAGGAAACTACTTCGTACTCCACCAATCTGCAGGACTCACTGAGAAAATATGAGACAGGGTTCAGAAACAGTCGCTCGCAACAAGTTCTCAGTAATTTGTTCATTCGGTTCTTCGGAATTGAATCGGAATACTTTCCATGTACGGACAGAAGCTCATTTCCCCGAGCAGACACTTTCTCTGCTGCTGCTTGTACGAGTAGGTGTATATGATCTAGTATGTGTTGCCTACGTTTTCCGGTAATAATTCATTCCTGCATAGATGCTCTTTGGTACGAGTGATACGGTCAGAATAATACCGCTTGAGGGCAAGACTTCGTGCGGGTTACAAACTACATATATTCAACTTCGGTGCTTGTAAACATAAAGCTGATCGATGTAAGATCGTAATCTTCTGCAAATAATCAAACGAAATAAGCAACTACAAATTTGAGAAAAATCTTCAGTTGCTCTAAAATGTCTTCAGTTGCTTTAAAATGAAATCATCGACTGAGTGTTAACTTCCTTCTTTGGGTCGAAGTTTCCGCAAAATTTAATTTCCAATCCAAGTTTACATCGTGATCTCGCTCGCATCACTACTAATTATGGAGCGGGATCCGGACATGTGACAAGATAATGCGAACGCTGACTATTCGAAGAACTGACCAAAATCTAATTTGACGTGAAATGAACCAGAACTTCACCATATATATAAATTCCTATTATGGGCACCTATTCTACAGATTCCCGCCTATGTCCCATATTATGTAATAGTAAAACATACCAGGAATTCAAATTTTGGATTAAGATCAATTTCGAATTGCCGTCCAAGAGCGTGAAGTTCAGGAATACAAGAAGCAAAATATAATGAAAATAATTAATAAGAAAAATTTAGTGTGTCAAGGTTTATGTTTCGAGTGTTTATGCAATTTGATGACAAAATGCGCAAATGTCAACATTTAGCATAAAAATATTACTTTAAAGTATTATCAGAAATTCTCCTAAATAGAATGGAAAATTCCAAACAAATAACTTGGAGAATCCTAATTCAAGCATCAATTAATTTTGTTTTGCTGCTAACTTTTGATTAACCTCTGGTTAATTTTGCTAACTTTTGGCGAACCTCTGGTTCATTTAAGTGTAAATTACATTCTGCTAAGCGTAGGTTACCTGCGATTAATTTTTGTTTCATTTTTGAGTACCTGAGATTCTGTTAAAGACAGATTACTTGTGATTAACTTTGTTTCATTTTAGAATAAATTAAATTCTATTAAAGGCAGATTTCGTTCAATCAACATTTCTGTCGTTTAAGAGAATAGGCAAATTCTGTGAAACGCAAGTAACTTTTGATTTATCTTTGTTCAGTTCTAGAGTAATAAAAATTCTGTTAAAAGCAGACTTGACAACCGTTACCGGATCCTTAACTTGTCCTGTAGCTTCCATGGCTAGTTAGTATAAAGATAAAACGGCATAGTATCAAGTTGTGCTATGCTGTGTCGGCGTTGCACTTTGCGTGCAGTGATCAGATTAGACTGTAGCACATTTTTGTTTCTCATTCTGCAACAGAAGCAGCCTGATCATGCACGCTCTACCACAGGTATAGAATCTTAATTCAAGACGAAACTCCTTCAACTGCATCCCTTCTTAACATGTTGTGTTTCATATGCGGTCGATCAAGTTGTCATCAATTTTAGGCGGTATTGGATCAAGAGTAGCACATGTTCTGCAGTGCTGTGTTGTGTCAAGTCTCCGATATGATTTAACTAGGTCATCAAGCAGCCACGTATAATCCCACCTTAAAACACCAAAAGCTTGGATATCTACTTAAATGTCTTTGAAAGGACTTAACCAGTCTCATTATTTTACGGTATAATTTTACACAACCTATCCCCGACATATTCAACATGTACATTGAGCAAGCATACAGAAAATCAAGGAGAAATTTGGGAAGGGAATTAAATTTCAGGGAGAAGAAATAAAAACTTTGAGGCTTTCGAAGACATTGTACTTCTGTCACAGACGGCAAACGACTTGGAAGAGCAGTTGAACGGAATGTGCATTGTCTTTAAAGAAGGATATAAGATAAAAGAAGACGAGTTTTGGTATTTGGGCAGTAAAATAACGGATGATGGCCGAAGTAGAGAGGATATAAAATGTAGATAGGCAGTGGGAAGTAAAGCGTTTCTGACGAAGAGAAATTTGTTAACATCGAATGTAGATTTAAGTGCTGGGAAGTCTTTACTGAAAGGATTTGTATTGAGTGTAGCCATGTATGGAAGTGAAACATGCACGTAAACAGTTTAGAAAGGAAGAAAATAGAAGCTTTCGAAGTGTTGTGCTATAGGAGAATGCTGGAGATTAGATGGGAAAATCACGTAACTAATGAGAAGGCACTGAAAGGAATTGGGAAGACAAGAAATTTGTGGCACGACTTGAGCAAAAGAAGGGATCGGTTGATAGGACACATTCTGAAGCATCAAGAGATCACCAGTTTAGTGTTACAGGAAAGCGTGAGGGGTAAAAATCGTAGAGGGAGACCAAAAGATGTGTACAGTAAGCAGATTCAGAAGGATGTCGGCTTACAACTTTGCCATTTACGAAACATTAATGACATTTGCCATTTTTAAAAAATTACGTCCTTTATATGGTATCCTTCTGTACAACTGTTGAGATTCCTCATTGACCTCTGCAACATCTCAGCTGGGATACTGTGAATTGCATCTCGAATTCTTTGCTTTAACTCATCCAGGGTTCTTGGTCGAGTCGTGTAGACTTTGCTCTTGAGGTAAACCCGCAAGAAAAAATCACAAACGGATAAATCTGGCGGTCTAGGGGGTCAGGGAATGTTACCGAATTGTGAGATCACACGGTTGCCAAACAATTCTCGCACATATGCCATTGATTGCCGTGCAGTGTGTGATGTCGCTCCGTCCTGTTCAAACCAGGCTTCTTGAACGTTTGGAAAGTTGTTCAATGCAGCTGTAATGAAAGTTCGTAACATCTCCACGTAACGATCGGAATTGACAGTTATTGTGTTTCCCTGTTCGTTTGCGAAAATCGCATGTGATGAAACACCACACCATGCTGTCACTTGACTAGCGTGTGAAGGGCGCTCACGAACATATTTAGCATTTGTGTTTGCCCACTAACGGTGGTTCTGTTTATTCACGTAACGTGTGAGATGAAAGTGTGCCTCATCTGACATCCACAACTTGATTAGAAAATCATCGTCTTGTTTTTTTTATTATTTGTTGACAAATCCTAATCGTAGCCGGTAATCGTTGTCCTTCAGTTGCTGCTCCATCTGTAGTTGGTACGGATGAAATTTTAAAACAACATGAAGAATTCTGCGAACATTCTCTCGGGGCATTCCATCCACTGTTGCTTGCTTACGAATTGAACGCCGTGGGCTCCGTAAGACAGACTCGCGCACACCATCAATGTCCGCTGGAAAACGCACAATTCATGGTCGTCCTGTTGGTTTCTTCTTGAGGGCAGATCCAGTCTCTTCAAAGTTATTAATTAAACATTTTATCGCGTGTTTCGACGGAACGGCATCATGACGTTTTAAATTATAAAAACGTCAAAACTCCCTCTGCACCGCTACCAAACTGTCATTGTTTTTATAAAACATTTTTATGGCTAACGCACGCTGTTATCCGTTCCAATGATCCATGATTACTGAAATGGCGGACTGTTTACTCGCTGTCACGAACCCGCACTGATGCCACCAGCCCATGGCTGCCACTATTTATTTCAAACATTCCCATTATTCTGTGTCACTCCGTATATGTACAGTGTCTGTGTATATTGCAAGAAATCTTTTCTCTCTGTGGACAAAGAAACAATAAACACAAAGATTACTTATTTTAATGTTAAATTCGGAGACATAGTTCTTGAAACCATAAACGATTGCTCCAGACATCACCGAAACAATAATCCAGATTTTTTTAAAAAATTAAATTAACAATACTTCGGACCGCAGAAATTAAAAGATCTAGGCAGAAAAAATGATTAAGAGAATGGTAAAGAAAAATTTTTGAGAAGAAAATACTGAAGTACAAGTGTACACATGCAGAAGAAAGCTAAGAAATGGATGGAAGAATAAAACAGCAAAAAATGAAATATACTGGAAACGAAGATAGCGAAGAGGTAGAAGACGAACAACACAGCTTGAAAAGTGATACTCGTCTGATAATTGAGACCTAGAAAAGATAAAAAATAAGATTACAAATATTTAGTGAGCTCGATAGAAGTATGCGTCTAATGCATTATTCTGCAAAGTTAGTATGTTAATGTTAATTGCGAGTTGACAGATAATTATATTGTTGAATTGGGTGATTTAATTCGGAGTCTGTAGTGAACTCGCGCGTTAATCTGGTACGCAGAAAAGAGTGGATGTGCGATGGTGAGACGTCGAACGGGTGCGTACAGCGGCTGCGTTGTGCGTACGTGCCTCGCGGCACGGGCAGAATCTCCAGCCCAGGGGTGGACAACCAAAACAGCCCCTCAGACGGATAAGGGGCTTCACACAGCGCGGCAAACTGCGTTGTTCATCTCCGCAAGAGGCAGGCTTCACGACTGAACAGAACGGGCATAGAAATAGTTCCTTTTTCATGTCTGCTTTTGTTCGAGTTCCGACGTAAATCTTCCACTTTTGTTGGTGAGACTACGAAAACTCGGTTTGCGTCTATGGTCGTGCCACTGCTAGCTACTCCAAATACAGATAACTTACTAATTACACCTGCAAGGCACATTTACGCAATAATTCTTTCCACGCTCCTTATGTGAATGGAACAGAAAGAAATCCTCATAGCGGTAGAATTAGAAGTACCATCTTCGTTGCACTTCACACTGTTTCCAGAGTATAGTTTTAGATCATGCCAATAACGTACAGTTCGAGACCTACTGATTTTCAACATTTCTATAATCTCTTAATGGTGTCGTGCTGCTGTTGTACGTAAAATGTTTGTTTCTCGCGTTTGGGTGCTCGTAGTTGTTGGAACAATTGCGCATTTCGTTTTCATCTGGTTGAATGATGCAAACGTCCCCAAAACTTTTGAATAAGAGGTCGCGTACGGAGGAGAAATGGCGTCCTTATCTGTGTACTTGCGGTATCTCTGAGTTACGACCTCCTTGGAAATCTCCCGCGCATCTTGTCAAGGCGGTAACGCACTCGTTTGCTTAGGGTTTACCACGGGTTGTTAGCGAAACATTGTGTGTCACACTAGGCTGACGTAAAATCCCAGACGCCTTGCACTGCGTAGTATGTCTACATGAGTTCCTAGGAAGTGTCGAGCCTGCTTATGAGTGTTGACATTTTCCAAGTCAGACGTGTTACGTGTGACTGTTGCCTCACATCACGGTCATTTTGGAGGTGTCTTTCCCCTGTTTATACGATATTGTGTTGATATACATTGGTTGCCCCTCTATCGACGTCGGAGCGTTAGCAATTTTTCATTATTTTATTTCCATATTTTTACTTAATTTCTCTATGTGTGATTTTGAACTATGTCGCGCGTAGGAAATTTGAAGTGTGGGCCAAAAGTGTCACTGTCGCTGTGAACGGCAATCAGCGGGAAGAAAAGAATACAAATACTGAATATTGTTGGCTCAGTTCTTTGCGCATGGTACGAACTGTATTATCTCCTTACCCAAGGCTTGTTTACGACTTCTGGGTAGCATAAAATCATTCTTACGGTTTGACAGGTAAGGACCAAAAAAAAAAAGACAACGCCACGTAAAAGCTTATTCTTGAACTACGGGGAGCCTGTATTCCAGGAGGAGTCAAAGAAACAAGTATTTTTCTCTAACATACGTGCAGTATTTATGAGTATGACAAAATCGAAGAAATGCATTTGTACATTAAGGGGAAACACCTTGGATGGAATGGGGAAGGATTACATGATCCTATGTATAGTTGTAGTTTTTATATCCACAGCACATACAGATGCAGATTAAAAGCGGAATAGTATTGGCGAACATGAGAAGCAAATAACAAATCTGCTGACCCCAAACACTTCGCTGTAGTTACAGAAAAAGTTCTTGAAATAACTCGTAACATCGAAATTACTACATGATTGTGAAATGCAGAGAATATGGATCTAGTGAATAAGAGAACAGAAGTGTGTTGTATCTGATAGTAAGGGAGAATGTAAATATTTAAGGAAGTAGGATTAATTAAATTTTGTAGTGAAGTGTAGCAATCGTTATACACAAACCAAGAGGCACGTGCGCAACATTTGTCAGGCGGTGGGAGGCGCAATCGGGGTAAACGTAAAAGATCTAGTAATCCAGCTAAACAGGCGATAGAGATAGTAGGAAGCAAGTAAGAACGTGTGTTCAAATTGTTGAAGAAAAATTGCCAGCTGACTTAGCTAAGCTTGACTCGAAACAGAAGCTGGTCAACGCATTAGACGAATCCAAAATAGGTGGAGAGAGGAAAAAAAATCGGAAAAAATTACTTGGGTCTCCGTTTCTGTCGAGCGGTTTGTTAAATGTGATACTAGGCATCCTCAGCAATTCTCTTTGTAAATGGATGTTTTTCATGATGGTATACGTCGCAAGTAAGATGATCTCTTCCAATAATGCTAGAATCTTCTCATGTTACTCTCCTCGTTCAAACATGTTTCGGAACATTTTCATCCTCAACAAAGTGGTCTTACATTAACGAGGCATTAATTTCTACTTGGTGACGCTCTGTACGACATGGATTAACTGATTACATAACGTGTCACAGTATCGTTGTGCTTGGCATCATGCACATGTTCCTCCCATGCATATGGAGGTACAAAAACAATACACTTGCTATGCCTCGTAACAACACTCACTGAACTTCAGAAACATGAAATACATATTCATATGCGGCAGGGATTAAGTTTGTTATTGCTGTTTACGAAAAATAACGTGTGCATTAATTTAAGAAATACAGCAACCACTCAAGTTTTTATATATTTTTATTTAAGCCAGTAGGCGTTTCGGGCTTTCATCAATTTTCAGCTAGCGTAATGTTTATTACAATCATCAGTAAGTACATCATTAAAACATCAACAGCAGATTGGATTCTGCAGCTGCCTTGTGTAAAATAAAAATTTTGTTTAGCTACTACACTTTGTAGACATTATAGTGACTGAACTTACAGAATACTATGATATGTGTTACACTAATTGAATATGGGTGAAACTCCGAAATGCGTATTGGCTTAAATAAAATTACATAAAAATGTGGCTGGTTGCTATTTTCCTTAAAATAGTATTAGGTTGGTGCATAAGTTCGTATCGTTTTTTCATAAGTTTGATAAACACAGTAGATATACATAACAGAGACTTAAGTCATCAAAAATATATTTACAACAGTCTGCCAACGCTGAGGTAACTTTTCGTTTCTGCGACTGTAGAAATCACGTGGTTCTGAGGCCAAGAACTCCTCGAGCCATGTTCGGAGCGTGTTTTCATCTGAAAAAGAAGTTCCTTGAAGGTCGTTCGATAGAGAGCGGAAAATGTGACAATGTGTCGGCGCAACATCAAGTGAATAAGGCGGGCGCGGAGTGACTTCCCATCCCAACTCCGGTACAGTGTCTTTCGTCAGTATAACAGAATGCGGGCGGGTGTTATTGTGGAGTAGCATCTCTTCACGCAATCTTCCTCATCGTTGTTTTTGGGCTGTGTCTACAAGATGTCTCAATTATTGACGATAAATGTGAGCATTGATGGTTACACGTACGGGGAGCAATTCGTTGTAGACCATACTGTTCCACAGATGCATAACATTATCTTTTTTGGATGCGCGAAGGTCTTTGTTCGGGGAGTTGTTTGGGCTCAACCACTCCTTTCTTTTCCATATGTTAGCCTGACGATACCATTTCTCGTCACCAGTAATGATACAGGATAGGAATGGTCGGTGTTGTTCACGAGCCAATTGATGACTAGTAAGCATGGATGCGCACATACCCGTTAATTTTTGTGCTTTTGGCTTCGAACTTAGGGTAACTACACACCAGATTTTTGAACCTTCCCCGTTGCATACAAATGTCGCACGACGGTGGAACGAGCATAGTCCATTACATGTGCAAGTTCTCGAGTACACTGATATGGATCGTTGTGGATTAACGCGTTTAAACGATCTTCATCAAACCCCGAAGGTCTTCCTGAACATGGAAAGTCACTAGTATCAAAACGATCCTCCACGAAACGAGAAAACCATTTTCTTGCCGTGCTCCGTCCAATGGCTTTATCCCCACACACGGTTACCACTGCTGCTTCAGCCCTCTATTGAACTCAAAACGAAGACTACTTTGGAAATGTTCCGATTTCTGTACTTGGCATTCCATTTTCTAGCGTCCACAGCTCCACTCACTATGCCCAAATGACAAAAAGATAATATGTAAATTCAAGTAGCAACAGTGAACTAGAAATAAAAAAAATGATAATCAATAAATATACCCGTAGCTAACGGAATACCAACATGCAAACCAAAAACGCTACGAATGTATGCACCAACGTAATATAACCCACAGCAACAGTCCTCAACAGCCAGCAAAGTGGATATTTATTTATTTATACCCCATAAATCCAATCAAGCGAGGCGTTCGCATGGATGTAGGACGTGTCAGAATTATTACAAATAATACAAAAGGAATACATAAAATAACCTTTTTCAAGAAGATTCTGGTATAAGACAAAATACACATTAATAGGTATAGAAAAAATTGCATTAAAAATATGGTAGATCTTATTAGTTAAATGAAAGACGCAGTAATGTTAACAGTGATTGTGATTATCGTAATGCCAATAGCACATCAAATTAGTAAATGAAAAAAATCAATTTCAGTTAACTCTACTGAAATATTCTTCTACCGAATAGAAGGAATTATTTAATAAATACTGTTTGAGCTCCCAGAATGAGATTTTCACTCTGCAGCGGAGTGTGCGCTGATATGAAACTTCCTGGCAGATTAAAACTGTGTGCCCGACCGAGACTCGAACTCGAGACCTTTGCCTTTCGCGGGCAAGTGCTCTACCATCTGAGCTACCGAAGCACGACTCACGCCCGGTACTCACAGCTTTACTTCTGCCAGTACCTCGTCTCCTACCTTCCAAACTTTACAGAAGCTCTCCTGCGAACCTTGCAGTAGGTAGGAGACGAGGTACTGGCAGAAGTAAAGCTGTGAGTACCGGGCGTGAGTCGTGCTTCGGTAGCTCAGATGGTAGAGCACTTGCCCGCGAAAGGCAAAGGTCCCGAGTTCGAGTCTCGGTCGGGCACACAGTTTTAATCTGCCAGGAAGTTTCACTGTTTGAGCTGTTGTTTAAATTTGGGAAGCTCGTGGATAAGTAATTTCAGTGATGGTGAGAGAGCATTGAACACCTTGCACCTCATGTAATGGACTCCTTTTTGTACAATAGTAAGGTTTTTTAAATTTACAATGGAGATCCATCTTCCTCCTGGTACTGTGGGTATGGTATGAATCATTGGTTTTGTACGATTGTCCATTTTTACCAATCAAACATAACAGGGAGTAGATATATTGGCATGCAGTTGTCAGTATCCCTAATTTTCTGAAAAGGTTCCTACAAGCATGTCTAGGCTGGACTCCGCTCATTATCCTAATAACTCTCTTTTGGACAATGAATACTTTTTTGAATAGTGGCTGATTACCCCAGAAAACTATGCCATACAGCAATAATGCTTGGAAATAACTAAAATAAGCAGTTTTTGTGTGTGTCGGTCACATACAGTGAAAATAACACGAACAGCGAATGTTGCTGAGCTGAGTTTTTTGTGAAGGTGCAAAATATGTTCAGATCATTTTAGACTGTTGTCAGTTTTTACACACAGAAACTTGGTTGACTCAGCTTGTAGTAATTATTAATAACATGTGTAGTTTTTGACACCTCCATCTGCAAGAAAAGAAATTAAGGATGACCACCAGAACAACCACACAAATTATGACAAAGTATCTGATCATTTAATGAAAATACTACAAAGGCTAACCAACTGGAATTTAAGGCCTCAGTACAATAAGGCCACACTGGTGGTGGAACAAATGTTTGTGTCAGGAAAATAACAGAAGAAGAAAAAGCTCGTTGCATACACAGGCGGGACCCAATTCTCATAATTTGTTCTTCAAATGGTGCAATTAGAGCACTAGAAACGTAAAGAAGATGGTGCACAGAAATAGTTCAGTTTTCCGTGAATTTTGGGACTCCTGAGGTCCGCGACAGTTCACGAGCAAAGGACTCACTTTACTGGGAACACTGGCGACCTTGGGGCCGGCACAAAGCCATCAGCTTCCGCTGTTCTCCGGAGGCGGGAAAGCCAGGTTCGGCGTCCCCTCAACCCCAGGCAAGCAAGCCACGTGCACCGCGTCTCGGCGCCGCGTCTCGCGGGCGGCTCTAGGCACGCCGGTGGGCCAGTCTCCCGCCGGCCAATGGGAGCACGCCACGTCACGCGCGCAGAGGCCGTGCCCCCACGTTCCCCCCTCCCCCCACCACCCACCCGCGCACGACCGGATCCCCACTTTATATGTCTGGGGGCTCGCCGCGCGACGCACAGTTCCGAGTGACGGTCTAGTCGGCAAGTAGCAGCCATGTACGTCAAGGTGAGTAAGCGCTCGGCGCAGCTTTGGCGGGTTCCCGCGCGACTGGGGTGCTCTATGGGATCGACCACAGATTGCAGCCCTTCTTTTCTCATAAAAAGAGGAATTGTGCTCTGGGCACGGACGCGTGTGGCACAACAAACGTAAGTTTCTGTTACTTGGCTAATTTGGGGATCACGAATAAGTTCTCACTGCCCAGAAAAGCCATACGTGTGATGTTTCCAGCTTTAGAGGAAGATAGGGACAATAGTCACTAATATTAGTATAATTATTTTTGCTTTACCCAAACCTGTTTCAGCACTTTTTGCCCTATCTTCAGTGCGCCCTTGGTGATTTCTGCTATAAGGGCATTAGGCTGGGGCCCAAGGCTTGCTTCTACGCTCAACTTTTGGTCACTGAATGCTAGAGCCATCATCAGAGGCTATAGAAAGTTCGGTTGCCGAGTTTGTTTCAATTAGAAACTTGCTTTTTCTTTCTAGCCTGTGATTATGTCTCCAACATTAGGAGACGAAACCTCCAGCACAGGAAGATGCCTCGAACGGCTGCCTAAGGAACATAGAACGAAAGTCATCAAGGGAGCAAATACCAGTCGTAAAAGCTGTGTTGTCACTGGGATTTTGTTGTTGTTGTTGTTTATCAGTCTCAAATGAAGCGATCAGTTGTTTTGTGCTGGTAGTTTTAAAATGGCTCTGAGCACTATGGGACTTAACTTCTGAGGTCATCAGTCCCCCAGAACTCGGAACTACTTAAACCTAACTAACCTAAGAACATCACAAACATCCATGCCCAAGGCAGGATTCGAACCTGCGACTGTAGCGGTCGCACGGTTCCAGACTGTAGCGCCTAGAACCACTCGGCCACCCCGGCCGGCTGGTAGTTTTGTATTTACGTTACATTTTACACCTTTTCATGAGTTCTGATGAAGAAGTCTTGTTTCCGTTGTTTTAGACATGTTAAAAACTCATTTCCTTCGTTACCTAAAGGGTAACAATAAATGTGATACACCTTTTGTA
Source organism: Schistocerca nitens (assembly GCF_023898315.1). Classification (NCBI taxonomy): domain Eukaryota; kingdom Metazoa; phylum Arthropoda; class Insecta; order Orthoptera; family Acrididae; genus Schistocerca; species Schistocerca nitens. The sequence goes on along the minus strand of NC_064621.1, from coordinate 346,772,046 downwards.
AATTAATTTTTGTTATAATTATTTGTTATTTACGTGATAAACTCAACATGAAGTAGTAACTGAACGAAAATTTACCATATACGCAGAATTGCGTATGTACAGGAAACTGTTGAACTCGTATCCTGCTACCTTGCCAACTAAAAGACAATTTGCTCACTTGGTAAGTAGAGTAGCAATACTGGGAAGATGAAATTTTTTTTAACGAAATGATTCTTTTTCTATGTCATGTAGTCAGTCTTCTGGATTTTTGCGGGAGCACGAATTTGTCATTCAGCATAGTATTTTGTAGAAGTACCATTACAATTTCGTACGTATTATTTTCATACAAGTCTACCGCAAGTCGCCTTCGCTGACATCCGCGTAGCTAAGGGAAAAAAAAGTTAGGTAACATATTTGTGATCACAGTATTTAAACACGCCGTTGAAAGGAGGAGGAGGAGATTAGTTAACGTCCCGTCGACGACGAGGTCATTAGAGACGGAGCACAAGCTCGCGTTAGGGAAGGATCGGGAAGGAATGCCACCCTGCCCTTTCGAAGGAACCTCCCCGGCATTTGCCTTAAGCGATTTACGGAAACCACGAAAAACCTAAATCAGGATGGCTGGACGCGGGTTTGAAGCGTCGTCCTCGGGAATGCGAGTCCAGTGTGCTAACCACTGCGCTTCCCCGCTCGCTGCCGTTGAAAGGAACAAGCTGATGGTGTTAAACACACATTCATTGAATGTTTCTACCAAGTATCACTAGTGTTAGAAGTTGTGACGACGCAAATTTTCTGTTTTCCGGAAAGAAGCCATATCGCTGCAGAGCTTTTTGCTTTGTTACGACGGCCCCCGTAACACTATTAGCTTCTGATCCTCTGACACAGGCGTCGCTTTTACAGTAATGAGATTTGGCTTGCTTTTCTCGCTACGCGTCTTTGGACCTAAATGACTGACGCATTACCAAGGAAAACAGTTGTGTCAAAAATCCTATGGAGGATAAATCTGAACTTTCTGTGTTTACTCCGTCATCTCAGAATATTTTTTTTTTTTTTGCATAGATTTCTACCTGGATCTCAGCAATAATGATAATAAAATGACGTTCGGTAAGTCGGTGAATCTGGTACCTGTGAGCAAACCACAATCATGCTTTTTCCACATAAAAAAATCTGATTTAGTATTCATCGCTAATCTCGCTATCTTTGTAAAGATAAATTAAGTTGTCGTTAAGAGACAGGATTTATCTATGAAAATATTCGCGTAAGTGGGCACGTCATCAAGGTAAAAAGACACTGTCGACGTACTCGTACTGTATTTCTATACTAATGCTCGCCACTGAGCAGATATATCGCTTCACAAGAATGCTGGGATGGTTCCTTCAACAAAGTCCCGGGTGGTTTCTTTCTCTTCATTGGTCTAACTGCGGCAGTGCTCATTCCTTAACGATCTCGGCGTTGACGAGACGTCTACTTCGTCCATTCGTCGTCCTCTCAACACGACCGGTTATGCAATATCCCTAGGAATTCGTTGCAAAACGTTGTATGTCATGTTTCTTCTGGGTTTTTAAGAGTTCTAACTAATCATTTGTTCACCGGGATCTTTAATTATGATCTATAATTTCACATCAAGACGAGTGCTCCTGGATGCTGTCTTCCGGTTCCAACACTGCACGTTCGCCGCCTGTGGGCTCTATTTCAGTCGTGCGCTCTCCTTCACAGGTCACTACATCCGCCGGACAAGTATATAATGGAGTACAATTTGTTAGATAAAAACGGGCCTAGTATACTTTTAGATGTGGCCGTAACTCAGCACGTGTTCAAAATGAGCGAAGGACAGCATACAGATAGATTATTAAAGTCGGCGTAAATTCCTAGAAATAAGCAGTGAATTATGCTTCGGCGGATGTCATGGAAGTCCAGTCGCAATAAGGATTACTCACGTTGTTTCGAGGTCGGAAATTTGGCCACTGGCCAACTAGCATAGACTGAACACTGTACACACACACACACACACACACACACACACACACACACACACACAGAGAGAGAGAGAGAGAGAGAGAGAGAGAGAGAGAGAGAGAGAGAGAGAGAACAACAGAAACAACACCGTACCATTCCGTTGTTCAGACAGTTCATCGCTCGGACTGTTCATACTTACTTTCGATGTCTCAAGCTTCCAGCACTCGTCAGGGAAAGCAACCGCTCTACATGACTTGTATTATCGTTTTCTTGGTGGCGATTGTCATTTTGAGCGCTCAGAAACTACATTCGACTAACTTTTGGCGATTTCTACGTGGTATCGATTGTTAATTTTGTACCGTCAGTTTACAATATCCGTATTGCTGTGGATACTGGATCTAATGTGGAAAACAAAGTAGATCGTTCGATGGTATCCCAAATATTTCACAATATCGGTGGACAAATAATGTAAAATTGTGTATATCTGTTGTCAATTCACTTACAAAAGTCTGTACCCAGTGCCATGAAATACTGTCATTGTGAAAGATGTCACCGTTTGTACTATAAATAATGTCCATGGAAATATAGTGGTCAGAGTTATTTCTAGTTAATGACTGATTCACTTAAGCTATATGAATCCAGCTGTCACCTTAAAATATATCCCACACCGTTAGACAGTCACCAAAAGCGTCATTGTTAGAAAACTGGACCTCTCAGCAAGATAGGGATATATGGGATACGCGGGCAGTTCGTACTGATGGAACACTGTTTATCAAATCATGTAGTGTCCAACGACTGTTTGTTCACTCAAAAAAAATGGCTCTGAGCACTATGGGACTCAACATCTGAGGTCATCAGTTCCCTAGAACCTAGAACTACGTAAACCTAACTAACGTAAGGACATCACACACATCCATGCCCGAGGCAGGATTCGAACCTGCGACCGTAGCAGTCGCGCGGTTCCTGACTGAAGCGCCTAGAACCGCTCGGCCACCGAGGTCGGCTATGTTCACTCAAGAGGACGGGCTCCGATGTCAACTTGCTGTTAAGAAAAGTCATTTTGATTGTCTTCTTCCATATTCCGTTATCTCTGATTATTTACACTACTTGATTGATGACAGGTCCAGCCTTCTACATGCATACCGCTAACCCTCGGTACTTCAGTATGAGTACGAAAGTAGGAAATTCTTCTCATTTACCGTTGTCCACTCCATCGTCTTAAATTACAGAGCGGGCTGGCGCAGTAGTTAGCATACTGGACTCGCATTTGGGAGAGAGACGGTTCAAATCCTCGTCCGTGTTTTTCTTGTACTGGCTCTTCATATGTTTCTTGAGCTCTTTCACCAATCAACTACAAGAAGCTTTTCGGCATAGTCAGCCATTTTTTTCGTGATACGATCCCAGGAAGGGAGCAATACTCGAAGATATGTTATTAAGTGTCTTGTAAATTATTTCTTTCATAACAAACTGCAAGGCTTGTAAAAAGAAAGACATAGTGAACAAGAGATGATTTTGGGGAACAGGGACACCATGTAGGTTACTTGCTCTGAACAGTGTATAGTATTGTGCAATTAATGTCAATTTTAATATACTTGTTTTTGTCATCTGTCGTCTGAATTCTCTCTCGTGGTTTATCCGCCCGTCGTGCGTTATTTTGCGTCCAAGGTAGCTGAATTACTTCGCTATTACGTATTACGTGGTTCCCAATTTCGATGTTAACGTCGTCTCTTACTTCATTTCTGCTGTTCCTTAGTAAGAAATTCTCTCGTTTACTAGCAATTCATCATCTGCGCCCAGCAGACTGCCCGTTCCATTGAACAAGTCCTGAAATTCTTGCTCGCTTTCAGAGAGAATAGGGATGTCTGGAGCAGCTGAAGTCGCTTGTGTACGTAATCGGTCTTACCTCGGCCTTTGGAAGTTCCTGTCATTGGCGGAAGTGTGTTACTAGGTTCGGGCGATGCGATCTACGTGGATTGACGGGATGGCCCTGAGCAGGGTCTGAACTGGCGACGTTGAAGGTCGCACGTAGAGCGGAATCAGTGTCGCGTGAGTACGCGCTGGCAATCGTGAACGAAGTGTGTAGCTGACCACTGGTGTTGAATTGGGGTCGAGGCGTCACCGACCAGTCGCCGGTCTGCTAAGATGTACAAACGGCTGCAATGCGCGTAAGCCTTCTCAAGCCCCGCTGTTCACTTTCATCTGGCAGTGCTGAACGTCCAATTGACACGCCCTTCCATGTTGTACAATAAATGTCGGGAGAACAGGTCGTGACTCTGTTCATGAAGTTGTATCTTACAATGACACCGTAGTGCCTCGCATTAAATATAGTGACTGTCGCAAATTAACATTTTTACTCATTTATTGCAGCTTAACACCAAAATTGAAGTCTCGCTACCTATTGCAGGTTGTATAACACCAATAGTAATTGCAGGTATATTAAATCTTTCACCCCTACAAGCATTATTCTTTGTTGAATGAGTTTTCTACAGCCAGAATAATCTATCGTAAGAAATCACCACTTAACCCCTTGAAACTAAATGTCAGGTTTATGTTACTTTGAGTACATATGCCATTTTACGAGGGCCTGCTGGAAAGCAATGCCTCCGAAATTTTTGCTTCATGGCTACACATTTGCACCTCTCTGCCGCTACAGGCTCCGAATTGTAGCTTCTAACATGGCGGTGTGTTCTGCCACCAAGGCGTTGCCAGACCACGCATGAGCGCTGCGACAGCTGCAACGATTCGGCGCCTTTGACTTCATTAGTCCCATCCGATTTTCATGTGTTTCGAAAACGTAACGATCTCCTTCGGGGACTTCACTTTGATCGTAATGAAGTGGTGCAAGCAGAGGTGAGGTTGTGGTTCCGTCAACAAAGTCAAACACACTTCAGTGACGGTATCAATTAACTGGTCTCTCGTTCGGATAAATGTGTTTGAGGAACAAATATGTAGACACGAAGAATAAAAATGTAGAATGTTAACAACGTATTTTTTGTTTAAAGCCGGCCGGAGTGGCCGTGCGGTTCTAGGCGCTACAGTCAGGAGCCGAGTGACCGCTACGGTCGCAGGTTCGAATCCTGCCTCGGGCATGAATGTGTGTGATGTCCTTAGGTTAGTTAGGTTTAGTTAGATCTAAGTTCTAGGCGACTGATGACCTAAGAAGTTAAGTCGCATAGTGCTCAGAGCCATTTGAACCATTTTTTTATTTAAAAAGCGTTAAGAATTTTCACATAAAAAGTTCGGAGGTATTACTTTTCAGCACGTGCTCATATATATTGAATATGATTTTGGCACTCAGAATCTATACTAAGCTATTAAATAAGCGCTAAGTATAACAACCCACTATAACTGTGCCATGAGAGTCCTAATGATTCATTCTGGCCAATCTCACATTATGGAGTGCGCAGGAAGTCCTTGTGACACGAAGTGGTTTTCATTCTCTGAGCGAGAGATGACCACCGTTTCATTAGGAAAGTTTCCTGGCATCATCGATGGCTCCACACCCTCAGAGTGGCGTCGTGCCAGCAGGCAACATCGCATCCACACCAGACTCATCGGGAGCCATTTAATTTCTCCTGGAATGTCCCGGGAGAACACGGCACCAGACGTCCGGCGTTGCCCCGTCAGTTAAACCCACAAAAGTACTCTTCTGTCACTGGTTCTTTCCTTGCTCGCCTTCCGTAGATTCTTCACTACACGTTTCTTGGGAAGACCACGTCTTGATCTCTATCTTGTCATAACTCCAAGCGATGTTTCTCCATTTGCACTGGGACTTGATGAGTTGTTTTGACTGCCATTGACTTCAGTTTCTTCATCGAGACTTTTTGTATTTTTATATTCATCTAGAGTAACTTCGGATATATTATTCACTAAAGTACCAAGCAGCTCCCACTTTTCTTCTTTACCTGCTGTCAGATTGTATCTCCAGTCCGCGTCTAAATTCAGTACATTGATGGCATTCAAAGTACGTTCAGGTGTGCCTACTAATCCACAGCTACGAATCTGTATTATTATCTTCTTAATTCTACATCACTACACGGGGTATGGACCATGTCCTGTCAAAAACCGCAGTGGTTAGCACACTGGACTCGCATTCGGGAGGACGACGGTTCAATCCCGTCTCCAGCCATCCTGATTTAGGTTTTCCGTGATTTCCCTAAATCGTTTCAGGCAAATGCCGGGATGGTTCCTTTGAAAGGGCACGGCCGATTTCCTTCCCAATCCTTCCCTAACCCGAGCTTGCGCTCCGTCTCTAATGACCTCGTTGTCGACGGGACGTTAAACACTAACAACCACCACCACCACCACCACCTGTCAAAAACAGTATCATCAAAAATGGTTCTGAGCACTATGCGACTTAACTTCTGAGGTCATCAGTCGCCTAGAGCTTAGAACTAATTAAACCTAACTAACCTAAGGACATCACACACATCCATGCCCGAGGCAGGATTCGAACCTGCGACCGTAGCGGTCGCTCGGTTCCAGACTGTGGCGCCTAGAACCGCACGGCCACTCCGGCCGGCACAGCATCATCCTTTTGAAGGGGTTTCTATAAATGAAACTGAAGCAGTTTAATCTAATAGTTAGCAAACAGTAAGCAAACTAAACAGTTAGCCGTTGAGTATTTTTCAACGAGGGTAACGAACACCTTGTGGTTGGTCACTGAACTGGACAATCGTTGTCGTCCGTGTCGTGTATTTTGTTAATAAAACAATGCCGATATTTTCTGATGTCCTTTTTACCAGTTTATTAATAGTTCAATAGTTGATGCGCCACGTCATTTGAAAGATTCTATTATTTCTGATGGTGTGATGGGACAATATACACTACACAAAAAACTAATGTCTCGACTACACCTGGTGATTCCGTAGTTTAATAATCGAGGTCGCAGAGAGGTCGCAACTTAGACTGTAATATGGGCAAGCCGTGCAAGCATAATCACGAAGGCCAAATCGAAATCATCGAAGGAGGTGGCGCAGTTGCTGACACCCAAACCTCCAGATGTCAGACACTCAGATCGGTACCAGAGGTTGTGTGCTGATACAGTATGAACCAAAACACCGATTTAGTTCGCGCTGTGTGAGGTCGTCCAGTAGAACATGCGGAAACAGTAATTAGAAGTATCACCAGAGCTACGGAGCACAGGAAAAGAATATCTGTTATTGACTGTGTTGTACATCTCGCATGGGTGAGAAGTTCGAGCGTTCAAACACCACCAATAACAATTTTTTTTAACTATTTACACATGAAACTGTTGCATCTGAGAGCATTTTCCTGACATGTAAACGACCGAGCGAGGTGGCGCAGTGGTTAGACACTGGACTCGCATTCGGGAGGACGACGGTTCAATCCCGCGTCCGGCCATCCTGATTTAGGTTTTCCGTGGTTTCCCTAAATCGCTCCAGACAAATGCCGGGATGGTTCCTTTCAAAGGGCACGGCCGACTCCCTTCCCCGTCCTTCCCTAACCCGATGAGACTGATGACCTCGCTGTCTGGTCTCCTTCCTCAAAACCAACCAACCAACCTGACATGTAAGAGGACTTCACAAAGTTTGTAGCAATGTTCTTTTGGCAATCTGCTTTCGCTTCGTTAGTTGAACTTATTACTAATCTTATTAACATTACTATTACTTCGGCACGTGTGATGTAATTGTTTTTCCTGTTCTAATTGTATATTCTGTGAAACTCTAAATGTACTCTACATGTTTACTACATTCAAAAATGGTTCAAATTCCTCTGAGCGCTATGGGACTTAACTTCTAGGGTCATCAGTCCCCTAGAACTTAGAACTACTTTAACCTAACTAACCTAAGGACATCACACACATCCATGCCCGAGGCTTACTACTTTCAAAGAAACGAAGCGAAAGCTGACTGCCAAGAGAACATTGCTGTAAACTCTAAACAGCCCTTCTACACGTCATAAAAACGGTGTCCCATATAACACTTTCACACATAATACAGTAAAAAAAATTATCGTTATTGGAATTTGAACGCGGGACCTTTGGCACGAAAATCTAACGCTCTACCGACTTCCCCGCCGGAGCAACGTAAGTTACCTACTCACCGTTATGCTTTTGATGTCCGTAATCCCGGCATTACTTTTAATTAACGTTTACGTTCGTTCTGCTGAACGACAACACATAGTACGAACTATATCGGAGTTTTGGTTGATACTGTACCGATCTGAGTGTCTGACATCTGGAGATTTTGTAAGATACTAGATTCCTATTCAGAAAGATCGGATTGCAAATCCTAGGCTGTCATCTTGATTTAGGTTTACTGCTTTTTTCATGAATCGATTAAGGTGATTGCCAGGAATATTATTACAAAGCGCAATGGCACCGTTGGCTATTCCTAGCAGTTACACGAGTGGCCTCGAAGTCGTTGGGACGTTACACCCCAGCTTTTCCCCATTTGAACTGGATTTTAACCGTGATACTCGAAAATAAATCCATTATTTTACCACTGTTGCTCCTTGTTTCGGCACAACGCATTCTTCACTATTCTTTCTGATCAGATTAACTTCATAATGAAAGCATTCATTTTACAAGAGATTCAAAGCAAGGTTGGAAATGTAAATGATAAGAGATACCGAGCGATAGAGTGTCGATGGTCCGAGCAGTGCCTTGAGTGAGGCCGTTGGCTGTTTGTGTGGAGTTTTAGAGGATCGTTGATCAATTTTAACTGGTCTATCAGCAAAAGAGCTTACATTAGAGACGATGAAGCCTCGTCGACACGAAAAGAGTGGTGTTTGATCACGTTACGAAGTACGTCGTTTCGTAAAGCTGCAGTCTCCGTAAAAAGTAAAGCTTTGGCAGGGATGCGTGTGTCGAGTATGAGGCCAACAGATGTGTGGATTTAGCAGTAACCAGCGAAATCTGATTCCAGCAGTCAGTGACAGATTTTTCATTTGTATTACTAATTATAGATCTCCAATTCGAAGGTAGGTACCAAGTCAGAGAACTGTAGATGTCACAATGGGCCCACTATTCTCAGTCGTCTGATTTGATAAGGTCTATACTAAAGTGCTACAGACAACATGATTGATGTACTGAAATCAAACAGGAAATTAGGGCTGCAGTAACTGGACAATAATTTCCCTGGTGCCACCTCCGATTCCAGAACGGCTGCCACAAAAACAACTTTTCTGTACAAGAGGACTGCTTCTACTCAGCAAGAGCCACGGCAGACTCGCTTTAGTGTGTTAACAGAACGTGCCCTGGCTTGCACACAGCTCACTCAGAAGCTAAACACGGCGACGGGCGAACGCAAAACCAGTCTTTCAGCCAGTGTGAGACGTGCCTATGTTTCTACTAAATGAAGGGCGACCACGTTTCTGCTTTCGTTCTGACTGGAAAGTTAGTCATTTGAGGCTGTAAGAATGGTTTATACTCGACGAACGAAAGTATTTTGACATTTGCCGAATCTTGTATTTGCTAGTTTACCAACCACCGTTACGATGTAGCGAAACGGGGATGATCATTGATCGCACCTAATGAATGATGCGGCTGTAGTGAATGGATGACCACCTGTTGACAGCAGTGTCGTTTCTATAATGGATCATCAGCTCAGCCAAAACGCTTGTCACATTACCACCAAACACTGTGCCAGAAGAAACTGCTTTTGGTACCACTGCAATACTGTCTGCAGTTCCACTTAGTTTCTTCCAAGACTAATATTGGAAGACTGATTTTGAGTGGAAACCATTGCTCTCCAAGGCTGTGACCAGAGATGTATTCTCAGTTACGCCGTGTGAGAGGAGACAGAGCTGAGACTGGTTATTGGTTTGACATGGTAACTTTTATATTATGAACTTAGTACTGTGAGCCTACCATAGCTGGTGACTGATCTTTCCCAGGCGAAGTTTCACAACAACATCAGCACGAAAATCTCGTAATATTTAATGTCGGGTTTCGACGCCAGCGTAGCCATTGTTCCTTGAGTTACTTTCTACTTGTTCTTGCAGGGATGATTACAATCCTTCCATAAAGTAAAAGTAATAGATGACAGCGACGATTAAACGCAGGTTCTCTATGCGGAACTTGTACATGCTAATACTTCAGCGTCATAGGTAGACGTCGTGTGTCGAGCAATGGAGACAAGCAATGACATAATTCGCTAAACTGGCAGCATCCTGAGGAATGATAGTATCTCTATGAAGGAAGTAGTCCACAATACACTTATGGTAACCACTCCTATTATTGCTTGACCAATTGAAACCCATGTTACGAAACTGGAAGAGCTAAAGGGACTGTACTAATTGCAAGAGCGGGTGGGAGATTTTTAAAAATTGTTTCCTTTTGAGCAACACTGAATTTACGGCTTTTGCTGACTGGCTGACATGTCATGAATCCAAGATTGACCTAGTTTTCCGCGCATGAAACTGTACGATTTTTTGACAGAAGCTTTATTCAGCTTAGGTGTCTCTGACTTCTGACAAAGCGATCGATGCAGTCACGGAGACCTTATAAAAATCTATGTAATATTGGTTGTGCCTATGTTCTGCGCACGCGAGCAATGTTTACCGTGGCGTGTGAAGGTCATATCTCGTGTTCTGTGGAGAAATTGGATTTTCTGATGCTAATGTATTTGAGAGATTTCTCATAGAATGTGATGGGCATTGGCTTGGTTGTTTGGTACACAGATAGTTACAATGAGGGTTATGTTTGTAATGTGAACACGGCTGACGTAGTTGAAAAGTGTTGAATATTTTCAGACGAGTACCGACGGCCCTTAAACGTACTTCCAAACCACATAACATGGCTGGTGGCTGGACAATGGTTCTTATTTGTCAGTGTTTGTGTCGCCATTTAGTATGTCAGCCGTAAAGATTGGATACAGCTAACAGAATGTACTTACTATTTCTTATTTCGATTATAACAAACGATCTCAAACTGAATTACACCATTTATTTGAATGCATGGTGTCTGTCCCTTCGGAAGAACAGACACCACACAGATCCCGCAGCTGTGAAACACTATATGTAAATTGAAGGGTGATCAATGCTATCAGCTGCATTCAAATAATTGATAAGCCAGCCTGGCTGGGCAATGAATCCACTTTCTTCAGTGCGAATGCAAAGATACGTCCGACCTCCTCTGGGAATCTCTAAGTAGAGAACAGGAGTATAATGGACAGTCCATACTTATATGGATATGGGACACAATGGGTAGAGACACAACGAATGCTGTGTGTGGACATATAAGGTGAGAATGTGGGTCTCGCGGGAGGCGTGCGCGAGATAGGACCTGCAGTCGCACTATCCTCTGTGTCCTCGGTGGCTTAGATGGATAGAGCGTCTGCCATGTAAGCAGGAGATCCCGGGTTCGAGTCCCGGTCAGGGCACACATTTTCACCTGTCCCCGTTGATATATATCAACGCCGGTCAGCAGCTGAAGGTATTAATATATAATTCTGATTTCGCTATAATGTACAGGGACTGTGGATAGATGGTGCTCGGTGGGAGTGTAGATCGGCCGTGAGGCATACCGAGTTAGTCCGTGCAGTTGCGATAACGCTGTGTCCCGGATGGCGCAGTGGTTACCACACCTGCCTAGTAAGAAGGAGATCCCGGGCTCGAATCCCGGTCCGGTACACATTTTCGCTAGTCGGTAATTCCGCTTAACGTTCCGTTGCAGCTGATAGCAGTGATCCCCCTTCAATTTACCTGTGAATTATACCAAGTGAATGCTTGCGGCTGGTGGTCAATGAACAATTCCTGACATTTAATTGTTTTAGTTACAAATTTTCAAACATTTCCTCCTTGTGTTTTCTCTTCTACATGTCGTTGACGTGCCAAATAGCATAATAATAGTGGTGTTAACTGTTGGATCTCGTATCGACGTCAGTGCAGAGGGAGCAGTATCTTCCAGCTCGCTTGAATCGGTCGACTGTTTAGACGAAACGTACCACGGTTTCTGAAGGACGAGTGTTGTAGACCCCAGGCCACGATTGGTATTGTGATTGCTACTCTAATGAAAAAGCGTTCCTCCTCCAGACTGCATCGTTTATGCAGAGCATATGTCTCAGTGCTCCTCTCTGGTCGAACTTGGTATAATGGGCCACTTAAGTCTTGAGATGGAGGTGTCGTTCCGATTTACAGCAATTGCAGCAACGTTCATGAACAACCAACCCAATGCTGAATATGTTATGGGAAGGAACACCATATCTCTAGTTACGCCCATAATGCACGTCGTATTCCTGTTTGTTGACTACATACGACATGACAATCAAACACGGTTATGGTCTGGTGACCAAATACAGAATGCACACCAGAAACAGCCATTGTCTTCCACAGATATACAGGGGAGATTGCTCTGGAGGGACGTACTCGTGTTTGAGACAGTGTTGTTGACGCCGAGAAGTCCATTTCGACAGTTGTGTATATTCCACAGCATGGTTCTTCAGTTGGGAATACAGGCGGGGGAAGCCTACCCAACGCTAGCGCGGGTACTCGGCCGGTGGGCGGTCGCGTATACGGATCCGGGTTGTCGCGGACCACGACAAACAAATGAGCTCTGATACTATAAGCATACGCAGCAGACGTCAGCGTCGCAGGCCAGCGTGCGAAGTCCGACGGGGCAGTGCGTCACGGTGTCGGACCCGTCGTACCCCACACAGAGGCCAACCAGTTCCAACCGGAAAGCTGTCGTGTCCGACTGTAGAATGAGCGATTACTTTCACGAAACGTTTGTAAGGACGCACTGTCACGTTGCACGAGTGCTGTGCCACAAGGAAGGAGGTTCAAGGTTTAACGTCCCGTCGACGACGTAAGCAGAGACGGAACACAAGCTCGGAATAGAAAAAATGGGGAAGGAAATCAGCCACACCCTTTCGAAAGAATCATTTGCCGAAAACTATTTAAGGAAATCACGGAAAGGTTAATTCTGAATACCCGCGAGGGGATTTTAACCTCCGTCCTCATGAATACTAGTGCAGTGTTTTACCACTGCTCCACCTCGCTCGGTCCAAACAGCTACAGTGGCATGCATTATAGAAACTTTTTGTGTTTGTATCTGAGAAAGATTTATGGTGCAGTTACTCACCTAGTCAAGTATCTGACTAGGTATCCAACGATGCTTTATTCGATTTCCATTCAATCACAACTCTTCCCGCGTCTCTTAACCGTGGCTGAAGGTCCAAACGTAACAGGTGTTCTGAGCTAGTTCTCGAGTGGGTGAAAGGCAGATATACCACTATCAACAGGATTATAACACTCAAATCAATGTTTTATAAACTGATATTCTACTTGATGAATTCTTTGCTTCATTTGCCATTGTAGCACATGCCCAAAGATGTCGTTCTACAGCTGTTTACAAAATTTGGAACTCCACCATTAGAAGGCGAAGGAAAGGTCTTCATTTAATTTTTTTATTTGTGGTTTGTCATCAGTCTTTTGACTAGTTTGATGCCAGCCTTGATCCTTTGCATCCCTGAACTATTCTCTATATATTTGCAACATTCAGCTCTCTCCTATAAACTGTTTTTACATTTCTATTCTTTGTCTCCATCCAATTTTTTCTCTTGCTCGTTCTAATTTCTCTTCCGAATTATTTCTCGACGCTTTCGGGTATATTCCAGTAACCATTTCCTTCGCTACTAAGGGCTCTCCAAGTACCTCGTTCTCCATAGACTTTGTTCCTCGTAGACTTACATCGCTATAGACTATGTAGCCAAATTAAGATAGAAGTAGTAGGAGAAAACAGTTTCACAGAGCACTGAAAGACCTAAATCGAAACAAGGCACCTAGAGTGGACCACATTCCCTCAGAACTACTGATATCTTTAGTAGAGCCAGCCATAACAAAACTACTCCACCTGGTGCACAAGATGTATGAAATGGCGAAATACTCTGACTTCAACAAGAATGTAATAATTCAAATTCCAAACAAAGCACGTGATAGCTGTATATATTAACGAACTATCAGTTTAATAAGTCACGGTTGCGAAGTATTAACGCGAATTATTTTCAGAAGAATGGAAAAACTGGTACAAGCCGACCTCGGGAAGGGATTCCTTAGAAATGTAGGAACAAGGGAAGCAATAATGACTTTACGACTAGTCTTAGAAGATAAGCTAAGGAAAATGAAGGTAGCAGGGATAAAATACAGAGAGCGAAAGATTATACACAACACTTATGCAGGAACAAGACGTCAATTGCAACAGTCGTAGTGAATGAAAGGTTCACAAAGACTTGAGACAGAGTTGTAGCTTATCCCCCATGTTTTTCAATCTGTACTTTAAGCATGCAGGAAAAGAAGCGAAAGAAAAATGTGGAGACGGAATTACATTTCAGGGGAACGAAATAAAAACTTTGAGGTTGCGAAGAACATTATAATTTTGTCATACGCAGCAAAGGACTTCGAAGAGCAGTTGAATAGAATGAATAGTGTCTTGAAAGGAGGATGTAAGAGGAACAAAAGCAAAACAAGGACTATGCAAAATAACTTACGATGGCCGAAGTAGAGAGGATACAAAATGTAGACTGACAATGGCAAGAAAAGTGTTTCTGAAGAAAAGAAATTTGTTAACGTCGAGTGCAGATTTAAGTGTTAGGAAGTCTTTTCTGGAGGTATTTGGCTAGAATGTAGCCTTGTAGGGAAATGAATTGTGCTCGAAGAACAGTTCAGACAAGAAGGGAATAGAAACTTTTCAGATGTAATGTTACAGAAGAATGCTAAAGATTACATAGGTAGATCATGTAAACAACGAGGAATTGGGAGAAAAGAAATTTGTGGCACAACCTGACTAGAAGAAGAGATCATGTAAACAACGAGGAATTGGGAGAAAAGAAATTTGTGGCACAACCTGACTAGAAGAAGAGATCAGTTGATGAGTTACATTCTGAGACATCGAGGGATCAGCACTGGAAGGAAGTGTGTGTGCGTGGAGAGGGGGAGGGGAGGAGGTGGCGGATTACAAAGAGAGAGTAAAGACATGAGTGGAGGAAACAGGTGGAAAAGTACGAGCTTGCCGTAGTTATTCGGAGATGAAGAAGCTTGCACAGGATAGAGTAGCGTGGAGAGCTGCACAAAACCAGTCTTAGCACTGAAGACCACAACAGCTGCAGCATTTAGTAAGAATGGCTATAACAACCACGCGTGTAAATCTTACCAAACCCATATGTCACACGGAGCCTAAAAGAGCTTCTCTCTGATGAACGCTTGTTTCTATACTTTGGAGTTCGGATCGTCAGTGTATCCCATCGTGTTCTTCGCGTAAAAAGTGACAGTGCAGCCTGTTTCGGAGCCGTGACTGCGAGTATAGGCAGTTGACTAGCGAGCACAGAATGGCAGGCTGCACGCCGTGGGACGTACGGCGAACCGCGCTGGAACGTCGCTTCGCCATTTGTACCGGGTGATTGGGAGATAGCGCTGTGCTCACAGATAGCGGCTTATCGGCAGCCCGCAACCACTGTTCGAAGCCGCCCCATACGCACCAGAGCCAGACCAGAGTCTCCCTGCGGGTGCTCTCAAAGTGCTTCGTGTAGGACGGCCGACCTGCCTGCCTACCTACCTAGGTCTCTCCTGTTGAGCTGGTAGCAAGCAGTGCGGGGACTGCGCCACTGCTTCCGCTGCGGACGGAAGAGCCCCAGATACGGGAGCAACGGCTTCTTCTGGAAGTGCGGGCCCGCGAATATCCTGCCGCTTACACACAAACAGCGGCTAAAGGAAATTAGACAGAGAAAAAGCATGGCACTGACCTGCATGTTCTTCTAAAAAGCATTTACGGAGATTCCTTCAATATACAGTTTACTTGCGAATCGAATGAGTAGACAGTGCAGAGGTTGCCCATCTTCGTGATGTCTTTTTATGGTTGTCTTGCTGGCTCGACGTTAAACTGGGTGCCCTAAACCACTACGGTCACAGTTATGCTGACTGTATGAGATTCTACACTGAATACACTACTGGCCATTAAAATTGCTACAAGAAGAAGAAATGCAGATGATAAACGGGTATTCATTGGACAAATATATTATACTAGAACTGACATGTGATTACATTTTCACGCAATTTGGGTACATAGATCCTGAGAAACCAGTACCCAGAACAACCACCTCTGGCCGTAATAACGGCCTTCATACGCCTCGGCATTGAGTCGAACAGAGCTTGGATGGCGTGTACAGGTACAGCTGCCCATGCAGTTTCAACACGATACCACAGTTCATCAAGAGTAGTGACTGGCGTATTGTGACGAGCCAGTTGCTCGGCCACCATTAACCAGACGTTTTCAGTTGGTGAGAGATCTGGAGAACGTATTGGCCAGGGCAGCAGTCGAACATTTTCTGTATCCAGAAAGGCCCGTACAGGACATGCAACATGCGGTCGTGCATTATCCTGCTGAAATGTAGGGTTTCGCAGGGATCGAATGAAGGGTAGAGCCACGGGTCGTAACACATCTGAAATGTAACGTCCACTGTTCAAAGTGCCGTCAATGCGAACAAGGCGTGACAGAGACGTGTAACTAATGGCACCTCATACCATCACGCCGGCTGATACGCCAGTTTGGCGATGACGAATACACGCTTCTAATGTGCGTTCACCGCGATGTCGCCAAACACGGATGCGACCATCATGATGCTGTAAACAGAACTTGGAATCATCGGAAAAAATGACATTTTGCCATTCGTGCGCCCAGGTTCGTCGTTGAGTACACCATCGCAGGCGCTCCTGTCTGTGATGCAGCGTCAAGCGTAACCGCAGCCATGGTCTCCGAGCTGATAGTCCATGCTGCTGCGAACGTCGGTCGAACAGTTCGTGCAGATGGTTGTTGTCTTGCAAAAGTCCCCATCTGCTGACTCAGGGATCGTGACGTGGCTGCACGATCCGTTACAGCCATGCGGATAAGATGCCTGTCATCTCGACTGCTAGTGATACGAGGCCGTTGGGATCCGGCACGGCGTTCCGTATTACCCTCCTGAACCCGCCGATTCCATATTCTGCCAACAGTCATTGGATCTCGATCAAAGCGAGCAGCAATGTCGGGATACGATAAACCGCAATCGCGATAGGCTACAATCCGACCGTTATCAAAGTTGGAAACGTGATGGTACGCATTTCTCCTCCTTACACGAGGCAACACAACAACGTTTCACCAGGCAACGCCGGTCAACTGCTGTTTGTGTATGAGAAATTGGTTGGAAACTTTCCCCATGTCAGCACGTTGTAGGTGTCGCCAGCGGTGCCAACCTGGTGTGAATGCTCTGAAAAGCTAATCATTTGCATATCACAGCATCTTCTTCCTGTCGGTTAAATTTCGCGTCTGTAGCACGTCATCTTCGTGGTGTAGCAATTTTAATGGCTAGTAGTGTATTTTGAGCTGGGAACCATCATTATTATTATCACCACCACCATCATCATTAACAGTAGCAGCAGCATCATCCGCACACACCAGGCTCCGGTTGTTACACCTACTTACAGAGGTAAACTGCAAGTCCTTCCATGTGGTTTTGTGTCTCCCTATCATTTCTGAACCTGTTGGTTTGTAACGATGTAGTATTTTTGAAAGTCTGTCATTCTCCACCCTATTGATGTCCTCCGATTTCTTTCATTTACAGACATTAATCCTAATTAGGATGGATATCAGTGTTCACAAATAGTGAAGGGTGCCACAACTAATACAAGCCACACCAAACATACGCCAATTGAGATGATATACAAAGGTGTGCTTTTTGCTAAACTGCTCTCTCCGATTAAAAATATCCGGACATCTATTAGTGGACATTAATATGGGGTGTGTCCAATCTTCGCCTTTATGACGGCTTGAAACCTGCTGGCGATACTTTCAGTAAGACGTCAGTATGTCTGTGGAGGAATGGCAGCCCATTCTTCCTCAAGAGACGCAACTAGAGAGGAGAGTGACGGTAGAGTCTGGGGCCTGGAGCGAAGGCGACGTTCTGATTCATCCAAAACGTGTTCATTTGGGTTCATATCGGGACTCTCGGCAAGAAAGTGCATTTTAGGAATGATATTGTCCACAAATCTTGGCCTCGCAGGATGCATCGTCTGCTGATAGAAACAATCATCATTTCCGAATTGTTCCTCTGCGGCATGCCATTCACAGAGCCCTCCATTTTGTTTCTCAGGCCTTCATCCACAGTGTTTTAAATTGTACCGACTCAATGACCAGCCTGCAGGCTATCGACCAAATCTACTTTACTCGCCCTTTGGTCTTTGCTAACCATTACCTCCTCTCTGCCCTTGGCCGTAACGCGTGCTCAGTTGTCTTTCTCTCGGTTCCAAGACATGTGGACAGTCCAGGGAGTGAACTGGCTGACCGTTTGGCTGGAGAAGCAGATACTTACCCCCATTCCTTTTCATAATTCCAGCTGCGGGTACGCGGATCTCCGTCAAATCTCTGTTTCCCAAAAAGTGTAATGACATCCTATGCGCCACTGCTCGCAGTAATAAACTCCTCACAATCAAGGAGTCTGCTGCAGTTCGACACTCTTCCTTCCGTTCCTCTCGGAAGGAGGCCACTGCTTTATGCCGTCTACGCATTGGTCATATCAGGCTCACCCATTGTTTCCTTCTGCGTAATGAACCATCCCAGCAATGTGGCTGTAGAATGTCTTTCACTGCTCTATCAAATTCTTCTCGCAGTATCATATCTCCTGTCTCATCTTCATATGCGACCTGTTCCATTTCTATAATATTGCCTGCAAGTTCATATCCCTTGTATAGACCCTCTACATAATCCTTCCAATATCAGCCTTCCCTTCTTTGCTTAGGACGGGTTTTCCATCTGAGCTCTTGATGTCCATACCACTGCTTCTTTCTTTTCTCCAAAGGTTCGTTAATTTTCCTATAGGCAATATCTATATTTCCCCTTGTGATATATGCTTCTAAATCCTTACATTTGTCCTCCAGCCATTCCTGCTTATCCGTTTTGCACTTCCTGCCAATCTCATTTTTAGACGTTTGTAATACCTTTCGCCTGCTTCATTTGCCGCATTTTTGTATTTTCTCCTTTCATTAATTAATTTCAATACCGACTGTGTCACCTAAGGATTTCTACTAGGCCTTAATATAACGTTATAAATTTGATGCTTGTATCAGAAAATTCACCACAAGGTCCTCATAACTAAACTGCACCTCGTTATAATTTTTGGTGTCCTACTTTAGCTGCTCACTCTGTATATTTCAGGCAGTATGTGGTCTTCAATTGGCAATATGTGTCAGATACGTATTTGTAAATTGCTTATGTTTCACAAAAGACACGCGTTTCGCAACGCAGTTGATGGTGCTACGTTAAAATAATCTGTACACAATCGTCTATTGTGTGTCCATTGTAGAGTTTACCAATTTTTTTATAATTTCGTAAGTGGTTGTCGAAGCGAATCGTTGCAAGAACGTGCAAAACCTGTATTTAGTATATGCTGCAGGTTCCAGGAAGATCCACGATTGTGTTGTTGCTACAGGAGTCGTCCTAATTAAAGAAATTCGTCGTCGTTGATGGAAACATCGAGGAACTGGGTCGTTCAAGCCACGAAGAGTTGGCCAAGGTTCTCGATAAAGGATTGTTTACAGATCAGAAATTGAGGAGCTGATGTTGGATCGCGAGCGAATAAACCAACTATTTCTCGAGTTATAAGCTTGACAGAATTTGTGCGCTTCCTGTGATTAAAGTTGTGTGGACTAACGTTATATCTTCTCCTTTCGGTGGAAGCTACATTAATAATTTTGAAATGATAGTGTGGGACTCGAGACGTCCTTGATCGCAACAGCCTTAGTGAGGCGAAGTCACCCTACAGATGTTCATCACGAAGTCATCCCACCAGCAGGAAGGACTCACGTAGCCAGAACAATATTTGAAAGTTTAGACAATAACTTCATACCTTCATTGCTTCAGTGAAGGGTAAAGTACGGCTCAAGTGGAAATTAGCCCTACGAGTTTTCACATTATTAGAGATGTACAGTTAATCATTGTTTTCACCGTTTCATTAAGAACTTGACTCAGTCATTCTTTCATATTCAAGAAGATGTAGTTCATCCCTCGATTAGAAGCCATTTTATGTAAGCAAAAAAGTATAAAAATCTTCCACCGTTTCAGGCTGTAAATAGATACGAACAGAATCACTCTAAAAATAGGAAATGTTAATGTACTTTTAGTGGCTAATCCCCTCGGCTATTTTATTGATAACATTTAATTCACGCGACCTATTTCGAATTTATGCAATTCCGTCTTTAGAATTGTTTGCGGCAGTCCAGCTCGACCGAAACATGAAATGATCCAAAATGTAATCATACCGAAAATCTGTAGTGATATCTACGAATGTGGGTGCATTGAATGTCAATAAAACGACTGAATGGATTGTTCAACAGTTTATTAAAAAAACAGCGCTGAACGCCCCCAAGGTTTCATCCATGAAAGTGAAACGCGCATACACGTACATAATAAAAATTACGTGTTTCTATTAGTGCAACTCTTTATTTTGGCATCGCTTTGTGCAGACAGAAGCCAGGTGGTCCTTCAGCCTACGTGAGTTTAGGCCCGGACGTACCCCGTTGCTGTCGTTAGTTGTGAAAATGGTTACAATTAGCCAGCTGCCAATTAGCGAACTGTCTAAACCATGACACGGCGGGGTGTCTCCCGATTATGTAGACCCCTACGTGATTCTCGCGCCAGTAAATATCTTAACGGCAACCGAGAACAGCGTACACCTAAACTCCTGCAGTTGTTAGCTGTAGCAGACGTGCCTAACAGAGCGGCACTAATTGGAACTGTTAAGCACTCTGAAAGGACAAGCGGTTGACCGCCTTCGGACGGCGTGTCGCCAGTCGGGCACCCAAGCACGAGCAGTTTATTTCAATCCGTTCGACAGAGAGGGACGAGAAGGAAGAATAAGAAAGATAAGACTGTTCGCAGACGCTATAGCTACGGAATTTTGAGGTTACGCTCTGGGTGTGCGAAAGTCCAACAGTCCACGCGTCAACTGCAGCAGGGGACAAGCACTTACCAGACTGGACACAGCTTGGCGCTGGTTCGTGTAGATACTGAGATTGATCCGAGTTGCTCTCTGCTATTAGAAACTCTGGCGTTCCAGAAAATATGAAGAACTCATGAGGGGAACGTAGCAATTCACTGATCTCGTTTGCTATGATGAGGTTTGTGTTCGTGATTTCTCACTGGTAGTTTTTGTTGTCATTAACATACATGCGTGAAACTACTAACGCTTGAAAGAATCTTGTGATTTCCTTAAATAGCTCAAGCCAAATGCCGGAATGGTTCCTTTGAAAAGGACACGGCCGATTTTTTTCCGTATTCTGACCTTGTGATCCACTTCTAATGACGACATCGACGTCGTTGTTGTCGTTTACGTAATTGTCGCTGCTAAACTGATAAACAAGACTAGGTAAAAGAAAGCGCTGTGACAAAAATTTTACTACGACGTTGCTTTCAGTGCTGCGTCAAAATCGCTATGCTCAGAGCGGCACCAGTCAGTAAATATTAGCGCGATCACAAATTCTTCTCTCTCTTCTCATCTGCAGGGATTCGAATATGAACGTTTGCTACTATTTTCATCAACCTAAATTTCATACTCTGTAAGACCGCAAATGACTTGGGAGATCAGTTGAACAGAATGGATAGTACTTCGAAAGAGGTTATAAGATGAAGATCAACAAAAACAAAACAAGGGTAATGGAATGTAGTTAAATTAAATCAGACGATGCTGAGGGAATTAGACTGGGAAATGAGACATTAAACGTAGTTGATGAGTTTGGATACTTGGGCAGTAAAATAACTGATGATGGTAGAAGTAGAGAGGCAATGACAAGAAAAGTCTTTCTGAAGAAGAGCAAATTTCTTAACATTAAACGTAGATTTAAAGTTTTAGGAAGTCTCCACTGATGTCATTTGTCTCGAGTGTAACCTTGTCTCCAAGTGAAATGTTGTAGATAAAGACTTCAGACAAGAAGAGAAAAAGAAGCTTTTAAAATGTGACGCTACAGGACAATACTTAAGATGAGATGGGAAGATCAAAAAAATACTGAGGAGGTACTGAATCGAATCAAAAAAGAAATTTACTGCACAGCTTGAGTAAAATAAAGGATTGGTTAATGGGACACATCTGGAGGCATCAAGGAATCTGCCACTGGTCTTCCTTTTGAGCTACTTAAACTCTATTCTATAGGCAAGTGGGTTGAAAATATCAGCACTGAACATGAGCAATGACACTTGACATAATGATGTTGTGACATGTGACATCATATGTGCACACACTGAAATAGAATAGAACACTGATGATGTTTAATTTGTTTCTGCATTGTGTTGTGGAGACAAACTGATCTATAGCCTACCCTAGGACATAGATCAGGTTGGAAGGTGACACTTTAAATGTATGTTGGTGAAGCAAACAAATGTGAAGTCATGATAATAACATTTCCTGTTATGGGGCACAAGTTAGAAATGCTAAAGACATTAAAAACAATAAGAATTTTGATAAAACATTTAACTGCATATTAGAGCTTGATGAGTGGTTTATGGCCACCATTCTGAAGACTTTGTGGCTGAAAGAAGGTAGATGGGTATCAGTACATTCAAAAGTTCATTAAGGACTGTTGATTGCCTCCACTGTGTCCCTTTTACCCCACTGTCCTTGGATTTAGCACTGTTAATTATTTCAGCCATATTGATCCATCCCAGCCCTATACAGCAGAGCAAAGTTTTTAGGAAGCTCACATACCAGATGATCATTTAAAATACAAATTATTTTACTTATAATGTGAGTTAAATTTTTCTTGTTTTCATGCAGTTTAAAGTGTGCTCACCAGCTGGTTTATGTTGCAGGGATTCAACGCTCGCCTCGCATTCGCCATTGCAGCGGCAGCCCTAGGCTCCTCGTTCCAGCATGGGTATAACACTGGAGTCGTCAATGCCCCACAGGAGGTGAGTACATTCAGAATTGAACCCGTTTACATCAGTGTTGCTAAGATGTGCATGAATCTATGAGGAGCACACCATTCACAGCAGACAGTTGGCCAGTGAGTTTCTTTTCAGTTACTGAAATACAGTAAAAAGCCACATATGTAACTATACAGCGGAGCCCAGAGAGAGAGAGAGAGAGAGAGAGAGAGAGAGAGAGAGAGAGAGAGAGAGAGAGAGAGAGAGAGAGAGAGATGGGGGGGGGGGGAGGAGAGGGAGGGGAGGAGGGTGGGTTCCAGTATTATTGTGGTAATTTTATAGCAGTATTAATACAGTTTTTATTGTCTTTTTCAAGAGTGCACATAAGTTACAATAAAGGAAACCTTAAAAGTGGTCATTCAGATGGTTGACCATTCTTGTCTAACTAAGTGGAATATGATAGATTGTTGCACTCACTCTACAATTCCAGATGACATACATAAATATTATGGGATAGCCCTTACTTTTTCCCATTATGAATCTAATAGGAAAGATAGACACTAATAACCACAGAAAGTACCCTATGCCGTACACTGTACAGTGACTTGTGAAGTACACACATATAGCAAAGTTAGCCATCCATTTACATTAAATTACATGCATAGATACTAATGTTAGTGAGGCAGTCACTCTTACTAAAATATTCTGGGTTATTATTCCATGGTCAAATGAATTTCTTCTTTGGAGAAACTCAGTGTTTCATCTACAATTATTTCTTCTTCAAAAATTCATTCAGCCATGGCACAGCAGTTTGGAATGTTTTAATATGTGTGACATTTCTAGCACTGTGAAAGTTTACATCTCACAAGTGAGATAATGTCAATAGAAAATCTAATGTGTAATATGTGTTGTTGCATGCAGCTCATCGAGACATGGATCAATGAGACAGAAGAAGCGCGGACGGGTCAGGTGGTGACTTCGACTAAGGTCACTATGATCTGGTCCATTGCAGTCTCCATCTTCTGTGTGGGTGGAATGATTGGTGGCGCAATCACTGGCATTGTTGCAGATCGTTTTGGACGCAAGGGTGGACTTCTGCTCAATAATGCACTTGTCGTCGTTAGTGCCATACTGCAAGGTACTAGAGCCCTTCCGATCACCCATCCTTTCTTTCCTCCCTTTTTTTAATCATTAATGTGCTACATATGCATATTTTACCTTCCTATTCTTTATCTTCTAGCCATTTTTTCTTTTTTTGTCATCACTTGATGCTGTTATTTTATTGCTCTGCTCTCCTCATCCAAACTTCCTTTCCGGAAAACATATGTCTTTTGGATTCTTGTCTCCTATATTATTTTTTACTAAGTCTGTTTTAACTTTGTGGATTCAACTTCTTTTTATTGTGGGCTTCTTGTGTATTTTGTTTGAAATATTGCCACTGATTCAGTTTAAATGTTGAAATAATATCACTTCATATTGTGGCAATTTCTATAGATTTTATGTACATTGTTTTTATCTTCTCTCAGGCTTGGGAATTTGTCAGTGTAGACAAATATTTTATCAAAATTCTTCTTGTTTTCAGTATTTCCAGCTTTTCTAATTTATAATATGCTGGAAAACATTTGACTACACTGAAGCAGTTTGGCCTGTCTATCACACAATGATGACTTATTTTTGCTTTGTCAGGCAAAGTATTTACGTATAAATGTTCATACTGTCTCCTAAAAGCTTTGCATTGTGTGTGCACTGTAATTTAAAATCATTTTTATATACAGCTTTCTTGATATTTTTTTCCCAGGATAGTTACACTTTTAAAATCTACTTTATTATTTTTTTCCTTTGGCCTCCAATATTTTAGCACAAAAACAATTTGTCCTTATTTTTGATGACAGACAAACTAAAAATCTGGGACTCTGTACTACAATCTGTTGTCTTGATGAGGCGTCACTAGGGTGTAACAAGTCATCAATAAGATATGGAAAATGAAATAACCCATTCCCAAGAAACCTTGAAGCAGCATAGTAAGTGTAGGGTGGCACAGTTAAAAGTAGCCCACCTGTCTTTTGAATACAAATGCATATTTTGACTTCTGTAAGAGAGTAAATAACTGCAACAATGGACAGTTTTATGCAGTAATCGGTTGTTAGCATTTTTCTGTCAGCATTTCAGCTTATTTCATCAGTATAGTTACACGTTTCTCTTTATGGTCTGCAAATGACTTTATCAATATAAGAAAGAGTTGAAATTGTGGAAGCATATGTGAAAACAGGTTCGATTAAGGAAACCTGCCAAATTTTTTGGTTCAAGTATATGGATAGAGGACTAACAGCATAAAGAGCAATACAGAGTCTGTATAAAAACTGGCACACCTTCAGATCTGTGCAAAATGTAAGATAACAAAGCCTTCCTTCAGTTAACATAAAAAAAGTTATTGAAGTTGCTGGCTAAAGAATTATTCAGAGCCCAAAGAAGTCTATACATAAACTGGCCCAACAGGTGCAGGAAAGTAGGAGGAGTGGTCAGCAGATATTGAAAAGTCTTAATTTGAAGCCATATCGTACGACAGCTGTTCAGCAATTATGGGAGAATGACAGCTGGAAACAGGTAGATTACTGCACGTGGCTTCTGAATAACATTAGTGATTGATTGTTTAACATGTGATGTTTTCGTGTGGGCACTTAAAGAGCAAGGTCTATGAAACAAATCCACATACAATACAGCAACACAAAGACAGTATCAATCATGAAGTTGCTGCCATCACTATCTGAACTTTATGCTGGTTGTATCTGAATAATCTTAGACATCTATAAATGAATTTTTCACTGTATTTTTCATTGTAAATAAATGATAAGTCCATTTTGGCTCCTCATTTTTGTAATTTCACTGCTTTTCCTTTATACTTACATGGGTTTCTTTTATCTGTGCCACCCTGTATAACTGCAACAAATAGTCGTGTTACCATTTACCTTACCACTATATTTTTCTATCACATTTTAATTACTATTCATATAATTCACATTAATTCTTACTCTGTGAAAATTAGTGAATCACATTTTCCTTACTTATTTCATTAGTAAAATTTGTTAAAATTTTCTGAAGTTTGTGGTTTCAAAAAGGTCAGTTTTCCTACAGTGGACTGCTACCCTTTTCTTCCATTCCAGTTTTAACTTTTATTGTATTTCACTCTTTTTAATAAAAATGGATAATCCTGGACATTAGAAATTTTCTTCGCAGTAATAGTTTTTATTCATCAAACACACTAATAATGTCGATATTATTAGAACCTACTTTTTATTTTTGCAGGGTGCTCAAAGGCAGCAAGTTCATATGAAATGATCATCATTGGCCGGTTTCTAATAGGAATCAATTCTGGACTAAATGCTGGTCTCACACCAATGTACCTGGCAGAGATCTCTCCACAGCATCTCAGGGGTGCGGTACGTATAACTAATTACTCTTCCATCCCACTGTCGCTCCATACTTCTTTCTGAACGTTCATGAAAATGAAGAGGAGTAGTATCAGAAGGACACGTATGAAAGTGAAAAAGTTTGTAAAGGTCAATCTGTATGTGAACTTTGTAAATTCACAGGCTTGGTTAAGTGCAGACAATATACTACAATAAGTCAACAGGAAAAGAAAAAAGTCCACCAGTATGAGAAATACAAGTAAAACTGTTCGAACGTGCATGTACTACTGACAATACATAGACCACTGCATTTATTAGTCTCTAACTGGAGAAGCAAATGAATGCAAGTAATTCTATTTTTTTACACTTATTACACATAAAATAATCCTAGGGATTCATACAGGTTATAAGTGAAGTTTCAAGCCACAACAGATTACTAGTGGACAATTCATGTATGTCTGACATACTACTGAGAAGCATTCTAATAACACATATAAAAGTAGACATGCCTTATCCACCAGCAACCACTGCCATAGATATCCAACAATTAGTACTTTTTCCCCACAGAACCAAAATCTGTGTACTGGAAGGAGGGCAGAGAGGTATCAGATTGAACAGACGGCACACACCATGATACATAATATTTTTGCCATTGATTTGGAATGGTAGCAGAGGGTTTGTATCTGACTTCATAGGCTGAAATACATGCATATTAAAGTAACATATTCAAGACTGGGTTTTTGAACCTTCAGACATTTTCTTTGTTAGGATATGAAATAAAAAGAGGAGAGAAGATGGAAGAACAGTGGAGAAAATGACTTTTAAAATGATTATAATGTTATACTGAACATTTTTCATTATTTGTGCACCAGTAAGATAGTTTTTCATTTAATAAGGGTTTGATCAATGATACCTACAATTTGTTGTGCATCTCCACATTTTAGTACTGTACTAGCTGCCTAAACTAGCATTGCTTAGGTATTCATTTTGCCAATTTGACCTGTGACAAAGGTAAACATTTCCTTTCATTTATTATTACCTTATACAGTATGCACTCCTGCAGTAATCTTGGTGTGAGATGGTCCTGGACAGTTTCTGTATACTGGGTACAGCTCTCTTGTGTGTCTACATGTCTATGGCAACACCTCTTCATTGCTCTACAGATGTCTATTGTTTTTGCCTACAGCCATTTGCACTTTTCAGTTGTAATCTCTCAAAAGCACACCCAGTGTCAGGGATTTTCTCAAGTAGACTCAACTGTGGGAGCATCTTAGTAGTAATTTTGTATGATATATCTTCTAAGCTATGGTAGATAGGTGGTTCTTACACCCACAGTAATTGTTGCAAGGAACCAAGGGATATGTGTACCAAATTTGGTTGAAATCGGTTCCGTGGTTTAGGAGGAGATGTGGAATATACACACATAAACACATACGTACATCCTTTTTATAACATGTACGGATTTGTACATTACACTGCAGTTGCCATATAATAAATATGGGTTTGGCCTTACCATTCTTTGTTCATCCTTTAACTGAGACAAATCTTTTTTGAGTCAAGAGTTCCGTTTTTTCTGTGTGAAAATGGTTTATCTACCATCATGACTGCATAATAACTGCAATGGCAAAGAAGCTATTATTAAACATGAATGGTTGTTGATCACTCTGGGCATTATATATACCCTAAACAGGGATGGTTGACACAACCACTAGCTTGTTGCTGGTGATAGACAAACTCTAGATCTGATGCATTTGCTCATGACACAAAATAAGATGTAGCATAAGTTTCAGTTCATTGTGAAAGCTTCATTCAGTTAGTTTTGTTTTATAGCAACCTAATTCTGACTTTTTTTTTCTTAAGAATAAGACAGTCTGGAAACTGGCCTACAACAAATGTTTTATTTTGCAGGTTGGTACTGTTTACCAGTTGGTGATCACAATTTCAATTTTAATTTCTCAAATACTTGGCCTGGAATCTGTCCTGGGAACCAGTGACCTGTGGCCTCTGCTACTAGCACTGACCATTGTGCCTGGTCTCTTCCAGTTGGCAACACTGCCCATGTGTCCAGAAAGTCCCAAGTATTTGCTCATCAATAAGGGACAGGAGCTTGAAGCACAGAGAGGTAAAATACACAGTCCATGGCAGGACCAATAAAGTACATTTGTGTCACAGAAGCCACGTTTTAAGCAATAAATTACTGCTGCAATAAATGTGTTATTTGGGAAAATCAAAAGGTTCTGGAATTTTCTTGTGGACTCTGGATAATCTGTTAGGTACAATATTAAGTTCAGACTCTGTATTAAAGATTATGAGCTACAAATGAAAGCAAAACCTTTGAAAGTTTTATATATAAAAATAAATTTTTCTTTGTAATTGAGTTTCAGCACATATTGGCTTAAAGTACAAATATTCTCTGGAAAACTCAGTTTATTAGTTCCACCTTAGATCACAGAAGCTCTGGGTTTTCATTAATCACAATTTTGAAGCACACCAAAGCAACTCTGAGTGTATTGTATTTACTCTTACTCAGAATATCAGCATGTCAGTGGTATTCCACATGGTACTCTTTTCAATTCCAGCTCTTACTTGGTTGCGAGGTACAATTGAAGTTCATGATGAGATGGAAGAAATGAGGAATGAACATGAAAATCTGAAGATGGTTCCGAAAGTGACTTTGACAGAGATGTTTGTGAATGCTAGCCTTCGTATTCCACTTGTAATTGCCATGATGGTGATGATTGCTCAGCAGCTTTCTGGTATTAATGCTGTAAGTGTACTTCTAAACTATGTTCTTACAGTAACTTAATTTCACTGCAGTTCCTTTACTATTAGATTTGTTCAATACATGTTGAGGCTATGTATAAAAGAGTGCTGGTGATACGCTTAGTCAACAATCCATGGTTAAAATAGGAATGGCACTACAATTTGCTGAAAAAAAATCTTCTGGTTGTAGTGATTTGACTAGATGAAGTAAACTGTGCCAAAAATGTGAGAGCAAATTGTAACAACATGTGTCTGTACTTTTATTAAACAAGGATGTTTCATAAGCATCTTGAGAACAGAACTGAGGTTTAGTGTTTTGTGCTGCAGGTTTTAGTCTTGTGCTTTCTGTGAGGGAGTCCATTGGTGAGATTCGTGAAGCAATAAAGGAGCTACTATGAAAATCTTTTTCAGATAAACATTAATTCAGGCTACTATAAAACTATTCTTTACCAAATGAGGAAATTTGTTAGCTGTAAGAACCTAACACTTGGACAGTTGCTCCAGAAATAATATCTATTGCCACTCCTCCTCCCTTTCTTTCTTTAGCCTACAATATAACCTATTTTTCCACTTGCCAGCTTGATTAAAAATAATCCTTGAAGGTACTAGAGGCAATATTAAAACACTAAATATAGCTTTCAATAATGCATTAAGTGTAAAAATGGAGCAAGTATTCCATGCTTTACAACAGATAGCCTGGACAGAAATGACAAATTCTCTGTCCATAAGATGTTAAAATATTTCCCTAGCAACCTCCTGAAATGCCTGTTGCGAACTTTGTCACAGTGTACGATGATTCCATTAATGATATTTCTAAACTTACCAACTTTTATCCCTCAGTTTGTGAAACTAGTCTCATGGAGTTCCACAGTGATTGTTGCCCCCTGGTCAAGAACAGAGACATGCTGTAAATCACTTCAGTTGAAAAAGAAGAAGTTCACAATTTATGCATGTGTGTAGGTGCAATTCTACATTTGCTTCACATGAGGGAATACCTATATTTCAACATCATTTCCTGTGTTTGTTCTTGGGCACAAAGTAGTGGTAGAGGCCTGATCCCAGTGTTGTTGTATGGCACTTCCCATTCCTATAGCTGCAGATTAACCACAGATACAGTAAATGTTCCAGTCTCTTCTCCTTAATTAGTTGAAGTCAGATCAACAACATTCTAACTGTCCCGCATTTGCAATAGTCTTTCATAATGTATATGTTGAATCATTTTTATATATACTAAAATATGAAATAATTTCTGTATACCAGTGTCAAGTCTGTTGCTATAATGATGCAGGTGGTTGGAATTGTTTGTGGTTCAGGATACAATTGAACACAGCATTTCTATTCTTATGTAAAGCCGCACAGTTATTTTATACAAGTAAATAAGGTTTCAATACCTCCATCCCCACCTCCTCTATAATAAACAATAGCTTTCCAAGAACACCAGGCTCAATAAAATTACACAAAGAAGAACTGAAAGAAAATAATAGGATTTAAATTTCATTTCCATCATCAGAAGGGCATTAACAGTCCTTTGCACATGACAAGCTATAAAAGGAAATATACATAAAATAAGTTAAAATCAGCATATATGTTTTCTTTATAAATCATTATTGCACAGTTCATACCTTTACTTTCTCAGAATTTTTTTCCAGTTATTATCATAAAACCTTACATTACAGGTGATGTTCTTCTCAACACGCATCTTCACCATGGCACAGCTGAGCAAGGAAAATGCCCAATATGCAACTCTGGGTATGGGATCTATCAATGTACTCATGACAGTGGTGTCCTTGGTAGTGGTCGAAAGGGCCGGCCGCAAAACATTACTTCTGATAGGTTTCTCTGGAATGTGTGTGGTGACCATCCTCCTCACAATCTGCATTGTATATGTGGTAAGTAACAAAAATATTATGCAGACTTCAGGAAGACACCCCGAGAATAAAATTCAGTTAAAAATATGGATATTTACAACTGGTTATCTCTATGGTTTTAATTTGGTTAGAAATCATAAGCATAGTCGAGTGATCAACTAAGCTTTACCAGATTTGGAAAGCCTGAAATAGGGTCCCACACATCTTAACAAACTAGATAACTCTTGACAGTGTGGGTTATTTGCATTCGGTACCATATTTACATATCCAGTTTACCTCCAGTATGAAGTATTAATACATGACTATAATGTTTTTGTCTTTGCATATTAAATACTACTCTTCTTGCCTTCCTTATAGCAATGATTTTCTTTTCTTCTTGCAGAAACCAGGAGTAATGTGGCTGTCTGTGATATCAATCATCCTGGTGATTCTGTTTGTGGTAATGTTTGCTGTTGGACCAGGATCAATTCCATGGTTCTTGGTTTCTGAACTTTTCAATCAGTCTGCGAGACCAACTGCTACAAGTCTTGCTGTTGCTATCAACTGGACTGCCAACTTCATTGTGGGCATTGCTTTCTTACCCATTCAGGTAACAAATCTATCAGTTTCTATACATAAGTAGCATTTAAAGAATGACTGTAGAAGCACAGAAACAAAAACTGAAGAAATATTAGATATATAGACTTTGCCATAGTAAATTTTTGCTCTCCACATACATTTCAGTTCAGTTACTCATAACTTCATGTGTGGCCCCAGTCTGGAACTATATATGGCATTGAGATTTTAGTAGCCTAGCTAGATATAGGAAAATTGGTTGTTTACTAACTTGGAGGACAGCAGGTTGATTGATTCACACAGAAGAGGAGAAAATCTCAACTATTGGCTCCATAGACTTCAAATTTTTTTTGCTTTTCTGTGTTTGGCTTTTGCCCTGCTGCTCCAATTCAGGTTAATAAACACTTTTTCACATTTACATTACCTTGTAGTCTGCTTTTGAGCTGCAATTGATTGTATATTTTTGGATTTGCTATGTGATAGTTTTAGTGTCATATTGTGTGCTTGCATATTCTAAGGAATTATCTTACCCTTTACTTTTTCATTTTGCAGGAAGCAATTGGAGGTTATGTGTTCATCATATTCGTCATACTTCAAGCACTGTTTGTGCTATTTATTTATTTCAAAGTACCTGAGACCAAGAACAAGACCTTGGAGGAGATTACAGCAATGTTTAGGCAAATTTCATACAACTGAGCATTGTCTGCTGTGAACAAAAATGATCATGAAGACACTATGTTCCAGTGATCCTGTGAACATGATGACAGTAGACTGTTATTTATGAAATGTACCATTTTGTGTTGAAATTAATAAGCAGTAGGAATCATGACAACAGCAAGCACAGATGCTGCCAGTTTCTTTGTAAAAGACTGTTACCAAATGTGGGGAGAAGGGCAACAGTAAAAGATGATAGAAATGATGGTACTGTTATTACAAATTCTCAGTTTGGGTAGAATTTTGTTGTGATACTATAAATGTAAATTGCTGAGAGTAGAAAAGACTTTTCCAAGTGTAATGACAGGATGCACAGCTTTATAGGAAACACATTCACAACATTGAAACATAAATAAAAAGCAGCTCACAAATGAGGCTTTATTTTACTTTATTTTCAGTCAAGACATCTCACTGCTGTGTGCAATAAGACAGATCATGTACAAATAATGTGGGAAATGGTTTATATTGTGCACTCATGACAAAGTTGGATAGGAATTTACTGCTCAAGTAAATGCAAGTCATTAATAGGTAGGCTGATAAAATGTACAATTACTTTAGATTTTGTAGCTTTGACAAAAATTCTCAGTCAGTACCATTGTAAACCTTAGTTGTTAGTCATCTACATTCCTCTCTCCCAGAAATAAATTGCTGTTTCATTAGTAAAAATGTTTGGAAGCCTCTGCTTGATATATAGTCATTGTACCCCTCATGACATCAAGTAATTACATTATAGTAATATATTTCCATGATGGAAAAAGATGACACTTCAGCTGCAGGATAGAAATTTTGTCAGCCTATCTACAGGTGCTAAGCAGTCACTTTGCTTATAAGAGAGGAGTCACCATAAAGCAAGTATTGTCAATATCATAGACTGAACATATTTATACTCTCAGAGAAGAGTTATGGATCAATGTTTCACATCATAATACTCATATGTGTAAAGAAATACTCATTTCTATGCAAGTTTCATAGACATTGTAAAACATAAAAAAACTGTGTTGCAATTACAGCACAAAACAGAGAAAATTGTGTAGATTTCATATCAGACTTAAAAGCTTTCTCAGATGAGTTTTTGTAGTAGACTGTGTTCTTTATAGAAAGTTGTAAAGTTGTGTTTTCAGTACATGTCATAGCACAATTTCAAGCCAGCAAAACAGTTTGTCACAATATTTCAGAAGCAGTTGCAGATAACAAGAGTGACCATTCTCATCAAAGAAACAAATAATTGTCATCCTTTTGTCTGATACACATGAATGTACAGACAACAAGAGAAAATTACTATGCACAACCATTTTATTCAGAAATTAGTACAGAATGTTTCAGATACATTTTGATGAGCAATAAATCTTGTCATGTAAAGGAACAGAAACAGGCTGTAGTGTATTAATTAATCAAAATGACATGTTACTGGAGTTTGTTAATTTATAACAATAATTGTGTAAGTAGATGTAACATTTAATGGTGTTCTGTGCATATTTTATTTTGTACATATCAGTGCCATTTGTATATGTTTTGTAAATATGTAACATAGAATGTGTAGATATAATATGCAATGTAAAAATGCTTTTGATATATGTGTAATATATATGTATTTTATGATAAATAGATGACAGTTTTTATACAAGAAGTTTTATTATTCTGTTAAACAAAATACTATTTGTCCCAAGGGGTGTTTTTCTGCCAGTGTATTAGATAGAAACAAAGTCTGTAGCTGAGTTGCAGAAAAATGTTTGTCATTTAACTCCAGCACCTGGCAAGAGCAGCCATACCTGGGGCCAAGGGGGACTGTACTGCCCCCCCCCTCCAAAAAAAAATCCCTCAGCTCTCAGGGAAAGGAATAAATATAGTGTAGTAAGGTGCTTTTCATTCAAGAAAATAATTTTTAAGAGAGACAGTATTACACAGGTTTTTAACAGGGTCAGAATTGGATTTTTTTTTTTTTACAGCTTCTTACAAGTTGCAATTCATCTTCCAAAACAGTAAAAATACTCCATATCTGCAGATCTACCCCCCCCCCCCTCCCCCCGGATTATGTCATATACATTGTTGCTCCTATGACATCATATCATGCTCATAAATAGTTCACCTTGAACCAGTTTATGAGCATGATATGATGTCATAGGAGCAATGATGTATATGATATAATCTGTTACCAAAAATTCATTTGTAACATACTTGAAAATGGCCTAAGGCCAAAATTGTATAATCGTACAGGAAATAAAGAAAATGGCAGCTGAAGGCTTCAAGAATTCATTCAAAAAATTCATCGCAGCTGTGGACCCTATCGCATTGAAAATTATAACATCAGAATTGTCTCTGGTGCCTTTACCTTCCCTAAAGCCAAACTGATCATCATCTGACACATCCTCAATTTTCTTTTCCATTCTTCTGTATATTATTCTTGTTAGCAACTTGGATGCATGAGCTGTTAAGCTGATTGTGTGATTATACTCACTCACACCTGTCAGCTCTTGCAGTCTCAGAAACTGTGTAGATCATATGTTTGCTAAAGTCAGATGGAACGTCGCCAGACTCATACATACTACACACTAATGTGAATAATCATTTTGTTGCCACTTCCCCAAATGATTTTAGAAATTCTGATGCAATGTTATCTATCCCTTCTGCCTTATTTGTTCTTAAGTCCTTCAAAGCTCTCTTAAATTCTGATTCTACTACTGGATTTATTTATTTATTTATTTATTGTATTTTTTTTTTGCATGGAGACACCAACTGGTGTCTTTTGCAAACGTCATAGCATTTTTTTACGAGTTTAGTACAGTCATATATACATATGTGATTACATATACATGATACAAATGTACCATTGTACCTAATAAGGAAGGCACAATATTGGGTGTTACATCGTACCTATTACAAATATTCAGATTTTACACAACTATATATATATATATATATCTAAAAACAAAGATGATGTGACTTACCAAACGAAAGCGCTGGCACGTCGATAGACACACAAACCAATACAAACATACACACAAAATTCAAGCTTTCGCAACAAACTGTTGCCTCATCAAGAAAGAGGGAAGGAAAGGGAAAGACGAAAGGATGTGGGTTTTAAGGGAGAGGGTAAGGAGTCATTCCAATCCCGGGAGCGGAAAGACTTACCTTAGGGGGAAAAAAGGACGGGTATACACTCGCGCGCGCGCACACACACACACACACACACACACACACACACACACACACACACACACACACATATATATATATATATCCATCCACACATATACGGACACAAGCAGACATATTTAAAGACCCAAACTCTCTGTCTTTAAATATGTCTGCTTGTGTCTGTATATGTGTGTGTGCGCGAGTGTATACCCGTCCTTTTTTCCCCCTAAGGTAAGTCTTTCCGCTCCCGGGATTGGAATGACTCCTTACCCTCTCCCTTAAAACCCACATCCTTTCGTCTTTCCCTCTCCTTCCCTCTTTCCTGATGAGGCAACAGTTTGTTGCGAAAGCTTGAATTTTGTGTGTATGTTTGTGTTTGTTTGTGTGTCTATCGACCTGCCAGTGCTTTTGTTTGGTAAGTCACATCATCTTTGTTTTTATAGGCATGCATATCAGAGCACTTTGTTGCTTTGTTTTGATGTGTCACAAAAAATATAATTAATTTGTAAAGATACAGTGAGTAGACTGTGAGGTATTTATGATGAACAAAGATTTCCCTGCATGAATCTCTATACCCTAATCCA
The DNA here is from genome assembly GCF_023898315.1 of Schistocerca nitens. Classification (NCBI taxonomy): domain Eukaryota; kingdom Metazoa; phylum Arthropoda; class Insecta; order Orthoptera; family Acrididae; genus Schistocerca; species Schistocerca nitens. The sequence goes on along the minus strand of NC_064621.1, from coordinate 346,736,240 downwards.
TGGATAATTCTGATTGCTCTTTTGTGTAGGGTTAATATTCTGTTCATATGTATGTCGGCAGCACAACCCAATCCGTTCTGAATCAACTTCTGTTTCTTCTTCTATCACATCAGACAAATCTTCCCCCTCATAGAGGCCTTCAATGTACCCTTTCCATTTATCTCATCTCTCTTCTGCATTTAAGAGAGCAGAATGCCTGTTGCATTCTCACTAAGAACTTCAAGCGTATGTTGTCATTCCTTAGTACTTCCATATCCCACTTCTTTGCCTATTGATTCTTCCAGACTAATCTCTAAAACTTCATCCTACTTTTTGTCACTTCTACATTGTGATCTGTCTCTGTACCTGCTCCTGGGTATGCCTTACAACACAGTATCTGATTTTGGCATCTCTGTCTGACCATGATGTTATCTAACTGAAATCTTGCTGTATCACCTGGCCTTTTTGCGATATACCACCTCCTCTCGTGGGTCTTGAACAGATTGTTCACTATTACTAGCTGAAATTTATTACAGAACTCACTTCGTCTTTCTCCTCTCTCATTCCTTGTCCAAAACCCATATTCTCCTGTACTCACTCCCCTACAACTGCATTCCAGTTCCCCATGACTATTAGATCCTCATCTCCCTTTATGTACTGTATTACCCTTTCAGTATCCTCATATACTTTCTGTATCTCTTCATCTTCAGCTTGTGACATTGGCATGAATACCTGAATTATCATTGTCACTGTTGGTTTGTTGTTGATTCTGATAAGAACGACCCTATCACTGAACTGTTTACAGTAACACACTTCCTGCCCTACCTTCCTATTTGTAATGAATCCTACTCTCATTATGCCATTTTCTGCTGCTGTTGATTTTATCCCATACTCATCTGACCAGAAATCATTGACTTCTTTCCATTTCACCTCATTGAGCCCTACTATATCTGGATTGAGCCTTTGCATTTCCCTTTTCATATTTTGTAGCTTCCCTACCACGTTCAAGCTTCTGATATTCCATGCCCTGACTCATAGAATGTTATCCTTTTGTTGGTTGTTCAATCTTTTTCTCATGGCCACCTCCCTTTGGCAGTCTCTCATGGAGATCCAAATGGGGGACTTTTTCAGAAATTTTTCCCAGTGGAGAGATCATCACGACACTTTTTCAATTACAGGCCATGTGTCCTGTTGACAGACACAATGTGTCTTTAGTGCAGTGTTTTCCATTGCCTTCTGCATCCTCATGCCATTGATCATTGTTGATTGTTCCACATTTTAGGGGCAGTTTCCCACCCCAAGGACAAGAGAGTGCCCTAAACCTCTACGTGCCCCTCCACCCTCTTTGACAAGACCATTGGCAGAATGAGGGTGACTTCTTACGCCAGAAGTCTTCAGCCACCAATGCTGATTGTTAATCAAAGTTTAAGGGGTGGCAGGTTTTGAACCAGGGACCAAGGACATTTTGATTAGTAATCAAAGATGCTACTCCAAACCACAGTTACGGAGTAGCTTATCTACCAGAAAGGTCACACAAGCTGGACAGGCCAAATTGTGTTCCACAGGTCCTATTGCTCCCTTTCTTCTATCCTAAGGCTGTCGTATAGTTGTGGCCATGAGTTGCAATTCCTGCAGACTAGACTTCCCTCAAACACTGAAAGCTCTGCAGGATGGCTATGTCATCAGGCAAAGCGAGTCCACCAGCAAATTCTAGCAGCTTTCCGCAGACATCACTTGCATAGCTGAATTATGGCCCTATGTTTCACTTCAAACATCACATGAAACAAACATTGCAGAACATAGTATTACTGCACACTAGGATATAAGCTGCATTCTGTGGCTTAACCGACATTTCGCAGTGTTCCAGTGAGAGCCAGTCTGTCTTCCAGTTCCAGTCGCTATCACTCCAGTTCATCACAGTTCACCTGTCCAAAATAGGACCACTGTTCTTCGATGATGCATGAAATCACCATGGAAGTGCCAGTTCTGGATATAAGACTGTAGTGTGCGCCAATTGGACTTGACTTCAGAGCAGGCCTGTCACAGGCAAGGATTATAGTAAGTGATTTATTGAAGTGATTTGTGTGTCACTGAATGAATGTGTGTTTTGGAAATATGAATGTAATTATTTTTGTAGTTGTGCCTGATATTTGGTTGGGAGTAGTGCCCCTTATTACACTGACATCAGCAACACTTTGGTGTCTGTTGTCAACAGACACCTTGTCTTTGAAGTGTAGCTACAAGACTTATAATGTCCTTTTCCTGTTGTCTTCAGTTATAAGCAACAGGGAAACTGTTACACCTAGGATACATTGTGGAATAAAGATGAGTTTTTAATGGGAGAATTAAGATTAACAGAAATTCCCACTCTAAATGCTTTTTATATGCAAAATGAGAATGCAGATGACCAACAAAGGTAGATACCATCAGCTGTCCACCCTTATGCTCAGTTCCACCAGTCTCAATCAGTAGACCACCATCAAGCTCAAGTAGTTCTCATCACGAAGCAGAACTCTCAGAGGTGTGGAGGTAATTTGAGGTGCACAATATCTGTCAGTATGATTTGGTGATTTCAGAAAAGAAAACAAAATCAATGGCTTTTAAAGGAAAATCCCCTCTGTGGACAAAAAATAGCTTATTTAGGTTGCGATGTCACATATGAGTATGAAGGAGACAGAGAAGAATCATTCATGCACTTAATAGAGGAGATACTCAGGGAAGGCAAATGATAGCTTGCAAAACAATGAAAATATTCAATCACACAGAAAGAGAAGTTGCTCAAGTAAATAATATCCAGCGACTAAATGGACAGAATGTTTTTGGAATATACAGGGTGTCCATGATTAAAGTTCCAGTTTAAAAACCTGTATAAAGAGAACCACTCCTCAGAATGACGTCACATTGGAACATCATATTATTGACACAGGGGCAAGCATCATGGAACAAAAAATATTTAACAAAAATTTGACCAATAAGCATCAGAAAGTGCACAACAACAGCTGCATGGCACACGGCTGTTCCTTAGTTTGCGCCTGAGACGCAAAAGTTCTGGACACTCAGGGGAATGAAATAAAGTATTGATCCAATGTCTGCCCAAGGGCTTGGAAAAAATGATTACTAAATTAGAAAAGATAGGTTCTGTTGAAGTGCAGTGTGGCAGAGGGATGAAAGCAGTTGATCCGACATCTGTCAAAGATGTGACCACAGCATTGCAGGAGGGGACGAGTGGTGGTGAGCAAACATGCAGTGCATGGGGAACTGCTGAAACGTCTGAAATGCCTGCAAACATATTGCATAAAATTGTACACAACATCCTTTATTGTTATCCATATAAAATCACCGTCAGCTGTCCTCCCTTATGCTCAGTGCCATCAGTCTCAATCAGTAGACCACCATCAAGCTGAAGTAGTTCTCATAAAAAAGGAGAACTCTCAGAGGTGTGCCAGCAGTTCAAGGTGCACAATATCTGTCAGTTTGCACACAGAATAATTACCTTTTTGGTGATGTAAGGACCAATCAAATTCCACTTTAATATAACGACAGAAGATATAACATTTGATTATGTTTTTAAACCTTCATTTCAACAACTACTTGCTTTTTGTGTATCTGTTGATTTTGGTAGTAAAAAAAGTGTCAGGAAGATACTTTCAAAATAAAACTGATTCAGTTATCAAAGATAGTGTAGTTTGTATGTTTCCATAAGGAATGAATCTACACTTGGGTACAAAATATTCATTGCTCAAAAAATTAAAAAAGAAGAATGGGTCAAAGTTAACTTTAGAAATAAGTTGAAAGCAGCCCCATCTCATTGAGATCACATCTGTATGATCAGTGGATAACTCTGAAAATCAAGTTCACCACCAATATACATCATAGCTTGGCCAGGCTTGGATCAGGCAGAACAAACTGTATTCTGTACACACATCCAGCACAGAGTGGACAAGGCAATACCCTGTATTTAAGGAACAAATAGCTAGTGACTGAGCAGCACAATAAAGTGCAATGATGCAATAAACACTTACGTGACCTCATGCTCCAACACCACTTATTCAGACATCATCACTCATCTTCACTCACAACTGTCCCTATAAAGAGAAGTACTTTTAAGCAGTATTCTACATACCACCATCTGGCACTTGTCCAACAATGTGAGAGTTGGTTGGATTGACAAGAGGAATCAGGTTCTGTTTGTGGCTAAGGAATACTGGAATGTTTCTTTCATCTGTGCCTCAGAGCTTCTTGGGCAATGTGCAAAATCAAACTAGTGACTGTGACCAGTATCCACACACTCTTGGCAGTGTATGATGTGTGAGACAAAATAAGTGATGTACTACTCCACAGACTCAGTCAGGAACATTTACTGGCAGATCCGGGTTAGTTCTGTGCTCTGCTACAGTATTAGATCAATCAAAATAAGTGTTGCCAGCCTCATTTTGACCCAAAAACAGGGTTTAACTTCTAACAGCTCCAAAGTTAATAATAAAAAGCCCTGTAGCTATCTAACTACTTTCAGGGCAGATCCTGAGATCTGACCACTGAAAGTTCAGTACAATGCACATACTCAAAAACTTCACTCTCAATCTTTGCAGAAACAGATATAATTTATTGGTGCCTACTAAACCTGCCAATTCCACCTTGTTCATTAAAAAACTTCCATCCTGCTAGCTACTGCTTCTATGATTTGATGAAGCAGCTTTTCCTCCCAGGCACATGCATGCTCACTTAAAGGTGACATTCCACAAGAAAAACTAGAAAATGCATGAGCAAAATTCCATGCTGGCTCACAGAAAAACACTTTAGATTCTTGTGAACTTCCTATACTGGAAAACAGTTTGGTTGATCACTCATGACCATCAGCTACCGACTTTATACACAAACTTTAGACCACTACCTCCACCACAGAGGGCACACAACTCCATGTACATGCATGGGAGCTGTCAGCCAGTTGTCAATTTCACAAGCTTCCAAAATGCTCTGTGAAATTCTTTGACAGTTAGGCTTTCCTGCCAATCAGAATCAAGAGCTGAATAAAGGCACCTTCATTGATCATTTCCCACTCCCACTGACAATGCATCTGTAATGTGCAGTTTCTGGCCAGGACTTTCAGAAGATTTTCTGCAATAGGTTTTAAAAAACACCTTTCATCATTGGAAAATTACTTGCCAGTGAAACTCATCAAGTTGGACTCCACCATCAACCACTTAGGATGATTAAGGAAAGGCCATCCCATTGCCTTCAGATCGAACAAAGACCCCTTTTCTCCTACAGCTGGAAACTAGCACTAGTGATGACAATAGCACACAGGAATGGTTAGGGAATGACATGTTACACACTCACATCTCACCTTATGATCCAGGATCACTCACTCAAGAGCCATCATTAACCGGTACTTACTGCTTTTACTATTCAGAGAAACACTCTTGAGCAGTATTCTGTAGTCTGCCATCTTGGACCTGCCTGGTTGTGTGAGTTGGTTGAGATTACCAGAGGCACTAAGTTCTACCTGTGGCTGAGGTGTGTGAGCATCCTTAGGATGCTAGCCTGGCACCCAAAGGGTTATATTAGGGACAAACAAATGCCAGATCATTTGTAACTTTCCTAATTTAAAGTGCATGGATAAAACTTGTAGAACTGTTAATGGTCAAGCTGCTCCTCTGATAGAGCCCATGTCCTTTTCTCACTGCATTGGTGAATTTTCATGGACCATGGAGGTGCTGGATTGCTTGAGATCACTTTGAGTAAGCCCCTGTTCTGGCCATTCCTGACTTCAATTAATCCTTCGTGGTCCAAACCAAAGCCTCCAACTCAGGGCTTGCCACTGTGTTGCTTCAGAAGCAAGGTAGCAAGTGGAAGTCCCTTAGCCTTTGCCTATAGGTGCCTGTCTCCAGCTTAGAAGAAATACTCTACTTATGAGTTGGGAGTGCTGTCTGTCCTCTTCACAGTAGAGAAATTTAAATACTAGCTTGAACACCAGGAATGCACACTGGGTATGGATAGCAAGGCCCTTAGTTGGGTTCTGGCTTGCCCGCATGAAACAGGGCATATTGTGAGGTAGGCTGTCTGATTTCCACCTTCCACTTCAACATGTTCCACACTACAGGGTGCAATAATGTTGTAGCGAATATCTTAAGCAGAATGTTTGAAGAGGAGGAGGGTTCTTCTCCCCATGATGCTAAGGTGGTAGAAGGTCTTGTTAATTCAGTGCTTACTGAGGTTCTGGCATTGTTTGCTGAACTTGTGCAATGACAAGAGCAGGGCCTCCAGTTGGGCTCCATTAGAGAGCAATTGAGACCTGGTCAGCAAGTTCCCAGGTACAGACAGCAGAAGGACATTCTCTGCTGCTGTGGGTGCCCTGATAAAGAGCTTAAAATCTGTCGGCATACCATGCTTGTTCTGGCTGTTTTCAAACGTTATCATAGTTCTGTAATGGGGGGATTATCTGGGGGTATATAAGACTGTTCACAAGATCTATGAGTCTATAACCTGGATGAAGAATGTACACTATGTGATCAAAAGTATCCGGACACCTGGCTGAAAATGACTTAAAGTTCGTGGCGCCCTCCATCGGTAATGCTGGAATTCAATATGGTGTTGGCCCACTGTTAGCCTTGATGACACCTTCCACTCTCACAGGCTTACATTCAGTCAGGTGCTGGAAGATTTCTTGGGGAATGGCAGCCCATTCTTCATGGAGTGCTGCACTGAGGAGAGGTACTGATGTCAGTCAGTGAGGCCTGGCACAAAGTCGGTGTTCCAAAACATCTCAAAGGTGTTCTATAGGATTCAGGTCAGGACTCTGTGCAGGTCAGTCCATTACAGGGATGTTATTGTCATGTTCCACTCCACCATGGGCCATGCATTATGAACAGGTGCTCAATCATGTAGAAAGATGCAGTCACCATCCCCGAATTGCTCTTCAACATGGGTAGCAAGAAGATGCTTGAAACATCAGTGTAGGCCTGTGCTGTGATAACAACAAGGGGTGCAAGCCCCCCCCCCCCCCATACCATAGCACCACTGACTCTGAATTTTGGTGTTGGCAGTACACACTCTGGCAGATGACGTTCACTGGGCATTTGCCATACCCACACCCTGCCGTCGGATCACCACGTTGTGTACCGTAATTTGTCACTCCACACAATGTTTTTCCACTGTTTAATTGTCCAATGTTTACACACCTTACACCAAGCGAGGCCTCATTTGGCATTTACCAGCATGATACATAGCTTATGAGCAGCTGCTCGACCATGAACTCAAAGTTTTCTCACCTCCCACCTAACTATCATAGTACTTCTAGTGGATCCTGATGCAGTTTGAAATTCCTGTGTGATGGTATGGATAGATGTCTGCCCATTACATATTATGACCCTCTTCAACTGTTGGTGATCTCTGTCAGTCAACAGACGAGGTTGACTTGTACGCTTTTGTGGTGTATGAGTTCCTTCACGTTTCCACATCACTATCACATTGGAAACAGTGGACCTGGGGATGTTTAGGAGTGTGGAAAACTCATGCACAGGTGTATGGCACAAGTGACACCCAATCACCTGACCATGTTCAAAGTCCATGGGTTCTGCAGAGCACCGCATTCTGCTCTCTCAGGATATCTAATGATTACTGAGGTCACTGATGTGGAGTACCTGGCAGTAGGTGGCAGCAAAATGCACTTAATATGAAAAAACATATGTTTTTGGGTGTGTCTGGATACTTTTGATCACGTAGTGTAGTTCAGTTGTTCCAGTCCGGGATGGTATTCAGTGACAAAGTGGGTGCTCCTTTGTTCCTGGTTTTTGGGGTAGTGGGAGGATTGGGGATGTGTGAGCATATGGCATGGGAAAGCTTTTTATATTTCTTGTCAGATTTAATTCCAGGAATGCAAGACTGTTTCAAACGTATCACATCATATTGTATTTCAAAAATGAAAATTTTAGAATTTTTCTCCCTCTTAGAAAAAATACTGCAGATGCTCATGGATGAGGTGCTAAATAACTTCTTCATAAACCGTGCAAATCATGGAAAATCTGATACCTCAAAAATAAATGAAAATAGCTCTGAAGGTACTTTGGACAATATAGGCCTACCTGATTTGAGACACATTACATTCGGGTGGACTAAGGCCTGACGCAAGATGATACACCAAACTGTATCTAAACTAGGTAATTCACAAAGTGGAGATATCTATGGCTGTTCAAATTACACCCTAAAACATACCACTGATATTACAGTGTCTCCTCTGATTTACTTCATGAACCAACAGTTATGAAAAGGATAGACTGCTACTCACCATCAAGATAACACATTGAATTGCAGAGAGACACAACAAAAATATTGTTACACACTGAGCTTCAGACAAAGCCTTCTACAGAGATGAAACGGAAATATATACACAACCACTCAAGCAGACACACCTCATGCACAAGTTGCCAGTTTCTTCAGACTCTCAGGCCAGACTGCAACTGTTGCATTGAATGAAGGCAGCTGCTAGGAGTGGCATAGGCTGTTGCATTAAATGAAGGCAGCAGCTTGGAGTGGCGTAGGGAAGAGGGAGGGAAAGCACTGTCTGGCACAGCATGCAGGGTCAAGGATATGGCAGGATAAGGCTGCCAGATGCAGCGTCAGGAGGTTGTGGGGAAGAGGTGAGGACTAGGGAGTGGAAAAGGAGAGAAGCAGGTTGTGGGGAAGAGGTGATGACTAGGGAGTGGAAAAGGAGAGAAGCAGAAAGGAAGGAAGATCGGTGGGTGTACTGGCTGAGAGTAGCACACAATTAAGATGAGGGGAAGTGAATTGGGAGGATGTGATATGACAGAGGGGGGTGGAAGCTGTTGGGTGGAGAATGTGAGGACTGTAGATTATCATAGGTTGAGGCTGGGATAATTTTGCAGAATACAGAATATGTTTAAGGATAATTCCCATCTGCATACTTTGTAAAAGCTGGTGGTGGAGGGGAGGATCAAGATGTCCCAGTTGTGAAGCAGCCATTGATGTTGAGCATGTTATGTTCAGCTGCACATTGTGCCACAGGATGGCCCACTTTGCTCTTGGTCTTGGTCAGTGGCCATTCATCCTGGTGGACAGCTGGTTGGTAGTCATACAAATATAAAAATCTGTGCAAGGATTGCAGCAGAGCTAGTACAAGGGTAATCCCAAAAGTAAGGTCTCCTATTTTTTTGTGAGTACATAGACCTGTTTATTTCTACAATTGTTTACATCAGTTTACAGCTTGAACATTTAGCTATTTTTCAACATCATGACCATTTCTGTCGATGCATTTTTGTAGATGCTGTGGCAGTTTTTGTATGCCTATGTCATACCAGCTTGCTGCCACGCTGTTCAGATGGTTATGAATCTTTTCTTTCACCTCGTCATCAGAGCTGAATTTCTGGGAGCACAATTAATGCTGACAGGTACTGTGAGACTCTGAAAAAACTCAAATGGACAATTCAGAACTGGAGAAGAGGATGTTGAGCAAGGGCGTACACATTCTCCATGACAACGCTCACCCACACATCACTCGGCAAACCATTGCTCTCCTGCAACAGTTTCAGTGGAACATAATCACCCACCCATTCTATAGTCCTGACTTGGTGCCCAGTGACTATCACCTGTTCCCTAGGTTAGAAGAACGTTTGGCGGGAAAGCAATTCATCTCCGACGACGAGGTGAAAGAAGAGGTTCATAACTTTCTGAACAGCATGGCGGCGAGCTGGTATGACATGGGTATACAGAAACTGCCACAGCATCTGCAAAAATGCATCAACAGAAATGGTGATTATGTCGAAAAATGGCTGTAAACTGATGTAAACCATTGTAGAAATAAACAGGTCTATGTACTTATAAAAAAATAGGAGACCTTAGGTTTGGGATTACCCTCATATATGACATGGCTGATTTCACTGGCAACCTGGCCTTTTTTTGAGGTAGGGTAAGCCTTTGACAGGACTTGAATAGGACGTGCTGGGTTGTTGAGGTTTGGTGTGTGATGGAAAACAATACCTAGCAAACAAACTGAACAGCTTTGCCTTTGAAATGAAAATATTATCAACTGCAGCTGACATGGACACATGAAAAGTAGCATAAACAAGCTACTTTGAATCCATTATTAGGTATGGTATTGTTTTTTGGGGTAACTGAACAAACATAAAAATTTAGAAAAGGGGCAACAACGGTGATGAGTAAGGATACATGAGGTAAAGGGTGGGGATGGTGGAGAGTTGGTGGAGAAAGTGGTTGGTATATTTAATGTGAAAGTCTAGATTTTGGACAATTGGTTTTAGGTGTTGATCAATGCAGGCCAAAATTCTTTCAGTGGGGCACAATAACCAGATTGTGGACTTTGTGCAGCATGTCATAGGGGTTCAGAGGGAAGAGGTTCTGGAAAAGCCTAAGGCTTTAAGCAGGGACTGGATATTGAGTTGTACTTCTGGGATTGTATCACTCTGGCAGAATGTATAGGTGGAGGAGTCAGATAATTGACAGAGGCCTTCCACTAGGTAGCCACTGTGATTCTTAACTCATCTGCACATAGAATGGTTAGGTGAGGGTCAGTTTTGAGGCTGTGTATAGCTGTCCTTTCCTCTGCTGAAAGGCTGGTGTTCTTAGGGAGTTGGGGAAGGGTGGTGAGGCCAAGGTGGAGGTAAGAAATTCCTGGAAGGTAACCTGGGGATGTTTAGGTCAGAGGGAGGGAATGATCACACTTGGATGGTGGTATGACCTGGGAGAGGTAGAATTCATTGTTAAGGTTTGGTTGGCTTTGGCTGAAGGGATTGATGACAAAGAAGTGTTTCATTGAAGGGATCAAGGGATCAAGAAAAGGAGAGTAGGTCTTCCACAAGAGCACTTGCCCGCGAAAGGCAAAGGTTCCGAGTTCGAGTCTCGGTCGGGCACACAGCTATAATCTGCCAGGAAGTTTCAAGTGCAAGACAGTTAAATTTGGGTGTAGGTAAAAAGATGAAGCCTTTGAATGGGACTAAAACTTCTGTGGGGCTGGGGATTTTGTTGGAAAGAATAATAACTGTGTTTTACGATTTTTGGCTATGGATATAGTGGAATATTGGTAGGGAGTTTGGGGAGGGGGGGATGTGGCAAGTGCAAAAGGTCAGCTAGGCAGGGTCTGGGGCTATACGTGGTTGATGAGGAGGAACATTAAGGGTAGGATAGCAGTGGGTAAGTGGTGCCCCAAGGTGGCAGTAGCATGTCAGAGATTGTATAACTTTTAAGGGTCTGCCAGCTGCCCTTCCAGCTGTTAGAGGAAAAGGGGTCCAAGTTCAGAGATTTGATGTATGTAATAGGGATTACAGAGCAGCAGTATCTTGCAGAGGATGCAGAGGTGGTTCTGAGATGCCAGTACCATGGAGATATGTTTTTGGAGCACCAGGTTTGTGAGGGACAATGATGGACAGAATCTGAAAAGGGGAAGATAAATGCGAAAGGAGGAGTGGGACACAGAGAAAGGAGTTTTTATGGTTTGGCTGTTGGAGTGTGGGGGAGTGGGGGAGGGAAAATAACACACACAGTCAGATAAATAAACACATGTAAAAAGGCCAGAGAGAATTATATATACAACAGTCATAGAACAAAATAGCCAACCTTTGAGTTCATACACAATACTCTTCTCTCTGTTGTGGGGTTGGAGGTCAGATGCAAAATAATAGAGTGATTTAAAAGAAAGTTTATCATATAGTATGCAACACTGAAGAGGATGATATGTTTTTGTTCATCAGTATAAGGTAGCTGGATTTGTTGTTGACAGATCTTGATGGTGAAGAAGTTATGTGGGGACCCCATCTTATTGCCTCTCCATTGGTGTTGACCTTGGATGTCAAAAAGATGCCACTGTGATTCCAGAGACACAGATGAGCCTGGGAGTGCAGGTGTTCTTGAAGATGAAGATGTGCAACTCTATTCAAGCCAGTATACAGTCGTTGATATAGAAATGAACTCAAAGTGGCTGATCCTTCTCCTGTAATACGATGGTTTACATCTACATCTATACTCTGCAAACCAGTGTGAACTAGACAGCAAAGGTTACATTCCACTGTATCAGTTATTAGGGCTTCTTCCAATCCATTCACATATGGAGTGTGTGGAGAATGATAATTTAAATGCCTCTGTGAGTGCTATAATTAATTTAATCTTGTGCTCATGTTTCCTATGTGAGCAATACATAGGGTATTATAGTATATACATAGAGTCATCATTTAATATCTGGTCTTGAAACTTTTTAATTGGGCTTTCTTTGGATATTTTGTGTCTATCTTCAGGAGTCTGCCACTTCAGTTTCTTCAGAATCTCTGTGATATCTCGCATGGGTCAAACAAACCTGTGACAATTTGTGCTGCCCTTCTCTGTATACATTCAGTATCCCCTGTTAGTTCTATTTGGTACAGCTCCCATACACACTAGTGATATGTAAGCAATCTCCTTTTGCATTTACCCAGTATTCTACCAATAAACTGAAGTCTATGATGTGCTTTACACACCACAGAGCCTATGTGATCATACCATTTCATATCCCTAAAAAGTTTTACACCCAAGTATTTATATGAGTTGGCCAAGTACAATTCTGAATTTCAGAATATTTAAAGCAAGTTGCCAATCATTGCACCACTTTAGAATCTTGTCATGAGGTGACTGATATATTTATGCAGCTTCTTTCAGATGGTACTTCATTATAGATAACTGCATCATCTGCAGAAAGGCTGAAGTTACTATTATTACTGTCAACATGATAATTAATATGCAACATGAATAGCAGGGGTCCCAACACACTACCCTGGGGCACATCTGAAGTTACTTTTACAGGGTGCAGCAGTCAAACCTGCATTTGTTATCAGTGCATGGAAGTGTTGGAAGTAGTGGGAGGCCAATAACCAAGGTCACCACTCTGTTCCACAACACAAAGCATTTCAGTAGCCATGGAGCAGTGGACTAAGCAACAACGGCCGTTTGCAGTGAAAGTGTTCTACCAAATTGGTAGCTATGTAGCCTCTCAGCATCGTTTCTGGGTGCATTTTCAAATTAATTGTAATAGGCGTGTGCTTTCAGTTAACTCAATAAAAACATAGGTCAAAAACTTTGAAAATGTCAGTGAAACAACAAGGAAAAGAGGTGGCAGACTGAAGATAGTGCGTATTCCCAAGAATGTGGAATATGTAAGAAGTCCCGGAGATCAGCGAATAGACAGAGTGTTGTGCTTGGAATTTCTGACAGGACTGTCCGAAGGTTTTTGAGATTACACTTACATCTCCACCCATACAAAATCCAAGTGGTTAACACTTTGAATAATAATGACTTTGTGGTCTGACAGCATTTCTGTGAAAGTCTTTTGCAAATGACTGAAGTAAACAAGGAGCTTGTTCACAACCTCTGGATGAGTGACAAGACACTTTTTCACCTCAATGGATATCTGAACAAACAGAACTTTAGATATTGGAGTGATCAGAACCCTCAACCAGACCATGAAAAACCCCTGTACTCAACCAGGATAACAGTTTGATGTGCAGTGTCCTCATTGGGAATGATAGGCCTTTATTTTTTGGAGAACAAAAGAGGGCAGTCTGTTACCAAAAATGCTGAGCGCTATTCAACAATGTTAAGGACAATCTTCTTCATATCTCAGCTTCATCAATTTGCAGTGAATGATGACACATTATTTCAACAAGATGGAGCAACAAGTCACACAGCCCACATGAGCATTAATGTTCTCAATGAAGTTTTTCCTAACCTGGTGATTTCCAAGAATGGAGTGATTGCTTGGCCCCCTCCTTCACCCGACCTTACAGCTTGTGATTTTTTCTTATGGGGTTACCTTAAGAGCAAAGTGTACAAAGCAAGACCTCATAATGCTGGTGATCTCAAAGCAAATACCCAGCTGGAAATCAAGAGAATTCCTCAGGGTATGTTCCATCATGTGATGGACAGCTTCGTAAATCGCCTGTGAGAACGCCGTGATCGAGAAGGACGCCATCTTGCTGATGTTATTTTCAAACAATGACAAAGATGTGCTGATGTTTCTTAAATGCTTTTTAACATAGAATAAGATGATATGAATAAAATTTTGATATCTGCATCCATGTTTATTGTACACTCATTTAAAAAATGCAGGTTTGACTGCCGCACCCTGTATACCTGATGAAGACTCTCCACCAAGATAACATGCTGCATCCTCCCTACTGAAAGTCCTTAATCCAGTCAGAAATTTCATTTTATAATCAATATAATCATACTTTTGACATTAAGTGTAGTGTGGTACTAAGTCAAATGCTTTTTGGAAATCAAGAAATACTGCGTCTACCTGACTATCTTCATCCAAATCTTTCTGTATGTCATGTGAGAAAAGTCTGAGTAGGTTTCACATGATTGATGTTTGCAGAATTCATGTTAGTTTGCATGGAGGAAGTTATTCCATTCCAGATACCTCACTGTATTTGAACTCAGAATATGTTCTAAGATTCTACAACCATACCCTTCTTGTAGATTGGTGTGACCTGCACTTTTTTCCAAGAACTGGGCAGGGTTTTGTATTAATGGGATCCACTACAGATAGAAGAGGGGCTAACTCAGCCACAAATTCAGGTTAGAATATGATAGGGATTAGATGAGACCCTGGGCTTTGTTCAATTTTAACGATTTCAGCTGTTTCTCAATACCACTGGCACTAACACTTATTCCACTCAGCTATTCAGTGGTACAAGGATTAATTAGGACAATTCTTCTGGGAACATTTGAAAATGGAGTTAAGCATTTCGGTTTTTGTTTTGCTACCTCCAATTTCAGTTGCTACCTCATTCCCGAGAGACTGGTCACTAACTCTGGTGCCATTAACAGCCTTTTCATATCATCAGAATTTCTATGGGTTTTGTGAAAGATCATTTGACAATATCCTGCTACAGTAGTCACTGAAGGCTTCATGAATTGCTCTCTTAACAGCCAAATGCATTTCATTCTCTCTATCTGTAGTCTTGTACTTTGTTTTACACCTATTATGCAGTAGTCTCTGCTTCGTTAGAAGTTTCTATACAGTGACTGTCTACCATGGAGGGTCCCTCCCATTATGAACGTTCTACTGGGTACATGGCTATCCAATGCATGGTCAGCCATTCTTTTAAACTTGATGATGTGTCGGCAGCTGGGCCAACACCTTGTAGATAGAGGTGGCTTAAAAAGGCACGCGAGACTAACGCAGACGGGCGTGAAGTACTGGAACAGGATACGTAATTAATGCTATGAAGAAAAGTACGTAGCTGGTATAATACTTATCTTTAATCACTCATTGTGGTACATCGCACAAAGGAGACTTTAATTACAATCACTGTAAGGCTAATGGCCTTTGCTAGTTCGTAGCCATTAACTTAGCTGAAGGCTATTCTGTCTCTCGGCTAATGAGAGAGAAAGGCTTCGTACGTCTAGTCGCTAGCTCTGTCGTCCGTACAACTGGGCTGAGTTCGAGTCAGTCTCTAGAGACCTGCCTTGTGGTGGCACTAGGTTTGCGATCACACAGTGGCGACACGCGGGTCCGACATGTACTACAGGACCGCGGCCGATTTAAGCTACCACCTAGGACGTGTGGTGTCTGGCTGTGACACCACATTCCTCCCCCACAAATCGGCGAACGGTCGTGAGATAAGGCTTCCGCCCGCCGTGGGGAGGACACCATGTTGACGTATGCGATGAGGTGGGGAGCCTAACAACAGGCGAGGCTGTGCCACCCGCACCCGGCCATTCGGTCTGAGGGGAGCTAGGAAACGCCTGAAAACCTAGTCCAGGGTGCACGTCAACATGCGGTGTAAGCGCCCGTAAAGAGACAGGAGGGGCCGAAGGGTCGACCTCCATGTGGTCGGAGAATCCAACGCGCGATGACGACACCTGGTCCGGAGCGGGCAAGAGTTCCATGGCGGAGGACAGCTGGTCACGGGAAGCGATCGGCGGCGCGTGACCCAGGGAGGCGCGTGGCGGCTGCAGCGAAGCGTCCACTGCGGGCGGCGCCGGAGGCGGCTGCGGCGGCTGCGGCGGCTGCGGCGGCTGCGGCGGCTGCGGCGGCTGCGGCGGCGGCGCGACGCCATGAGGCAAAATGGAAGGCAGCGTCGGTAACACCTGGGGATGAGGCGAGCCAGTAGATGGGTCCCCAGGGCGCTGACCTGACAGCTCCGTCGCTGAAAGCAGACGGGGAGCGGCAGAACCCGGGCGACGACAGAGGCGCAGCTGATTGAGATGCCGACGCACCTCACCAGAGGCCCCCAAAACCAAATACATCGCGCGGCCGAGGCAGCGAAGAATGCGCCCTGCGAGCCAACGCCGTGAACCGCGATAGGTGCGATAGAAGACAACGTCGCCAGGAGCAAAAGCAGGAGTCTGCCGCTGCACAGGAACCTGATGCGGCGGATGCAGCAAAGACATCAAGGTTCGATGAGAACGACCATGGAGCAACTCAGCCGGCGAGCGACCATCGCGGGGCTGAGAGCGATACGAG
Source organism: Schistocerca nitens (assembly GCF_023898315.1). Taxonomy (NCBI): domain Eukaryota; kingdom Metazoa; phylum Arthropoda; class Insecta; order Orthoptera; family Acrididae; genus Schistocerca; species Schistocerca nitens. Next base: position 346,719,793 of record NC_064621.1, on the reverse strand, counting down.
GACAAAAAGAGCAATAATGCGTCCTCCCGAGAATGCAACTCTTTCAATTTCAACATCTGTGACTTGAAAGTCCGGACCAATCGTTCCGCGGCACCGTTTGACTGAGGCGAAAACGGCGCGGACGTCAGATGTTGAATACCATTGGCCTTGCAGAAGGACTGAAATTCTGCGGACATGAATTGTGGGCCATTGTCGGAAACAATAGTCTGCGGAAGACCTTCAATGCAAAAGATAGCAGACAAGGCTTGGATTGTGGCAGAAGACGTCGTGGAAGACATCCAGACAACAAAAGGAAAATTACTGAAAGCATCGACCACAACCAACCAACGAGCATTCCAGAATGGACCAGCAAAATCGATGTGCAAGCGTTGCCAAGGGGAAGTGGCTTTCGGCCATGCAAAGAATTTCCGCGGCGGTGCGGATTGTTGTTCGGCACACACCACGCAAGAAGAGCACATATTCGTAATCGCAGCATTGATTCCGAACCAAGTACAGTGCTGACGAGCAAGTTGTTTCGTACGCACTATACCCCAATGTCTGTGGTGAAGAAGCCGTAAGACAGAGGACTGTAACGAACGTGGGACCACGACTCGGGACTGATCATTATCAGAACGCAACAACACAACACCACGTCGTACAAAAAGTCTCGCCTTGTGAGCAAAAAATCGGCGAACCAGCGGATCCTCGATCCGTGACTTGGACAAGGGCCATTGCGTAGCAACAAAACGCAAAACAGTAGCAAGGACAGGGTCAGCAGCTGTGGCTGTAGCGACACGACGAAAATCAATCGGAAACGATGCGACCACGTCATCGGTTTCCGCATCAATGAACATGCAAGCAAGTTCGGAAGAATCGAATGCTTTATCCTCAGCAACAGGCAAACGGGACAACGCATCCGCGTTTCCGTGCTTAGCAGTGGACCAATACAAGATATCGTAGCGGTACTGCGAGAGGAAAAGAGACCAGCGAATGAAGTTCTGCACCGTACGCGGAGGTACCGGCTTGTTCGGATGGAAAAGCGATGTCAAAGGTTTGTGGTCCGTGATGATGGTAAAGTGACGACCATGCAAGAAATCGTGAAACTTAGTAACACCAAACACGAGAGCTAAAGCCTCTTTCTCTATCTGTGAATAATTTCGTTGCGCAGAGGAGAGCAATTTTGACGCAAAGGCAATAGGGCGATCATGCGATCCATCTTTGTGCACAAGCACAGCACCGATCCCGAAATCCGATGCATCTACCATCAACAAAAGGGGTTTGCGGGGATCGAATGGCGTAAGGCAAGTACGTGAAAGCAACACCGATTTCAACTGGCAAAAGGCGCGTTCGCATTCCGTCGTCCAGACGAACGGAACACCTTTACGGCGTAAGTGATGAAGCGGAACTGAAATGGAAGAAGCATTGCGCAGAAATTTATGATAATTTATTTTACCCAGCACACTCTGTAGTTGTTTCAAGTTCTGCGGTGACGGCAAATCCTGTATGGCACGGAGGTGCTCCGGACTCGGATGGATGCCCTGGGCATTTATTACATGGCCCAGGTAGGGTAAATCCCGAGCAAAAAACACACATTTGTCCTTCCTCAAGCGAAGACCATTTTGTCGCAAGACCTGAAATAATGTTCGGAGATTTTGCAAATGTTCGGCTTCTGTCTTTCCGGAGATCACAATATCGTCCAGATAGTTCGCAGCAGTAGGGACCGACGCACAAACAGTTTGTAAATATTGCTGAAACAATGCAGGTGGGGACGCACACCCGAATGGCAGTCTTTTGAAGCGATACAAACCAAGATGCGTGTTTACCACCAAGACGCGCTGGGATTCTTCGTCCACCGGTATTTGCAAGTACGCATCTGCTAGGTCCAACTTTGACAAATATGTTCCCGGGCACAGTTTGTCAAAAAGATCTTCCGGGCGGGGCAAAGGAAAAGTTGCAGTCACAAGTTGTGGATTCACAGTTGCCTTGAAGTCCACACAAAGTCTCAATTTTCCGGAAGGTTTTGGCAAAATTACTAAGGGTGAGGCCCAGAGAGAAGCCTGCACACGTTCAATTACACCTTGAGATTCTAAATCGTGCAATGTTCTGGCGACCTCATCACGCAATGCGTGGGGAACATTGCGCGCTCTGAAAAATTTCGGTTGCGCGTTCGCTTTCAGTTCCAAATGTGCTGCATAGTTCTTAGCGCAACCAAGGCCCGGTGCAAAAATGTCCGCAAATTCTTCACAAAGACTAGAAACACTGGCTGAAGGCACAGTCTGATTCACTGATAGGACCTGATTTACGATTGACATGTGAAACAACTGAAATAAATCTAAACCAAACAAGTTCACTGCAGTAGAAGAACGAAGAACGTAAAATGACACAAGTTTTGTTTGTCCCTTGTATGTTGCAAGAAGGCTGCACTGTCCTAACACTGGTATTTTCTGGCCTGAGTAACTACTGAGCTGAACATTTGCGGCACGCAACGGAGGTTTGCCCAGTTGGTTGTACGTGTCGTGATTGAGCAATGAAACTGCAGCTCCGGTATCGAGCTGGAATGGTATCACTTTGCCTGCAAAGTCTAAGTCTACAAAAAGTTTATTGTCCTGCTGACGACAAAAGCGACTGTTTTGTGCAACTGGAACAGACACTGGGACAGAATCATGTGCGACGTGACGGGACTTCCGTCGACGTCGACGCACACTTTTTGTGGAATGAACACTGTCACCGGACAGGGTTGAATGAACGACATGAATATCCATGGGCGAAGGTTCACGAGCCTGAGTTTACTTGGGTCGATTCTGGCGCGAAGCAAAGGGCCTGGAATTGGTGGGAGTGTCTGATCTGAGCTTTTTCTGGCAAACACTTTGGACATGTCCTTTCTTATGACAGTAAAAGCAAATAGCTTGGCGTGCCGGGCAATTTTCACGCGAATGTCTAGTTGCACACCGCGGGCATGATTTCACTGCATTAGCTTGCTTACGCGGCGCACGTGTTTGCGAGCTAGGCTGCCGCTGCGCTGACGGGCGCGAGGGCCGCCTAGCGTCCCGTGCAGCGGGCCCGGCAGGCCGGTTAATGTGACACACTGCCGGCGAAGGTGCAAATGAGTCCTGAGCAAAGTCAAGTGTGTCTTGCCTATCCAATATGTCTATCACTTGTTGAAGGGAGGGATTAACTAGTTTCAAAATCTGTGCCCGTATGCGAACATCAGAAACGTTCTGAGCAATGGCATCACGCACCATAGTATCTGAATAAGGGAGGCCACATTCGCATTCAAACGCACACTCCCTAGTAAGTCCTTGCAATGTCGCAACCCACTCCCTATTAGTCTGACCGGCCGTACGTTTTGTACGAAAGAACGTATACCTTTTTGCAACGACATTTACTGTTTCCTTGAAATAGGCATCTAAAGCAGACAAAAGTTCTTCGTAGGACAGAGTTGCTACGTCACGCCGGGGAAACAACTTCACTATCACTCGGTAGGTGGACACACCGACACAAGAAAGCAAAAACGGCTGCCGCTCATTACCTTGAATTCCGTAGGCGGCTAGATGAAAGCTGAACTGGCGGGACCACTCCTGCCATGACTCGTGGGTTGCATCAAAGGGTCTGAATTGAGGTGCAACAGCATGTTGTGGCGGCGGTAGCGATGAAGCGGCGGCGGCCGCATCGGTGTGCAGCGCACGTTGACCCTGGATGAGCTGTCCAAGAGCATCCAATAACGCCTGCGTCTGCTGATTCTGCAAGCGATAAAATTCGGACAGTACATCTGGAGCTTGTGGCGAAGCCATGACACAAAGAAATTAGGGCAAAGTAAAACACAAGAGCCTTTGTAGACTCGTCGCCATGTGATGTGTCGGCAGCTGGGCCAACACCTTGTAGATAGAGGTGGCTTAAAAAGGCACGCGAGACTAACGCAGACGGGCGTGAAGTACTGGAACAGGATACGTAATTAATGCTATGAAGAAAAGTACGTAGCTGGTATAATACTTATCTTTAATCACTCGTTGTGGTACATCGCACAAAGGAGACTTTAATTACAATCACTGTAAGGCTAATGGCCTTTGCTAGTTCGTAGCCATTAACTTAGCTGAAGGCTATTCTGTCTCTCGGCTAATGAGAGAGAAAGGCTTCGTACGTCTAGTCGCTAGCTCTGTCGTCCGTACAACTGGGCTGAGTTCGAGTCAGTCTCTCGAGACCTGCCTTGTGGTGGCGCTAGGTTTGCGATCACACAGTGGCGACATGCGGGTCCGACATGTACTACAGGACCGCGGCCGATTTAAGCTACCACCTAGGACGTGTGGTGTCTGGCTGTGACACCACACTTGAGGCATAGTTCCTCTACATGCTCCAGCCCTGTGCTGAAAGTTTTGAGTTTCTCATTGAGATATGACATTACTGGTTTTTCATCTAGGATACTGAATGTATACAGGGTGTCCATAATTAAAGTTCCAGTTTCAATATGCTGTAGAAAGAGAACCACTACTCAGAATGACATCAAATTTCAACAGTGTATGATTGATGCACAGAAAAACGTCTTAGGGAAGTAAATAAATAAATCAATGAAAATTTGAACAATAGATGGCACTATAAGCATCAGAATATGCACACCAATAGACACATGGCACACAGATATTCCTCAGTTTGAATCTGAGAAGCCCAGCATGACAGTCTCCATGAAAGATCATGTCTGCTAGTAAAGCTCTTTTACAAGAAAGGTGACTGTGTACCAGTAGTCCTACAGAAGTTCTGTACACTCAAGGGTATGAAAAAGGGCATTGGTCCAATGTCCGCCAAGGCTCTGAACAAAATGATGATAAAATTTGAAAAGACAGATTCTTTTGAAGTGTAGTGTGGCAGAGGGAGGAAAGCAGGTGATCTGATGTCTGTCAAAGATGTGGCCACAGCATTGCAGGAGGGGCCAAGCAGTGAAGTGCAAATATACAGTGCATGTGAAATTTCTCAAATGCACAGTACATAAAATCCAATGAAACTTCCTGTGTTTATCCACACAAAGTCACTAATGTTCAGAAGTTTCTTCCTGCTGACGTACCGCAAGACAAATATTTGCTCTAGAATTTCTTGCTCAGATGAAAGCGGACAATGAATGGCCATGGAGCATTCTGTGGAAAGAAAAAGGTCACTCCCATCTCCAATGAACTGTCAAATACAGAACTGCAGAATATGGGAAATAGAAAATCTGCATACACATCAACTGGCACCACTTCATTCTGCAAAGGTGACAATGTGGTGTAGGCTGACAGCGTCATTTATCATATGGCCATATTTTTTTCAAGGAGCTGAGTTTTGTGGATCCTGTTACCTGTACCATCAGTGGTAAACGCTATGAGTGTCTTTTGCATACCAACATTATTCCCACCCTTCAGGATGTGTGGGTAGAATCCTCTTTATGCAGGATGGCACTCCTCTGTACATTGCACAGCCAGTGAAGCAGCTGCTGCAGAGGCATTTCAGAAATGCTAGAATTATCAGCCATCATTTCCTCAAAGCCTCTCCATCCAGATCACCTGATCTTAATCTGTATGACTTGTGGCAGTGGTGTTATCTCAGAGATGATATGTTCAGTGCTACAATTATGAATGTAGCTGAACTGAAGGTACACATTGTGCAACACATTCTGAATGACCGCTAAGACACACTAATTTGTTGTGGAATATGCTGTTTCTCAGTTTCAACTTGTGGCAGAAAACAGTTGATAGCATACTGAACATGTCTTGCGCAGGTCTTATGACAATTAGAAACTGATGTCATTTTGCTTTTTATGCAGTTTTTGGCATAGTTAAAACTGATTTTTCCCATCTGATGTGGTACAGCCTTGCTGTGGTGGATGGGCTTATGAAACTAACAGTGCTACAACTGTTGACATCCAAACTTATGCAGTCATAACATTAAACAGTATGTGTGGTATAATGTGCATCTTAAACCATAGCTGCTGTACTGTTATTCATCTGTCATTTGTAACCAAACCCTTATTGTGTTATGGCACTTATTTAAAAAAAAGTCTTATGTGCATCCCATACACAGTCAGTTTCCTGGGTAGCAGCATCTGATATGTAGTGTACACCTGACCCATTTAGAAATTTTAAACATTGAATTGGCTGTGATGCAGAAACTGCGCACTATTTAATACAGGACATACGTACAGCTACTTCAGTTGCACAAAATTTTTGTCTGTTCAATCAATCAATCAATCTCTCTATTAATCCATTAACAATATACATTGTGTGGATGTAGTCAATTACAATATAGTTTCTCATCTTTAATTTGTTTCAAAAACTTGGATAGTAAATACAAATATTTTATATCAGTACATATAAATAATATTACTTTTCTATATGGATATAATAGAGGGAAACATTCCACATGGGAAAAATATATCTAAAAACAAAGATGATGTGACTTACCAAACGAAAGTAATGGCAGGTCGATAGACACACAAACAAACACAAACATACACACAAAATTCAAGCTTTCGCAACCAATGGTTGCTTCATCAGGAAAGAGGGAAGGAGAGGGAAAGACAAAAGGATGTGGGTTTTAAGGGAGAGGGTAAGGAGTCATTCCAATCCCGGGAGCGGAAAGACTTACCTTAGGGGGAAAAAAGGACAGGTATACACTCGCACACACACCCATATCCAACCGCACATACACAGACACAAGCAGACATTTGTAAAGGCAAGGAGTTTTGGCAGAGATGTCAGTCGAGGCAGAAGTACAGAGGCAAAGATGTTGTTCAAAGACAGGTGAGGTATGAGCGGCGGCAACTTGAAATTAGCAGAGGTTGAGGCCTGGTGGATAATGAGAAGAGAGGATATACTGAAGGGCAAGTTCCCATCTCCGGAGTTCTGACAGGTTGGTGTTAGTGGGAAGTATCCAGATAACCCAGACGGTGTAACACTGTGCCAAGATGTGCTGGCCGTGCACCAAGGCATGTTTAGCCACAGGGTGATCAGCAACAAACTGTCCATTCGCATGAATGGACACGGGCAGACAGTGTTTGTTGGTAATGAAGATCACCCTGTGGCTAAACATGCCTTGGTGCACGGCCAGCACATCTTGGCACAGTGTTACACCGTCCGGGTTATCTGGATACTTCCCACTAACACCAACCTGTCAGAACTCCGGAGATGGGAACTTGCCCTTCAGTATATCCTCTCTTCTCGTTATCCACCAGGCCTCAACCTCTGCTAATTTCAAGTTGCCGCCGCTCATACCTCACCTGTCTTTCAACAACATCTTTGCCTCTGTACTTCTGCCTCGACTGACATCTCTGCCGAAACTCTTTGCCTTTACAAATGTCTGCTTGTGTCTGTGTATGTGCGATTGGATATGGGTGTGTGTGTGAGTGTATACCTGTCCTTTTCTCCCCTTAAGGTAAGTCTTTCTGCTCCCAGGATTGGAATGACTCATTACCCTCTCCCTTAAAACCCACATCCTTTCGTCTTTCCCTCTCCTTCCCTCTTTCCTGATGAAGCAACCGTTGGTTACGAAAGCTTGAATTTTGTGTGTATGTTTGTGTTTGTTTGTGTGTCTATCAACCTGACAGCACTTTCGTTTGGCAAGTCACATTATCTTTGTGCTGTGTTGGCAGAAGAGCCAACACTGTGTTGCTAGAGGAGGCCAAAATGCACGCGTTTAATTACACGCAGACTGTCGTGAGGTCTGGAACAGTTAAAGGAGTTGAGTCTAACAAGAAAAGAATGTAGTTCTTGGAATACTTAACTTTAATCCATAATTGGTGTACATCGCTCTTGACAGTACAGGTTTTATAATTTCAATATTAACTGGTAATGGCACCTTGCTAGGTCGTAGCAAATGACATAGCTGAAGACTATGCTAACTATCGTCTCGGCAAATGAGAGCGTATTTGTCAGTGTAGCATCGCTAGCAAAGTTGGCTGTACAACTGGGGCGAGTGCTAGTAAGTCTCTCTAGACCTGCCGTGTGGTGGCGCTCGGTCTGCAGTCACTGACAGTGGCGACACGCGGGTCCGACGTATACTAACGGACCATGGCCGATTTAAAGGCTACCACCTAGCAAGTGTGGTGTCTGGCGGTGACACCACACTTTGTTTTTAGATATAATATTACTTTTCCATATTCAGATATTCTTCAATGCTATAAAAACTATGTGTTAGTAAAAATTGTTTAAGATCTACCTTGAATTTATGAAATTCTTTAATTTTCTTTATTGTAGAAGGCAATGCACTAAAAAGTATTTTGGGCTGGTAGTTTACACTTTTTTGGTAGAGTGCTCCTTTGTGGGTGTCTCTGTGAAGATCACCCCTGTTTCTTGTTTCATGGTTATGAATCTGATTATTTAATGTTGAAAACTCCTGGTGAGTTTTCAGAAAGCATACACATTCATAGATGTATAAGCTAGGAAGAGTCATTATTTTAAATTATTTAAATATTTCCCTGCATGACATTCTGCAGGGAACGCCTTTCATTATTTTAACAGCCCTTTGACCACAGTTTCTATTGTACTAGGGCAATATTCATCAGAATAAAAAGTTACATGGAATACATGTAATCACACCATGGTTTAAAACATCTGAGCAAAAGTGCTCCCATCAAATAGAAATGTGATAGGAATAAAAACTAAAGTGTAAAAGTATAACATAATTGTCAACCAGATAAAATACTCCATGGAATATCATGACAACTGCAAGGTCGCTCAGGACCAACAGCGGCATAATACAGCCACTACCATCAGACTAAACAACCTATTTAGGTGGACTCTACAGTTCTTAGCCATATGGTGCAAGACCAGGAAGTCACAGCCTAGCTTGTCACAAAACCTTCAAAGTCGCTGGTCCAATACTTCCTCTCAACTCAGAACTAGAAGGCCATTATCAGTTCTGAGGACAGTGCTGTAAATTGTGAGCTTTGTTGAAAATCCATGCACAAGTCTGGTCTTGTCAACCTTCTCTGTCAGGCACTGGAATGATCCAGACATGATCTCAAAGCCCAGATTGTTGTATCCACAGACCCAACCAACCAACTCGTGCACGCGCGCCCTGAGCGTGACATCGCTGGCCACAGTTCCTGTTGCGGCCATCGGCGTCTCAGGGTGTTACCGCTGACGGAAGAGGTTGCACCATGGCTGAGCTCGGGTCCACAGCACCCTCTGCCTTTTGCGTATAAGGAGGAGTGCTGGCCCCGAGATGGACAGTCTATTGTTGATTGTCTATTGCTAGCCTTTCATGGAATTTATAGTGGAGCCATTGCAGTGTGATATTTGCTATTGTATTTGACTAGGCTCAGTACACGGATTACTCTTGGATATTGCTTGGACTTGTATTGCTGGTGCACGTTTCGTCAGAAATAAAGATAAGTTATCTCTTCATTCTAGCTGGCACAATTCTTGTCATTAATTATTTTTCAGCCAACAGACATAGCTACATCCTGGTCACTACCCACACTTTATGCAATTTGTGGTGGCTGCCCCAAAAGTACTGCCGAGGACCTTGGGTTTGGGAGCCGTCACAAAACAGATCACTGGCATACTTGTTCCAATGTGTTCCATAAACTGCAGTTGGTTGCACTCTCTTCTCTCAGTGGCTGTTGGAATAGTCTCTTCAACACATTGAGTGAGAACCCTAGGCAAAAGCACTGAGTGAACCTGGTGTTCTTGCCTGCCCCTTGCTGTCATTTAATTAGATCCCTACCTTCTTGTGTTTGGCTCCTCCAAAAGGACAAAGCTTGTTTCCCCAAAACAGGTGAAATGAGTTCCCACTGCTGCAGCTTCAGCTTCAGCTTCAGTGAAAGACAGCAGCTCAAACTTGTCCCTGTCCACCCTGTACAGGATGCCTAAAGCTACCACTCACATGCCACTCACAGTCTAGTAGATGAGTAATAACAGATCCTGTACTTCCTGCAGAGGAGGCGGGATCACAGCAGATGACAGTACTTGAGATACCTTTGGTACCAATACCACAAGTAGATGACTCTCAGTAGGTCTTCCAACACAGCAATTCACAGCAGTTGCCAATTGTTTGACAGAAATCAGGGTTATTCCTAGCAGCTTATGAACGTCAGCCAACTCTTCACCTGTTTGAACTGTATTGCGGTTGGTGCAGCGTTACAGGACAGTAAAAAATAGCTTTAAACTAAGCCTGCAGACTATCTTTGAATCTGTTGAGCTAAAAGATTACTAATTCCCTATTAGAACTGAAGCAAATACACAAAACAAGATTTATATTAATTAGTAATAATTATTAGTTTAATAAAACTACTGAATTAAATTATAGTCATTAACAAACTCGAAAACAAATTTACAATAAATGTAGATTATTCGTACTCCTCTTGAAGAGAAAAATAGATGTAGCATTATATATTAGTTAAATATATGCTATAGTTGTGACAAAGCAAGCTGGGATATTTTTTTCTTCCCCTCTTGTTTCGCCATTTTCCTAGTTAGAATTCATTTTTTTCACTTTTAACTAATTAACATTAACTTACATGGGTATAAGCTGCATATTCATAAAAGAGAAAGATTGACCTTCAGTTTTAAAGAATACAACACCAGATCTAATTTTGTGCTTAGTTTCATGTATGAAATTGATTTTCTAATTTATTTTGACTACTCTTAGTTAAAACTTTCATTTTAGAGCAAAATCAGTAATTGATTCATAACTTAAATTCTATTGTTGATGTATAAACAAATATAAATTCTGTACTAATTATAAACATTTGGAAGACAAAATACTAGTAATCTTAAATTATCTGTCTGGCTCTCCTTGAAAACATGTTAACAAAGCCAGCTCTTAAATAATTCCAAAGTAGTTAACAGTTTTGTCATAAGTTTTGTTTGCATACTTATATTTGTTAATTTCATGATTTAAACAAATAATTTGGCCTAACTCTTGTAATAGCAGAAACTGTTAAAAAGACAGAATTTTTTGATGTATTCAGTTAATTTAATGAGTTAAGTTTTAATTGTAATTTCTGTAAATGAAACATCAAACCATGTGTAGTTTCATTATCTATTATTGTGAGGATATTTAAGGGCCCAATTTTTGGTCCCAAGACAGTCAGTCGGTTAGAACAACAACTATGCTTCAACTTAACTGTGAAATAAGTGTTATACAATTAGGGCGTGAGTTAAAACAATGAGTGTCTGATCCATATGTACCTGTCTGTTCTTCAAGAACTGTGAACTTTGTGGTTAGGTTTTTACTGCTCCTAGATGTTCCACAGGAAACTGTTGTAGCAGTATGTGGTGTTCGCTTGCAACCTATTAATGAGGCTTATCAAATGTTAAACAATAGTGCACTGTCCATATAACTATGTATTATTGGGGGATTGTGAACAATGAAAGTAAAGTACTGTGAATCACAAATGTGCATCTGTTGGCTACATCATTTACAGTAGTCTGTGTTGTACTTCCACATTCCATTTTTCAGCCAGTGTAGCAACGCAGTAAGCCGATACCAAGGACGATCAATGAAGAAATAAAGCAGGGAACATCATCACACAGTCACTAAATCGCAAAAGCCTATTTACTATGAATTAGATTATGGACAGACACTGGTAACTTCATTAAACTCTCAAAAATATACGTTTGTTTGCATTGATATACATGGAAATTAAGGGTGATCTATCCTTTGGCAGTAACTGTGAATCTCAAATGCTGATTTTCTATGAAATAAGTGACATGAACAGTAAAATATGTGTATCTAGAATTTCAAATCAGCACACTAATCTGGCACATGCAGTCTCACACAAAGGAAAATTTCAAAGTTAGCTTTTACGTATAACCAAACCTGTGAATTGCATGGATTTTTTACTTAACTGATTCTATGGCAACTTCTAGACTGGCATGCTGAAGATGAGCACTGCAGTGTCAGTTTAAGTAAATCAAAATTGTGAAAATGTGCAGCATCAAGAGAACATTTCTTCTGCCCAGAACAGCTAAAAATACTATGTCGGCTAAGTCTTAGTCTGCTTCTCCTCATTACCATTAGCGTAACTGCAAATCTGGTCAACAAGTCTCTTGAATTGGAGGCCTTCATAATCAGTTTTATAATAAAGGTCACCTAGTCTTGTGGTAGCTCTACTCCTGATCCATTTATCCACATGTGAATTGTATGAGAGAAAGTAACTAATTGCTCAGGTTGAAATTCTCAGAATGAATCAGTGAATGTATCTTGCTGTTTTTCTGTCATCTTTTAATTGATGTCATTAGGTGAAACTAGATAATCGGGTCCACATACTATGTCTGAGAAACATTGGAGCAGGTGATTTTCCCATTATAGTTCATAGGGATTCTCTCTCTTACTGAGAAAGTTAAATAAATTTGCTTGTAATGATTATGATCAAAACATGGCACAGGGAGAATTTTTAATGCCTTTAGACTGTAGGTACGTCTTGAATTCCATGATGATAAAGTAGTCTCCATTGTTTGTAACAATTTTATTTATTTATTTGCTGGTTTTTGAAAACCTGTTATCCTGTATGTCTAAAGCAGGTCACACAATGCATTCAATGCACTGAATATTATCTAACAACATTTTTTTTTTTAATTTGTAGTTCTAATAATATAATACTCCTTTTGATAATTTCTTCAACTTAACAATAATCAAGTAGTAGATGTAATGAATTCTTGTATATGTGCCTGTTGACAACTCAGCACCTGTGGTATTTGGTGAGTTATTACCTATACTCTTAAATTATTTACATTCTATCAGAACTTTCCATTACCTTGTGGGGATTTGACTACCAACACTGCTGCAGTGAGGGAAAAAATACCTCTCTGGTTCCTGGCAGCAGTGTATTGTGTGAACTCTCTTTGGAATAACAGACTGTTCTCTGACTTGCAATATGCTAGACACATTGATGTAAGCTTCCACACATGGTAACAAATCACTATTTTTACCAGCCATATGAGTATCGTTTATTTTCCTTTACTTCTAACATAACAAGGAACTACATTGATGATACACAATGACTGCATGTGGCTGTGTTTTCTCACTGTAGAACTGCATTGGTATCTACACAGTAAAAATGCAGCCATTTTTGGAGTCTGGAGTTCCACAATTACCATGAAAAGACAGTGACTTTCTTGCTACCTCATGTTGCATGCCATGCCACAACACTAAACAAATGGCTGAATTTCATCAGACTGTGCCTAAAATCGAGAATGCGATGCAACAGTGCCATGCACTGGCTGTGAAGGTGCCAATCTTCTACCTGAACAATGGCATTAAACATACACTTCATCAGATGTGCATGGTGTATCCACTGCATCCATAACATTTCGGCATTTCCTTTGCTACAGAAAGTGCAATGTTCCGATCTGCTTGCTCCACTAAAGTACGTCACACCTACTGTGTAGTGTGTGTGTCTGCACTCCCACCTCAACAGATGTACCAAACAGATATTTTATCAAGTGTGCACAGTGTTCCTACTGCACACATGACTTTTCCAATGTTTTCTGTGCAACAGACTGAGCAACACCCGGAACCATTTTCCTTATCCAGGTACATTGTGCTCACCATGTTACACTTATCCACGATTCTGCCACTTGTGTTTCAATAGTTGATAGAGCCATGTGAACTGTTAAATAATAATTATGCTGCTGCTGTTCCTACTGCACTGGATTTTGGTATGCCAGTTCGTTTTGTACACCAGCTTACACCACATCTAAAACCTTGGGATTACTCGCCTACTTTCAGTTCAACATTCAAGCTTCCACTGTCCTCATCAATCAACCCGCAATGTGGTATGCGGTCAGTGAGTGCATCAAGACCACATGTGAAATAACTGATGACAGTGCTAAATTTGTCACTTACCTGACCTACCTCCACACTACCCACAGTGAACGAGTACAATACGGAAAAGTCACTGCTGCTCCAATATTTGTCATAGACACTGGAACAACAGCTCAAACAAGTTATTTTTGAGGAAGCCATTGGCAACAGCACTCCTTCATAGCTATGGTACCTACTGCCTCTGAAATCTGGTGGATATGAATGTAATGTGTGACTGTACTCTGTGGACTTGGGGAGTCATTAAACTGCTGTCGCAAGTGCAAATCATCATGATTTTGCATGAACAGGCACACCTCAAAGCAAAATTATGGTTCGTGGATATAACACATACCAAAACATGGGTTACACAGGGGATTAGAATGTCATCAGACACTCTCAGAAAGTTAAATAAATCAGCGTGTGAAATGTTATAGAAGCCTGTACAAGAAAGTAATAATTGCAGCTAAGAAGCTTGATAATGATTCATATATTGAGAAAGGTACAACAAAATGAAGTCAACTTGGGAGGTAATAAATAAAAATATAGGTAGACACAAAAGGAAAGATAACAGCTTTGTCATTAAAAGTGGGGGTAAACCTGTTAAGGACCCACTTCAGATTGCCAACATATTTAACAAACATTTCACAAACATTCCACGTGGGAAAAATATATCTAAAAACAAAGATGATGAGACTTACCAAACAAAAGCGCTGGCAGGTCGATAGACACACAAACAAACACAAACAAACACACAAAATTCAAGCTTTCGCAACAAACGATTGCTTCATCAGGAAAGAGGGAAGGAGAGGGAAAGACGAAAGGATGTGGGTTTTAAGGGAGAGGGTAAGGAGTCATTCCAATCCCGGGAGTGGAAAGACTTACCTTAGGGGAAAAAAAGGACAGGTATACACTCGCACACACATACATATCCATCCGCACATACACAGACACAAGCAGCAAAATGTCTGCTTGTGTCTGTGTATGTGCAGACATTTTGCTGCTTGTGTCTGTGTATGTACGGATGGATATGTGTGTGTGTGTGTGCGCGCGAGTGTATACCTGTCCTTTTTTCCCCTAAGGTAAGTCTTTCCGCTCCCAGGATTGGAATGACTCCTTACCCTCTCCCTTAAAACCCACATCCTTTCGTCTTTCCCTCTCCTTCCCTCTTTCCTGATGAAGCAATCATTTCTTGCGAAAGCTTGAATTTTGTGCGTATGTTTGTGTTTGTTTGTGTGTCTATCGACCTGCCAGTGCTCTTGTTTGGTAAGTCTCATCATCTTTGTTTTTAGATATAAACATTTCACAAATATAGCCATAAATTTAATAAAAACGAAATGCAATTCTAATTGCAAGGCAAAAATCCCCATGAATGACATGACAATATTTCTTTATCCAGTAACTGAATCAGAGGTACTAAATGCTATAAATAAGTTAAAAAATAAAATGTCATGTGGGTGTGATGGGATTCGTGACAAAGTCATTAAGCAAAGTGCAAGAAACATACCCTCACATCTCACTGAAATTATAAATGAATCTTTTAAGACAGGGGTGTTTCCATCAAAACTTAAAATGTCAACTATAAAGCCACTTTACAAGAATGGTGATAAATATGATGTTAGTAACTTTAGGCCTCTATCAATGTTGTCAGGTTTCTCAAAAATAATATAAAGGATAATGTATCATAGTCTATACAAATTTCTTATTAAGAATAGAATATTGGTTAATGTGCAAAATGGTTTCCGTAAAAATAAATCAACTGAATGAGCTATCTTCAATTTTTTGCAACTTGTTCTAAATTCCATTAATAGAAAGGAATTAAATTGTGGATTGTTTTTAGACTTATCAAAGGCCTTTGATGTCATCGACCATAAGTTACTGCTTAGGAAGTTATATGCCTATGGGATACGTGGAGTTGCCCACAAATGGTTTCAATCATATCTGTCGGACAGGCATCAGAAAGTGGAGATAAGCCATGCAGATAGGACATATTCATCAAGATTCGAGAGAGTTTTGTACAGAGTACCCAGGGATCTGTATTAGGGCCATTACTGTTTTTAATATTTATCAATGACCTACCAAGTAAACTATCTGAAGCAGAGGCAGTACTGTTTGCTGATTATACAAGTATGTTTGTTAAAGCAAATAGTGAAGCTGACTTACAGGAAAAAGTCACATTAGCAACAGACAAAGCAGACAGATGGTTTAATGAAAACAGACTCATTGTGAATGCCCAAAAAACAATGTGGATCAACTTTAGACATATTACAAATAAAATAAAAACTAACCTTACAGTAAAACTGGGTAAGTATAAGATTGAACAAGCATCATACATTAAATTCTTGGGAGTATGGTTTGATGAACACTTAAGATGGGAAAAGCATGTAATATCATTGAACAAAAAATTAAGTGAAACATGTTATATACTTAGAATGCTTAAAAGCTCATGTAATATTAAAACAGTGTTGTGTGTTTATTTCTCATTCATGCACAGTTTATTAAGATATGGTGTAAAGTTTTGGGGGAACAACAGTCTAACAAATCGTTCATTTAGACTACAAAAGAAGGCAGTCAGAATAATAATAGGTATAGGATACAGAGTCTTTTGTAGGCATGCTTTCAAAGAATTAAAAATCATGACACTACCATCCTTATACATATATGAAAGCATATGTTTCTTAAAAGAACACGAGGAATTTTGTACATTAAACAGAGAATTTCACAACTACGAAACAAGGAATAGGAATGATTTCCACAGAGAAATTCATAAAATAGCTATGTATCACAAAAGTGTACTATACCAACCCAAAATTCTCTACAGTGCTCTCCCCAAAGAACTAAAAGTAATACCAAAACTGCACATATTTAAAAGAGAATTAAGAAACATTTTATTGAGCAATAGTTTTTACAGTATTGAAGAGTTTATGAATCGTTGACAATAAAAGCACAGTTAATATTTCCCTTACATAATAAATATGTGTAATTGCTCACATTTAAATACTTGCTATTTTTATGAAAGTGTGAAACATTGTTAATGTAAGAATGGAAATAATCTTTGATGTGAGAATCACTAGCTTTTTTTTTTGTACGTTGTTATCCTACTTGTATATTTTTATGTTAATGTTCTTATAGTTCTATTAAAATTGTAACGTCTAAGTGACAAGTAAATTCAATTATAAATTTTTATGTACATGTATTTTTAATTGTAATGTTTATTGACAAGTCCTATGTCATTTTGATGATGTACTACAAGGACGCTAATAAATTGAATTGAATTGAATTAGCCATCATAAAAAATGTACCGGTTATAGAGCTAACAATGCATAAATCGCTGACTCACAACCATCTCACCACATGACCCAACATGGTGCTGTCGAGACTGTCTGAGTTCACCCTACTCTGCCTGACCTACAGTCAGCAGCCTCCACAAGGGGCAATGACCTTCAGCATGTTAACACACAACTCCACCCATCAGCAACACAGTTTTGCCTGCCACCTCCTCCCCCCCCCCCCCATTTCCCCCTCCTCTCCTGCCATGCAAATGCTGGTTTCACTCTCAGTTTGGGAATATGGCACATAACTGTCAACCATTATGTGTGTTCCGAAACACAATCAGCAGCCCGCATTAGGCATACCAGCTTGCTCTCATCAGTTAAGCCACTCCATGACAATGACTTTCCGGCTCTCACCCCTATGTGTTTGACCGCACAACACAAAATTATCTATTTGTTGATACAGGCACCTATTTCAGCACCACAACCCCGATTGGCAGGCCCCCTCTTGCTGTCCCATCACACATTCAACTTCACACAATGAATGACACCACAATCACTGTGTATGACTCAACTACAAGTGATGCTGATCTGGGTTCTGACAATTTGTTACAATGGACATTCCTCAGCACTGACATTGCAGAACCCATCCTTAGTGCAGACTCATTATGTCACTACTGGCTGCTCCCAGATTTGGCTCACAATGTTTTACTTCATCAGGAATGGCAATCAACCCATCATCAGCATCATCAGTAACAAACTCACCTCACCCTGCTGAGGATCCATGTTGGTCTCTACTAGCCATCTCATTGTTGATCATCACAAACACTTTTCTCAGTACTCACCATTCTCAATGAGCTCCAGTCACTAAAGACTCAGTATTTTAACATACACCTCTCCAAAATTCATACATGGGAAGAAAATAATGGTCTTTGCTGACATATTGCTACAGCACCACAGCAGTGGAAGATCTCACCATTTTACATCGATGTCATGTGTTCCCACCCACGAGGCATTGATGCCACTGTCTCTATTGACAGAGCCATGGTACACCTTGCAGACCAACTCAACCAGTCCACTCGATATCATAATTAAAGACAGTGAAGTACTGCTATCAGATAATATGCAAGAACCCGCTGGTGCAACTGACACATGCCACCCCCATGTACCACTATGCTCTTTGTAATCAGTGGTATCTGTAATGGAACTGTACATTGGTTTTCCACCACCTCAGGTCCAACTAAAGCAGCAAAGGCTGTTGCAGATGAATTATTAAATGCAGGGATTGTCCACCCCTCTGATAGTGCGTGGGACTCAACCATTAAACATGTCTTAAAGAAAGATGGTACCTTACATTTGTGTGGTGATTACAGAACTTTAAACTCACATACTATAATTGGCAAGTATCCAGTTTGGTTACAATTTTATACAACATACAGAAAAGGATTCACATAAGGGCAGATATAACATATTAAGACAACATTATTTTGTCCGTTCACTTTGGTCAGTATTGACAAATTCTCCAATAGAATGTGATGGGTGTTCTTTCAAGTCCTCTACAATTGTCCTTTTGAATAGTCCTAGTGGCAGAGACTGCACTTCTTGGTCCAGTGTATTGAACATTTTTAGGACTACCACTGGAAAACTGTCCTGCGTTCCAGTCAGTTGTGGGTGTCATGATTATGAATGCCTTGTCTCATGTTGAAATCAACTTGGTTTTCTTTTACACTGCTGAGGCATAGGAACACATATTGGCTGAATACTGTCATTATCCCTAGCCTGATAAATATAGGTTTGCAGTGCTCCTGTTTTTTACTTTATGTAATGGTCCTGACAGCTTTTTTTTGGAGCATTAAGACCTCCTTACAACATGCAGAGTGTTCCCACCACAGCAGACCATAATTAATGTGGCTATGAAAGAGTGCATAATAAACTGTTAATAGGTACTGGTCATTTAATACACCTATACAAAGCTGTAGTCATACTTGCTTGGATGTGTTACAGCAGAAAAAAAATGTATCAAACATTTGAAAGAACAACACAGAAACCCCCTTTTGTGCTTGATAATCTGTGGGATATGGACCTCCCACAATTTGGGCTACAAAACTTCACGTAGGTCTGTGCAAGCGACTTCAATCACTGGGCACCTGCTACAATGGACCAATATGTGTATATTTAATGTGCTTGATGTCAACACACAGATGGTATTTGCTTTCGATATATTGGAAGAGAGAGATGTGGTAATATCTTATCGAATTCTCTACCAGGTGACGTTAGCAAAGCTTTTATATTTCATTGTTTTACTCCATTGGATATTATAAAAATAACAGAGAGAGGGGGGGGGGGGGGAGAGACTGGTGTCAGTGAAGCCTCTGTAACATTACACTGTCATAGGAACAGGTAAAGGAGATAAAGGCATGTAGAGCATGATATTTATAGAAGGTCATTCAATATCGATGAGTTATAGATGTTATGCTTCTGAATTTCTTTCTGCAGCCCACAAGTACTCTGCATGGTTGTGCATTTCCTCCTGTATGTTAGTGCACTATTTGTCTTGTGATAGCCCTCTACCTAGTCAGTGAGGGGTGGAGGAATAGACAGCCTTCTGACTAATGGAACAATGTTGTTGGAATGTGATAGGATTTTAAGAGAATTAGCAAGGGTCTGTACTTGGTGCGTGAGAATTCAGCACGCAAATGATATGCTGACGAAAGGGAAGCTGAGATGTGAGCTCTATACGATTTCTTCTAACTATTGTTGGCAAACTTATTGCAACTTCTCACATTAATCTCATGAACTGACAGCAATGAAAAAATTAGGAGCTAATATGAAGATTTTTACTGAGAGACAATCAGCAGCAGAAGTTCCGTCTTTAACATTCCTCTGTGTGGCTATAAATGGGTGGAGTGACATATTAACAGGTAAACTAAATTTACATTTACATCTATATGCTTACTTCGCAAGCCATCGTATGGTGTGTGCGGCCCTGTACCACTACTAATCATTCCCTTTCATATTACACTCGCAAATAGAGTGAGGTAAAAATGACAGCCCACATGCCTCCTTATGAGTGCTATTTTCATGGTACTTATGCGAAATATGTGTTGGCAGCAGAAGGATCCTTCTGCCGTCAGCTTCAAATGTCGGTTCTCAATAATGTTCCTCAAAAAGAACATCATCTTCCCTCCAGGGATTCCCATTTGAGCTACCTGACGAGTATAATGTGACTGCTGAAAAAAAAAAAAAATTAGTCACCATGCAAACTGACTCTCATAATCAATTTAATTAATTAGCCTATCAATCTGATGTCATTGACATGCTGTTGGATGTGTGGAATATATATAATTTGGGAGGTGGAGGAGTAATCAGGCATTTTTTCATTATGGCAATATCTTTTAAAAAAATTTCAGTCTCCCACCTATACCAGGAGAGATGACCATCGTAATAAAATCAGCTATATTAATGAATTTATAAAATGATACATAGTGTAAACCTGATATTTGCCACTTCTCTGTGCTGTTACCTAAAGAGACTTTATATGTGACGAAGAATTTGATTACTGTAAGATAATTTGAAAGCAAGGGAGCAGTCACTGATAGAGGTAGATCTTAGTACTCCATCATGACCCAAAAACGAGTTCAGTATTATAATCCTGAGATGCAAGATGTAATAGATATTAAGTTGATTAGAACAGATTTTTTTTCCTGATGAAAGACTACTTGGGGGAAATATAGCCTATGCCATACTGTTACAGGATTTTCACTACAAGTAATGACGCTTTAGCATTGTGGAAATGATTACTTCAGTCTTCAAAAATAACTCATATAAAAGGGAGAAATATACATTTCACATGAGAAATTTGAGATGTATTGTAACAAAATCCCTCTCTCAGATTGGGTAAAGTGGCTTTTTTAAACTGGGGAGAGTCTATGTTGGGCTGGAATTGCTATTAGAACTGTAGGTCCAAGACACACTTGCTTGTCTCGATGTACATTGTGGCCAGCAGCATGAGTGAGAATGATGCTTCAGTAAACTGGAAGTCACAGATTAGCTTAGCCTGTGATGGGGGGTTAGTCAAAAAGAATGCTCCGACCTGTTGACTCCTGCCCATGGCTACAGGGATAAACCCCAGCTGTGGCTCTCTCTGGCTGACTTGTCTAGTGACGTGACCAGTACACAGGGTGAGCAGTGACAGAAGCGGATGTATGAGTTGTGTGAGAACATACAATACGACTGGTGTTTGCACTTATTGATTGTTCCCTCCATTTAAATTGATCAGTTGACTGCTTCTGACTTCTGAGCAATCGGTGGGGCTGGAGTGTGGATGCTGGGGAATGGATCTGCAGTTGCCAATGCATGTGTGTGTGTCTCCCGACTGGCAACCGCATGACGACACAATGTTCCAAGTGGCAGTGTGACCGTGGCTCTCAGCAGTCAGTGGACAGTGCACTCTTTGTGATCACGAGTGTGTGTGATCGGCAGGATTTTTTCACCAGATATGTTTACTGGAAATGTTGTGGTGGAGGAGAGTGGCACTTCATTCCATTCCTCATTGCTTCCAGTTACTACATCATGGGAAGTGGGGGTGGGGGATGAAGATGTGAGCTCAGCCCAAGTGGGGGAGCCCTGCCCCCAGAAAGTGATTAAATAAAGAATATACATCAATATATTACCAACTTTGATTTCTTTTTGTGAGATCCTTCCTCTCCAGTGCAGATGTAGTCTTTTTTGAACCGACTTTTTATGGGAGATGTGGAAAGGGAGGAGACAAGGGTTAGCAGGTGGGATGTCTTCTGGTGGTGGCATTGTGCACTAGCTCAGTCGATCCCCGCATGTCAAGCAAAAATTTTCCAATAAGACAACATGTCCAATCTGCAGCAGTTTAATTATGTAATTAGGACATTTAGTTGCTGGACAGGGTAATAACTGCACCTTCCTCACCAACAGTACTGCACAGACTGAGCGATTTTTCTGTCAATATTTTTCTAGGTGGGAGAGGGGGAAGTGGAGGGGAAGGCGATGGGGTTTCCCCAGGAGGGGGAGTGAGTAATTAATTGATCAATTCAATTAATTAGTCAATTAATTAGATATCAAAGTTGTGCTTGTATCTGTGAGAGGGAGGGGGTTGGGGATTTCCCAAAGGGATGGGGAGGGGAGTTTCTCAGAATGATGGATTATCCCAAGGGGGTCATAAATCAACTGCCAGGGGGACATAACACAATTAGCATTACAATAGATTAAGGGGAAGGGGTGGGGGCCAGAAATCAATCAAGTTTGCCCCTGAATGTAAGCTTGCCCCAGAAACTTTGCTTGCCCTTGAATGTATGCTTGCCCCTTATGTAGGCAAACCGCCAAGTGGCAAACATCCCTGTTATCATGCTACTACTGATGTCATATTTCAGCAGTATAATTGTCCATGTCTTGGAGCCAGAACAGCGCTACAGTGGTTTGAGGAGCATTATAGTGAACTCACCTTGATGTCTCAGCAGCCAAATTTTCCTTATGTAAATCCTATGCAACCCACCTGCATCGCTATTGGGCGCCATCACTGCTCACGTAAATCAGCAGTTTAAGTGAATAACATGGCCTGTGCGTAGACATCTAATACCACATAGGTCCACATGCCTACCAACAAACTGTCAGATACCTGATACGCCGGCCGGAGTCTGGAACCGTGCGACTGCTACGGTCGCAGAGCCATTTGAACCATACCTGATACGCGGAATCAGTGATGTATTTCGTTCCAGAAATGAACAATCTAATAAGTAGGTGGTCATATTGTTTTGCTCATCAGTAAATCAGAAAATTCATAATTCTACAGGGAGGTCAGAAGTAGTCTGAGAAGCTTTTAATGGTGTTGCTGGGTAGGTTGTACTGGGAAATAATTGTTAAGATAAAGTACGATACGTTGGCCTGCTTATGAGTTAATTAGCTTTAAAATTAGGCAATCAGACCGTTTTGCGCCCAAATTCACGTACCCTACCGGGGACTGGTCACCAAACATGTTCTTCGTTTAGTTTCCTGAAACCAGGCAAGAGAGTTAAACAAAAATTAGTTGTGGGACGGTAGTAAGGATCGAAACCGAACCAAAGGCTGCGCAATCTCGTGAGCTGTCATCGGCGCTATGAGAACAATTGACAACACTATGTCGGGCGGGACACCCGATTTTGCGCGCCCAACGGCCTGGTTGTCTAACTCCAATGCCAAGTAGCACGGAAACGGCGCACAGTATCGACTTTTTTCTTAACTATTGTTTCTCTGCGAAACCTACCTTGCAACCCTCTTACAAACTCTTCAGACTGTTTCTGACCACCTAGTTTAATTTTAAGAGCTATGAGGACTTGTTCAGTAGAAGAGATGTTTTAAAGTAGCGAAGATGAACAAGCTCTCATAGCTCTTAAGGTATCGACTTTTTTCTTAACTATTGTTTCTCTGCGAAACCTACCTTGCAACCCTCTTACAAACTCTTCAGACTGTTTCTGACCACCTAGTTTAATTTTAAGAGCTATGAGGACTTGTTCAGTAGAAGAGATGTTTTAAAGTAGCGAAGATGAACAAGCTCTCATAGCTCTTAAGGTATGCACTTCACAGCTTATGTTTAGTGGACTTTCTTCTTGTTTCGATCCATTTTGACACCTCTCAAAATATGGAAAGCAAACAGTTTTCATTAGAAGAGGTTTGTCTCACAGTCTAGCAAAGATATACAAATGCTCTTAGCGCCCAAAGTATGCATTTCAGAGCCCACGTTTATGACACATTTTTCCTTGTTTTGGTCCACACTACTACTTCCGGAACTTCGATGGTGTTCTGGTTCACCCTGTATAATATAATAGTAGTTCAAAGGTTTTGTCTCTTTGGAAATGTATTTATTTGATCCAGGGAACTGCGGCAGTCGAAATGCCCGAGTGCATTGTCCCAACTAACGCACTACCTGGTTCAATAACGATTGAGTCACAACTAGCCGCTAACACAAATAGATGACACTTGGTAGCAACAATGTCTGGCTAGACGTTATTTCCAAACTGGATACCGTGGCTTATTTTTATAGCTACCCCTGCCATAGAATGAAGTACTGAAGCAGGATCGTCCTCCCTCGCCGACGTAGTGTGACGTTTTTGTGCTGGTGTGGACGATTTTGGAAATGGGAGAATGTTAGCAGGAGAAACTCTATACCTCCTAACTGCTCGCTCTCCTTAAACGCCACAAAACGAGTCTTCTGGTGGATATGTTTACGGTTTAGCCTAGGACATTTTCACACTGTCCGATTATCAGCTGCTGTAGATCATCACATCTCCTCTGTTATATTACCATAAGAATTGGAAATGGCAATCTTTTTATCGACACACACCTCGTTTTCGTGTATTAGGAACTTTGTATAAGGAGGTAAATGAACAGCCTACAAATACGTATAAATATAATAAAACTATCATATTGAAACAGTTGTAGGCAAAGAATGTAATCTTCGGTTAACTGGACAGTTACTGGGAAAATTGCTTGTAAAATGCTTCTACAGGCTATACTGATACTGCAGGTAGCCTACGTATGATGGCAGTGTCTTACTGTACTGACGAAGTCTGTCTGTCGTAGACGAAGACGTTTCCTCAAACGCTACGAGTATGCTCGGAGTTGAATAATTCAGAATACTAAATCACTGCACAGAATACTTGAAGAAAACAGACGAATTCGTCTCAAAACTTTGACAAAGTTTTCATAATCTAACCCGAATGAGGAATCTGGCAACATTAGCCGTCGTCTCCACTCCTCTTCTAATGGGGCCATAAAGATAAGAGTACCTTAATGACAATCCTCACTGTTTTAGTCGTCAGTCCAAAGACTGGTTTGATGCGGTACTCCACGCTAGGCTATACTGTGCAAGCTCCCACATTTCTGCATAACTACTGCAATCTACGGATATCAGCTTGAACATAGTCAAACCTTGGTCTCTCTGGACAATTTTTCTTCCGCCCACATTTCCATCCGCTACTGAAGTGAACATTTCTTGATGACACAGGATACCTACATCTGCATCTACATCCATCCTCTGCAGTCTACTGTGAAGTGCATCCAGAGGGTACACCCCATTGTACGAGTCATTAGGGCTTTCTCCTATTCCATTCACGAATGGAACACAGGAAGACTGATTGCTAGAATGCCTCTGTGCACGATGTAATTAAATCTCGTCTTCACTCTCCCTATGAGAGCGATACGTCGGGAGTTGTTATACGCTCTCAGGGGAAAAAGTAATCCAACGATGCACCTTGAAGAAATTATCCAAAAGGGATGGAAATTGATAGATGTACATGTACATGTACAGACAAACGAATGATTACAATTTTATAAAAAACTGGTCGATGTCTTCAAAAGAAAGAGCTTCACAAATTGAGCAAGTCAGTAACGCGATAGTATGCAAGCAGTTATTCGACTCGGCGCAGATTGATAAAGTTGCTGCCAAACTCTGTCCAACTGGCGCGTTAGTTCGTCAAAATTCGGAACTGGTTGGAGGGCCCAGTACATAACGTTCCAAATGTTCTCAGTTGGGGAGAGGTACGGCGAACTTTCTGGCCAACGTAGGTTGTGGCAAGCACGAAGACAAGGAGTAGAAATTCTCACTCTGCGAGGACTGGCAATATCTTGCTGGAATGTACACCCAGGATGGCTTACCATGATGGGCAACAAAAAGGGGTCTAGATTATCGTCGATGCACCGCCGTACTGTAAGCGTGTCGCGGATAACAATCAAAGGGGTCCTGCTATGGCACCCCGGACCGTCACTCCTGGTCCCTGGGCCGTATGACGGGCGACAGTCAGGTTGGTATCCCAACGCTATCCAGGGAGTCTCCGGACACGTCTTCACTGATCACCGAGGTTCAATTCGTGGCGCGACATTTCTACTCCAGTCATGAGATTCCAGGCCGATGACGTCTCTTGTGGCGAACCAGACAGTACTGGAATACTAATCTGACTGTCGCCCGACAACCAGGAGTGATGGTTTCAGGTGCTATTTCAATTCATAGCAAGACCAGGTTGGTTGTCATCCGCGATACCCTTAAAAAATGGTTCAAATGGCTCTAAGCACTACGGGACTTAACATCTGAGGTCATCAGTCCCCTAGACTTAGAACTACTTAAACCTAACTAAGCTAAGGACATCACACACATCCATGCCCGAGGCAGGATTCGAACCTGCGACCATAGCACCAGCGCAGTTCCGGACTGAAGCGGGTACTCTTACAGCACAGCGGTACGTCGAATATATTCTACGATTAGTTTTGTTGCCCGTCATGGAGGGCCATCCTGGGCTTACATTTCAGCAAGATAACTCCTGCCTGTACACGGCGAGACATTCTACAGCTTGTCTCCGTGCTTGCCAAACCCTTCCTTGGCCAGCAAGGTCGACGGATCTCTCCACAGTTGAGACTGTCTGCAGTATTATGGGCTGGACCCTCCAACCACCTCGGGATTTTGACGATCTAACGAGCCAGTTGGATAGAATTTGGCACAACTTCCCTCAGGAGGACATCCAAAAACTCTACCAATCAGTGGCAAGCCGAATAACTGCTTGCATAAGGGCCAGAGGTGGACGAACGTGTTATTGACTTGCTTAATTTGTGAAGCTCTTTATCTTGAATAAAACGTCAATTTTTTTAAAAAATTATAATCATCTGTTTAACTGTACATATACATTCCATCTAGAGATTTCCGTTTGATTTGAATAATTCCTTCGTGGTTAGTCGGTTTTCTTTCCCTTAGAGTGTAATTCACCGAATGTGAATATTTCGGTGGTATATCTATACAGCAAACGGCAGATGTTAAGATATTCGCATTCAGCAAATTTATTTCGAATTAATTTCAAGACGATATCCATTCTGTTCAATTGATCTTAGGTCTTTTTCCCCTCTGACTGGATTACAATATCATTATGTAATTGTTGCTCTTTGCGGTATTACGCGAAAATAATGTTGGAATTTGGTCTCTTAATGGTGAACTCTTCTAGCATTTGTTACTGTATTTACAGTACACGCACTGATCAGCCAAAACATAATGACCACTGACCTACTATCGATGTAAACCCGTACAGACGATAGCAGCGTCACCTGGCGAGAAATGACTGCTAGTCACTCACACACACACACACACACATGTAGTAGTACCAATGTATTTGCTGTCAGTGTGTAGAATGGCGAAGTCGCGCGATCTGTCTGAGTTTGACTGAATGCATATTGTGATGACCCAGAGACTCGGTATGAGCATTTCGGAAACTACATGACTTGTGTGTTGGAGGAGTGCTGTGGTGAGTGTCTTCAACACGTGGCGAAACCAAGGTGAAACCACATCCAGACGTTGTGGGGTCGGGTGGCCACCCCTCATTACAGATATCGGGCGTCGTAGGGTGGGCAGATGGCAAAAAAGGATAGGTGGCAAACTGCAGTGGAACTGACATAAGACTTTAATGCTGTGCCGAGTACAAGTGTCTGAACACACAGTGCACCGAACAGTCCTAACGATTGGCCTCTGCAACCGACGACGCAAGCACGTGTCAATGTTAACACCACGACATCTGCAACTATGACTCAAATAGGCTCGTGGCCATCGGCACTGGAAATTGGCGCAATGGCAGAGCGTTGCGTAGTCTGATGATTTACGATACCTTCTTCATCATGCCGATGGGAGGGCGCGAATCCATCGTCTTCCAGGGAAACAATTCCTTGACACCTGTACTGTGGGACGGAGACAAGCTGGCGGTGACTCCGTTATGCTTTGGGGAACAGTCACGTGAGCATCCATGGGTGCAGCGGAGCACCATGACGGCGAAAGAGTATTGTACACTGCTTGCAGATCATGTACACCCCTTCATGACGACCATGTTTCCCGACGGCCGTGCCAATTTTCCACAAGATAATGCGCCAGGTCACAAGGCGAGGAGCGTGATGGAGTGATTCGAGGAACACAGTGGCGAGTTTAAATTGATGTGCTGACCCAGCAGAGCACCAGATCTGAACCCGATCGAACACATCTGGCATGGGATTATTCGTGGCGTCGGAACTCATTGCCCACCTCCTTGGAATTTACGGGAATTAGGTGACGTGTGTGCAGATGTGGGGCCAACTCCCTCCAGCTACCTATCAAGGCCTCATTGCTTCCATGCCACCATGCATCGTCGATGTTATCCGTGCCAAATGTGGACATAGAGGCTATTAGGTAGGTGGTCGTAATGTTCTGGCTATACAATGTTTTGTCCTGCTAGGAAAAAGCCAACAAAAGTTCAATGCATAATAATATAACTAGGTAATGTACTCATCTTTTAAGCTGTTCACGATTTAGGCTCGTCGTATTCTCTCGGAGCTGATCAGAAGTCCTGTACACGTTAAATAATAAAGTGAAAGTGCATCTACATGCTATTATTGCAAAAGATTTATCCCACATGCTGATTTATCACAACACTAAAAATCTACGTTATTCATCTTTCAGCACTAAGGAGAGCTTCTCCACACGCTCCTTTTTCTTGGTAACAAAAGAGATTTTACAAAGAACTGAGACAAAGAAGACACGCATTGCACGCACTTTGAAATGTACGGAGATTTGCCGGGTGTTTACAATATAAGTGTAGCTACTCACGGAGGTCCAATGTGGTCTGTAATTATTGTATGGCAGCGAAACTGGTCCATTGTGGTCTGTAATTATTGTATGGCAGCGAAACTATATAGATATGCCAATGCGTTAATGCAGAACCGATTTACACTGGAAAAATTAATTCTAATTGTGGCCACTAGGTGCAAATATGGCGCAGTACAACATCTCGTCGACGTCTCCGGTGCTCATACTGAACAAATTACCTACACAGTAACTAATAATAAACTCAACATTATGCCTTTCTCACGTGTTTGACCTTTTCTGTCCATAGCCCGTTCCTAATCCAGTACATATGGAAACATTTCTATATGTCTTCGTAGCGCCAGATTCGCACCTGGTGACGTAAGTTGGAGCTAATTTTTTTTCCAGTACAGATCGATTCCGCATTAATGCATTAGAATATCTACGAATTTTCGCTGTCACACGATAATTACAGACAACATTGGACATCTGTGACTAGATGCATTTTAGTTATAACCACCCAGTTTATAGTTATGAAACATAACTTTTGAAATTATGTGTAATTTAGTGTTACATCAAGTCAAGTTATTTCTGAATAAGTTAATCATGGATTTTGAATATGAAATTAATTCTTTGTTTAGAGAACAATGAAGTTTGATTTGACATCACGTAAATTAAATTTTGAAAATAATCGTATTCAAGTGTCATTTGTTATGAATATCAGGAAAAAATAAAAACCAGATTATGTTACGCGTATATACAAGGACGCCCATCTCTGGGGTCAAGGGGGACTGAGCCCCTCCATCTCCCGCTAGCTCTCACGAAATGGAAAAAAACGTAGTCTAGTCAGGTTTTTTCTTTCAAGCAAATGATTTAAAATTCAATAATACATATGTTTTTAACAGTGTTGGAACTGGAACTTTTTTATGTCTACTTACAAGTCGCCGATTGTCTTTCAAAAATACATAAAAAACTAGCTGACAAATCCCGCAATGCCTGGGTGCTCATTTTGCCAATTTTCTATTAGAAACGAAACCTTATACGTGCCCCTGTAGTAGACTCGGAGTGAGATGATCCTGAACAGTTTCTCTATGCCGGGTGCAGCTGCTTCACGTGTCTGTAAGACGATTTGCTGTACGTCTCTATGGCAAAGTCTCTTCATAGCTCTACACACCAATTTGTTTTCGCTTACAGTCGTTTAATCTTCGCAGTTGAAACGGTCAAAAGCGCTGCCAGGTGACAAGAATTTCCTTAAGTTGATTCGAGTGTGGGAGTTTCTTGGTAATAAAGAATAAATGAATTTAAACTTCACGCAACTCAGTGTTTATGATGTCATATCTCCTGACCTGTGTGTCGTACAATGACATACTTGTGTAGGTATATTCAGCCGCATACGTGGATACTGTCTACCCCGCATTGCAGCGGGAATAAGACCTCAAGCCAATGATGATGATGATGATGATACGTGGATACTGTCTGCGAAATATGTTGTGAGTAGAGTCAGTAACACAGAAATAATAAATTTAAACGTCATACACGACGCAGCAGTTTTTCACGAATCTCGGTGTTTATAACGTCATACCTCCTGAACCACGCATGGTACCATGATATAATTTTGTAGGTGCATTTAGCGGCATGGATGGATGCTGTAAGCTAAATTTATTGTGAATAGAGTTAGTAGCTCAGATGTAATAAATTTAAATGTCATGCATGTTGCGGCAGTTTTTCATGCATCCATTGTTCATAAGGTTATATCTCCTGAACTATCAGGTGGATGCTCAATACCGCCAGGTCTAGCACCCCCCCCCCTCCCCCTCTTATTACTATTGTATGAGCACCCTTGCATAGATGCATACTCTGTTTTTAATGGCGATATCATTATAAAGTGAAATTTGCCTTGTAACTAATTTTCGAAGCATTAACATTATCTCACAGAAACATCCAAATTATTATATTATGGACAAATTTTGAAAGATATAAAATATTGTAAATGCATCTATGTGTAGTATGATTCTGTGAGACGTTAATCTCGTACTTTGTAGCTGAATATCGAAGTACGCCTTACCGAATCCCAAACTGATGTTCCCCGACGTCGGCTTCTACTAGCCCTTCCATTCATCTATACATGACTAATTCGGAGTCCACGAGAAATGCGGGTCCTGCAACGAACTTGCGACGGCATTCCAATCGTACTTCGTGAACGCTCGGCTCCATGCCGAGCTCGCGGGAAATCCGTATGTCAATGAATAGCTGCCCACTAAAGGCCTTAACGTTCTCGTGTGCAGTCGACAGCTTGTATGCATTTAAACTGGCGGTTAAGAATTGTTAAACTCATGTGAAATACGCTGGGCAGCCATAGAAACTTGTACACCTGCCTAATGTCGTGTAGCTCCCCCGCGAGCAAGCAGAAGTGCCGCAACACGACGTGAAGTAGACTCGACTAATGTGTGAAGTAGTGCTGGAGAGACTTGACGCCATGAACCCTGCAGGGCTGTCCATAAATCCGTAAGACTGCAAGGAGTGAGGATCTCTTCTGAACAGCACGTTGCAAGGCAGCCCAGATATGCTCAATAATGTCTGGGGAGTTTGGTGGGCAGCGGAAGTGTTTAAATTCAGAGGAGTGTTCGTGGAGCAACTCTGTAGCAATTTTGGACGTGTGGTGTCGCATTATCCTGCTAGAATTGTCCGAGTCCTTCGGAATTCACAATGAACATGAATGGCTGCAGGGGATCAGACAGGATGCCTACGCATGTGTGACCTTTCAGAGTCGTATCTAGCGGTATCAGGGGTCCCGCATTATTACAACTGCACACGCCCCACACTTTTACAGAGCCTCCACTAACTTGAACAGTCCGTAGCTGACAAGCAAGGTCCACGGATTCATGAGGTTGTCTCCATACTCGTACACGTCCATCCGCTCATTACAATTCCTCCGACCAGGCAACATGGTTCCAGTCATCAACAGTCCAATGTCGATGTTGACGCAGTCATCAAGGGTACACGAGTGGCACTTCGGCTCTGAAAGCCCATATCACTCATGTTTAGTTGATGGCCCAGCATTGAAATCTGCAGCAGTTTGCAGAAGGGTTGCACTTCTGTCACGTTGAACGATTGTCTTCTGTTGTCGTTGGTCCCGTTCTTGCAGGGTCTTTTTCCGGCCGTAGCGATTTCGGAGATCTGACGTTTTACCGGATTCCTGATATTCACGGTACACTCGTGAAGTGGTCGTACGGGAAAATCCCCACTCCATCGCTACCTCGGAGATGTTGCGCCCCATCGTTGGTGCGCAGACTATAACACGACGTTCAAACCCACTTAAATCTTGAGAATGTGCCATTGTAGGAGCAGTAGGCAATCTAACAACTGCGCCAGACACTTGTTGCCTTATGTAAGCGTTGCCGCCACATCGCCGTATTCTGCCTATTTACATATCTCTGTATTTGAATAAGCATGACTATACCAGTTTCTCTAGCGCTTCAGTGTGGTTATTCGCTCCTCTCCAGTGACGGCTAGTGAT
This sequence comes from Schistocerca nitens, assembly GCF_023898315.1. NCBI lineage: Eukaryota > Metazoa > Arthropoda > Insecta > Orthoptera > Acrididae > Schistocerca > Schistocerca nitens. Next base: position 346,687,665 of record NC_064621.1, on the reverse strand, counting down.
ACTGATAAGAGCTGCAATGTCACGTGTAGAACGCACACGCCGCAGCCTGTCTCGCGGGCGTGGTACGGTTTCTTTGAAGCAACGTGAAGTAGTCTCTGTGATGTACGAGGGTCACTCCAAAAGAAATGCACACTATTTTTTTAAAATCCATTTTTTATTCTACATGTTTGAAAGTTTTACAGTGTGTATTACATCCTTTAGGAACAATATTTTCATTTCTCCTCATAATTTCCATCCCTCTCAACTGCCTTACGCCATCTTGGAGCCAGCGCCTGTATACCCGCACGGTAAAATTCTGGACCAACCTATTGGAGCCACTGTTTGGCAGCGTGCACAAGGGAGTCATAATCTTCAAACCTTGTTCCACGAAAAGAGTCTTTCAGTTTCCCAAAGAGATGATAGTCACATGGAGCAAGGTCAGGACTGTAAGGCGTGTCTTTCAGTGTTGTCCATTCGAGTTTTGTGATCGCTTCCATGGTTTTTTGACTGACATGTGGCCGTGCATTGTCGTGCAACAGCAAAACATCCTGCTTTTGCCGATGTGGTCTAACATGACTCAGTCGAGCTTGAAGTTTCTTCAGTGTCGTGACATATGCATCAGAATTTATGGTGGTTCCACTTGGCATGATGTCCACAAGCAAGAGTCCCTTGGAATCGAAAATCACCGTAGCCATAACTTTTCCAGAAGAAGGTGTGGTTTTGAAGTTTTTTTTCTTGGGTGAATTTGCATGATGCCACTCCATTGATTGCCTCTTCGTCTCTGGTGAAAAATGATGGAGCCATGTTTCATCACCTGTCACAATTCCTCCAAGTAATTCATCTCCACCATTCTCGTACTGTTCCAAAAGTTCGCTGCATACCGTTTTTCTTGTTTCTTTGTAGGCCACTGACAACATGCTGGGAACCCACCTGGCGCACCCTGTTACGCCAACACTTTCAGTATTCTGCAAACACTTCCTTCCCCTATTTAAACGTAGTGTGACAATTCGTTCACTGTGATGCGTCTGTCAGCAGTCACCAATTCGTTAACTCTCTGCACATTTTCTGGAGTGTGTGCAGTACGAGGGCCGGCCGGAGTGGCCGTGCGGTTCTAGGCGCTACAGTCTGGAGCCGAGCGACCGCTACGGTCGCAGGTTCGAATCCTGCCTCGGGCATGGATGTGTGTGATGTCCTTAGGTTAGTTAGGTTTAATTAGCTCTAAGTTCTAGGTGACTGATGACCTCAGAAGTCAAGTCGCATAGTGCTCAGAGTCATTTGAACCATTTTTGCAGTACGAGGCCTGCCGTTGTGAGGACAGTCCTCAATATTGCCGTGCAAGCTTACATCACGTCACCTGCTTGCCCACCGACTAACTGTACTGCGATCGACAGCAACATCTCCAAACACCTTTTTCAACCTCATGTGGATGTTTTCCACTGTCTCGTTTTCACAGCAGAGGAAATCTATGACAGCACGTTGCTTCTGACGAACGTCAAGTGTAGCAGCCTTCTTGAAGACATGCTGTGATGATGCCAATCACGGGAACAGGTTGAACTAAGTTTGAAAACAAGCTGAAAGGATGTATCTACACATCGTAAAACTTTCACACATGCAGAATGAAAACTGTATTTTTACAAAAATAGTGTGCATTTCTTTTGGAGGGACCCTCGTACTTATCAATGATGCACTCAGCATAGACGATGATACGGAAGCGCGACTGCTGTGGCATTACGGGGTGATTGGAAGCCTGCTGTTGGGAAAGGGAAGTTGCTGCAGTTCTTTGCTGTTTCTTGCTAAGGGCCCTATACACGCAACAACCAACAGACAAATAGACATGTGTAGGCGTTTTGACCGACCGACAGACTAACTTTTTCGGGATATCGGGTGGGTAGGACCATCTGACTACCGACCAGTCCAACCTTAACCGTGGCGTATGTAGCGCTGTCGTGCCAACAGCTCGACAAAAGTTCGTCTTTGTCGCTGCGCGCGTGTTTAAATGCTAATCTTTTATAGTACATAACAGAGTGCCTACAGGAAAATTAAAGAGACCTTTGGAGAGAAGAGAACCACTTGTATGAATATCAAGAGCTCAGATGGCAACCCAGTTCTAAGCAAAGAAGGGAAGGCAGAAAGGTGGAAGGAGTATATAGGGGGTTTATACAAGGGCGATGTACTTGAGGACAGTATTATGGAAATGGAAGAGGATGTAGATGAAGATGAAATGGGAGATAAGATACTGCGTGAAGAGTTTGACAGAGCACTGAAAGACCTGAGTCGAAACAAGGCCCCGGGAGTAGACAACATTCCATTAGAACTACTGATGGCCTTGGGAGAGCCAGTCCTGACAAAACTCTACCATCTGGTGAGCAAGATGTATGAGACAGGCGAAATACCCACAGACTTCAAGAAGAATATAATAATTCCAATACCAAAGAAAGCAGGTGTTGACAGATGTGAAAATTACCGAACTATCAGTTTAATAAGTCACAGCTGCAAAATACTAACGCGAATTCTTTACAGACGAATGGAAAAACTGGTAGAAGCGGACCTCGGGGAAGATCAGTTTGGATTCCGTAGAAATGTTGGAACACGTGAGGCAATACTAGCCTTACGACTTATCTTAGAAGAAAGATTAAGAAAAGGCAAACCTACGTTTCTAGCATTTGTAGACTTAGAGAAAGCTTTTGACAACGTTAACTGGAATACTCTCTTTCAAATTCTGAAGGTGGCAGGGGTAAAATACAGGGAGCGAAAGGCTATTTACAATTTGTACAGAAACCAGATGGCAGTTATAAGAGTCGAGAGGCATGAAAGGGAAGCAGTGGTTGGGAAAGGAGTGAGACAGGGTTGTAGCCTCTCCCCGATGTTATTCAATCTGTATATTGAGCAAGCAGTAAAGGAAACAAAAGAAAAATTCGGAGTAGGTATTAAAATTCATGGAGAAGAAGTAAAAACTTTGAGGTTCGCCGATGACATTGTAATTCTGTCAGAGACAGCAAAGGACTTGGAAGAGCAGTTGAACGGAATGGACAGTGTCTTGAAAGGAGGATATAAGATGAACATCAACAAAAGCAAAACGAGGATAATGGAATGTAGTCAAATTAAATCGGGTGATGCTGAGGGGATTAGATTAGGAAATGGGACACTTAAAGTAGTAAAGGAGTTTTGCTATTTAGGGAGTAAAATAACTGATGATGGTCGAAGTAGAGAGGATATAAAATGTAGACTGGCAATGGCAAGGAAATCGTTTCTGAAGAAGAGAAATTTGTTAACATCGAGTATAGATTTAAGTGTCAGGAAGTCGTTTCTGAAAGTATTTGTATGGAGTGTAGCCATGTATGGATGTGAAACATGGACGATAACCAGTTTGGACAAGAAGAGAATAGAAGCTTTCGAAATGCGGTGCTACAGAAGAATGCTGAAGATAAGGTGGGTAGATCACGTAACTAATGAGGAGGTATTGAATAGGATTGGGGAGAAGAGAAGTTTGTGGCACAACTTGACTAGAAGAAGGGATCGGTTGGTAGGACATGTTTTGAGGCATCAAGGGATCACAAATTTAGCATTGGAGGGCAGCGTGGAGGGTAAAAATCGTAGAGGGAGACCAAGAGATGAATACACTAAGCAGATTCAGAAGGATGTAGGTTGCAGTAGGTACTGGGAGATGAAGAAGCTTGCACAGGATAGAGTAGCGTGGAGAGCTGCATCAAACCAGTCTCAGGACTGAAGACCACAACAACAACAACAGAGTGCGAGGCGGACGAAACTTTAACGACAGAGTTTCTGGTGAAATTTCAAGATTGCACATGTTTGTGGGACATGTGAAGAGTATGTCAACACAGACGAAAGAAATGAAACACTTTCTTCATTTTTTAACGAACCTAAAATGAATTTTTTTTTAACGTTGTTCCAAGAAACAGTGACCTAATAGTATTATTATTAGTTGGGTTAGATAGAGCAGCAATCAGTCGTAGAATTAAGTTGCTTTAATATGACATTTTATAGTCACAACGCAGGTCAGATTTCGACCTGTGTCAGGTCATTATCAATGCTAAAACAAATACAAAAGTATATAATACAATGTGATTTACAAAAGTTATAAGTCCATCACATCGTTGTCTTTTAATGTTATCATTACATACCAGTGCGGAATTGTAGCAGTTTTCATGCTCAAGTGAATGATGATGATTGTTATTAGTACTACGTAAGCACAGTCATGGTCGCATATAAGTTATTACTTTTTATTTGTGGATGACCGGTCATCCACAAATAAAAAGTGATAACTTACGCGCGACCGTGAGTATGTTTACTAAATAATTAGAATCCATAATGGTTTCATGTGGAACTTATAGAGAATATAAGTCCGTCGACCTGATGTATTCCTGTTTTTAGGTTTTATTTCTGGCGCTTATCGGAGAAGAAATATAAAAACCGAAATATCGACATTTAATGGGCGTTAATTCATTAAACTCGCTTGCCTCATTAGAATAGTGTTAAAAAAATTCCAGTCTACATCCAAGCCCTCTATTATGAAGAGCAAAGTGTAGTATTTTTTACAGTTCAAACACTTGCAAAATGCCTCATTTCTTATGTACTTATCATCATCATGTGTAGTCTATCTTCGTCGAATGTGAAATGAGTTTCTTAAATTTCCAGGTCACCTTTTATGCTACGCATATAAAGAAATTAATAACGCTTACATTAATATCTTTTGTTTCATTTATTTTGCTTTACCATGATGTATTTCCTCAGTCAATTATAAATCACTTTGCATGTTTCAAAATGGTTGGTTCAAATGGCTCTGAGCACTATGGGACTCAACTGCTGAGGTCATTAGTCCCCTAGAACTTAGAACTAGTTAAACCTAAGGACATCACAAACATCCATGCCCGAGGCAGGATTCGAACCTGCGACCGTAGCGGTCTTGCGGTTCCAGACTGCAGCGCCTTTAACCGCACGGCCACTTCGGCCGGCTTTGCATGTTTCAGGAACCATTTTAGTTAATAATTGAAGGAATGCAACAGCACTGATATTGAGGCGCTCTTAATTCTCTCACTGGCTAGAAATCGTAATGTAGCTAACAGCCTCTCATTACCGCTTACAGCCTCCCTAATGACTGTTTTCTTTTTCATTAAGAATGGTCTGATGAAGTTCAGCAGCTCCGAAATGCATGTTTCACTCATTCTTAGATAATTACTAAAATCATCGGCTCCCAGCTGCTTTAAGTGACAGGACGCGGGTAAAGTTCTTTCTCTGCATTAGCCACTTCTTTACCCATAGCTTTCCCTCGTTTTTTTGCCTTGTTCTACCTGCAAATTGCATTGAAGTGTCTGGCAGAGGGTTCATCGAACTACCTTCATAATTGTCGGTTATTCCAATCTCGTATAGCGAGCGGAAGAAACGAACACCTATATCTTTCAGTGCGAGCTCTGATTTCCCTTACTTTATTATGGTGATTGTTTCTCGTTATGTAGATCGGCGTCAACAAAATATTTTCGCATTCGAAGGAGAAAGCTGGTGACTGAAATTTGGCGAGAAAATTCCGCTGCAACGAAAAACGTCTTTGTTTTAATGAAGTCCACCGCAAATCCCATATCATTTCAGTGACACTCTCTCCCCTATTTCGTGATAACACAAAACGAGCTGTCTTCCTTTGAGCTTTTTCGATGTACTCCGTCAATCTTATCTGGTAAGGAACGGACACCCCGCAGCAGTATTCTAAAAGAGGACAGACAAGCGTAGTGTAGGCACTCTCCTTAGTAGATCTGTTACATTTTCTGAGTGTCCTGCTAATAAAACGCAGACTTTGGTTAGCCTTCCCCACAACATTTTCTATATGTTCCCTCCAATTTAAGTTCTTCCTAATTGTAATTCCAGGGTATGTAGTTGAATTTACGGCCCTTAGAATTAAATAATTTATCGTGTAACCAAAGTTTAACGGATTCCTTTCAGCACTCGTGTGGATGACCTCACACTTTTCATTTTTTAGGGTAAATTGCCAATTTTCGCACCATTCATATATCTTTTCTAAATCGTTTTGCAGTTTGTTTTGATCTTCTGATGACTTTACTAGTCGATAAGCGACAGTGCTATCTGCAAACAACATAAAACGGCTGATCAGATTGTCTCTCAAATCGTTTATATAGATAAGGAACAGCAAAGCGCCTATAACACTACCTTGGGGAACGCCAGAAATCACTTCTGTTTTACTCGGTGACTTTCTGTCAATTATTACGAACTGTGACCTCTCTGATAGGAAGTCACAAATCCAGTCACATAACTGATACAATATTCGATTAGCTGGCAATTTCACTATAAGCCGCTTGTGTGGTACAGTGTCAAAAGCCTTCCGGAAATCCAAAAATACGGAATCGTTTTGAAATACCTTGTCAATGCACTCAACACTTTGTGCGGGTAAAGAACTAGTTGTGTTTCACAAAAACGATGGGTTCTAAATCCCTGTGGAGTGTGTGTCAATGCCGTTTTCTTCGAAGTAATTCATAATGTTCGATCACCATATATGTTACAAAATCCTGCTGCATATCGACGTTAATGATATGGGCCTGTAATTTACTACCTTTGTTGAATATTGGTGTTACCTGTACAGTTTTCCAGTCTTTGGGTACGGATCTTTCGTCGAGCGAACGGTTGTATATGATTTTTAAGAATGGACCTATTGTTTCAGCATACTCGGAAAGGAACCTGACTGGTATAGAATCTGTACCGGAAGACTTGCTTTTGTTATGTGATTTAAGTTGCTTGACTTGGCCGAGGATATTTACTACTACGTTACTCATGTTGGCAGCTGTTCTTGATCCGAATTCTGGAATATTTACTTCGACTCCATTGGTGAATAGATTCCGGAAGGCGGTGTTTAGTAACTCTACTTTGGCAGCACTGTCTTCGACAGTATCTCCATTGCTATCGGACAGAGAAGGCATTGATTGTGCCTCGCTACTAGAATGCTTTATGTAAGACCAGAATCTCTTTGGATTTTCCGTCAGGTTTCGAGACAAAGCTTCGTTTTGGAAACTGTTATTAACGGGGGTAGAACGTCAAACGGGCCGACTTGGAGCAGGAGAGGCACCACAGGACATTTTAATTTCCACTGTCTATACTTTTACAAATAAATTCATAAGACTTCGTCAGCATGACCAGGAAGGGTTCAGGATTCACGCTCATAGCAGTGGAAGTTCAAAAATATAGCAAAAAATATTTTTTTCACATGTGAGATGTCATCATTTTTTCACTTACTATTGGCTGCATTCGTTGTTATAGGTACACTTTTCTTCATAAGTAAGGGAGATTCTTCTATGAATTTTGCACAGCACACAAACCATACTTACAGGTGTATGAAACTCTAGAATTTTCCAAATCTATTAAAAACTGCTAAAAGTTGAGATAATTAACCATAAAATTTGTGTTTTTTTCTAAACATGAAGTTTAAAATGTAACAGCTCATTCATTTTTTCATTAATTAAAAAAGAAATCCAAAGTTTCATACACCTGTAAGTATGGTTCGTATGCTGTGCAAAATTCATCGAAGAATCTCTCTTACTTGTGAAGAAAAGTGTACCTATAGCAACAAATGCAGCCAATAGTAAGTGGAAAAAATGACATTTCACATGAAAAAAAATATTTTTTGCTATATTTTTGAACTTCCACTGCTATGAGCGTGAATCCTGAACCCTTCCTGGTCATGTTGACGAAGTCTTATGAATTTATTTGGAAAAGTATAGACAGTGGAAATTAAAATGTCGTGTGGTGCCTCTCCTGCTCCAAGTCGGCCCGTTTGACGCCCTACCTCCCCCCCCCCCCCCCCCCCCCTTAACAACAATTGCTTCCTCCAAAACAGCTAAGGCAAATTCCTGTTTTTGTTTCTGTGTGACACAAAACGGCATCTTACGGAAAACAAACAACGAACTTATCATTAACTAATCACATCAACAGGTCGGTGCTGTGATCGCTGATTGCTGTCGATCGAGACGTGTGTAGGTTAACACGAAATTGGTCGGTCGGTCGGTTGGTCGGCCGGCCGGTAAGTTGTTGCGTGTGAAGGGGGTCTTAAATTGCAGCACAGCAGAGGGGGCTGTCGCGATCAGCCGCCCACCCAATGACAGAGCGCGAAGCAGTGACGGCACGACGGCGGCGCCCAACGGGCTAGGGATCCGTCAGCGTGTCGCCAGCTGTGTAACGACGCGGTCGCGACTGCAGGTTAAGGTAAGGCTGTTCTTAACACGAAAGTTGGTTGCAAAATCGCAGTGCTTTCAAACTCACTCATCCAGCCAGTTATAGGGTTCTACAGTTTAAAGGCGCCCACACACGCAACTGGAAGCATGCACAAATACAATTTACTATTACGTATTCCAAAGACGTTAGTTAACAGCGTGATACTGCGTCGATTGGATGATGTCCGTAGCATGGTGGAGATACGAGCCTTAACTTCCTCAGCCCTGAGCTTAGATATTATGAATAAAATGTTTACATTGGTGGTCACTGCGTTGTCCTGGGACGAAATAAGAGTAAAATACCAAATTTAAAAGCTGGTGTGATTCACCAAAATATTGGGTTATGTGGAACATATGGCACACCAAAACTGGAATGTGCTCTTTATCCTAGTTATAAAACGTTTCCAGGAATTGCTTTATTGATTTCATTTATAAACTGGAACTGTGACAAATGTACTATGTAAGTACACGGAACATTAGTTTACCACAAAATCAGAATTTTTCTTAATTCTATTTTTTTATCGAATGGATTTTTTTAATTCTATTTTTGTGACACAGATATAGGTTGCATTTGGTACACTGCACAAATACGAAATCCTAGCATTGAGACACCTATTTCTGAAACAACTTTTCTGGGTTTTATTAATCATATCACGTAAATGGGTAGCACGCTTACGTGTTCTGTGGCGTTTCCTCATTTAAACTGCATAAACTTTATCATCACATTCTTGCACTCTCTTGTTAATATGGAAGTGCAGATCGTTGTCGAAGATAGATCTAGTACTGCAACAAACAACAATGTACGACCATATCGTTGTGATGAAATACACTTATTCATAGTACTGGGTATGTTACCATACTGCAGTATATTCTAAACACATTTTAGTTCAAAATTACAGAAATAAACAAATTACCTTTGTGCTGACTGTGCGATAAACAGCTTTCTTCCAGTAGATACTGAAATTACTGGAAGTTCACAGAAAAAACAAGTGATGCAAAGAAAACGCGTGGTCCAAAGTACACGCTAAAATCGGGCGCAGCAAGTGTAATTAACTCCCTCAGCTAAAAAAATTAAAGTTGGATGTAGCATGTTGGATGTAGGACTGAGGATGTTAAGGAATGACCAGCGATTGACATCACCAACATGAAAAAATTAGCAAAATAAAATTCGTCAAATTAATGCGATATCTGTGAGAACAGGGATTTTTGGATCGAGAATGTCCTTGCAATAAATGCCTGCAAACATAAAAATTTCGAGTGAATGGCCACAAATGCAAGTAGAATTCTAAATGTATACAAAAATAAGAGTATCATGACAGACTTGTTGGCTTTTCCACTTAAGCTAAACTGTCACCTTCAAACCTAACAAATACCTCGGGCTATGCTACAGTTCACTCTGTCACAAAAACTTCTTACAAACACATACATACGTCTAGTATATAACAGTTCCCATCAACCTATCCTCATGTCCTACGTAAGTCTAGTAAACACGATCCCACGAGAAATAGGCGACATATTATACACAAAGCATCCAACCGACTTTTACAACACACACACACACACACACACACACACACACACACACACACACACACACACACACACACACACACACACAACCAGCCGTAATCTACGTAACATACTCATATGTCGTCACGTTTCAAAAATTAAAGCGAAGGCTTTCGTTGTTCTGTAGATTTGTGTGGATAAACAGTTGTTTGGCTTTGAATGTATGAATATCGGACGAGGACGATGTGTTCCTTTTGGCTAGCTTTGTCATTGTGATGCGAAAACAGTAGGAACGCTGATTAGTGGCGTAAAAACAGGTTGATGAAACGAACTTAGTTTTACATTAACTCATCTGTGAATTGAATATAGGCCTAGCCATGTGATTTATGACATTATTTCAATATCAATGGAGACACTGTTACACGCAAAATTTGTGATTAAAGCGTAGGACACAATCATAGAAAAGAACTAAAGCGCCACTTGAAAGGCAAACTGCAGTGTTACAGATTTTTTGCGATCTGGAAGGGTTACGAAGATCTCATTTGCATCTATACATTCCTTAAAGGCCTGCTCATTTTCGGTACACACGTCAAGCATGTGCACGTTGCACAAGCGTGGACGATTGAAAATTCATCAAGCCTCGAACAGCGTGAACAGTCTGAGTGCATACACAAGACAACCCTGCGGAGAGTCAACGTTCTTGTACAAACTGTTTGATCAAGCATTCTTGTCAAACTTGCAGTTACGTTTGTAGCCATTTTTATGTGGACTCTCAACCACGGTGCCGTTTGGCATCTTCCACATAAACAAATCAGTGGTAGAGGGAATGAATCTGTGCGCGATTGAAATCCTATAAACGACTGAGGATTGAATCCTGGATACTTATCCACCAAACTTGCGACGTAATACCCAGAAAAAGTATAATACCTTAACGAGCCTTGGAGAATTTCTATTCGACTACGTTCATGTCCGTTAGACCACTGAGGACTCTATTTTGTGCGATTTGATTATTTACGTTGTCAAGAAATTTGACCAGAAATTAATCTTTTTGGTTTCGAGAACATAGACCAGACCTTATGTCACGTATTAAAAACTGAACCCGAAACGTTTATTGTGCTGTTCCCGGTATGAAAGAAATGTTATAGTGCATTTGGCGGTGTCCGCCATTCTTGTTGCGTACTGATGTTGGTAGCTCATTGATGTTGGCCGTAGCCAATAGGGTGGCAGTATACCGTAGCCAAAGTACGTAAATTTTATAATTCAAAATAGTCTGCTTCAATAATGCGGCTTAACTCCGCTCAAACAGCAGCTATGTTATCGTTCGTTTTTATCACACGAACAATCGGCAGAATTAATTTTCACATCTTGTACTGTATGTATGCATTTCGGTGGTTAAACTGTTCATTTCATACATATAACTCTTTCAAATCTCACGGAATACTTGATAGTGAATTATTTTAACCTGTTTTACGCCTCGCGGGGATATGGGAATATCAGATACCTAAAAAACAATGGTTCACAATACTTTTTCTGTATATAAAATATCCTAAAAAGTTTACACTGTTTGAACTTTAAAAATTCGAACAAAAATAAAAAACCTTTAATTTTTAAGCCACATAGTCACGGCATTACTGCTGATGATTTTCCGTTGAAGTCCTCCATCAGAGGCAGTACATCTGGAACTTCGCGGAACAGATCGACGCACTAAAAGAAGCCTAATGCCGTCAGATGGGGAGATTTGTGTGGGAACTCAACACTTTCTCGTCGGGATATCCACCTCTCAACAAATGTTTGCCGCACGTCACGGATGGTAACGTGACGGTGCACCGTCTTGTTGAAGAAAAAAAAATCTCGGTACAGTTGGTGAACAACTGGTACAAATCGTTCCTGTAACAAGGTAAGATATTCTACATCTTTCACTGATCCTTCAAAAAAGAATGACCTTAAGTCCTCTGTTAGACATACCGTACCACACCACACTGATAACCCAGGAAGATTATCAGCTCGTTCTTCCGTAACATGCAGATTATCTTGCCCACCACACACAGTTATGGCGATTGATGGTTCCATTCAGGTTTAAAGATTGCGTCATCAGATCAAACGCCGGCCGTTTTGGCCGAGCGATTCCAGGTGCTTCAGTCCGGAACCGCGCTGCTGCTACGGTCGCAGGTTCGAATCCTGCCTAGGGCATGGATGTGTTTGATGTCCTCAGGTTAGTTAGGTTTTAGTAGTTCGAAGTCTAGGGGACTGATGACCTCACATGTTAAGTCCCATAGTTCTCAGAGCCATTTGAACCATCAGATCAAACAATTACGTAAGTCAACTGTTCACTATCGCAAATCCAGTCATAATATTCCAGGCGACTATCCGGATGGTTCTCATTCACCGTGTGAAGTAACCTATGAAAGTAGGATTTCCACTCTGCTTGCTTTAAAATGTGGCGAACACTTGATTTACGTACACCTGCCTCACACGCGACTTCTTTGAGATCTTATAAAAGCTTGTTCCACAGCGTCCATCCTTCTTTCGTCCACTGCTGGTTTCTTCCTGCTGCATCGTCCCTTCTTCAGATCACGTACACTTCTTTCCCACTCAAATTTGTCGCGTAATTTCGATTTGTTACACACAGGCCCGACGAGGCTGGGGGGAGTCTCCGGGGCTTGCATCAGTTGACAAATATCGGACTATTACTAAAAAATAAATTCTGTATCGTATAATAAATAAAGCACTGTTACCCCGTCAGTAGCACAGCAATCCAGCTCTTGCTCTCCGCTTTAGTTCTTGGCTTTTACAACTCTTACATGCCTATTATGTACAATTACATTTCGTGTTTGTCCGCTGCTCGTGGTCTCGCGGTAGCGTTCTAGCTTGTCGAGCACGTGGTCCCGGGTTCGATTCCCGGCGGGGTGAGGAATTTTTCCTGCCTCGAGATGACTGGGTGTTGTGTCGTCTTCATCATCATTCATTCCCATTACGGTCGGAGGAAGGCAATGGCAAACCACCTCCGGTAGGACCTTGCCTAGTAAAGCGGTGCGGGTCTCCCGCATCGTTCACCTACGCTCTGTAAAGAAGAATGAGACTTCATTTCCATTTTTCATATTTCGTGTTTAAGCTTGGATCTAGAATATTTTCTTTAGACATGGTGCGCTAAAACCATCTTGTAATGGAATCGAAAATGCGCTTTGTTTAAATGTAGTTTGAAATCCCACCAAAATTATTTCCACAGCAAATTTACGTGGCTACAGCTGTGAAACATTATGATTTGGTAGGTTTGACAACAACATTCAAAGGCAAGGTACTTCTGATTCCATCACAAGTAGATTTTACACGAAATATATAGGAAGTAGTTTGCATTCGAATGTAAACAAAAAATATGAATTTTTATATAATTGTTCTGGAAGAATCATAAGAGCGAAGAAATGATACATGAAAAAGGTGCATTGGCCATGCTGATGCTCGGAGAAAAGAGGCTATGTTTTTTGTTTGTCCGTAGAATAGCTAACTAACATGGGAACTCTCATGTTACTTGACATGAAGTTATTTCTTCATCAAAGAGGCTTGGCCTTAAGAGGTTCATCTCGGAAAATTCGAGATCCAAATAATGGAAATTTCCGCGGAATATTAGAGCTCTTGAGTCATTTTGATGCAGTTCTTGCAGAACACGTAATCAAGGTCACAGACGGACAAGAAGTTGGAAAGTGTTTAAAAGTGCCTTCTGTCAACAGATACTCAGAATGAAATTATTTCTAGTTTTGCTTATCTTTTAAGGAGTTCCATCTTGGAACAGAGAGCAACTAAGAAGTATTATTCGATTACTGTTAATGCAATTCCTGATTCAAATCATCCTGAGCAGACAACATTCATCCTGCATTATATTTATTCAGTAAGGAAATTGATCAATACGAAATAAATGAACGATTTTTTGAGTTCATAGATTGTAATCAGGAAACAGGATTTGCTATGGGACATTTAATTCTATCAGTATCTGTGAAACATAGTTGCTATCAGTTAATGCTGCAGACAAGGTAACAAGTAATATGAGACACTCTGATGAAGGGGCTCAGCCACGTTTTCTTCAGTGCAATTTTCTGTGTGTTTGTCGTAGCGTCATGTGGCCTATATGAAGCTAAGAGCTGTCATGAAGCAGATACTTTTTTTTTATGGTTTCAACGACGGGAAATTCTGAAACAGTGCATCGGAAGTTCTTTATATTCCTTTTGTGACACCTTTTGGAGTTAGGACTAATTGCAGCTGACTTGGATCAGATTGCCATTGCTGCTGAAACTCACAGTAAGCTAAATTTTTCAGCTGAAACACGTTCAGTAGTGTAGGCTGTTTTGGATAAGGTGAGAACTTTCATTTGATTAATCATGACGACAATTTAGCTAAAGATGTTGCTACTAATTGACTACAAAAGCAAATTACTGCAAGCTCGAAATACTACCACAGTTTTAAATGTAAGACACTTCTGAGACCTTATTAAATGACTTAAAATAGCTCAGTGAAAATTGGGACTCAGGGACAACTGAATCTAAAGTTGTTGTCTTTGCAATTAATATCAATCCTGAATTTCCTGACGTGTGCACTCAGAGGAGGAAATAATTTCATGATGAAACCAGGAGTGTGACAGATATGAGTTCAGAATATTTATTCAAGATTAATGTTTTTATATCATTACTGACAATCTGGCGAGTGGCAGCTGCGGTGTAAGAGCACGTGAACACCTAAACTTTTCGACGCCTACTGGATTTATTATTTTTCTTTGAATGCTGTTAAACGTAACAAAGATGTTGCAATCTGAAAGATACAGCACTTAAATCTACTGCTCCTCTAGACTCCATGAAACTTGGCTTCAGGGTCACGAGCACACCTTCAGTTGCGCACGTTTTAAGGAGCTTTTGCACATGCGCAACTCGCGTGACGTAATTGCCTTATGGGCCAAATACATACCAATTTGATAAACAACATTCACGGTTCACGATGTGCACAGCTAGCCCTTGCCACTCAACTAGAAGTTTGTCAGTGACACCAGGTGGCAGCCCACTGTGGCAGACTTTCATCCCAGTTTGCAATCTGGACCACCACCTCCGAAGGTCTCGCTGTATGGTGGTAAAACATGTAATGTGTGGTTTTCATGAGCAATAAAAAGGACGAAAATTATGTTTATGTTGATCTCTCTTCCAATTTTCCGTACAGGTTCCGGAACTCTCGGAACCAAGGTGATGAAAACCTTTTTTTGATGTGTGTATTTCACTTTTAAAACTCTCATTAATAATTTTAAAATTGACTAACAGAATCCTTGTGCATTTTTCGACATTATTTTCTAACTTAAAACATGGTTACAATCTGCTTGGTTCACCATACAGCGACCCTCGCTTGTGGTAGTCAGATATGGTCGACTGGTACCTTGGCGATGAGAACACCTGCCCTCACGTTCCTATGCAGTCCAGCATCAGGTCAGTATCATATTCCAGTGGCCTACAAATCACGATATTGCACTAATCAACCAGCCAGCCAAATGGAGACCCATAATAAAGATATTTTCAAACTATATCAGGTTCTGATAAAACTCTCTCTTCCGAGTAAGTGGCAAGTCCGTGGCCTTCAGTGATCACTCCGCATCTGAAGCTGATCACACCCCTGGAACAACATTAAACACGAACAACTCTAATGCATTATGGTGGCAGTTCTAGCAGTCACAGAAACTGCACTCTAATCATTCACATACCGGCTGATGATGGGTACATTGAAATCCGATCGTATCTTCTGGCTGCTTCAGTTCTTCTTGTCAGACACTGTAATTTTAAAATTAGCAGCCTAATCTAACGATCTACAATTTACACGTATCCCGTACTGTCATCAATCTACCCGGATATTCATTACCTGACAATGAGAGTTCAGTGATTGCGAATGGGAAATTTTGCCTTTAATCCCAGAGATTAGGAAAAGGAGGAAATTATAAATAGTGTAGCAGCAGACATTTGTAATGCGTACTCTGTAACAGCTGAAGAAATCAGTACAGAATGGGCAATACTATTAGCACCGGCAAAGCCACCAAAATGTTCTTGTGAGTGAGAGGAATGCCATAAAACGCTTAAAAGCGGACGATAGTATTACCACTCTCCCTCCTGACAAGAGCAGTGTAACAGTAGTTACAAACCTGGCTATCACAGTAAGATTACCGACTTATTATACATGCAGTCACACGGGAAACTTTGTAAGGACCCCACAGCAAAAGTTCTCAGAACATGCGTGCGGTTGGTAAACTCCTCAGTCAAACTAAGAAAGTTCTTTTCAGATCGGATGCCCTACATGGCTATACGGATTGCCAGAAATTCAGAGAGGATACTGTCCATTGGAGCCTTCAGTACGTGCAGTTGGTTCAACCACCTAATCGATTGTTCAGTTCTGGACAACACTGTAAAGACTGCGTGGTAACCGACAGGATTGTATTCGGCACAAAACTGATAACCAGTTGGAGGACGTATTATTTACCTTGAGTGAGGTATCGCTGTTTACTATGGTTCCATTTAACAAGTTAAGCAACAATTGAACCGGATCGTGTCGATATTGTAGTGTTTTTTAAGTACTCTTTCAGGCTAAGTACTTGAAATAGAACGACCAGTTTTACGAACAGATGGACTACCCAGGAGACAAACAACTATTTGGAGAATATCTGTGTGGCGAACAAGAGGGCCCCTTGAATCAATGCAGTATTCTTTCCTTTCCTGAACTGCAGCCTTACTATATATGTCCGTAGGACCATCTCATTGGAAGCAACCTAGCTTTCCACTTAAGACGTCGATTATGGGTCTTCCCACTTTTCCCTCAAACGTTATTTCACAACTCTCATTTCTGTTAACTCATGTTTGGCCCCAAATCCGTGTTTGACCTCCACTTTTCAGAATTTTTTTACAAAATAGCTTACCACGCGGGGACCAGCGCGCTATATCCAACTTGGTAGCCAGTCCATGTGGTAAATAATAAACTATCCTGGTGGAGGGTAGTAAAATACCATCATGATAGTAGCCCACTTACTATATAGCGATCGCACTGTCGATATCAGAGCTGTTAGCTCCCGCACATGCTGGGGTTTAGGAACCTGTCCTTTTGAGGGTACCGGGACTCCGCGTGATTGTCATCAAATCAGTTGGTCATTGCACTGGCTACGTTGTGCCCATTGTGAGAGTCATCGACTGGAGTAGGCAGCATTATAGAGGATATGATGTACTGTGAAAAGACCGAGATTCTCAGTTGGTGCCTGTGACGAACTAGCAGAACCTCCAGAAAGACGTGAATATTTTAGCTTAGATTATGACCCCAAGAACATTCCCTTCTTGGTCAAGCCAATGGAGGAAAGAAAGATCATGTGATCTGCAGAAACATACTCCCCTCAATATCCGGCGTGCACAACGACTGATGCAGAATTCTTTCTAACTACTAAACCTATGTTATTTGTGAATAACATGGAAAATGTATTTGGAGAAACATCTTCCCTCAGTAAACTACAAAGTAGTTCTGTCTTAATTAAAGCAGCGACTCCCACCATTCTCGAGTGTATGCAAACCACAGATAGCTGTGAAAGGGAGGTCTGAGGGCTCATTCCTCAAGAGATATCAACAGTAATGATTGGGTACAGGCATGGCAAACCCAGGCTTCCCAAGCTGGGGACTGGTCACAATCACCTGTCCTCTTCTACTGTAAGCTCTGAGCATAATTCAGTGACCATCGTTACGTGTGACTACGGAACGTTGTGGTTTTCAGAGAACGTGGATCTTGGCTAAACTTTCTGGCCTGGGTTGTTAGGAAGGTACTAACTTCTACGAAAAAAGAAGAGAAAGCAACTTGAGTGTGTTCTCTCTTCGATTGGATGAGTGATACTGAGGTGAAGCAGTTTTTGCTTCTGGGGCACCAACTGCACTCCAGTTGCATAAGGCTTGATCACGTCCGTATGGCTCTGCCTAAGTAGACAATTGTTAATGGGAATCCAGTGGAGCCTAATTCAGTACGATTACTCACGCTGCAACAAGAACGGTACCATATTTTTCAGGCTCTTCCTTATGGGCACTGGTGCCATAGTAGTCTGAAGAAACAGATGCAGCTATCAAAGAGCGACGTTGGGAAGTTCGACACAAACACATCCCCGTACGAAACATGTGACAGCATTGAAGAGACTTCGAGGGAAGACGCTGTTTTTAATAAAGAAGAGAAAGTAGTTTTGGGAACAGTATATATCATATGTGGGAGCCCACACCCCATCGTCGAATAAAGGCCGAAATACAAAATGTCTGTTCCCAAAGCTGTTTCACAAAGAAAGACTGCACTGTAGTTCCTTCTCTAGATTGTCGCACGGATGACAAAATTGTAGATATCGAAACAGATGACGGGGGGATAGAAAAACAATTAAAATATCTCAAAAGAGAAAAGGCCGCTGAACCTGATGGGATACCAGTTCGATTTTACACAGAGTACGCGAAGGAACTTGCGCGCCCCCCCCCCCCCCCCCCCTCACCCCTTCTTGCAGCGGTGTACCGTAGGTCTCTAGAAGAGCGTAGCGTTCCAAAACATTAGAAAAGGGCACGGGTCATCCTCGTTTTCAAGAAGCGACGTCGAACAGATGTGCAGAATTATAGACCTATATCTCTAACGTCGATCAGTAGTGGAATTTTGGAACACGTATTATGTTAGAGTATAATGGTAGATGACGTGTTTCTTGACTTCCGCAAGGCGTTTGATACAGTTCCCCACAGTCGTTTAATGAACAAAGCAAGAGCAATGGACTATGAGACCAATTGTGTGATTGGATTGAAGAGTTCCTACATAACAGAACGCAGCATGTCATTCTCAACGGAGAGAAGTCTTCTGAAGTAAGAGTGATTTCAGGTGGGCCGCAGGGGAGTGTCGTAGGACCGTTGCTATTCACAGTATATATAAATGACCTTGTGGATAACATCAGAAGTTCACGGAGGCTTTTGCGGATGATGCTGTAGTATATCGAGAGGTTGTAACAATGGACAATTGTACTGAAATGCAGTAGGATCTGCAGCGAATTGACGCATGGTGCAGGGAATGGCAATTGAATTTCAATGTGGACGAGTGTAATGTGCTGCGAATACATAGAAAGAAAGATCCCATATCATTTAGCTACAAAATAGCAGGTCAGCAACTGGAAGCAGTTAATTCCATAAATTATCTGGGAGTATGCATTAGGAGTGATTTAAAATGGAATGATCATATAAAGTTGATCGTCGGTAAAGCAGATGCCAGACTGAGATTCATTGGAAGAATACTAAGGAAATGCAATCTGAAAACAAAGGAAGTAGGTTACAATACACTTGTTCGCCCACTGCTTGAATACTGCTCACTGGTGTGGGATCCGTACCAGATAGGGTTGATAGAAGAGATAGAGAAGACCCAACGGAGAGCAGCGCGCTTCGTTACAGGATCATTTAGCAATGGCGAAAGCGTTACGGAGATGATAGATAAATTCCAGTGGAAGACTCTGCGAGAGAGAGAGACGCTCAGTAGCTCGGTACGGGCTTTTGTCAAAGTTTCGAGAACATACCTTCACCGAAGAGTCAAGCAGTATATTGCTCCCTCCTCCCTTCTCTCTCGCGAAGAGACCATGAGAATAAAATCAGAGAGATTAGAGCCCACATAGAGGCATACCGACAGTCTTTCTTTCCACGAACAATACGAGACTGGAATAGAAGGGAGAACCGATAGAGGTACTCAAGGTACCCTCCGCCACACACCGTCAGATGGCTTGCGGAGTATGGATGTAGATGTGACCACCAACCATCAACAGCTTTTCCTTGCATCTCGCTCATCGGCGACATCTGCACTGATCTCGCGGTAATTGCTGAATTTTTTGCTGCACACTTCGTCAAACTGTCCGCATGCAATAACTACCATCGTAATTTCCTAACTCGGAAACGTCTGGATGCAACCGACAGTGCAGAATATTTACGAAATTCCCAAAAACGGGTAGTACATCTAGGATACGACTGGAAGCTCTATGCAAGGAAATCAAACTACCTCCTCTTGTCTGTGGTCGTAGCGTCCCCTCTAGGCAATCTACATCAAATGTACCCGGTCCTGTGGTTAGTATAGACCTCTTTGTGGCCCTAAGAAAAACTCTGATCTCTCCATTCTCAGGCACCTGTTCCATTTGGTTCTCCGTGGCTAGCCCCATTCGACAGGCACCTACACAGATGGACCAAAGTCATGGTAAGGTCTGTTTCGCTTTTGCATACGAAAGGGTACGAGAATGTATTTATGTCAACTGTCATATCCCCGTGCCACATCGTTCGGTAACCGCCGCATCAGGGCAGAGGTAAACTACTCATGGCTATGAGGCTACAGCCATTACTAAACACAACTTACAAGAAAAATGCTCTTACAAGAAAAACACAGCTGCAGCGGACGTGACAGTAGTTACAACAAACAGCCGTGAGACGTGCTAATGAACGACCGAACAACAAGCACATGCCAATCTCCGGCAAAATATAAGACCGTAAAGTTGGAGATAAGTCGCTAGCACCTATACAAATGTGTGGGAGAAGAATGCAATACATGCAAGATAGTGGTCGTAAAGCATTGAAAGCTTCAGATTACTACAGCTGTATGTACTCGAAGGCAGATGGGGGATCATTCGGAGACAGTTTCGGGCGTGTTCCATCACATTTCAAGAACCAAGTACAAGGTAATGATTATATGTGTGACAACGCATGAGTTGCATACATTCTCTGTCAGTGCCGAACTTTATTATTTACTAGCGAACCTGGCAACGCTTCGCAACTGTTAAATGTGTTTGGGAATTAGACATACACGCTGAACTTGGATATCACTGGAATTTGTACCGGGAAGCAAATTTCGGCTGCTTATTAAGACTTCTCCCACTTTGAAGGTATGGAACTCGAAATTATTAAATTGGTGCGTAAGTTAGTAGAGATTTTGTTTCGCATGTTGGTAACCCGGTTGCTGTGGGTTTATTTATCGATTGTCACTTTTCATTTGTAGCTCATTGTTGCTATCTGAGTTTACGTATCATCATTTTGTCATTTGGAGATAGTGAGTGGAGCTGTTGACGTTCGAAAATGGAGGGCCTAGTGGAGAAATCGGAAATTTCAATAATGTTCCCCTGTTTTGATTTCGGTAGACGGCTTACAGCAGTAGAGGCAACCACGAACATTTGTGCTGTGTATGAGGATAATGCCACTGGATAGTGTGTGGCTACATAATGGTTTCCTTGTTTTGAGGGTCATTTTTACATTAGTGATTCTCCGTGTACAGGAAGACCTTCGGGGTTTGATGAAGATCGTTTCAACGCTTTAATCGACAACGATACACATCAGTGTACTCAAGAACTGGCAAATGTGATTAACTGTGATCATGTCACCATTGTGTGACATTTGCATGCAGTGGGGATGTTCAGAAGTAAAGTGTATGGGTACCGCATGCCTTAAGCCAAAATCACAGAGATCAGCAGGTGGCCATATGTACGAGGGTCTCTCCAAGAGAAATGCACTTTTTTTTTTTAAATCCATCTTTTATTCTACATGTTTGAAAGTTTTACAGAGTGTAGATATATCCCTTAGGAACAATATTTTCATTTCTCCACATAATTTCCATCCCTCTCAACTGCCTTACGCCATCTTGGAACCAGCGCCTGTATAACCGCATGTTGGAGCCACTGTTTGGCAGCGTGCACAAGGGAGTCATCATCTTCAAACCTTGTTCCACGAAGAGAGTCTTTCAGTTTCCCAGAGAGACGAAAGTCACACGGAGCCAGGTCAGGACTGTAAGGCAGGTGTTTCAGTGTTGTCCATCAGAGTTTTGTGATCGCTTCCATGGTTTTTTGACTGACATGTGGCTGTGCGTTGTCGTGCAACAACAAAACATCCTGCTTTTGCCGATGTGGTCGAACACGACTCAGTCGAGCCTGAGGTTTCTGCAGTGTCGTCACATATGCTTCAGAATTTATGGTGGTTCCACTTTGCATGATGTCCACACGTAAGAGTCCTTCGGAATTGAAAAACACCGTAGCCATAACTTTTCCAGAAGAAGGTGTGGTTTTGAAGTTTTTTTGTTTTTTTTTCTTGGGTGAATTTGCATGATGCCGCTCCATTGATTGCCTCTTTGTCTCTGGTGAAAAATTGTGGAGTCATGTTTCATCACCTGTCACAATCCTTCCAAGAAATTCATCTCCACCATCCTCGTACTGATCCAAAATTTCGCTGCATACCGTTTTTCTTGTTTCTTTGTGAGCCACTGTCAACATCATGGGAACTCATTTGGCACAAAACCTTTTTCCACCTGACACAAATCTTTTTTAACGCCAACACTTTCAGTATTCTGCAAACACTTCCTTCTCCTATCCCAATGTAGTGTGACAATTCGTTTACTGTGATTCGTCTGTCAGCAGTTACCAATTCGTTAACTCTGCACATTGTCTGGAGTCTGTGCAGTACGAGGCCTGCCACTGCGAGGACAATCCTCAATATTGCCGTGCCCGCTTTCATCACTAACCTGCTTGCTCACCGACTAACTGTACTGCAATCGGCAGCAGCATTTCTATACGCCTTTTTCAACCTCTTGTGGATGTTTCCCACTGTCTCGTTTTCACAGTACAGGAATTCCATGACAGCACGTTGCTTCTGACGAACGTCAAGTGTAGCAGCAATCTTGAAGACATGCTGTGACGGCGCCACTCACAGGAACAGGTTGAACTAAGTTTGAAAACAAGCGGGAATGATGTATCTACACACTGTAAAACTTTCACACATGCAGAATGAAAACTTTATTTTTACAAAAATAGCGTGCATTTCTTTTGGAGTGACCCTCTTACATTTCTACTTGCTCGCCGCCAATCGGCTCGTGAACAACACCGACCATTCCTATCCTCTGTCGTTACCGTTGGCGTGAAATTATGTCTTTATGCTAACATAAGGCAAAGAAAGAAATGGTTGAGCTCAAACAAAGCGGCAGCTCCCCGTACAAAGACCTGCGCACAACCAAAGAAGATAATGTTATCGCCGGGGTGGCCGAGTGGTTCTAGGCGCTACAGTCTGGAACCGTGCGACCGCTACGGCCGCAGGTTCGAATCCTGCCTCGGGCATGGATGTGTGTGATGTCCTTAGGTTAGTTAGGTTCAATTAGTTCTTGCATTCTGCTACACTGACAAAAACCCGCTGTACAGGAATTTGGGTGGGAAGTCATTCATCATCCAACTTATTCATCTGATCTTGCGCCCTCAGATTTTCAGCTTTTCCGCTCTCTGTCGAACGATCTACAAGGAACTTCCTTTCTGATTGAAAATACGCTCCGAACATGGCTCGACGAGTCTTTCACCTCAAAACTACATGATTTCTACAGTCGTGGAATCGAAAAGTTACCCCAGTGTTGGCAGACCGTGGTAAACAGTGAAGGTGAATATACACTGCTGGCCGTTAAATTTGCTACACCACGAAGATGACGTGCTACAGACGCGAAATTTAACCGACAGGAAGAAGATGCTGTGATATGCAAATGATTAGCTTTTCAGAGCATTCACACAACGTTGGCGCCGGTGGCGACACCTACAACGTGCTGACACGAGGAAAGTTTCCAACCGATTTCTCATACACAAACAGCAGTTGACCGGCGTTGCCTGGTGAAACGTTGTTGTGATGCCTCGTGTAAGGAGGAGAAATGTGTACCATCACGTTTCCAACTTTGATAAATGTCGGATTGTAGCCTATCGCGATTGCGGTTTATCGTATCCCGACACTGCTGCTCGCGTTGGTCGAGATCCTGGGTGCACGAAAGGCAAAACATCGTGTGTCCAGGTTCTGTTTACATCATCATGATGGTTGCATCCGTGTTTGGCGACATCGTGGTGAACGCACATTGGAAGCGTGTATTCGTCATCGCCACACTGGCGTGATGGTATGGGATGCCATTGGTTACACGTGTAGGTCACCTCTTGTTCGCATTGACGGCACTTTGAACAGTGGACGTTACATTTCAGATGTGGCTCTACCCTTCATTCGATCCTTGCGAAACCCTACATTTCAGCATGATAATGCACGACCGCATGTTGCAGGTCTTGTACGGGCCTTTCTGGATACAGAAAATGTTCGACTGCTGCCCTGGCCAGCACATTCTCCAGATCTCTCACCAATTGAAAACGTCTGGTCAATGGTGGCCGAGGAACTGGCTCGTCACAATACGTCAGTCGCTACTCTTGATGAACTGTGGTATGGTGTTGAAGCTGCATGGGCAGCTGTACCTGTACACGCCATCCAAGCTCTGTTTGACTCGATGCCCAGGCGTATCAAGGCCGTTATTACGGCCAGAGGTGGTTGTTCTGGGTACTGATTTCTCAGGATCTATGCACCCAAATTGCGTGAAAATGTAATCACATGTCAGTTCTAGTATAATATATTTGCCCAACGAATACCCGCTTATCATCTGCATTTCTTCTTGGTGTAGCAATTTTAATGGCCAGTAGTGTATTATTGATGATCAAGTCTCTGTTATGTGTATCTGTTGTGTTTATTAAAATTATGTAAAAACGCTCTGAACGTCGGCACCTTCCCGGTATAAAACACTGCCGGGGAAAAAAATTAATGCACTTGGGAAGACATGCATATGGCACCTGGGGGATAGTAGATGTACTGATAATTGTTTCAACGCCGTCCGCCAGTTGCGTCCGTAGTGCCCTTTAATAGGGAATTCTCACAGCCAGAAAGCTCATTGTGGTGCAAACGTGTAAAGCAAGGAGGCAGCCGTGTCATGGGCACACACTCATGCTTCCTAAAGCCAAATGAGCTACTCTGAAAGGGATCAAATTGCAGCCTTCTGAGTGGCGGGATGATTCTTTCGGAGAACTGCTACGCAAGTTGGATGTGCTGCGTCAGTTGTGCAACGGTGTTGGTATCAGTGGTCACGTGAACATTCTCAGATCCGCAGACGAGGTTTTGGACGTCCACCCGGCATACACGCCCATCAGGATCGTCGTATTGTTAGGGCAGCAGTGGCAGATCGTAGAGCTACTACAGCACAGATAAGACGGCGTGTGAGCCCAGCCCAGACGGGTCAACACGAACTGTTGCGAACCGTTTATTAGCAGCAGGACTACAGGCACACACAGCTCTAGCCTGTCTTCCATTCACACCAGAGCATCGACGTGAATGGCAGGAAAGAACTCCACTAACAGCTGGTGAAATTGTTGTTTATTAAAACACAACCGGCTGCGGGGCCTAAAGATGCATCAGGTGCAACAGCGTCAGAAGATTATAGGCATACCCATCGCTCGTAGTCAGAGTTTACTATTCAGAGAATATGATTAATCATAGTAAATTTTGACTAGGAGCGATGGGTATGTCTATAATTTCCTAACGTTGTTGCACCTGATGATGCGTCTTTAGGCCGCGGAGCCGGTTGTGTTTTAATAAACAACAATTTCACAAGCTGTTAGTGGAGTTGAAACGTCCCCTTTGGAAAATTATTAACGACTGTGCTGATAAAACCTCTTACGTTATTTGATTTTCAAACAGCTGAGCAAAACTGAGCATACTCAGACATTTCTATCTTTACTTATTCTGATCAACACTAAACTGACACACAATACTTTTAGCGCAACGCAATCTGACTTTCAATAATCCCTACAAAAGAATGGCCCTGACTAATAATAACCTATACTTTTCATGAATCACTTACCTCACAAAAATCTTCGTTACTCGAACTACTGCAATACAGCGATCGCCAATACTGCCAGCTAAATAAAAGATTCTAACTGTTGAAGGCACTAACTACTGATAGGCATAGTTAGCAAATGAAAGATTTTGATAGAGAACAAACAATGTATTTACCTTAATAGCGTCCAAAAGTCATAATATATATCAGTTCATGAGATCCAATCTTACGAATTTCCTTTTTCTGACGGACACACGTCCAGATCGTCCGCTCTCAAAATTCTGCCATCTCTCCCCACATCCACCACTGTTGTCTCTCTCCCAGCATCCACCACTGCTGACGGCTCACCTCCAACTGCGCAAGGATAAAACAACTGCGCAACGCTACGCGCTGGTCACATCCAGCTGCCCAACACTAAAATAGCAAATATTCCAACAATGCAAACTAGCCACAGACTGCACATAGCACAGTCAGTGATTTTCATACAGAGCGCTGCGTGGCGTTACCAACATAAAAACCTAAACAGCCTACTTACAGAGTGAGATTTCGATTTCTGCAGTCAGAGAATCACTTGGAAGGTAGAATGGCACGCCGAGGTCTTTACCGATGAAAGCAGATTCTGCCTGCACGTACGATTTAGACCTGCAGACCGCTGTCTCACAGAGTGCATTTGTGCACCACACACTGCGTCTCTCACCATTTTTTTCGCCGTCAGTAGCGGATATCTAAATAACTAGCCACATAAAATTGCTTAAATTTTAACGCTGTATTCTCTAGGTATTTAACTAGAAGTGCCATCTTCCCGTTTCCAAAAAAATCTTTATCGTTCGACGAGAAACACTAAAAAAAATTGTTTTTGAGCGCAAAAACCGAGCTGCTAATTATAAGTCGGCCATGTACAGCAAATTGCTCTAACTTTTTACGATGTAGTCCTAAGATCCCGTCTTGAACAGTCTTGAAAACTTTCTTGATATCTTTATCCGTTTCCGAGATACAGAGCTCTGTTACCCTACTTGTAAAACAGGCAGTAAAATCCGTTGTGAGGCGAAAACGTGGTTTATGAAGTGACGTAGAATGGAGAAATAGGCTGTAAAGTATCTCTGTTATCAGAAGGGTTCTAGAAAACCCATTTTGTAGTACTGAAGCACATGCATAATTTTAGTGCACATAAATTCCGGTCTGAGGTGTAAAATCGTTTTGCGTCATTTCAGTTTCAAATAAGCAAACTAGCGAAATTTTATGGGTTAGTAAAGTTCTTTTCATATGAGTGACTTCCCTCGCTTTAGTGGGGGAAAGAAAGCAAAAAAAAGAGTATCCCCTGTTTAAAAGACTGACTGATAAATCGGGTGTCAGCAGTGCCTCATTCTACCTAATTTTTTCCAAAAATTTTGGCATGCGAACATATTTTCACTTTTTATGCTGAGAGGAGACAGTGGCAATGGGGAAAAGACCGAAAAGTAATAAATAATGGAAGATAGCAGACAGCGTTTGTGGTATAGAAAGAGCGAAGGAGACAATGACAGCGTGGGAGAAGGAGAGGGACACAGTAGCAGAGTAACATAGTTGACAGTGACAGAACATTGCTAGGAAAACAGTGAATGAGACAGTGCCAGAGCGACAGGAATAATGAGAAAGAGAGAATGGAAGGAGGTGAGACCCAGTGATAGTGTGTCTATGGCAATGACAAAGAGGGGACGAGAGAGGGACTGAAAAGACAGCAGCAATGTGAGGGAATGAATGAGACAGTAGCAGTAAGAGAGAGCAGGAGAGAGATAGTGACAGACAGCAGTTACAGGACAGGACGAGAGAGACAGTCAGAGGAGTTACAAAAGATAATGACAATGAGTTGGACTGAATAAGTCTGACAGAATGGTTAACTGGTAGTGGGTGGGTATGAGCGACTTGAAGCGATGGGCTAGTGTGTGTGTCAGTCAGGGGAGCTTGTGACAATGAGAGATAAGCTTCGTGTTACAAGGAGCGCCAAATGTTAGCAGGCCGAAATTTTTGGGAAAGTTTCGAATGGTGCTGAGGAAGGTAGAATGAGACGGCTGATACCCCATCTCTCAAACAGGAGCATATTCGTCATTTTTACTAACAGTTTGTCTTGAGGCTTAAATGTTCTGTTATCATAGTTAAAACCGACGGCGAGAAGGAAAATGAAACCGCAGATTTTTACAACACAGAACAGTATTTTATGTCTCGAAGTCCGTTTTAACAGAAAAAAAAATATATATCCTATATCCATCCCACTGTGTTTTACATTATCATGTGACGATTAGATCGACCAAGAAACTTTGTCCTTTTTTGCGTTTAACATTAAGAAGTTGTAATGTACGTACGTGTACTGAGCTCTACGAAATACAGATACTATTCAGGTGTGTTATATTTGTGCGTTGGTATATTACAAACAACTTTGATATATAAGGCAAACTAGTGCTAATATACTGTCTGTATTCAGTTACATATTATCTGACATTGTAAAAATGGTTTGCCATTTATTTTATAGTGTTATTACACAGCCTTCCTATTTTTATACACCCTGAGCGCGACGAAGTGTTACTATGTCACTCAATTATTTCCGCTTTTAGCCAGATGACATGGCCTCAGTCTCTAACCATTGTAGCTAGTGTAAGTTATCTAGTTGCAGTGAATCATGAGCCATCAGATGAGTATATGTACATCTGCCTCAGAGCCAGAGATCTCCAACCATACCTTCTCTCCTCACAGAGCTCCACCTCATTGCGAGTTCGCCTCAAGGTACCTACCCAACTGGGCCATGGTCTCCTTAGGTTTCGGAGAGAAAATCCCCAGAATTATCCTTCGGCAGATCTGCACGACCTGCTTGGGAAGGTCCAGAATAAGCACATCTCCCTTTGGGTATCATGGGTCTACTTGTACGAGATCTCCATAGTCGTCTTTCGCGCTGGCTGTGTCGCGTCCTTGCTGGTTGTGTCGCAGTGGCAAGCAATCGAATCTGATGCCGTCTTCACGCATTGTTGTCTTCACGGTATCAAATTACACACCATGCAGACACAGAAGTAACTTCAGGTGTTCCCCAAGGAGTGTATTGGGACCCTTGCTAATCACAATGGATATTAATGGCCTTGTGGACAATATTAATACAGAATGACGTAAAATATTAGAAATTATTTGTCAACTGTAGTTTAATAGCATGCCAGAAATGATTCTCCTTGTGGTATTGCTGTATTCTAACTCTGAAAATTCTATAGTTCAATCACTGATGTCTTATTTAAGAATAGAAGCACTAACATTGTAACAGCACTTGTTGCTCGTAAATATATTTTAAGCAAATTCTTCACGTATCGTTGTGATGGGACGTTCATTCAGCAACACACGTGGCCAAGAACTGCACCATCAGGAATGTCCGTTTCTTAGTAAGATTACAGTAAAGAACTGAAGTCAAATTTTGGCGAGAAAATTTGAGCAACCTCTGATAAAGATTTTGTGTAATGTTTTCCCCATTGTTAACAGGCCGATGAAATCTTTTGAAAGGACCAGGTCTCTACATGATTCCAGGAAGGGACAGTTAGAACGACCAGCCTCAGTTAAAAACCTGTGAATGTGGAACGAAGTGTGAGACTTTTTCAATGAGGAGCCCACCACATCAACAAGAAACGCAGCAGAACAACTCAGGATGTCACGACAGTCGTCCAAAGGAAAAACGTAACCTTTTCCCTCACAAAATTCAACACTGCCAACCTTTGAAGGTCAGGGATATAGAGTGGTGACGTTCTTTTGGAAATTAGATGATTGGGGCCTTTGAAAATGTAACAGTCAATACGGATCACAACTGGTTTAGTGATGAACACTTCCATCTCTGTGGATTCGTCAACAAACAGAACAGGCGCCCCTGAGCTACTGAGAATCCACACCTTCAACTGGCTGTTCCACCTCAGCAACAAAAAGTCAGTGTTTGGTGCGCAGTCAGTGCACAGTGCACTACTGGGTCCATTTTTATTGAGGGATCTGTGACAGCAGAGCCGGCCGGAGTGGCCGTGCGGTTCTAGGCGCCACAGTCTGGAACCGCGCGGCCGCTACGGTCGCAGGTTCGAATCCTGCCTAGGGGATGGATGTGTGTGATGTCCTTAGGTTAGTTAGGTTTAGGTAGTTCTAAGTGACTGATGACCTCAGAAGTTAAGTCCCATAGTGCTCAGAGCCATTTGAAACATTTGTGACAGCAGACATACAGACAGGTACTGGAACATGAATTTGTACTGCCTGCACAACACTGCCAAATGCTCAGAAACTGCTGGTTCATGCAGGATGGAGCTCGTCCACACCATACATTGGACGTCTTAGATTTCTTTCAGGAGATGTTCAGAGGTCATTCGTTCCGTGGACACCTTAGCATTCACTGGACATGATAGGGAGTGGCCCACTTCCAGACCCAAACTCAGCCCGTATGGTTATTGCTTACTGCTTGTGGCGTTATCTGAAGGATAGTCTTCCAAGATGCATCTTCAATACTCAAAGATATTTGTATTGCAATTTCCCGAGAGATTCGTGCAGTTTAAAATGATGCTCTTCAGAACTTAATCAGGTAATTCAGTTGAAGGTTCTATACACTCATTGCTGTAGAAGTAAACCACTTTGAAAACCTTATGTGTTAAATTTCATGCTGACTGCTATAGCGTAAATATGTTAACCGAATGTATCACCCCAAATTATGCTGTAGTAGACAAAAAATTTCTAACACCTATTTTGCGCCACGCTGTAGTAATCTCACTTTTACAGATTTACCTAGCTACAATGAAGTACTGTCAGAAAGAAGCTGCACAAATATTCATTTAGATCTTGATAAGACTTCAAAGTAGTGCAAAGACTGACAACTTGCTTTAAACATTCAGAAATGTAAAAATGTACATTTCACAGAATGTAAACACGTAGTATCCTATGAGTATAACGTCATTGATTCACATTTGGAATTGGTAAATTTATAAAAATACCTGGGTCTAACAACCTGTAGGAAAATGAAATGGAATTATCATATTGTCTGTCATAGGTAACGCAGGTGGTAGACTGCAGTTCATTGGTAGAATGCAATCAGTCTACAAAGGACACTGCACACAAAACACTCATGCGACTCGTCCTGGAATATTGCTCAAGTGTGTGAGATTTGTGCCAGAAAGGACTAACAGGTGGTTTGAAAGAAAAGCAGCACGAAGAGTCACAGGTTTGTTCGACCCATAGGAGAGTGTCATGAAAGAACAAATCTGGCAGACGCTTGAACGTACATCCGAAAAATATACTATGAAAGTCGACTTAAAAAATTTCTAGAACCAACTTTAAGTGATGGATCCATGAATATATTGTAACCCCCTGCGTATTACTCCCATAGGGATCTCACGACAATGGCTAGTTTGGACTGTGTAAAGAAAATTGGACTCTGTAAAGATTCTGACTTCGTTAAGGCGCTGATGACCACGCAGTTAAGCGCCCCACAAACCAGACATCATCATAGGGATCTCAGTCAAGATTAGGCTGATTAAACAGTGCACAGAGACATTTAAGCAATCATTTTTTCCATGCACCACATGTGAATGGAAAGGGAAAAATCCCTAATAACAAGTACTGTGGGACATACACTCTCCCATGAGTAGTAGGGTAAAGAGTTCTGGACCTTTTTGGTTGGTTGATCCGGGGGAGGGGACCAGACAACAAGATCATCAGGCCCACTTCTTGTTTGTGTGGGTTGCATATATCCAGGGGTGAATAACTCCACTCCCCCTCCCTCTTAACCTATTGTTCCACTAAGTCGTTTGACACCCTGACGGTTGATTTATGACCCTCTGGGGATAACCTATACTTCTGAGAAACCCCTCCTCCTCAGAACCTGTGCACTGTCTCAAGTGGTTCCCTCCTGGCAACCAGCCCTTTGATTGGGAAATTCCTGTTGAACCAGAGGTATATTTCTCTCTCTCTCTCTCTCTCTCTCTCTCTCTCTCTCTCTCTCTCTCCTTAGTTACTTCCTGTTTGTGTGAACACCTGTATGGACCAGTTTCGAAACACATAGATGGAGCTCTTCATCCCTCCTCAGAATACTGTGTTTCTATTGGGTAATACTGAATCAGTGAATGTATATAAAGCCCACCTCAACTCCCCAGTTCACTCTCAATCTGCTATTGTCCATGGATGTATCAGACTGTCTGTGCACTTATCGATGTTCCCTGTCTTTGTTTTCTTATGCATTACTCGTTTACATTACAAGAAGAGACGTTCAGCCAGCGGCAGAAGTGGTGCTAATGGCAAACACCCTAGGTAAGTAGAATTACCTGGTAAGTACATATTCAAATTGGTAACTTTTTAGCTCACAGTTCTGTTACTAAGAATTTCGTAGTGCTGAATACATATCTTCTTATTGTTTCAGCACATATCCATGAAACAGTGAAACAGCTGGAAACTGAGAGGTAACAGCAGCAGCAGCATTATAAGTACATATTTTCTTCTTCATAGTGCTGTTTGTTTATGTAGTACGTTATTTCCTGAGGCATATCCTTTGTTGTAGTAGGTGATTTCGTGGAGCAGGAGCAGGGAGCGATGGAGGTTAGGATTCCTCCCTGTCACAGCTATTAGGTAAGTGTACATTCCGAAAAAATTTTTCTCAGTTTTGTGTATATTT
Source organism: Schistocerca nitens (assembly GCF_023898315.1). Lineage (NCBI taxonomy): Eukaryota > Metazoa > Arthropoda > Insecta > Orthoptera > Acrididae > Schistocerca > Schistocerca nitens. The sequence goes on along the minus strand of NC_064621.1, from coordinate 346,655,628 downwards.
CTTTTTTTATTAAATCATTATGTTGCTGTTGTAGGTGATTTCAGCAAGCTGGATCGATGTATACACGATGTTTTTGGCGAGAATTATTACGCAGCATCCAGTATCTGGAATATTGTACTTCGTTTTTTCGTCATTCTTCTTCCAGCAAGTCTCACCACAATACTTTGTGGTGCAGGTACAGGGGGCGGTGAAGAAACAGCCAACAAGACGTGCTCCTGTGCTCAGTGCACAGGCAGGTAAGACGCCACTCGTGGCTGCCAGGGAAGCCGTGGCAGCTGCAGCCGCCCCCACCACTGCCGCCCCTCCCTCCCCCCCCCCCCCCGCAACAACACTGCTCTGGCGTCCAAGGACCACTCTCCCTATGCCAACTGGCTCAGGATCGTGGCAACAACCATCTCCACAGCCGGGCTGCTCACAGGGTCAAAACACCATCTGCTCCCTCCATGTTCTTGCTTAATCTACAAGGTTCATACACCTCCCTACTCCTCCACGCAGCCATCGTCATTATTGCAGCGAGATACAGCATCGTTGTCATGGTTCAGTTGTAGTTACAGTAACAGTAGCGATCCAGTGCCTTGCAGCATTTCCCTCTCCAATCCTTTTGTTTAAGAATATCAGATTAGTATGATCATACTGCAATTAGAATATTTGGTGATTGTGAACGCCTCTGAGGAGCGGGAGGACGACGGTTCAATCCCGTCTCCAGCCATCCTGATTTAGGTTTTCCGTGATTTCCTTAAATCGCTTCAGGCAAATGCCGGGATGGTTCCTTTGAAAGGGCACGGCCGATTTCCTTCCCCATCCTTCCCTCACCCGAGCTTGCGCTCCGTCTCTAATGACCCCGTTGTCGACGGGACGTTAAACACTAATCTCCTCCTCCTGAAGAGCGAAGTTTCTTCACTAGTATCAAGAACCCAGCAGTAGGGTACCGTGATCCTACAGCGTTCCTGAAAGCATACCTCCCTGTTTTTGAAATGGAGCTCCTCTAGGTTGTTAATGATCCATGGTATCCCACCATTAAATGCAGTGCTGTCCATCGAACTGTCACACATACTCCCCTCCCCCCCCCCCTCCCCGCCCAAAAAAAAAAAAAAAAACCAGACCTCTGGCATTGAAGAGACAAGCCTTCACTGTCTTTGGAGGGAAAATGGCGTGATATCACAGAGCACATCGATCACCAAGTGTTTCTGAGAGGTTTTGAGAGATGGAAGTTACAGAGTCAGCTAAAGCACTCATCCACATACTACACCTTGACACCCATAAACATGTCTATGATCCAGTAAATGGAGGGTTCAGCTATATCCAGCTTCCTAAGGATATAGCTGATAAGAAGGCATGAATTAATCTGAACAATGAGCACGATGGGGCTTGTTTTGCATGGTCAGTCATGGCTAGTGAAAGGAATTATATGGAAATTTCTTTCAATAAGATAGATACCTTGATATTCATAAGTGTTGTAACTTTGACAGTATAGAGTTCCCTGTCAAGATCCAGGACATACTTAAATTTGAGGCACAGAATACTGGAGTATTGGTTCACGTTTATGGTCTGAAGAAATGAGTCAGATGATCTGAACAGCATATAGTCGTAGGACCCATTTCTCAAAATATGCTGGTGAGCGTAACATGCATGTGAAATGCTGCTATTCTGTGATGAAGACACATCATTATGATTCGATCAGGCACATGTTACAACTCATTTACTCCCAAGTTAGTAAAAATAATGGTAAACAGCATATTTGCTTAATGTGTATTAATGCTTTTTGCTCAGACAAGTTATTAGCAAAGCATCTAGATTATGGCGCTTCCAAAGACCTGGTATGTATTGTTATACCTACTGAGGAAAATAAATTCATAACGTTTATCGTGCTCACCATCAGAAGCGGTGTATGCCGACTTTCAATGCCTCCTATCTCCTGTGACCCGATGTGAAGGTGTCACTACAGCCTCACAAAAAACATGTACAATATGCAGCAGCTTATCAAGTGTTACCATCCTATGATTACAGTCTTAACCAATACTGATTTTATGTCGAGGATAATCCTGTGGTTTGGCTTCTCACTGAGCATGAAAACTTTTCATGGGATGTTGATAAGCTTTACAGCGACAATGTACCCATGGCCAAATCCAAGGAGAACGAAGATTTGTACATGCAGGGGTTGACTGCCATATTTATGGACTGCCATTACACAGAGAAGCGGAAAGTCCTCATAGGGACCATTGTCATCTTAGGGGGAAGATCCGTGGCGCAGTTCACAATACATGTAACTTGAGGTATCAATTACCACGACACATACCCGTTTTCTTTTATTATTTAAGCGCGTATGACGCTCGCTTTCTTGCTGAGCACTTGGCTCATTTCGGTATGGAGGAAGATCAGGCCATTGTCCTACCTGAGACTGTCGAGAAATATTTCATTCTCCAGACAAATTACGCCAAGAATAGCGCTGCAGTTCCACGACTCGCTATGTTTTACAGAGGCCTCACTCCAGAAACTTGTTAAACTCTGCTTCAAGATGATATGCACATCACTCGAGCTGCATTTCCCAATGAGAAAAAGTTTTAACATGTGACTAGGAAAGAGGTCTTCCATATGAATATCTGGATAGTATGGCAAAATTCGACGAAACCAGACTATCTGACATAACTGCATTCTCCAGTGACCTTATAGGCTATGCCATAATGGATGCAGAGTTTGATTATGCTGTGAATGTCTGGTGGAAATTCAACACCTACTCCTTAGGAGAGAATGCGTAGCTTTACATGGACACAGATGTACGCTTGCTCGTGAATATTTCACAGAAATTCCAGAATCTATCCATGACCACAAATTCTTGGATCCCACTTTTTATTACACAGGACCTGGGCTGTCTAGGAACGCTATGCTCAAGAAAACGAAGCTGACAGATGCTGACATGCTTCTTTTCTTTGACGAGGTATCCATGGAGGAGTTTGTCAGTATGTCCAGAATCAAGCCAAGGCAAATAACCCACGGATGGGTGACATGTTCAATGCATACTTTGATTCGAGTTACACCATGTTCTTGGATGGCAAAGATCGAGGGTTGGCGGCTGATTCTGATGTGTGGGATATGTGGTGGAGGCAGAACTCGCATACACTATCAGAATGCATGAGGCACACCCTGATTTGCCACTGTTCTGGAGCAACTAGTTCCACAAGGAGGCTCCAACCTAAAACTGATGACAATCTGGAAGCAAGCGAAAAACATTACGCTAGTAAATAATCTCCTGCAGTGTCTCAGATTGGGACAGGGCTGGTTTATTCACTTGGGCTACCTCCTTCAAGGTATTCCCCCGGCTGATTGGTTTGAGTATGAAATATAGGTCCTGCGATGTGACTTTGACAAAGATTTTTTAAATTGCTGATTAATTCAGTTTTTGGCAAAACACTGGAGAATCTGAGGGAACATCGTTAAATATTGATTAGAACTCAATGGTGGGCTGAGCGCTGGGGCATAAGAAAATGCTTTGCCAGACCTAATTTTAAATGGTTCACAATATTCACTGAGAACTTTGTTGGTGTGGAGATGGGAAAGGTTGCAGTAGAGTTCACAAAACCTATCTATCTGGGGATGTGCATACTATACCTATCCAAACTCTACATGTACAACTTTCGTTATGAGTTTGTGAAACTTCATTTCACTGACCGTCAGTTACTTTATATGGATAAAGATAACTTCATCTGTAAGATGAAGAACTGCAACCCATATGAAGTAATGAGGTGCCACAGTGAATAACTAGATGTCCTTCACACATAGTCAATAATCCTCACAGTATTGTTCCACAGAACAATTATTAGCCTAATGATTGCCGATTGTGGAATTTGTAGGTCTGTGAGCAAAAATACATGCACATTCCACATTGGAGGGTGCCACCTGGAGGCAGGCTATGGGTGTGTATAGCATGACATTGAGAGGCTTCTCTATCAGACACTATTTGCAGTGCTGCACAGCGGTGTTCCATTCCAGCTGCGGCATATGATGTGGCAAACTGGTATTCGACCAAGAGGACGCAAGGTATACGCTGTGCTGCAATCTAAAGACAGCGTGTTGTCTCATAATGATTACAGGGTCATTTGACATGATGGGATTGAAACTCTCCTGTACTCACACAGTTCACTTGTTGAGAGAGAGGGGGAGTGGGGGACTGAATGAGAGACTTACAATGGATGTAAATGTCACAGAACAGTATCACGTTTTTGGCATAGAGTGCGAGTGCAAGCATTTATTTATACAAACCATGTGTGTGTGAGGAATATGTACTGTATACACTTGTAAATCTGTGCACAGATATATATCTATATACTGAACAGTTCATCAGAATTGGTGTTGTATAATAATCGTATAGCTGGTACTATTGGGGCTGTTGTAGTGAAAGAATGAAACCATCTCTGTCAGTTTTTAGTGTACATTTACTCGTATATAACTGAAAATTGTAAATGTTTCGAATGGTGAATTTTCTTTTTGTTATTGTGTAAAAAAGCATCTCTGTACAGAATATTAGAACCAAATTGTATCTCAAGAATCAAACTGTATATGTGAGAACTGAATACAAATTAATTCATTACCATATACCTTTACTGTTGTTTACAGAAAAACCGATCCCAGTAGTATATATAAAGGATGTACAGGACACATGACGTCAGTTTTGAACGTTAAGGGGAACTTCAACATGGAAGATAACAAAATAATCTAATTTCCTTTACCAGGTCTTTTCTATAAAACGACTGAAGTCTATTTAGTAAAGTTCCTCGGAAAACTTCAAAGATTTATCTGCAAACTTGTAAAAAATTTATAACATGTTCCAGGTTATTTTTAGCAGTGTTCACGAGCGCGTTTAACTACGGAGCAGAACTCAGCGTCAGCCATTTTAGCACGACAATCAGAACACAGTTATCGGTTACGGATACTGCGTTTGAATACGATTTTTGAAATAAAAACTACATAGCTAAAGTATGATTAAGAAAAAGGTTGACGGCCGTTAATACATTAGAATATCTTAGTTTCATTTACAGTAAACATAAGCAGGACCTACTTCCAAGAGCGTAACACCACCAGTGTACGTGTGCTACTGCAGCTGACAAATCACCGGGTTTATGTTTACATCAGGTTCATTTTTATGACAACCAAGTACAGTCTACTCACGTGAAAAGCCATGCTGGCTGAGAGAAGTGGGTAGACACCGACCTCTGGAGGTCAATGTGTGGTGTGGTCTCTTCGAGAATCGCATTATTGTTTCCTATCTTAATGATGATGAGACTCCAAATAGCCACTAGTATCTACAGTACAGCTCATAACAGATATCATGCCGTAGTTATTGGGAGACATTCCACCGAAGATACTAATACGACGGATGCTTCCCCCATCCCTCGCGCAGATAATAGCAGACTGCTTTAACAGAACGTTTGGAGGTCGTTAAATCGCTCGTTCGGGAAACACAGAACGGCACGCTCAGCAGATTTATCACCTCTGGACTTTTACCGGTGAGGGAAATTTAAAACGGGGCAAAATGGTTCAAATGGCTCTGAGCACTATGGGACTTAACATCTGAGGTCATCAGTCCCCTAGAACTTAGAACTACTTAAACCTAACTAACCTAAGAACATCACACATATCCATGCCCGAGGCAGGATTCGAACCTGCGACCGTAGCGGTCGCGCGGTTCCAGACTGTAGCGCCTAGAACCGCTCGGCCACTCCGGCCGGCTAAAACGGGGCACCAAATGCAGTGTAACAATGGCTAATCCAGTTGAAATCGCTGTGTAGCATGTATCATTCCCTTAGGTCAATATTTTGAGAAATGAAATGAAATGATCGTATGGCACTGTTGGCCGCAGCCGGCCGGAATGGCCGAGCTGTTCTAGGCGCTACAGTCTGGAGCCGCGCGACCGCTACGGTAGCAGGCTCGAATCCTGCCTCGGCCATGGATGTGTGTGATGTCCTTAGGTTAGTTGGGTTTAAGTAGTTCTAAGTTGTAGGGGACTGATGACCTCAGCAGTCAAGTCCCATAGTGTTCAGAGCCATTGTTGGCCGGGACGTCCCGTCCGGGTTTAGCACTTCATAGGACTGCCGCAATAACAAACACACGAACCACACCTGACCAACGTGTTCGGTTGTATTTGACAGAACAGGGCATACGTTTAGAAGACCTCTTTGCTGACGGTGGACAATGATTGGTTGCACTGTTACCTTGTTTCTGTTCGATCAAGTTCCAAACATGCCATGTCGCCGAAGCCCCTCCGAAGGACGTCGCGCTTCCTCGGAATGAAGTATACTAGTATCGCCTAAGATCAAAATTCGACCAATTTTGTCGATGTCATAAAAATATAACTGCGCAAAACATTGTGAACGACCTTACGAAGAAGTCATTGGACCTTATCTATGACAAAAATGTGTATCTTAAAGTGATACACTCCACGTAAAACTTGCCGAAATTTTAGTCTCAGAGCTGAACATAGCAAATATAGCACCGTGGCGACGAAATATTACTGAAATAAATCTTTGATTTCTCTTTAATTGTTCGATCATTTAAAGTGAGTGCTTGATACAGTTCGTCGAAAAATAAATTTTGTGTTAACGGTGGCAAATCAGCTTTTGCCTACTGACAACATAACGTGAATGCCGTTGTACCGCTTAAAGTAACCTTAGATGCGAAATATTCTGCATTACAGAATCCGCTTTGTTAATTCGTCAAACCAAATTATAACTCTTAAAATTATTTGGAAGTTTGCTCGGGCACATTTAAATATATTTTCAAAACTACAATAGAATCATCATCAATGTCCGAATTACTTCTATTTCTTTGTCTACGCAAAAATTGTCTGTCTCGCTCTTTGTCTTTCAGTACGAACAGTTAGTGTTACTCTTCGAGGCATAGGCTGAAACAGATATAATAAGGGAAGTCGTAGCTATTCAAAATGAAGAAATTGAGAATTAGGCGGCAAACGAACACAGTTACTTCCATGTACTCTTAGGCAAAGAAAGGCTAAAAACCGACGCCAATAAACAAACTTTTGCACAGACTCTTTTGTCCTCGAAGGCTTCGTTACTAAGATGTTTTGTTTTTCACTGCAGATAACATCAACGACCTAGAGTTGCGGCATCGTAGCTGCGCGGTATGCAAACGGACCATCTGAAACATTTGAACATGAATGTCCGTAGAATCCGATTTCACGAAACGTTCATACTTTTGTGGGTCATTTCTACCATAGCTCCTTATCGGTGCGTGTGGCAGAAGTTGCAGCATTGTGACACAGAAGAAAGCTTTTCTCAGGTGTGTAGACTGAGGTGACGAGTCATGGGGATAGCGAAATGTACGTACACAGATGGCGGTAGCTTCGCGTACACAAGGTACAAAAGGGCAGTGCGATGGCTGAGCTGTCGTTAGTACTAAATTGATTCACGTGAAAAGGTTTCCGACGTGATAATGGCCACACGACGCGAATTAATTGACTTTGGACGTGGCATAGTAGTTTGAATAGATGCATGAGACATTCCATTTCGGAAATCTTTAGGGAATTCAGTATTCCGAGATACACAGTTTCAAGACTGTGTCGATATTAGCAAATTTCAGGCATTACCTCTCACCAAGGACAACGTAGTGGCCGACGGCCATCACTTAACGACTGAGAGCAGCGGCTTACGCGTAGAGTTATGGGTGCTAACAAACACTGCGTGAAATAATCGCAGAAATCAATGTGGGACGTTCGACGAACATATCCTTAGGATAGTGCGGCGAAATATGGCGTTAATGGGCTATAGCAGCAGGCGACCGGCACTGGTGCCTTTGCTAACAGCACGACATCGCCTGCAGCGCCTCTCCTGGGCTCGTGACCGTATCGCACCGTGGACGACTTGAAAACCGTGATGAGTCCCTATTTCAGTTGGTAAGATGTACCCAGGTTGTCAACAAGACACTGTGTAAGCTTATGGTGGCTCCATAAAGCTGTGGGATGTGTTTGCATGGAATTGGTTATGTTCAGCTACTTCGAGACCACTTGGAGCCATTCACGGGCTTGTTCCCCAACAATGGAATTTTTATGGATGACAGTGCCCTATGTCACTGGGCCGCAATTGTTCGTGGCTGGTCTGAACAACATTCTGGATAATTTAAGCGAATGATTTGACCACCCATATCTCCCAACAGGAATCCCGTTAGACATTTATGAGACATAATTGAGAGTCAGTTCATGCACAAAATCCTGCACGTGCAACACTTTTCACAATTGTGGACAGCTATAAAGCAGGGAACTTTCAACGACTTGTTTAGTCCATGACACACACAGAGTTACTACGCCGGAAAACATAGATCCGACACGATATTAGGAAGTATCCCATGACTTCTCTCAACTCTGTGTATGTCTACTTCCTTTTACCTCTCTAAAGAGCTAAGAAAACATACAATTTTTTGTGCACAACTATGACAGTTTCTTTCGACGAATATAAATTTCATTGGACTCCTTGTACAAGCCAGTAGTATAATCTATGTACTACTTAGGCCTGTTTGTTTACATCTGCTAATCTGGTGCACTTCATTTATATTTGTGATGAGGTCACTGTAAACACTATCGTCATCACGCGACAAGCCTCACCCCCCTTTTACTCCACCCTTCCCCTCTCCTAACCTCCCCTCCCACCACCCTCGTGCTCAACACAGCACACTATTAAAACGAGGCAGCCAATAACAGCTTGGTATTTTAGTGGGCACTAACATGAAAAAATCTACCATAATGTGGCCATCTCGCCTCGCTCCCCCACCCCAAGAAGCTCACTGTTCTTTCGTGCGTTCGTGAGTGGTGCACACGGGGCCCCGAGCTATTGCAGACAATGCTTCCTTCCCTCGCTGCATTTTCTTCACCCTCCCTTCTGTTGCCCCTTCCTTTCCCCCTCTCGGCGTTCTGATTTATGTCGACCTGGCTATCCTCCTGCTTTCCTGTATTGGTTGCAATTTTGTTCCTTTTGCTTGTTTTTTCATCCTTTTTTTGGCGTTTAGGTCCCCACTTGAGGTTTGACCTCCACTTCAAAATTTCCTGTTTTTATTGTGAGCCATTTGGGAAAGAACTACCTCCTAGCACCTAAGGTGTGGATTCCCCTCCCCCCCTTTCTTATCCTCTTCCTTCCCCACCGCAGCCCCTTACACTCTGATAGGTAGCCCCCTGACAACACAGGGATCACACTACTGACACATGAGCTGTTCCCTCCCCTTGTATGCCAAGGAGTGGTTGCTTATCTTCTTGGAGCATCAGAACTCCCAGCAACAGTCGCTGTGCCAGACGGCCCTTGCTGTGGCTCGGTGGTGCCCATGAGGAGAGCCCCTGGTAGGAGTGTGTGATGTCAGGGCGGATGCTTGGCGCATGAAGCGTATCAAGCTGCAAAAATCTGGCCTTTCTCAAATGGCCGTCTCTTCAAATGGTGAAGGATCATTGAATGCTGCTTCGTATGATCCGGCTACACCATGGGAGGAGGCCAGGCACGCTGTCTTGGGATGAAACACTTTCCCCATTACCACGTCTGTTCTAGAACGGATGGGGACACATTCACTGCCACAAAGCCACTGTTTTTTGTGGAGAATATCGACGACAAGTTTGGTTAAGTGGAGTATCTTAGTAAGATGCGATCGGGCTCCCTGTTGATCAAAGCTGCTTCTGCCATCCAATCTGCAGCTCTTCATGCCTGTGATCGTCTTGGCAATGTCTCAGTGTCTATTACTCCTCACCAATCTCTGAATATGGTTTAGAGAGTTATTTTTCGTAGGGATCTCTCCCCATAAACAGATGAGGAACTCCAGGCTAATCTGGAGAGGTGTGGCGTTCATTTTGTTCGACATTTGCAGAAGGGTCGCAAAGACAACCGGACTGATAATGGCGCTTTCATTCTGGCTTTCAAAGGGGATACCCTCCAGGAGAAAGTCAAGATTATGTGCTACAGATGTGATGTGAAGCCATACATCCATCTACATATGCAGTGCTTTAGGTGTTTGAGTTTTGAGCATATGTCTTCCCACTGTACAGCAGACTGTCTGTGTAGTGACTGTGGACACCCACTCCATGAGGGAAGCTCCTGTGCTCCGCCACCTGTGTGTCAATTGTGCTGACAACCACTCCCTTCGCTCGCTGGATTGCCTAGCTTAAAATAGAGAAAAGAAAACCCAAGAACACGAGTCCCTGGATCACCTGTCTTACGCTGAGGCTCGCCAAAAGTATGAGAGACTCCATTCAGTGTCACTGTCTTCAACTTTTGCTCCTATTACTTCATTTCCTCCTCCTACCTCTTCCTTACCCCAGCCCCATCACCCTCTCCCTTCCCCATCCTCTGAAGTTCCCATGACCTGTCCAGTAGCCACTCCTCCTCTCTGGCCAAAGAAGTTCCCCCTTCCTTGGCACTTGCCAATGATTGGACTCCCTCCCGAGACTCCTCTCCAGCATGTCTCAGGCCAGAAGACGCCTACCACCACCTGGCCACAGGACGCACCATCAGTGCGCCCCAAGGTCGCCCACTCTCCTTCGGTTCCAGATATTGCAGAAGTCTGTACTCTCCTTTTGCCCTGTCCTCCTCCGCCTCTGAAAGAGCAGAAGAAGAAACTTAAATTCCATGACAAGCCCCCCCCTCCCCCTGGTGCCCCAGGAGGTGCCATCTCCCCCCCCCCCCCCTCCTGGCAACCTGAGCCTGATATCTTATTTATAGATGTCATCCCATCCTTATCAGTGACGACTACTGACAGAGTGACATGATCTTATCTCAGCTTCTTTTAGTCTAACCTGGACACTCACCACACATTCATCCAGTGGAATTTCGTCGGATACTGTTGTCACTTACCGGAAATGAAACGTCTTGTCTCCTCCTATACTGCATTCTGTCTTGTTCTTCAAGAAACGCATTTCTGTAATGACCACTCTCCACCATTTCGTGGTTATCATGCGTTCTGTTGGAAATGTGCTGATCCTGGGGTAGCATCTCGTGGGGTCTGCACTTTGGTTCGATCTTATGCCATTAGTGACTGGATAACCTATGTACCGACTTGGAATCAACAGTAGTTTGAGAGCAAACGACTCTGGCAATCACCATTTGCAAGTCTACATCCTTTCAGGTAGGCCACTTCCTTACACTGAACTGTCTACCTTAATCCTTTAACTCCTACCCCCATTTCTTCTCCTTGGGGACTTCAATGCCCACCACCCACTGTGGGGGCGTGTCACTTCAATGGATAGGGACATCCTAGGTGACCAACTTATTATGGACCGTAACTTGTCTCTCCTCATTGATGGTTCTCCTTCCCACTTCAGTGTTGCTCATAGCATTTTCTCTGCTATTGATCCCACGATCTCCTCCCCTGCTCTCATGGCTTCCCTGCATTGGTCATCCAATGATGACCTTTGTGACAGTGACAACTTTCTGGTGATTCTATCATTCCCCTGCTGCTGCCAGGCAGACAGGCCCCCACGTTGGGCATTCCACAGGGCCAGTTGGTCTTTATATACATCTGCTGTGCACTTCGACACCTCTCTCTCGAATTCCATTGATGTAGTCGTGCAAGGTGTCTCTGCCACTATTCTTCATGCTGCTCGCACTGCTGTCCTCCTATCCGCAGGTCCCCCTCATCTCGACTAGTACTGTGGTGGACCATGGATGTCACAGCCACTGTTCCGGACCTCCGACAGCTGCTGCAACGATTTGACACCCTTCACGGATCAGCCTCCTCCTTATTAAGCGTTTCCGTGCTAAGGTTTGTTACCTTATTAAACGGAGTAAAAAGGAATGCTGGGAGCGCGGGGTAGCCACGCGGTCTCGGGCGCCTTGCCACGGTTTGGGCGGCTCCCCCCATCGGAGGTTCGAGTCTTCCCTTGGGCGTGTGTGTGTGTGTGTGTGTGTGTGTGTGTGTGTGTGTGTGTGTGTGTGTGTGTGTTTTGTCCTTAGCATAAGCTAGTTTAAGCTAGATTAAGTAGTGTGTAAGCCTAGGGACTGATGACCTCAACACTTTGGTTCCATAGGAATTACCACAAATTTCCATCCTGGGATGTATGCATCATCGCATGTTTGATCCAAGCTCCATAGCCTCCTGGGCTGCCAGCGACAGTCAACTGTCCAGGGTCTTAACCTCCAAGCCGCTCTATGCACTGATCCATTGGTTCTTGTGGAACACCTCGCGACGTACTTTGCGATGGCATCAGCATCCTCTTCCTACCCTACTTCCTTTCTCAGGCAGAAATGCAGAGTTGAAGAGACCCTCTCTGTTCCATCCTGCACCATGCTGAGCACTATATGAACCCTTCACTGAATGGATATTGTTCCACGTTCTTAGCTGTTCATGAGACATTGCCCCAGGCCCGGATTCCATCCACAACCAGATGATCCAACACTTGGACGTTCCCAAGAGGCAACATATCATCAGTGTCTTCAACTGCATGTGGCTCACAGGTGTTTTTCCTTCCCAATGGCAAGACAGTATAGTTATCCCCGTCCTTAAGCCCAGGAAAAACCTAACGTCTCTAGACAGCTACTGCTCAGTTAGCCTGACGAATGTACTTTGTAAACTGCTCGAAATTATGGTCAGCTTCAGATTGTTGGATACTCGAATCTCAGGGCATTTTGTCTCTGTATCAGTGTGGCTTCCAGGTAGGACGACCTCCAACTGACCATTTACTCTGATTGGAATTAGCCATCCGACAGGCTTTTGCTCACTGCCAGCACCTTGTTCTTGACCTACATAATGCGTAGGACATGGCTTGGCGCCATCACATTTTAGTTACCCTCCATGACTGGGGCTTCCATGGTCCCCTTCCGATTTTTATTCACGAGTTTTTATCTCGCCATATCTTCTGGGTTCGAGTTGTCACTTCAGCGTCCCTCAAATTCAGGAGAACGGTATCCCACAGGGTTCTGTGCTAAGTGTCACACTCTTCCTCATTGCCATCAATGGGCTTGTCGCCTCTGTTGGGCCTCTGGTTACCCCGGCGTTGTACGTCGTCGATTTTTGCATCTGGTACAGCTCCCCCTCAGTAGCATCTGCTGAGCGCTGGCTCCAAGGCGCCATCCAATGGGCATCTGCGTGGACCACCTCACATGGCTTTCAGTTTTCTCCCTCCAAAACGCGGGTTATGCATTTTTGTTCTCGACCCATAGTACACCGCAATCCTGAACTTTATTTAGGCGACCAGTTCCTCGATGCTGTAGCACAGTCCCGTTTCTTGGGCCTTACTTCTGCTAACAAGCTGACATACATTCGCCGCCTAAAGACTACATGCATGCGGAAGCTTAATGCTCTCTGCCTCCTGGCCCACACATCTTGGGGTGCAGACCTTTCCACTCTTCTCCATCTTCACCATGCGCTGGTCTTGTCCAGATTAGATTATGGCAGTCAAGTTTATGGCTAAGCAGCTACTTCCACTTTTCAACTGCTTGGCCCTGTCCATCATTGTGGGGTACGTCTGGCTATTGGTACCTTTCGCACTAGTGCTGTTTATAGTCTCCTCACAGAAGTGGAGATTCCCCTCTGCACATACAATAGAACCAACTCTTGGTTTCTTATGCAATCGCCATTGACCGATTTGCTGACCATCATGTGTACCCTGTGCTCTTTGCCAATGAGGAATGTCTTCCTCCTGACACCCACCCATGGGTGGGATTGCCGGCTGGCATGCGTCTCACTTCCCACTGTTGGGATCTCCATCACCACCCACTGGAATGCACCCCATGTTTTCCTCCCATAGCCCCCCTTGGATGGTGCCTAGATCACGGACGAGGACCAATCTATTCCAGGTTCCTAAGATCTCTATCGCTCCTATGGTTTTCCAGCGTCTTGAATGCGCCATCCTCGCAGAGTTCCAGAGTGCCACCATCTTTTACACTAATGTTTCAGTCGTTAAGGTGGGATACGCTTTCACATCTCCTACTGGCTTAGAACATCATTTATTGCCGAGATCATGTAGTATGTTCACAGCTTCTAGCCATTCACAGAGCATTCCTTTTTGTTTCTTAGGCCTCACTCCACAGTGTTTTAATTTCTCTCGTCACCCTTTGGTCTCTGCTATCCATGACCACCTCTCTGCCCTCGGCCGTGCCACCTGTTCCGTTGTATTTCTCTGGGTCTCAAGACAGGTGGACATCCTAGGGAATGAACTGGCTGACCGTTTGGCTAGAGAAGTAGATACTTACCCCCATTTCCTTTTATGATTCTAGCTGTGTGGGTATGCAGATCTACATCAAATCTCTCTTCGCCCAAAAATGGAATGACATCTGGTGCACTGCCCCTAATGGTAATAAACTTCGCACAATCAATCGCAATTTGGGGCTCTTCCTTCCGCTGCTCTCGGAAGGTGTCCACTGTTTTATGTCGTTTACGCATTGGCCATACCCGACTCACCCATTGTTTCCTCCTACGTAACGACCCACCCCCACAATTTGGTTGTGGCGCCAGACTGACGATATCTCACATATTGGTGGCATGTCCCCTTCTTTCGACCCTACGTGCTAATTATAGTATTCCTGCTGCCTTAAATTTAATATTAGCGGACGATCTACGGATGGTATAGACCTGGTCCTCTGTTTCCTCCGTGAAAATGGTTTTTATTTCCAGATAATAAGGTTCTCCTTTCGTCTTGGAGCAGGGGCGGGTTAGTTGTGATTGCGACTCCATTTGCAGCCTTCACGGTCTGTGACCCAATGCCCCCCCCCCTCCCCATTTTTCCAGTTTTTAGATTTGGTCTCACCTTTTATGCTTAAACTGTGTGTGTTTAATGTTCATCCTTTTATAATTTGGCTCCTCTGACTGAATCTGTTCACTTTTAGGAGACACTTTCTTATATATAACTCCCTTTGGAATGGCGGGACTGATGACCTCGCCGTTTGGTCCCATACTCTCACAGTTAATCAATCAATCAGTCATTGAAGAGGAAATACATATGAAAAGAACCCGGAAGTTAGAGGTGCCAAGAGAGTTGCATCAAGTTCAGCTAACATCAGTGCCATAACGCATACAATTATGCCGACTGTTAATCTGGGTGGTAAATCGCCTACAAAGTTATTTATTGTGCTGCGAGAAAGTGGAGGTGCTCTGCCCCCCTTTCTCGCGTGCATTATCTTGCAAGGGTAGTAGGAAATATTTACTTCACAGTAAGCAAGAGCGGGAAAACTGGCTCGAGAGAACTAAAACTGTGGTATGAGAACGGCTTTTGGCCAATAGATGGTCAAAATAACTTGCTTTTGCTTGATACCTGCTTTGCGTATAAAAATCATACTCCTTTGGAGCAAACTATCCCTCCTGAAAAGTGCATGACTTTGCAGTTCATATCACCTGGAACATTGCACAAAATCAGCCTCTGCATGTTTGCTTTTTCCGTGTCTTGAATGTCGACCATGTCCATTCTGTGAAGTGGTATACATACATTCTGTACAAGGTTGATCTCTGCACCTCCAGGACACTCAGTTTCTGTCGTCACCCTGATGCACATGGTAAGTCATTACCAGCTAACATTTTTCGTGTCATAACTGCTAAAGCAACACTTTCAAATGACCCTTACTAAAGATTTAACTTTCAATCTCGCACACAAATTTGAGACTCGTATATTTATTTATTTTACAGTAGGAGTGAAGCTTCACTGGCAACTTTCTAACGTACTTCCTGTTAGCTTTCATATTGGGATCTTCGCTTTAAGTTAGAGGAACAACTTTCCAAAACGCACAATGTCCAATGGTGCACAAAAATGAGTTTGATACGAAATCGTGTATTTTCTGACTCGCTCTACATACTCTGTCAGGTCTTAACGAAACTCATTTTAAAAAGTGCTTTCAAATGTAGCAGATGCAATGAATGGCATTTCGTCGTCTAGTATGAATGAATAAAACAGCATAAAGTCCCTAAATTTAATTTTTTTAAACAAGTGGCTACAATGTAAGACTGGTGGACTGCAGTGAAACCTTTTGATTAGACTGGGCTACTGTTTCTATGTTTCGGAACAGTGTATCGATACGTGGAACTGTTTCAGTGTTTCGAAACGGCTATGTTTCACTGTTTCGAAACAGTGGTGTTTCATTCCGCTCTGTGTCGGATAACGGGACCTGATTCGATCTCGAGCCAGCCACAGAAACTGTATCGTTGTTTTAAAATTGCGCTGTTTCAGTCCACTTGTGCTTGGAACGAAACAGTGATGTTTCATTTCGCTTTGTCTCGGACGAGATTCGGGCACGGCACTGATACGGAAATACGTTTAATATACTACTTCATCGAACTCTTTCAAGAGTGTCGAAATCCTTTTGACACACAACAGCATGAAGCTTAAGATTTCCGAAAATAAAGCTTCGTTTCTAATTGACTGCTCTATTCCGAAATGGCGTAATATATGCTTTATAAACACTAACAAACAATAAAATGAAGCACACTATTCGCATTCAAAATAATAAAAGTGTGAAAAACATTCAGTTAAATTACACATCTCCTATAACATATGCTTATCTGTTGATGTACAGTAATCATATTAAAAAACGCAAGTAAACCTACAACATTTTGAATTAGAAAAGACGTAGAGTGGCAGTTTTTAGACATATACGTAAATTGGATGCACTTGAAAAGCAATGTGATTGACGGATCATTGATGATGTAATGGTGAACGGGAAGGACTGGGAAGCATGGTGGATTTATAGTAATGATTCGAAACACCTTAAGGGAAAAAAATTTTTTTCTCTTATATTTTGCCATTTATTCGAATTATGTGGCTTTATTTGTGAGTCTGTAGTCAATGTGCCTATTCTCCACAATGATTTCTTTTGTGTGCATGGATATTAGCAGGCCGGATATATATTATCCATACTAACGAAATGTGGGAATCCCAGTAGCGTATCCATTGTTTCTGCAGTTTTTTGCCGCCTCCAGTACAGTTCGTGTTGGTTCTTCTGTCTTCAGCTATGGCGTTACGAAGTCCAGTGTGGGATTATTTTATGAAGATAAATCCTGAGAAAGTTAAATGTAACTTGTGCTCGGCAGTGT
Organism: Schistocerca nitens; assembly: GCF_023898315.1. NCBI lineage: Eukaryota > Metazoa > Arthropoda > Insecta > Orthoptera > Acrididae > Schistocerca > Schistocerca nitens. The sequence goes on along the minus strand of NC_064621.1, from coordinate 346,638,633 downwards.
TATAGTTTAAAAGTAGTTCAACTTCTTGCTTAAACAGACACTTGCGACATAAGCATCCAACAGTTAATTTAAGCGAAACTCGTTCGAAATCAGTCTTTATGAATCTGGGCAGTGACGAAGCCAGTTCAGTTTCCACAGCAACTGTTCAGGAATCTGCCATTCCAGTGCCTGTGCGTCAAGATGAACAATCTGTGCAAGAAATACCCAGCACTTCCACCAGTTCAGTTCTGGATAGGTGTGGTAAACAAACAAAGATTACTGGATTTGCATAAAGACCAGTGCCTTCATCCAAACGAGCCAAAATAGACGAACTGATTTTACGACTTGTTGTTAAAGAATACCTTCCATTTAATGTAGTTGAGAGTGTAGAGTTTAGAAAAATGACTTATTTATTAAATGAAAACTATGTACCACCAAGTAGAAAAACACTCTCCCACAGTTCACTCTCTCAAGTGTTCGACAGCACACTAGTGGGAGTAAGATCTGCAGAGCAAGCTGCATCATACATCTGCATTACAACTGATGGATGGACATCTGTGAAAAATGAGAATTATATTGCAGTGACTGCTCACTTCATTGATGAAAACTGCAATCTGAAGTCATATTTGTTATCTAGTTTTAAATTCCATGACAAGCATACAGCAGAAAACATTTCCAGTGAATTACAAAATGTGACTTCAACTTGGGGTATCACCAATAAAATTGTAGCTTGCACTACAGATAATGCACCTAATATGGCGAAGGCAGTGATGATGTGCAAATGGTGGCATGTACCTTGTTTTGCAGATGCACTGAATTTAATTGTGCAAGCAAGCCTTGAACCAATTACAGACACAAGGGCAAAGGTGAAGTCAATAGTGGAATTTTTCAAAAGAAGTCCTCAAGCACTTGAGAAATTACACAATATTCAGAAGCAAATGGGCTTCCCTATTTTAACACCGAAACAAGATTTCCCTACGAGATGGAATTCCACATATGAAATGTTTGACAGGCTTTTGAAAATCAAAGAGCCTTTGCAAAGCGCCCTTGCCATCCTCAGTGTGGATTCACAAACAAAACTGTTCAATGAAGACTGGTTGGTTATTGAAAAATCTTGTGAAATACTATCTCCTTTTGAACAAGTCACAACAGAAATTAGCAGTGAAAGAAATGTAACATTGTCAAAAGTTGTCTTATTAAGCAAAGGTTTACAAAGTCGTTGTCTGAGACTGAAAAACTCAGATCACAGCAATGAAGCCACTAATACAGTAATTGCTAAACTTGAGGATGGAATCTGTACCCACCTCGTTCAAAAGTTTGCAGATAAAGCAATTGCTTATGAAGCAACATTACTGGATCCTCGCTTCAGGGAGCATGGTTTTCCAAAAACTGGGCATCGATTAAAAGAAACAAAAGATGCCATAATTAACAAGTGCTGTGCAATACGACAGAAACCCACTCGGTGTTCTACAGAAAATCCGCCACCAGCAAAACCAGTTGAGGTGAGCACATTCACTTCTAGCAGTGGCAACATTTGGTAAGATTTTGACCAAGCTGTAGGTGGCTTGATCCAATGTGTAGACAATCCACGTGCTGCAAGTATAGTCGAGCTTGATAAATATATGAAGATGCCACTGATACACGAATCACAAGATCCATTGCTGTGGTGGAAAGAAAATCATGTGTTGTTTCCTACACTGTTTGAAATAATGAAACGACGTCTTTGTATTATGCCCACCTCTGTTCCATGTGAGCGCATATTTTCAAAGCAGGGGCAAACAATAACAGACAGACGATCCCGTCTTTCAAGCGAAAAAGTATCAAAGATGATATTTCTAAACTACAACTTAGAATAGGTACAGCAGATCTACTCAGAAATGAAACAGGAAAATTTCGATTGATTTTGTTCTTCTCTGGACAGAGTGCACTGAATTTATATTTGATTGTATTTTGTTTAGTCCACTAAACTGTGCATGTAGCTACCTTACAAGAACATTTTTCTCAAATTTGTTGCACACAGAAGACACGTTTTTGCTCACCATTCAGTGAGTTTAATTTTTTTTAGTATGTTATTTACTCATTTATGTGTTTGAGAATAATTATCTGATTTGTGTATGTATATGTTTGTGTGTATATTTTTGTAAATGTGCTGTGTTTGGTTACTACACTATAGGCATCTTGATACTTGTGTATGATAAAAAATTCTCAGGCAAATCAACACTTGTTCTTAGATACTTTTGTTTTTGGCGTTCAGATACTGTGATAAAAATTGCGTTTCTACAACAACGTAATTTCATCTCTGATTTCCTGGGCAAGTATATAATAAAATGGCATTACATCTGCTTGCTGTGATTACTTGAGGGAACTCCATGTACCTGTACCTCAAACAAACTTCTTTAGCAAGAACTATAAGTGGTGTAGAGGCAGATCTGCCATGATACAGGTATCACAAAGGCATTTGTAGGAACTGCTTTAAATTTTCGTCTGGATTTTATACTTCAAAGAAACATACGAATTTCTGCATTTCAGTTACCTTGAAATGTTTTCCTATTCTATCAAGTGTACTTAACTATGAGATGCATCCAGCTAACTTGTGAATGTTTGATGAGAAACTGCCATACTTGACCATTGCGCTATATCCTCCAGTCTGTTACGGTAATTTTTTGGTCTGTGTGCATCAGTCACTTTGCATCCTGCTCTGTGTGACAAACAACGGAAAATTTAACTACGGGTAGTAAAAGTGTGAGTGGCATACTCATAAATGTCAATTCAGTGCCTCGCTTCCAGGATGTTATCTCAACAAATTATATCTCTTGAGATGCCTTTTCAAGAGCACATACAGATTATCACTCATAAAACCTATCAAAATTATGCACTAGAATACAGGGAAACGAGTTTGGCAAAATCTGTTATGTCAAACATATTAAGTCTGACCTTGGCCAATTGGAAAGTATGAAAGTCACATGACACGAAAGCAGTGCATTTGCTGCTACACGAAATATGGAAGTGGTTAGCACACTGGACTCGCATTCGGGAGGACGACGGTTCAATCCCGTCTCCGGCCATCCTGATTTAGGTTTTCCGTGATTTCCCTAAATCGTTTCAGGCGAATGCCGAGATGGTTCCTTTGAAAGGGCACGGCCGATTTCCTTCCCAATCCTTCCCTAACCCGAGCTTGCGCTCCGTCTCTAATGACCTCGTTGTCGACGGGACGTTAAACACTAACCACCACCACCACCGAAATATGGAACTGCAAAGACGCCTAAGTGAAAGTTTCACACTTTCTGCGATATGATTGGCGGTCTCGCACCTCATTTGTGTTTTTATGACAATATTTATACAGTAGACACTCAAGATTATATAATGTGAAGGCCTATGCTATTATAAGACACAAACTGTTTCACTGTTTCGAAACAATTAGGTGTTTCAGTTTGCCCATCTCTACTTTTGATTGACCAACAATGACTGACTGGCATTCTTTTTCGGTGCTGCAGCATTGTTGTGTGTTATTGCAATCTAATCAAAATGTCCAAATAGCAAGTTGCATTATGTCCAAAACAGCTTAGGTGATAAGGCATGTTGTACACCCAACAAACCGCATTTAGTCCATCACAAAAGCTCTATCTTGGAAGTGAAAAAAAAAGTAATAAAACATTTTTATCAAGAGCTCTACCTGAATGTTTTGTGTAAAATTCGAATAAATTAATAAAATAAGTTTTTCAGTGTATGCCTTTCACTTCTCCTGAAAATTTTACCCACCTTGTTTAATGACTATTCAGACGTTTCTACAGCACAAGTGACTTGTCAAATATCCACTCTCCATTGTCGGTGACGGACTGGAGAGAAGCACGCGGCAGGATTGTATTTACTTGTTGCGCCAGTGCCTCTATAGGGAAGAGATTTCAAATTTGTATCGACATCTTGACCAACTACAGAACAGGAAAGACCGTTTACTGGACCCCCTCCGCCCCCGGTAGCTGAGTGATCAGCGCGACAGAATGTCAATCCCAAGGTCCCGGGTTCGATTCCCGACTGAGTAGGAGATTTTCTCCGCTCAGGGACTGGGTGTTCTGTTGTCCTAATCATCATTTCATCCCCATCGAAGCGCAAGTCGCCGAAGTGGCGTCAAATCGAAAGAGTTGCACCCGGCGAACGATCTACCCGACGGGAGGCCCTAGTCACACGACATTTTACCGCCACCCAAGCGCCTCCTATCTATGAAAGGACGAAACGAGCTTTTCTTCGTGAACGAATTGATGGAACACAGAAACGTGAAAAGAACTGATGAATAACTCTCGACCATTTTCTACCACTCCAGCGGCAGCATGCATCGACACGACTGGAATACTATCGACAGCTCCCCACAAAGGGCCGTGCAGAACCAAGTCGATCGCTGCATCGAACGACAGAAAATTAGTTTGCAAGATACGAAAAGCAGATCGACAAATCTATTCCTGATAAATGATGCGCAGTTGTCAACCTAAGTCTGCAACCATTGATCTCAAAGGGATTGTCTGTTACTATAAAGGAGTGAATTTCACTATCATCACCAAAAGTTTACATACGACGGATATAATTGCTAACACTGAAGCGGCCATCCGGACCCGTCCGTGTGGAAAAGCCGGGGAAACGGTCACTGAAACCGTGAATACACTGCGACAAGCAAATGCACCACCTGGCAACCTGAAAACGGGAGAGTTACTAGCTATCAAGAGTATTAAAATCAACAAGAGCTCATTGGTACCACCTGTCGACAAGGGAATTGCGACCGTTGTAATGAAGACCTAAGATTATGAGCGGAAGATGCATCATCCACTAGATCCGAAGACCTACCGAAAGCTAAGAGCAAATCCGACGCAGCTTAGTGCGTTAAATACGAATCGGTTATCAAGGCGTCTTCCCCCTCTGCGAACGTACCGAGAAATCTGCGAAACACAGAAAGCATACCAACTATATGAATCGTCAAAAATCCACATAGATGGCGTACAACAAGTCCAATTTGTCAGTGCTCTTGGCTCACGGAAGTGTGAAACGTTTGACCTGTCCGCTTCAGTTGCACAAGAGAAATAAAATAAAGGACTCGGGAAATTTCATTGTGAAGTGGAAGAAACTAAAACTTGAACCGAAGAACGCCCTGGTTGACTTTTATCTTGTTTCTTTGTTTGCCAGAGTGCCATTCAGTAACACTTTACAGCGTGTAAGTTCAATTTTCGAGGACATCACCACACTATTTCATGTATGTCTTATAAAGGGAAAGACTCGCTAATTAATGGTGCAAGGCTACTGGAGGTTTCTAGACCAGTGTCATTTGGCACTTATAGTTACAAGGAAAACAGCGACGAATAACGAAACAGTTTGGAAATTTCATTACTAGTGTCTTCGATGCATTTGGTACTAGGCAATAACTCAATATCAGTAACTCACCCTTAATTCTTTAAAGAAACTAACTCCATTGTACAAAACACAGGATGAGTATAGTCTTGTAAATCTTGGGTTCTATTTTAAGAAAAGCTAGTTTTTCGCGCATATCAATGTTTATGACGTCGCCCGAGCTATGTGCAATACAATGTTGGACGTTTTGGGGGTATGTGTAATGATCTACTTGGGTACTGAATGTAAAATATGTTGCTTATACAATTAGTAGTAAAGACATAATAAATGAAGCTGAAGTTTTACTGTATGAACAGCGAAAAGTAGTAACCGATAAACTTTTTTTCCTTTCATCCTTTTGAGAGGTCGTCAGCAACAAAAAGTTTCTTAAATGTTTGAAATTATGTATAAACTTTGTTGGAAGTCGTTGTCTCATCTCAAATACTGGATGAACAAATTCTGGGTAATTTGTACGCCCTGGATCACTCTGTCTCAAGACGTTTACACAGTTAACGTTTATATTTATTGTATTCGGCCTTTAACGTAAGATTATACCTCTTACCGAGTGGATTATGACAGCATTTTAAAATTTTTAGGTCGTCAATAATTACATGAAATACTGAAAATCAATTTTTTGTTGCCCCTAGAAACCATTAGATAAACAGCCTGCAATGGTACTGGGTGAGGGATTGTCAACCATACATGTTGCACATAGCCCTTATTGTCTGGAAAGGAGGAGGACTGAGGGATTGAGAACCACCTAGCTCCCATGGGGGGGAGCGGGTGCATATTAAGTGGGCAGACATAGGGGAAGGAAGAGATGGACACGGGGGGAGGAGAAGATGGACCGAGAGTTGGGGGGGGGGGGATGGAGAGAGAGAGAGAGAGAGAGAGAGAGAGAGAGAGAGAGAGAGAGAGAGAGAGAGAGGATATTACACTAGAAACACGGTTCGTTGTATTCCTTTGTAATAGAACCCTGGAATAAATAAAAACCTGGCGTTGCAGGGTATTCAGCTAACATGACACATCTCTCACTTGGTAAGGGAAAGGTACCAGTGCGCAAAGAAAGAAAGTATTTCCAGTTAAGTGTAGCGTCTACCCAACTAACAATGCCATACAGATTTCTGTATTTGTCGAAGACAGGACAAGGGAAAAGTTGCGCGTGGCTTGCTGTTGCAGAGAGCAGCCTAATGCTGGTGCTACTGGTGGCAGTTGTCTCTGCAGTAGTAGCGGAGAAATCGGCTGTGGACTTGTCACGGCTGCCTGACGGCTTCCTGATGGGCACAGCCACGTCTGCCTACCAGACAGAGGGCGCCTGGAACGAGGATGGTGCGTATGGAAAGTTTTTGTAGCCACTAGGTTTAGTGCCTTGTGGATTCCACTACTTCCTTACACTATGTGAATGGCCTAAGACTAGAATGGTACAAGGTCTGTAAGCAATTCAAAGAAGTCATTTGCCCTGCAGATTTTGTTGGTTGTTAGAAATAAATGTTTTGTTTCACATCAGTGTCACTACTGGACAAGTTGGACAACTTGGTTCTTACCAGGAGAACTTAGATTGCACTCAGCTATTTCTTGTATTAGTGTTACATTAATTGTAATGTACAGAAAGACTGATTAAAAATCTGTGAGGATTGCGTGTGTTGTGTACAGATGAAAGGGGAGTTGTCCACTGTCTGTAAACAGCTGGAAGCTGTGTTGGCCTCGGTCGACAGGCTACAGGCCATTGCCCTTGGCAGTAGTGGCGTTGGGACACCTTAGACGAAAGCTTTGGCACCTATGGAGCCCATAGTGTCACCTAGAACCGCAGTTGCCACTGAGCCTTTAGATTCGCATCTACCTGTTGTTAGACACATGTCCGGCGGTGACTGGCGAACAGTTGCGGGGTTTTGAATCTTTGACGGATACCGCAAGTGCATATCGGCCCCACGACTGTCACTTTACGTCTTAAAACAAATTTGAAGTATTGCCTACTGCTGAAAGTACTTCTGAGTCAGCACGTGACGCCTCTACTGCCAGGATTGTGGTTGATCTTCCTGAGAAGTATGGACAACGCAGAGCGTGTGACTGCTTGTTATTGGGAGCTCCAGTGTTAGGTGAGACGTGGGGCTCCTCAGGGAAATTGCGGGCAGGCCGGGGAAGAAGACTAGTGCCCAGTTTGCTTACCAGGGGTTTCGTCCGAGACGTGGAGTAGGCTCTGGCGGTAGTGAGTCAGCGCACTTGGTGCACCTGGCAGCAAATCGTGGCTCATGTCGGCACGAATGAGGCCTGCCGTCTGGTTTCAGAGGCCCTCCTCGGTTCCTAAAGGCGGCTGTCTGATTTCGTGAAGACAGCTAGCCTTGCTCAAGGGGAGGAAGCAGAGATATCGTTTTGTCCCCAGAACCGATCATGGTCCTTCACTTTGGAGCGTGGTGGAAGGTTTAAACCAGAGGCTCAGACGATTCCGTGACGATCTTGGATGCGAATTTCTCGACCTCCGCTATCGGCTGGAGAAATGTAAGACCCCCCCACTCAATAGATCTGGTGCACACTACATGTAAAAAGCTGCTACTATGGTAGTGGAGTACATGGAGCGTGGACACGTTGGTCTTTGAGGATGGACAAATCCCTCCACATGACCGATGAGATGCGTACCAATCCCAGAAAAGACAGCCTGTCATAGCAGATCGGAGAAATAAAATGTTAATATAATATTAATTAACTGCAGAAGCGTCTATGGAAAGGTCCTGGAATTAATCTCGCTCACAAACGATAACAATATCCATATTACAGGTACAGAAAGCTGAATGACTTTGAAGTTAACAGCAATGAAATTCGCAACTCCAACTGAAATGTTTATGGCAAAGATAGGGTGAACACTGGTGGCGGTGTTTTTACAGCAATCAAAAATACGATGATATCTATTGAGATAAGTACAGACTCGGAATGCGAAATAATTTGCGGGAAGATAAGTGTTAACAGTGGATCAAACATGATCATCAGATCTTTTTATAGACCCGCCGCCTCCGGAGCAATGATGGCGGAATATTTGAGGGGAAACTTGGCGAACATTTTATAGTTTTTATACTTTATAGTTTTATATTTTATGGTTTTAGAAAGAAATGTCTCCTTGCCAGCTGTTGCCTAGGAGACTCAAGTCAGTATGGCGGGGGATACGGGCAGATAATCGTTTGAAATGGTTCTAAATGCCTTATCCGAAAATTACCTTTAGCATTAATTGAATGCGCAGCCTCTGTTCCTTCGAAAGAATAGACATCACGCAGATCCAGCAGCTGTGAAACACTGGGGGATTACTGCTATCAGCTGCAGCGGGACATTAAGCAGAATCAGCAGCGACGAGCGAAAATATGTACTGGACCGGGATTCGAACCCGGTCCCGAAGTAGAATGGACAGGTGGACTTCGGATAGGTGGTGCTCGATGGGAGTGTGGATCGGCCAAGAGGCGTACCGAGGTAGTCCGTGCAGTTGCGATAACGCTGTGTCCCGGATGGCGCAGTGGTTACCACATCTGCCTAGTAAGCAGGAGATCCCGGGTTCGAATACCGGTCCGGTACACATTTTCGCTCGTCGCCGCTGACTCCGCCCAATGTCCCGCTGCAGCTGATAACAGTGAATCCCCTTTAATTTACATACAGTATTATCTCGAGCAGTTACTCATAAAACCAACTGATGATGGTGATAAGTTACCTGTTGTGACAAACAGACCCGAACTTTTTGAATCAGAGTAGAACAGGTAATCAGTGATCGTAAGATTGTTACATCATCACTGAATACGGCTGTAACTAGGAATGCGAAGAAAGAGAGGAAAATCTTCCTGAAACTTCCTGGCAGATTAAAGCTGTGTGCTGGACCGAGACTCGAATTCGGGGCCTTTGCCTTTCGCGGGCAAGTGTTCAACAATCTGAGCTACCCAAGCTTTACAGAAGCTCTGCTGCGAACCTTGAGAGCACTTGCCCGCGAAAGGCAAAGTTCCCGAGTTCGAGTCTTGGTCCGCCAAACAGTTTTACTCTGCCAGGAAGTCTCATATCAGCGCACACTCCGCTGCAGAGTGAAAATCTCGTTCTGGAAAGATCTTCCTGTTTAACAAGAGCGACAAGAAAATGATTGCAGGTTACAGGACAGGTCAACACGAACATTTCACTTCCAGCACTAGCAGTGTTGAGGGTCAGTGGACAACGCTCACGAGCATTGTTTTAGACAGGTATATGTCGTGCAAAATTGTGAGCGACGGAAAAGATCCGACATAGTTTGACAATCGCGGTAAAAAGCTGCTCGAAAGCAGAGAGAACTACACTACAAATTTAAACGCAGCCAATGCCTCAAAGACAAACAAAAACCAAACGAAACCAAAAGTAGCGTAAGGAATGACATGCGTGTAGTGTTCAAGTCATTTGAAAGTAAAATACTATCTACTGACTTGACAGAAAATCCTAGGAAGTTTTGCACTTCTGTTAAATCAGTAAACGGATTGAAGCCATTTTTCCACACACTCCGTAGCCATAAGGGCACTGAATCGGAGGATGAAACGGAAAATGCCGAAATATTAAAAGCCTTTTTCCAAAACTGTTTCACAGAGGAAGATGGCACTGTAGTTCTTCCTTTAAACTGTCCCATGAATGATAAAATGACAGATATCGAAATAAGTGACCATGGGACAGAAAAGCAACTGAAATCGCTCAACACAGGAAAGGCCACTGGACCTGGTGGGATACCAGTTGGATTCTACATAGAGTATGCCAAAGAATATGCCTTTGTTCTAGCAGCGGTGTACTATAGGTATCTGGAGAAGCGAAGCATTCCTAATAATTAAGCTTTTCTCTAAGTCATTCCTGTTTTCAAGAAGGGTGATCGAAAAGACGCAAAGAACTGTAGGCCTATTTCTCTGTCGTCGGTCTGTTGCATAATTTTGGAACATGTTTTATGCTCGTGTATTGTGACATTTCTGGTCATTCCGATTGTGAAGTACCATACTAACTCACGGGAACTATGTACTTCAATTTCACCACAAGGTAAATTGCTTCTGACAGCAAGAAACACTCCACCACCAACTATATTTAATCTATCCTTTCTGAACACGCGTTTGTCCTTTGCAAAAATTTCGGCTGAACTTATTTCCGTCTTTGGCCAATTTTCCGTACCTACACTCCTGGAAATGGAAAAAAGAACACATTGACACCGGTGTGTCAGACCCACCATACTTGCTCCGGACACTGCGAGAGGGCTGTACAAGCAATGATCACACGCACGGCACAGCGGACACACCAGGAACCGCGGTGTTGGCCGTCGAATGGCGCTAGCTGCGCAGCATTTGTGCACCGCCGCCGTCAGTGTCAGCCAGTTTGCCGTGGCATACGAAGCTCCATCGCAGTCTTTAACACTGGTAGCATGCCGCGACAGCGTGGACGTGAACCGTATGTGCAGCTGACGGACTTTGAGCGAGGGCGTATAGTGGGCATGCGGGAGGCCGGGTGGACGTACCGCCGAATTGCTCAACACGTGGGGCGTGAGGTCTCCACAGTACATCGATGTTGTCGCCAGTGGTCGGCGGAAGGTGCACGTGCCCGTCGACCTGGGACCGGACCGCAGCGACGCACGGATGCACGCCAAGACCGTAGGTTCCTACGCAGTGCCGTAGGGGACCGCACCGCCACTTCCCAGCAAATTAGGGACACTGTTGCTCCTGGGGTATCGGCGAGGACCATTCGCAACCGTCTCCATGAAGCTGGGCTACGGTCCCGCACACCGTTAGGCCGTCTTCCGCTCACGCCCCAACATCGTGCAGCCCGCCTCCAGTGGTGTCGCGACAGGCGTGAATGGAGGGACGAATGGAGACGTGTCGTCTTCAGCGATGAGGGTCGCTTCTGCCTTGGTGCCAATGATGGTCGTATGCGTGTTTGGCGCCGTGCAGGTGAGCGCCACAATCAGGACTGCATACGACCGAGGCACACAGGGCCAACACCCGGCATCATGGTGTGGGGAGCGATCTCCTACACTGGCCGAACACCACTGGTGATCGTCGAGGGGACACTGAATAGTGCACGGTACATCCAAACCGTCATCGAACCCATCGTTCTACCATTCCTAGACCGGCAAGGGAACTTGCTGTTCCAACAGGACAATGCACGTCCGCATGTATCCCCTGCCACCCAACGTGCTCTAGAAGGTGTAAGTCAACTACCCTGGCCAGCAAGGTCTTCGGATCTGTCCCCCATTGAGCATGTTTGGGACTGGATGAAGCGTCGTCTCACGCGGTCTGCACGTCCAGCACGAACGCTGGTCCAACTGAGGCGCCAGGTGGAAATGGCATGGCAAGCCGTTCCACAGGACTACACCCAGCATCTCTACGATCGTCTCCATGGGAGAATAGCAGCCTGCATTGCTGCGAAAGGTGGATATACACTGTACTAGTGCCGACATTGTGCATGCTCTGTTGCCTGTGTCTATGTGCCTGTGGTTCTGTCAGTGTGATCATGTGATGTATCTGACCCCAGGAATGTGTCAATAAAGTTTCCCCTTCCTGGGACAATGAATTCACGGTGTTCTTATTTCAATTTCCAGGAGTGTATAACGATTTGCTTTCTATTAGCGCCTGGAGCTCCAATTCTTTGCCAACACAGCTACGACAATTTACGACTAGCTAGGTCTACCTTGCCGTGTTTGTACTACACATATTATACTGATTTCCCTTCTGTAGTTTCCCGAGGCGCTCGTACCTAAAAATCTGCCCAGTCCCCTACACACAGCCCCCCTACCCATGTAACCACTTCCTGTGTATAATGGTCATGTCATCTAGCCCGAGGTCTAGGTTTTGTTAAATTCATGTTTCATTAGTGACCTGTACTATAGGTCCATATCTTATATAAGTCCCTGATTTTATTTGTTTTTTGTTTCTATATTGTCAAAAATTATTGGTCTTATATCCACAGCAGCTGACCTTACTGTCTCTAGCATTCGATGTTCATGATATAAAAAAATTACTTCATCACTATGTTACATATCGGTTCAATTACGGCTTTGATGGTGATCTGATCATAAAACTCAGTGTCAATACGCGTTACGTTTTGTTACCTCCACCTTGATGGTGAGAAGACTGACAATATTGCGTCTTAAATATAGGATTACGTCGTTACTCTGCTTGGATAACAAGCCCATTGACTGACATTACTGTCTGCAAATGTCTTTATATAATGTTATTAGACCATGCAAGACATCATTTTTAAGATTTACGATTGGTTTGGTTGCCATGTTTTACGACGTAAATTTATGCCGTATGTTGATCGTGACCACAACATGTTGCCAACACTGAACTATTCTTGCATAAATTGTACTCTTCTTCTAAAAACTAAATTACAGATCTTCGTATGTTTTTACTCTTTGATGTTAGACCGTTTGGTGGTCTTAGTTTACATGTGCCTTTGATGAGATACACCCTGTAACTGACAGTAGTCTTTACGCAGCCTGTCTGCGTGATTTGACGTCGGCTGAATTATGTGTATTTCACGTACCACTGTGAGACATCGTACTTGATATGATAATGAGTTTTGTATCAGTAACATGCATTTTCGTTCCCTCTGATGCACTGCTTTGTAAGTACTGACTAAGATTGTAATGTAGGTAATTATAATTCTTATATTTTTCGTTCTTTTTGTATACATTTAAGTTTTTATTTAGTCTTTCAGTGATGATGCTTATAGAAACTAAAATCAGTAAGGAATAAAGTTAAATTTGCACAGCTGATGGCTATAAATCTGTTCTTCTTCAAATTTTATTTATTTATTTTGGGAAAGGGTTGTAACTGAAGAAAACGGAAACAGTGCTGTTAACGGACCATAAAGCATGCAAGGTTGTGTGTGTAAGACAACACAGTACATACTGAAAGGCAAAATACATCTGTAAAAGTGTAAAGTAAACAATGATTGTATTTTCATTCCTCTGTTGGTATTAAATTATGATGCTGTTTTCTGTGAGCCCTGCTGTAATTGCTGTATAACGAATCACAAGCGAGGTACCATATCATGCAATATAGAAAAAAAGTTAAATCCTCGAATCTACCTCTCGAACTCGAGTGTTCTAAAGCAAAACGATATCCACTGCATTGGGCACCACAACTACACAATATTAACTGCTGATGTCTTTCATGCGGTTAGTGTCGCCAAAATGCCTTTCTTCCACGTCCATTTTCTTCCGAAATTATGTACGGAACGAAATTTTGTTACACATATTGACACTATTAGTATTAAAGAAATCGCGTTGTGATCAGAGTACGCGAATTTTGGTTCGCCCTATATACATGCGACTAATCTTACCTTTTCACCCTTTTCCTATGCACTGTATGCTTGTAGCGTCTTTTACAATTAGAGGAAGCCCCGACTTGACATCAAAGATATTTCGTTATGTAACGCGTCTCCAAATTTAATTCTCGCTGTGTAAAACCTAGGGAATTACTCGCACGAGACGTCTTTAATTCCATTATAGACTCGAGGGACGCGTGATCTTTATAAACCCGAAGCTTCACATGATGGAGAAAATTCCAAAACTTCACATCCTTTCGTTTAACAGGCAGTCAGGAAAAGCTATAGTTAGAAGAATCGTCCTTTGGAGTGCCTCTTCTAGGTGACAAACTTCTCTTCCAATGAGTAATTCAGTATGTTTGCGGCATTGTAAAAATAGTGACACAGGGGATGACCTAGCTACGAACTTCAGGAAATTTGTATTGTGCTAGAATTCCCGGTATCCGATTGGTACGGAAGTAGAGCCTAACCCTCTGTTCTGTAAGCCACTGTGTTTGCAGAGCACTTTGATTCCAAAAATTCTTGAGTACCAAAATTTGACGGGACTAAAGAAAATGCTTACCTACTAGAGCTTCTCTGGCGCTGCGTATTCGTAGATTGCTTCCATAACCTCGGTACTGGTCTAATGCAGTATAGTTAATCATAATTGGCAGCCATATTTAACATCCAAACCTGGCCAAAAGCAGCGTCGAATATTCAAACAGATGGCAAAAATAGTCTGTCTTCCCTTTGCGGATAGAAAATGTGTCACTGTAATTCTCGTTGCACTTGCAGACGCGGGTGAGCGAGCATTCGGCGCGCCTACAGTTTGCGCGTATGTGCCGAAGGAACGGAAATCATTCTCGTCATCAGTTGACTACCATTGTTCATTTACGTCTGACTTAAATGCAATGTAGCATGTTTGCGAAATAATTTTACTTGTAAGATAAACTTGCTAAAGCTTGAAACATACGGTGACGCAATAGATACGTGGAGCTTTATTGAACGTGTTTTTTAGGTAAAGGAGAGAGCATATGGGATAACTTGGTGCACATGAACCCCAGCTATTCGGTTGACTGCAGTAACGGCGATGTGGCAGCCGACTCGTATCACAAGTATAGGAGAGACGTCGCCATGCTCAAGGAATTGGGGGTGAGTACTGAACGTTGTCACTACAATAGCTAACAGGGCTGCACTGAGTTTGCCCTTTCAACCAAAAGCTAAATGAATATCAAAGACACATTTCAAACATTTGTGTATTTTAAGAAGGCAACTTTCTCTGTTGAACGGGAAGCACTACACCAATCTATAACACTTACTGAGTCAGTCTCAAACGTAAAGTTCATGAACGATATTTCTAAGGCCTCTAAAATAAAAATACGGGTGTAAGATAAGATGACGGCCTATCTTCAGTTTTCTTCAACTGTTCGTTAGAAAATATGCTAAGAATTTGTAATGGAAAATTAAAAGGATATAAAGTGCCATCAATAAAACTAGTAGGACTGGAGCAATGTGTTGAAATAAACTGCCTGTAATTTTCAGACGATTTTGCTGTAAGTCCTGAAAATCTGGCAGATACAGAACTAAGAGTACCCCCCCCCCTCTCTCTCTCTCTCTCTCTCTCTCTCTCTCTCTCTCTCTAAAAATGGTCAGTGGAGCTGTTTTAAGAGTCTCTGCAGAGAAAACCAAATGTATCACTATCATGAAAAACGCACCAATTGTAACGTCCCCTTAGAAAAATTTATAAATTACTGTGCTGATAAACCTCTTACATTATTTGATTTTCAAACAGCTGAGCGGAACTGAACGTACTCAGACATTCACTAAACTGACACACAATATTTTTAGCGCAACGCAATCTGACTTTCAGTAATCCCTACAAAAGAATGGCCCTGACTAGTGGTGGGCAAGAAATCGCGTATCTGTTAGAAATCACAGTGACTGAGAAGTCACAGATATCTCAGTAGCAACTTTACAGAATCTAACTGTGATTTCAGTCACAGTTAGCAGTCGCAAGTAGTATTTCACATTCAAAGACGTGAGCCATCTATTGGTCGAATTTAGCACTGCTTTCTGCGATTTCAGTGACAAGTCGCAACAAAGAGTCGCAAGTAGCAACTAAAAAGCGCGGTTAACAGTGGCATCTGTTGGCCAAAGTTCGTACTACGTCCATCTCTGCGGTACGCTATGGGGTCCAACTGCGATTTCCGTGACAAGTCGCAACTAACAAGGGAACCTCCCCATCGCACCCCCCCTCAGATTTAGTTATAAGTTGGCACAGTGGATAGGCCTTGAAAAACTGAACACAGATCAATCGAGAAAACAGGAAGAAATTGTATGGAACTATAAAAAATAAGCAAAATATACAAACTGAGTAGTCTACGCGAACATAGGCAACATCAAGGATCGCTTGCGCAGAAGAGTGTCGTAGTCCCGTGGTTAGCGTAAGCGGCTGCGCAACGAGAGGTCTTGGGTTCAAGTCTCCCCTCGAGCGAAATATTTTTCTTTATTTTCGCAAAGTTATGATCTGTCCATTCGTTCATTGACGTATCTGTTCACTGTAATAAGTTTAGTGTCTGTGTTTTGAGACCACACCGCAAAACCGTGCGATTAGTAGACGAAAGGACGTGCCTCTCCAATGGGAACCGAAAGCATTTGATCGCAAGGTCATAGGTCAACCGATTCCTCCACAGGAAAACACGTCTGATATGTTCTATACGACACTGGTGACGGCATGTGCGTCACATGACAGGAATATGTTGTCGACCCACCTAACTTGTACACTTGGCGAGTGGGTAAAAAGATTCTTCTATGTTGCCCGATTTAGGTTTTCTTGTGGATGTGATAATTACTCCCAAAAAAGTGATGAAAACATAAGAGTTTGTCACATAAACTGCAACAAATGAATACAAAAGTCACACAGTCGCACAGTTTTCCCTGTGCTCCGTCAAAACATATGTTTTTAACGTTTTCAAATTTTTCCGTGTGTAGACCGTCAAATCCTGCATATGTCCAAGCAAATCTGAACATGTCCTGGAATTTTGGAGAGCGAAGTTGATTATGTGCGAGTGCCTGAACTTTGATAATTGTCTGAAAAGAAAAAATTAAAATTTTCGCTCGAAGGAAGACTTGAACCAAGGACCTCTCGATCCCAGCTGCTCACGCTAACCATTTTTTTTTTTTTTTGTAGTCTCATTTTGTTCGTTGTATCTGCTCAGTGCGGACGTCGCAAGACACCCGTGATCCATTATCTCAGTTTTTTTTTTATTACGGAGGGCAACTAACCCTCTGACCGAACACGCTGAGTTACCGTGCCGGCGTACCATTGGACCACGGCACTCCTGACCTGACACTGTCCTTTATGTTTCCTATCTTGCGCATGGACTACTCAGTTTGTATATTTTGCTTATTTTTTTTATAAATTCCACACAACTTCTTCCTGTTTTCTCGATTTATCTGTGTTCTGTTTTTCAAGGTCTATCCACTGTGGCAACTTATAACTAAATCTGAGGGGGGTGCGATGATGAGGTTCCCTTGTAAGAGTCGCAAGTAGCAACTAAAAAGCGCAGTTAGCACTGCCATCTGTTGAGCAAAGTTCATACTACGCTATTCGCTACCGAGCCAAACTGCGATTTCTGTGACAAATCGCAACTAAGAGTCGCAAGTAGCAACTAAAAAGCGCAGTTAACATACTTTTCCTAGTGTCATCTGTTGACCGACGTACGTACTTCGTTATGAGAGCCTTGTGCCTCACGAGATCGATGTGCTGTGTGTGCATATGAAGGGCTTATTTCAATAGTGGTACAAGTCCATTTTTGTTCATTTTGAGATACAGAGTCGTAAAGTTAAATGAGCGCTGAAAAATCTGCAGTTGAGATACCAGAAATATTCAAGCATATGGCTTCTTGCTAGAGATAAACCTTTATTTATGTTTGTTTGGATCACTAATTTCAGAAGCATTATAGACAGAAAAGTGGAGGTAACGGACTTGTACCACTATTGAAATAAGCCCTTCATATTATATGACGACATGCACATTCAGCATCAGTTATGGTTGGTCAAATACTGCTGTGACTCTGAATGTATTATATTAATAAGAAGCAACATTACCTTTTTCTCCTGAAAATATCAAGTAACGTAACAAATGTGTTTGATTCTGCTTCCAATATGACAGTTTTGGTTAATACTCCACATGCCTACAGGACTTTTCTATGTTAACACAGCAGAACTCAGACATCTGTATAAGTGTAGAGAAATGAAAACAGTCATATGAATGCCTCACTTTTGTTCCGACACAGTTCAAGACTCGGGAGAAAAGTTTTACACCTGGTGTTCTACATGGCAACTTCACACACAAGAACTTTTTGCCGACACTACTACCACCTACATAAGTAAGCTTTTCCTGTGTTACTTTCAAGTAATGCACTTAAGCTATTCCTGATTTAACTGGAAGATCTGTACTTCCCACTTTCATATCAACAGCCTCAAAATGCATATTGTAGACTTCAGGATATGTTACAGGTCAGTGTCACACCAAGATTGTGGAGAAAGGGTGGGGGGGGGGGGGGGCATGTCACTCTCCAACAAGTGTTTACCAATAAGTAAGTGGCGGAAAATTATGGGTATAGGACGGCTTAAACATGTGGAAAATGAGATTTTTATTATTCACTCACTGTATTTGACATTTATTATTCCTTTAAAATCGCACAACAACTTCAATAAAACACAGTTTAATCATTCACACACTTATTTCACAATTATTTCACTTTTAAACTGCAAATCCTCTAAGAGCTGTCTTGAATCTTCACGAGTCTCTCAACAGCCTTGATGTGAATAGATACGTACAGCATCCAGTAATCAGAGTCAGAACTGTGTCTGCAAAAACACAAGGATTATTAAACAATTGTTGCTGTCATTAATTACTAGCAATATAATTGACAGAGTAGATTGCTAATATTTGCTATAATGAATATCACATTTGCAAGAACGATCTCACTGAAGTAATTAAGTCCATCGAAACGCTTAGAAACTAACCTCTCGTCTGACGAAAACGGTCTAAAGACGCAGTGGCAATTTCTTCAGATCTGTTGACAATGATATTTTGAGTTATCACTTTACTGAGAGACTGAAATGTAGTTCAGGTACCTGTGAACATAACAATATGTTAGAATTCATTTGCTAAATACGAACTATTACGGTACTGTACGGCTACTTACATATTAATTACACTATTAATATTTTCACAGTTGTTTCTTTAATACAAAATTAAAGCCAACGGAAGAAAAAACGTAAAACATACTTGCCAATGACAGTTTTGTTGAGATGCAATTTTCTGTGTTGACAGATGTAACTTTTTCATATGGTGGTAAGTCGCAGAAATCGCAGGAATCACAGAAATCGCAGAAATCGCGGAAGTAGCAGAAATCGCGGAAGTAGCAGAAATCGCGGGAATCACAGAAATCGCAGGAATCGCGGAAGTCGCGGAAGTCGCGGAAGTCGCGGAAGTCGCGGAAGTCGCGGAAGTCGCGGAAGTCGCGGAAGTCGCGGAAGTCGCGGAAGTCGCGGAAGTCGCGGAAGTCGCGGAAGTCGCGGAAGTCGCGGAAGTCGCGGAAGTCGCGGAAGTCGCGGAAGTCGCGGAAGTCGCGGAAGTCGCGGAAGTCGCGGAAGTCGCGGAAGTCGCGGAGGGATACACGACCTATGTTCCTTAACTGCGACTCTTAACTGCGACAAATCACAGTTAAGAATAACAGATACTGAAAAGTAGCATTCACAGAAATCACTGATATCGTAAAATCGCAGTTTAGCCCATCACTAGCCCTGACTAACAATAACCTATACCTTTCATGAATTCTTATCTCACAAAAATCTTCGTTACTCGAACTACTGCAATACAGCGAGCGCCAATACTGCCAACTAAATAAAAGGTTCTTACTACTGAAGGCACTAACTACTGATAGGCATAGTTGGCAAATGAAAGATTTTGATAGAGAACAAACAATGTATTTACCTCAATAGTGTTCAAAAGTCATATATCAGTCCATGATATCCAATATTACAAATTTACTCTTTCTGATGGACACACGTCCAGATCGTCCGCTCTCCAAATTCCGCCATCTCTCTCCCCACATCCACCACTGCTGGCGGCTCACCTCCAACCGCGCAACGCTACGCGCTGTTCACATCGAGCTGCCTAACACTACAACAGCAATATTGCAACAGTGCAGACCAGCCACAGACTTCACATAGCACAGTCAGTGATTTTCATATAGAGCGCTACGTGGCGTTACCAACATAAAAACCTAACCAGCCTACTTACACAATTATTTAGGTATTGGCCAAATGCAAAAGGCTTAGTTAAATCTGTCACACGAGTAGAAAAAGGGAATACAAAATGTAAAGGCAGCGTGGCTTGGTGGACCAGTATGGCTTGCAGCCTCGTCACGAGTGGACATGTCGACGCTGAGCTGTACACTCCAGAAAGCAAGGCAAGTCTGCTGTATTGGTCGTTAAGTATATGGCTGATATACAGTTTTCTTTGCTGACGTATATGATTTAAACAAATAATTAATTTCAAGACGAAATAATTTCATCCTGAATGTGTGAAACCTAGTGCATTCGAGGTTCATATTTTTGTTGGTGAGAACGTTGTAATTTCTCCAGATGATAATATGGTGTACACCTTGCGCCGTTTGTCACTGTTGCGTACACGAAACTTCAAGAATGCGTTTTTGAATGGTGAAATTGAAGAAATAGGAGGCACTGTGAAATTTACACATGCAAGCAGTGGTGTTAGTGAGATTGAAATAGTGTATGCTGGCTTAGGGTTGTGCACCGTAAGAATATTAGTTCCCCTTTGAATTTCCATGTAATCATATAAGACAAGTTTCAATTGAATGTGGGCGAGTAAAGTCTTTTTACGAAGGCAGTGTGATGTAACGGATTTTCCTTCCCTGTTTCTCAGTGGAGTTACGCAAAATAATTTCTGTGAAGTTTTGAAGGTAGGAGACGAGGTACTGGCTGATGTAAAGCTGTGAGGACAGGGCGTGAGTCGTGCTTGGGTAGCTCAGATGGTAGAGCACTTGCCTGCGAAAGGCAAAGGTCGCGAGTTGGAGTCTCAGCCCGGCACACAGTTTTAACCTGCCAGGAAGTTTTATATCGATGGTGACTGGTGGCGCTGACTGGTGGCGATAGCACTGACAGCACTAGTTGCAGCAGCTGTGGTGGTGGTGGTGGTGTACCTATCATATGGTGACAGATTCCCTGGGAGCTGCATTGCCAGATTTTAAGTTTTTTTTACCTAACTGTTCTGTATCTAAGCCCCATGTTCGGTACCAAAATAAGAGTGGTTCAGTATTTTTAGAACTCCATTTGTGTCACTAATTTATTTGCAGACTTTCAAAATCAAGTCCATAAAAGTCCGCAGCTCATGGTCTAGTGGCTAGCGTTGTTTGTCTCTCGATCATGGGGTCCTGGGTTCGATTCCTGGTCGGGCTGGGAATTTTCTCTGCCCAGGAACTGGTTGTTTGTGTTGTCCTCATCTTATCATCATCATCATTTGTAACAGTGGCTAGTTTGTATTGTGTCAACACTGGTCTGTGTAAAAATTGGGACTTCATACGGGCGCTGATGACCGAGCAGTTGAGCGCCCCACAAACTAGACATCATCAAGTCCGTAAAAGTTTGCACGCTGCTGACGGATGACGCGTGCTGCATTCGTGACACTGATAAAGACAGATACTAAATAAAACTTTGGAATAACCACGAAGTCAAGCTCCTACGTCGAAAAACCCGTTTCCATGGAAAAGTTTGTAAACGGACAGGAAGCGCCTAACGTAAAACAGATTATCAAAAGGGTAGTAGCGGTTCCATGCAGCAACACCTACGTGGAAAGTCTTCAGTCATTCGAATCTTCTATGTGACTGAAGACTCTTTCCACGTAGGCACTGCTGCATGGAACCGTCGTAATCATTTTATTGTCTGACGCCAGAAAGAAACTGAGTGTTGATATCGACAACAGTGAATATATTCGTACCAAATGAATTAATGAGACAGAACTGATCTCCACGATACACAAAGCAGGTCAGAAGACTGTTGCAGAAGCCACAAAGAAACATACTAAATTTAAAAGAAAGCAAAATCCCCAAGACTGACGATGTTTCACAGAAGCTCGAAATTTAGTGCGGACTTCAATGTGAGATGCTTATAATAGTTTCCACAATGAATCCGTGTCTCGAAACCTGGCAGAAAATCCAGAGATATTCTGGTCGTTTGTAAAGGATGCTAGCGGCAAGACGCAATCAATGCCTTCTCTGCGTGATAGTAATGGAAATACTATCGATGATAGCGCTACTAAAGCAGACTTAATAAAGCCTTTCGAAATACCTTCACCAAAAAAGACGAAGTAAATATTCCAGAATTCGAATCATGGACTGCTGCCATCATGAGTAACTTAAAAGTAGATGTCTTCGGTGTAGTAAAGCAGTTTAAATAGCTTAATAAAGACAACTCCTCCGGTCCAGATTGTATAACAATTAAATAACTTTGAGTATGCAGATATAACAACCCCATACTTCAGTCATAGTCATCCCCTCGCCGAAAGATCCGTACCTAAGACTGTAAAGATGCACAGGTCCTATCAATACTCAAGAAAGGAAATTGACCGACCAATTACATCAGGCTTGTAACTCGGTCCCACAAACTTACATCCGACACCCGCACTTCACAATGAATGCACGTTTGCAGGCTTGCATTCAATAGCATCTGAAAGATGTCTATTTAAAGTCCGCACCAGGCGGATAAGAGTGGCGCTTATAGCGCCACTATGAGGATGCAAATCGGGTTTGCTATACGTATACGCTGTAACGGTCGTGAGCGTTAGTCATTTATGAGATAGGATGTGTTGAGACGATGTTAGCCAAGAATGCCGCTAAGGTGAGGAAGATGCCATTATTAACACCTCATTAAATTGGAACGAGGTCGTGTAATAGGTATGTGAGAAACTGGATGTTCCTTTTACGATACTGCAGAAAAACTTGGCAGGAATGTAGCTACTGTACATCACTGTTGGTAGTGGTAGTCAAGGAAACGTACGGTCGCCAGTCGGCCACGTGACACTACGAGAGGGGAGACCAGTGTTCGGAATATGGCTCTGACGCATTGTATCTGTAGCAGCAGCTGACACCACAGTGATACAATGAACTGTTACAGATCCCTTACTTGATGGACAGGTCAGAGCCAGACGCACTGTAGCGCGCGTTCCACTGACCCCAATCCACTCTCACCTGCGACTTCAGTGGTGTCAAACGAGAGCCCATTGGGAGGCACGTGGAGGTCCGTTGTGCTTTCTTGTGAAAACTGGTTCTGCCTATGTGCCACTGACGGCCGTGTGTTGGTTAGGAGGAGATCAGTTGAGAGCATGCAACCAGCCTGTCTGCATGCTAGACACACTGGATCTGCACGTGGAGTTACGGTCTAGGGTGAGATTTCGTGTGACAACAGGAGAGCTCTCACGGTTATCCCACGCACCCTGACTGCAAATATCTACGTCAATCTGGTGATTCCACTTGTTGTGCTGCTATTCGTGAATAGCATTCCAAGGTGTGCTTTCCAACAGAATAACGCCTGCCCACACACCGCTATCGTAATCCAACATGCTGTACAGTGTGTGGCCTGCTCGATCACCAGATCTCTCTCCAGTCGAGCACATATGAGACGTCGGACAACAACTCCAGCGTCATCTACAAACAGCATTAACCATTCCGTATAGACCGACCAATTACAACAGGCTTGGAACTCGGTCCCACAAACTTACATCCGACACCCGTACTTCACAATGAATGCACGTTTGTATACTTCGACTCAACAGTCTGGCGATGATATTGGTTATTAATGTACCAGTATTTCACAGTTGCAAAAAACGTATCTCGCGCGTAATCTTGCAATGTTAATCGCTTAAGGGGCTCCGGAACGCAAACGGCCGATCTAGAGCACGTGGTGCATTCCGAATCAAACTGTTGTGCTGCTTTGTAGAAAGCGCACGAAAGAACAGATTTTCTTGCAGAAATTATAGCTCATTAAGCAAGCAAATTGTTAAAAAAAAGCCTATTGCGCTGCCGTGGTGGACCAGAAGGGTCATTATTACCAAACACGTGGCACAAAATCGACACACAAAGACAAAAGCAACTTCCACAAAATATAAGATTAAAAATCATTAAAAATCATACTCGCTTCGCCACAGTATTACACTCACGTGCGGTTGAAGTGATCCTAACCAGCTTTTCCTAATAATATTTACCGTTTGAAATTCTACTTCATCGTTGTTCAAAATGAACACAGCAACTTCCACACTTTTAACTAAAAAACTCAAAAATCGCCTATTTAAAGCAATGTTAAAATAACGCTTATAAATTACATCTTTCCTCACAAAGTATTTGAGGTAGGAAGTTGAACTTTTTACAGATTATTTATTGGAATATGGGCTACAACTTAACACAGGGATTTTACAAAATTTTAGTTCAGTTATTAAAGATGACTTTTTTTCAATTGTAATGAAAATTCACAACATTTTTTTATTTATATATTCAAAAATATACAGTTTTTTGGACAAAGGCTGTGTTAAATTATGCAGAAGGTACTGTGTAACATTTACTGAAAGTTTGAAACAAATATGTTTGGAAGATCCTTAGAAAACATGTAATTAGTATGAGAAAATAAAAGTTTTGGGAATCGAGCGACAAAGATTGGATTAACTTTTTAGTGCATTCCAGGTCCATAGGATGGATTATCTTCATCATCTGCAAACTCCTCCTCCAGCTTCCTCTTGTTCCTCCTCCTGTTTACTCTTGCTTGTATTTCTAGACTCTTTACAGCCCTGTCTGCAGCCCGAAGGCGTTCCTTGTCTAAAGCAAGCAACGCTCGTTGTTGTGTTCGTAGATTTTGCTACCATTTTCTTCAGTTGCAGTTACTGCAACACTGTTCCAAAAGGTGGTCATGTATGAACACTTATCACATTTCAGTTGTATTTCACTAGCAAGTCCTACGTGCTTTATTATGGAGAGTTCTAGACCAACTTCACTACAATGAATACATCTTACACAGTTTGAAAAAATTCCTTTGAGAACCGACATATCAAATATTTCATTCACATCCGATTCGCCCATAAAACATTCATAGTTTTCACTCATTGAACCAAGCTTCTTCTGTGAAGTATTTTCTTTCCCACTTTGACTGCTATGGGCAGGTGTACTTGAGAGGTTAGATTCACTCACTTGGTTATCGCCTTTATTGTTTACAGTAATAACACATACCTTTGGCTTTCCAACATTTCTCCTTTTCTTAAAAGCCTTCAGAGGATTTCTAATAACTTAACTTTTACTCATTATTATACTTCAACAAAACAGAGACTCAAGAAACAGAATTAATTACGAATATTTTCGAGATAACGACAGAGTAAATAAACATGAAACAATCGACAATCACACCAGCGATATATATTGAACCATCACAGGTTAGCCACAACACATACTTTATCTCACATCACTAAAATGTACCTGATGAACACGGACGTTAATAATAACACCATTTGACAGCAGTTTGACAGCGCCACAGTGGGTCACGCCCATGTAGAACACATTTCAAAAAAAATTTAAAAATAGTTGTAGTCTTCGGAATTGAATAAATTATATATCTATTAAAAGGTAATAGCCTGCAGATTCAGAAAACGCAAAAACGTAAAAATTGAACTTTTCATGATTTTGAGCCTTTCCGGAGCCCCTTAAATACAGTACCTAGACAAATTTATTCCAGAAATTTCATTATTCTACATTAATTATTCTTTGGTGCTGCGTTTTTTTCAGTATGTATTATTAACTACTTCGAGAAAATGTTAACACACAGTCAGTACTGATACCGGAAACTTCGTTCTTGTAAAACCCAAATAGCTCCTTATTCTCACGAAGTAATGAGTGCTATCAGCAGGGGATCTCAAATTCATCCCATATTTCTAGATTTCCAGAAGGCTTTTGTTACCATTCCTCACCAGCGGCTTACAGTAAAGTTGGGTGCCTATTTGTGCAACTGTCGGAAAGATCACAGTCCGTAGTAACTAACGGAAAGTCGTCGAATAGAACAGAAGTAATATCTGGCGTTCCCCGAGGTGATCTATAACAATGATTTAGGAGACAATCTGAGCAGCCCTCTCAGAATGTTTGTAGATGATGCTATCGTTTACCGTCTAATAAAGTCACCAGAAGAACATAGCCAATAGTGAAATAATTTAGACACGGTATCTGTATGGTGCAGAAAGTGGCAAATAATGAAAAGTGTGAGCTCATACGCTTGAGTACCAAAAGGAATCTGGTAAATTTCGGTCACATGATAAATCACACAAATCTAAAGGCTGTCAGTTCTTCAACTAAATACTTAGAAATTAATGCTACGAATATCCTATATTGAAACGATCACCTAGAAAATATTATGGAGAAGGCAACCGTAAGATTATGTTTTATTGGGAAAACACTGCCGGCCGCGGTGGTCTAGCGGTTCTAGGCGCGCAGTCCGGAACCGCGCGACTGCTACGGTCGCAGGTTCGAATCCTGCCTCGGGCATGGATGTGTGTGATGTCCTTAGGTTAGTTCGGTTTAAGTAGTTCTAAGTTCTAGGGGACTAATGACCACAGTAGTTAAGTCCCATAGTGCTCAGAGCCATTTGAACCATTTTTTGGGAAAACACTTAACAGACGCAACAGGTCTACTAAAGAGACTGAGTACACTATGGTTGTCCGTCCTTTGCTAGAGTTCTGCCTTGCAGACTGGGTACTTACCAGATGGGATTGACAGAGGACGTCGGAAAAGTTCGAAGAAGTGTAGCTTGTTTTGTATTATCGCGAAACAGGGGAGAGAATGCCAAGGGTAAGGGTGGTAGTCAATAGTCATTAAAACAAGGGAGTTTTTAGTTGCTGCGATATCTTTTCACGAAATTTCAATCTTCAGCTTTCTCCTCCGATTGCGAAAACATTTTGTTGACAACCATTTACATATGAAGAAATGATCATTGTAATAAAATAAGAGTAATCAGAGTTCGCACAGAAGATTTAAAAGTGTTCGTTTCTCCCACCCGCAGATAGAGTGGAAAGGTAGAAAAATAGAGGGAAAGTGGTTGGACGAACTCTCTGCCAGGCACGTAAGTGTGAAATGCAGTGTGTTCATGTAGACGCAGATACGGTGAAAACAGAATTATGCATTCGTTCTGCTTTGAAGTCTGCAACATGCAACAACTTCAAGAAAAAAATAACTAATAAAAATTGTTGAGAAATGTAACTAGCAATAATAAATATGATTTTTAACATTTGCTAAGTGTTTGTGTTCAATCTGAGCCTTCAGCTCAGAAAATCCCTCTCGCCAGGCAAAGTTCGGTAATTTTGCCTATTAAATCTGGCAACCGTACCTCGAACTGGACAGAGGAATGGTGAAATATTGTTCCTTTCATTACCACGTAGTAGTGTGTAGTACGACTCAACCGGGGACTTACCGAGGATGTGATAGCCCCCCCCCCCCCCCCAAAAAAAAAGGACGCAGGTACAAAGGGGTGCAAAAAATGACAAAAACAAGATTGACAAAGTTTTGCAGAAGTTCGAAATATAGCGCTTACTTCAATGCCAGATGCTTTTATTAATTTCACAACGAAACTCTGTCTCTGAATCAGCCAGGAAACCCAAAGAGATTCTGGTCACACGTAAAGCTCACCAGTGGCAAGACACAACAATACCTTCACTGCGCGATAGCAACGGTGAAGTCACTGATGACAGTGCCACTAAAGTAGAGCTATTAAACAGGATTTTCCGAAACCCCTTCACCAAAGAAGAAGTAAATATTCATGAATTCCAATCAAGATCAACTGCCCAGATAAGAAACATAGAAGTAGATATCCTCTGTGTAGCAAAGCAGCTAACATCACTTCACAAACGCAAGGCCTCCGGTCCAGATTGTATACCAGTCAGGTTCCTTTCAGGGTATGCTCCATACTTAGCAATTATGTACAACCGCTCACTCACAGGAAGATCCGTACCTAAAGACTGGTAAATCGCTCAAGTCACACCAATACCCAAAAAGGGAAATAGGAGCAGTCCGCTGAATTACAGTCCCATATCACTAACGTGGACTTGCAGTAGGGTTTTGGAACATATACATATTAATTACCTCGAAGAAAACGATTTATTGACACACAGTGAGCACTGATTCAGAAAATTTCGTTCTTGTGAAACACAACTAGCTCTTTATACACATAAAGTGAGTGCTATCGATAGGGGATGTCAATTTGATTCCATATTTTTAGACTTCCAGAAGGCTTTCGACACCGTTCCTCACAAGAGTCTTCTAACCAAACTGAGTACCCATGGAATATCGCCTCAGTTGTACGACTGGATTCGTGATTTCCTGTCAGAAAGGTCACAGTTCGTAGTAATAGATGGAAGGTAATCGAGTAAAACAAAAGTAATGTCTGGCGCTCCACAGGGAAGTGCTGTAGGCCCTCTATTGTTTCTGATCTATTTTAACGAAATAGGAGACAATCTGAGTAGCCGTCTTAGATTGTTTGCAGATGATGCTGTCATTTACCGTCTTGTAAAGTCATCATATGGCCAGAACGAATTTCAAAATGATTTAGGTAAGCTTGCAAAAAGTGGAAATTGACCGTGAATAAAGAAAAGTGTGAAGCTATTCGGATGAGTACTAAAAGAAATCCGCTAAGTTTCGATTATGCGATAAGTTACACAAATTTGAAAGCTGTAAATTCAACTAAATTCTTAGGGATTACCAATAGCCTAAATTAGAACGATCACATAGATAATATTGTGGGTAAAGTAAACCAAAGACTGCGATTCATTGGCAGAACACTTAGAAGGTGCAACAGGTCTACTAAAGAAACAGCTTACATCATGCTTGTCCGCTCTGTTCTGGAGTATTGCTGTGTAGTGTGGGATCCGCGCCCGGTGGGACTGACGGATGACATCGAAAAAGTTCAAAGAAAGGGAGTTTGTCTTGTGTTATCGCGAAATAGGGGAGACATGTGAAACGTCTCTGTGAAATCGTTTCATAAGACGCTTGTCGAGTTCGGTACAACTTACTCGCTTTACTACCTGATTTTAGCTCAATTCACGAACTCTTCCAGAAAGACTGAGAACGCAAATAAGGCCTATTGAATATTATATGTGTGTCTTAATGTGGGGTTTCCGTTTTGTTTTGTGGGAAACGCTGAGTTGGTCATCGTCTGTTGGGAGCAGACGACGTTGCTTCTCGTTAGCAGGGCAGCACAGGATGACCAACATAGGTTTCCAATACCTGAACAGAGAGGTTTACCATCTTAGTCGAAGGCTGTTTTTGTGTGTGAGGTTGGTGACGGAGGGTTACCCCTCTGGTAGCTTCCGCTGCACGGGGAGCTAGGTAATCTCGAAAGAGAGAGCGGCACTGTTCGGTGAACGCTTGGTGAGTACGGATCGTAGCTCTTTAAGGGGGTTTCAAGTGATAGGAAGGAGGTTGAGTTAGGACTTCGTTATGTTTAACTGTTGAAATACTTGAGAACTTCAGCTTAACTGAAGCGTGTGAAGCAAGTTATTTTTCCGAATGTGCCATAATTATATTGCTTTAAATAGGCGATTTTTGGGTTTTTTAGTTAAAAGTGTGGAAGTTGCTGTGTTCATTTTGAACAACGATGAAGTAGAATTTCAAACGGTAAATCTTATTAGGAAAAGCTGGTTAGGATCACTTCAACCGTACGTGAATGTAATACTGTGTCGAAGCGAGTATGATTTTTAATGATTTTTAATCTTATATTTTGTGGAAGTTGCTTTTGTCTTTGTGTGTCAATTTTGTGCCACGTGTTTTGTAATAATGACCCTTCTGGTCCACCACGGCAGCGCAATAGGGTTTTTTTTTTTTTAACAATTTGCTTGCTTAATGAGCTACAATTTCTGCAAGAAAATCTGTTCTTTCGCGCGCTTTCTACAAAGCAGCACAACAGTTTGATTCGGAATGCACCACGTGCTCTAGATCGGCCGTTTGCAAGCAGCAGACGCAGTTAGTATGTTGAATAATTATCGCACAACCTCGTGCATTGGTTAAACCTCTGTCCAGAATAGTGCATGCGTAGAATCGTAATGCAAATCTCACAGAGACATTTTTATGGTATGAATGCAAAGGAGATGATAGTATCATTGTCTCCCACCGCCGTTTTCCGTGCTTTTTCTTGCTGTAGTTAAATTGTGCTCTGTTACATTCTCACGTAATTCTTATTTAAATATTTCTAGTCAGGCACCAGTTTTGTGTAGTTAGGATGTGCAACCAAATACTTAGATACAATAAATAATCTACGTGAAAGATAAATTCTGTGGTGTTGATCTTACCCACTTACTCCGATTTCGAATCCTGAATTAATCAAGTTGCTTCATGCACGACATGGAGTGTTATTTATCTGGCTACTTAAAGAAATTTGCATACTTGTAATTAAATTATTAAAGTAATTAAACTAATAATTTTCCAGCTCCGTTTTTTTCTAAATGGTTAGGAAAGGCTTGGACTGGTGACGACCCTGAATTTCTGAATTTTTATCATTATTTGTGTGAGAGAAGCAGCTAGAAATGCGAGATAACGTATATGGCTCGATGAGAAACGTCGTAAAGATAGTAATACGTTACACATGATACGTGAATTGGTGTGGCCATCATTAAAACAAAGGCGTTTTTCGTTGCGGCCGGATCTTCTCATGAAATTTCGATCATCAGTTTTCTCCTCCGATTGCGAAAATATTCTATTGGCACCCACCTACATAGGGAGGAATGCTCATCACGATAAAATAAGAGAAATCATGGCTCGCACAGAAAAACTTAAGTGCTCATTTTTCCCACGTGCCTTTCGAGAGTGTAACGGTGGAAAGACAGCTTGAAGGTGATTCATTGAACCCTCTGCCAGGCACTTTACTGTGAATAGTAGAGTAATCACGTAGGTGTAGATGAAGATTTCCGTGGCTGATTAATACACTGTGCAGTCACATAATATGACCACCTGTCAAAAGCCTGAATAACCACATTTTGCGCTGCGGGCCGCTGCGAGACACGTAGGGAGTGTCAGCGAGGTTCTGTAAGGCAACGACAGGGATGTGGAGCCCTGCTGTGCCGTGGCGAGCGGCGCTAGGTTTCTCTGTCGAGGATCCATGTGGCGAACAGCCTAACCGAGGTGGTCCCACAGATTCTCGATTGGGTTTAAATCCGGGAGTACGGTAAACTCATTCCGATGCTCTTCGAACCACACACGTACACTGCAAGTTCTGTGACAAGTTGCACTGTCCTCTTGGTAGATGCCATCGTGTCAAGGAAAAACAAAGCGCATGTAGGCGTGGACATGGTCCCCCAAGGATAAATGAATGCTTGTGTTGAGCATTGTGCCTTTCAGAACGACGACATCACCCAGGGAATGTCATAAAACCATTCCGCAGACCACAACGCCACCTCCTCCGGCTTGTACCCTTCCAACGTTTGTTGTGGGCTGTTTTCATCATGAAGTTTCACGCCGTACACGCCAGCAACCATCTGTTTAAAGTGGCATAACATATGGTTCATCTGAAATACCACCTGTCGTCTGTACGTCCAGTTGCCGGCCGCAGTGGCCGAGCGGTTCTAGGAGCTACAGTCTGGAACCGCGCGGCCGCAGGTTCGAATCCTGCCTCTGGCATGGATGTGTGGGATGTCCTTAGGTTAGTTAGGTTTAAGTAGTTCTAAGTTCTAGGGGACTGGTCACCTCAGAAGTTAAGTCCCATAGTGCTCAGAGCCATTTGAACCATTTGGACGTCAAGTTCCGGTATTGGTGTGCAAGTTCCATCCTTCGTCGCTTTGAACGGCAGTCAGATGGGTGCTTGAAACAGGCGCCTGCTGCAGAGGCGCAGTAACGTTCGCTGAGCGGTCGTTGAGGAGACACTGTCGGTAGCTCCTTGGTTCATCCGTATAGTCAGCTGCTCAACAGTTGCGCGTCTATTCGCTCGTAAACATCTCCGCAACCGTGCTTCACCCCGTCACTTATCATCCGTGGTTTACCAAAGTTGCCTCGGCACTGGTTTTGGAAAGTGACATTTCGCCGTACACGGTATACTTTAACAACTGCGAAAAGCAAACATTTTACAGACTTAGCCGTTTCTGAAATGCTCCCACCCTTGGGCAGAAAGCAAATGATTATGACCTTCCGATGTCAGAAAAATCGCCCCGTTTACGTAATATGTCGACTCCACTGCTCCTCGGCTTCCCGCCCCACGACACCCTTTGTATATCCTCCACTACTACTGCAGCCACCTACCGTCTTTGAGTGGTTATTGCACGTTGATGTCGAACATAGGCGATGGTCATATTAATAGGACTGTACTATAGTACAGTACTATACTGAATCGCCAAAGAAACTGGTATAGGCATGCGTATTCCAATACAGAGATATGTAAACAGGCAGAATACGGCGCTGCGGTCGGGGACGCCTATATAAGACAAAAAGTGTCTGGCGCAGTCGTTCGATCGGTTACTGCTCCTACAATCAAGATTTAAGTGGGTTTGAACGTGGTGGTATAGTCGGTGTACGAGCGATGGGACACAGCATCGCCGAGGTAGCGATGAACTGGGGATTTTCCCGTACGACCATTTCACGAGTGTACCGTGAATATAAGGAATCCGGTAAAACATCAAATCTAGGACATCGCTGCGACCGGAAAAAGATCCTGCAAGAAAGGGACCAACGATGACTGAAGAGAATCGTTCATCGTGGCAGAAGCGCAACCCTTTCGCAAATTGCTGCAGATTTCAGTGCTGGGCCATCAACAAGTGTCACCGTGTGAACCATTCAACGAAACATAATCGATATGGGCTTCTGGAGCTGAAGGCCCACTCGTCTACCCTTGATGACTGCACGATACAAAGCTTTACACCTCGCCTGGTACTGTCAGCATCGACATTGGACCGTTGATGACTGGAAACATGTTTCCTGGTCAGAGGAGTCTCGTTTCAAAGTGTGTCGAGCGGATAGGCGTGTACGGGTATGGAGACAACCTCATAAATCTATGGTCCATGCATGTCAGCAGGGGACTGTTCAAGATGGTGGAGGCTCTAATGGTGTGGGACGCGTGCAGTTGTAGTGATATGGGACCTCTGATACCTCTAGATACGACTCTGGCAGGTGACACGTACCTAAGCATACTGTCTGATCACCTACATCCATTCATGTCCATTGTACCTCCCGACGGACTTGGGCAATTTCAGCAGGGCAATGCGACACATCACACGCCCAGAACTGCTACAGAGTGGCTCCACAAACACTCTTCTGAGTTTAGACACTTCCGCTGGCGGCCAAACTCCCCAGACATTAACATTATTGAGTACATATGGGATTCCTTGCAACGTGCTGTTCAGAAGAGATCTCCAGCCTCTCGAACTGTTACGGATTTATGGACAGCTCTGCAGGACTGATGGTGTCAGTTCCCTCCAGCACTACTTCAGACATTAGTCGAGTCCATGCCACGTTGTGTTGCGGCACTACTGTGTGCTAGCTTGGGCTCTACACGATATTAGGCAGCTGTACCAGTTTCTTTCGCTCTTCAGTGTATAAAGGAACGACTGCTACAGAACATTCATCCTTTGCTTAATATGGTTTATGAGCAATAGTGCACATGGTTCATATAGTTGTTGCCTACACTCTTCACTCACGTACAGCAGTGGTGTTCTTGCTGCTGCTTCCCCACCGGTACAATATTGTAGGGCCTCAGAGGTCACCGAGCCATCGTAGAAGTAAATATGCTATTTGACAGAAGGATTGCGATATTCGCACACTTCTACCGACTGAGACCTACCGCGAGACGCGACAAGAGCAAAAGCAAGCAAAAGAAATGTAGAGGATAATATGTGATTTACTTCTCCTTCCAGCTAGTACTTTCGCTGCTACGAGTTTCGGTTGGTACGGTCAGCTGTGTTAATAAAAAAAATTCAAGACTAAGCCTTTCGTGGCTCATTAACAGAACTGCAGGAAACAACAAAGGATGGGGCCCCTCCACGCCCGCACCAACGTGGTGACCAACACAAAAGTTTTACTGTCACCTCCGTAGGCATGTTAGTTTTGAATCAGGCGTCACAGGATGCAGGCTGTGATGTTATCCATGCGTCTGGGTAAGACTACTCATTAACATGGTCCATCAGGAGATAGTAGTGGTCGAAAACGATCGAAGGGTAGCGGTTTTTAAGAGCAGAGGAAAAAAAGTGCCAAGGCCAGCGCCAAGGGAAAAAAACCTCTGCGACAGTAGGACGGGTGGTAAGGGCAGTAGCGGCTTGCTAGCTGCGACAGAGCATGCAAGGTGAGGGGTGGTTAGCGTGAGGTATCGTGCAACGTTACCTATGTACTGCGTGGTCGTTAGCTGGGTCAGGCCGGTGCTGCGGCTGGGCTCGCTTGTAGTCTCCTGGGCCGGCCGCAATGGCTTCCTCCCTGTAACATAAAAAAGTTCGGCGCGGCAACGCATGCGCTGCTGTTAGGCCCTCTGCTGCGCCTTGTCGTCAGTGACTTGGTGCAGCTTCATCAGGCTGGTGCAGAATGACGGCGATTGGTTACAGCGACCTCCTCTACTGCACGGCGCAGCCCTTCTGCATAGCAGCGGTCATCTGATCCGCACTTCCAGTGATCTGCGCCGCATCAGCGTCGGAGAGGTGCAAGCCGTTCGCTCGCGCTTGCGCAATGAGGACTGCCTTCCTCTCTTCTCGGTCCCTTGAGGGGTCGAATGCCGCATCTGGCGGCGTCGCCACCGGCTCCACTGGGCGAACGTCCTTCTGCGGGATCGCAGGAGTGTTCGCAGGTGCGACTGCGCTGAGGCCTTGGGCGAAAACTGCTCGCAGTTGCCTCAAGGCCTCATCCTTCTCTGCAGCCACGGCGGCTGCGAAGGCAGCCCTCTCCGCCGCCATGACGGCTTTGAGGGCTGCTGTGGCCTCCTTCACGGCGGTGCCGAGTTCGAGGTCACATCTCTTCGCAGGAAGGCGAGCTGCGTCCGGGTTACCCGTTTCCGAGCGGCCGTCCCCGCCCCTGGCAGGTGGATCTGCTGCTGCGCCTTCCCTCAGCTGCACCGAGCTGTTCTGCGCCCTACGCCGTTTCCGACGTCGTCTTCTCTTCTGCTGCTGCGTCGGTGCGGCCGCGGCCGCCTCGCCGCCCCCGGCACGGCTGCGGCTTGAGAAAGCCGCACAGCCGCGCCAACTGGCGACGTGCGGGCCGCCACACCGGACACAAGTCGGCAGAGCGTTGCTGCCGCGGTCGCAGGCGCGGCTGTCGTGCTCTCCTGAGCACTTGACGCACCGCGCCGCGTTGCGGCAATACTTCGCAACATGGCCCTCGCCCTGGCACCTGAAGCACTGGGGCTGAGGATCCATGGCGGTCGGGAGAGCCTCCGTCGTAACCGGGAAGCCCAGCAACTTCCGCAAGTCGAAGATGTCGCTCCCGCCGTCGACCGTTTGCACGGTCACGGCATAGAGCGGCGCCCTCCTCTTGTTGGTTCGGTTGTGCAACCTTGCGGCTGCACTACCAAACCCGGCTCGCAGCAGCCCTTCCCGGACCGCTGCCTCATCACAGCACCAAGGCAACCCCCTGAGGAGTGCCTTAGTCGTCTTCATCCTTCCTACGGAAGGTGCCTTCTCTCGCGCCGGCGGCGCGTCGACGATGTGGTCGGCCACTGCGACCTTGATCGCCTTGTGGTCGGCCACGTTTGCGGCTCGAACGCAGATCAACGAGTCTGTATCGACAGACTCGTAGACCACCTCGTTCCGAGCGCAATTCGTCATGGTGTCGAACAGCGCTGTCCACCCGCCTTTGCACATGACGTACAAAGGGGGAACAGGCCGCGACTCGTCTTCTCTGGAGTTCCTTGCACGGTCGGCAGACTCAGTGAGTTGCACAACCGAAGGACCCTTCGTAGCGGCAGGTTTCCTCTGCGCACCCTTCTTCCCCATACTGCGAGGCGCGGAACACGACAATTTGCACGCGTTGTCAAAACAACGCACGACAATTTGCTCTCCGCAGCGCCCACAGCACAGAAAACCTCTTCACGAGCTCTCAACGGCCGAGTAAGCGAAGCGCGCAACACCAGCGATGCGCTCACCTCGCCAGCTCAGGCCGCTCTTGTGCAGAACTGCAGGAGTTGGTCGTTATACCTACAGGGAGTGATGTTCGCCTAAACTGAACCCCTCGTATAAAGAAACGAATGATGTGCCATTCGTCATCGGCTGCATGTGGTGTCACAAGACGACTGTACAACATGCGTTATTTATGTATTAGGTATTTTGTTGTTAATCTATCGCTAATGAAACTGACACACGCTAAAGCGTCGAAAGTCTTAGTTTATTTACTAATCATTGTACTAAACTTCTTATCAGTGTAGTTCTATACTGGACATTTGATTTCGCTATGCAACAATTTTATTATACTTACTTAGGAAGACCTGAGTCGAAACAAGGCCCCTGGAGTAGACAACATTCCATTAGAACTACTGACAGCCTTGGGAGAGCCAGCCCAGACAAAACTCTACCATCTGGTGAGCAAGATGTATGAGGCAGGCGAAATTCCCTCACACTTCAAGAAGAATATAATAATTCCAATCCCAAAGAAAGCAGGTGTTGACAGATGTGAAAATTACCCAACTATCAGTTTAATAAGTCACAGCTGCAAAATACTAACGCGAATTCTTTACAGACGAATGGAAAAACTGGTAGAAGCGGTCCTCGGGGAAGATCAGTTTGGATTCCGTAGAAATGTTGGATGGATTCCGTAGAAATGTTGGAACACGTGAGGCAATACTAACTCTACGACTTATCTTAGAAGAAAGATTAAGGAAAGGCAAACCTAAGTTTCTAGCATTTGTAGACTTAGAGAAAGCTTTTGACAATGTTGATTGGAACACTCTATTTCAAATTCTGAATGTGGCAGGGGTAAAACACAGGGAGGGAAAGGCTATTTACAATTTGTACAGAAACCAGATGGCAGTTATAAGAGTCGAGGGGTATGAAAGGGAAGCAGTGGTTGGGAAAGGAGTGAGACAGGGTTGTAGCCTATCCCCGATGTTATTCAATCTGTTTATTGAGCAAGCAGTGAAGGAAACAAAAGAAAAGGTCGGAGTAGGAATTAAAATCCATGGAGAAGAAATAAAAACTTTGAGGTTCGCCGATGACATTGTAATTCTGTCAGAGACAGCAAAGGACTTGGAAGAGCAGTTGAACGGAATGGACAGTGTCTTGAAAGGAAGGTATAAGATGAACATCAACAAAAGCAAAACGAGGATAATGGAATGTAGTCGAATTTAATCGTGTGATGCTGAGGAAATTAGATTAGGAAATGAGACTCTTAAAGTAGTAAAGGAGTTTTGCTATTTGGGGAGCAAAATAACGGATGATGGTCGAAGTAGAGAGGATATAAAATGTAGATTGGCAATGGCAAGGAAATCGTTTCTGAAGAAGAGAAATTTGTCAACATCAAGTATAGATTTAAGTGTCAGGAAGTCGTTTCTGAAAGTATTTGTGTTGAGTGTAGCCATGTATGGAAGTGAAACGTGGCCGATAAATAGTTTGGACAAGATGAGGATAGAAGCTTTCGAAATATGGTGCTACAGAAGAATGCTGAAGATTAGATGGGTAGATCACATAAATAATGAGGAGGTATTGAACAG
Organism: Schistocerca nitens; assembly: GCF_023898315.1. Taxonomy (NCBI): domain Eukaryota; kingdom Metazoa; phylum Arthropoda; class Insecta; order Orthoptera; family Acrididae; genus Schistocerca; species Schistocerca nitens. The sequence goes on along the minus strand of NC_064621.1, from coordinate 346,601,304 downwards.
AATTAGGGAGAAGAGGAGTTTGTGGCATAACTTGACTAGAAGAAGGGATCGGTTGGTAGGACATGTTCTGAGACATCGAGGGATCACCAATTTAGGACTGGAGGGCAGCGTGGAGCGTAAAAATCGTAGAGGGAGACCAAGAGATTAATACACTAAGCAGATTCAGAAGGATGTAGGCTGCAGTAGGTACTGGGAGATGAAGAAGCTTGCACAGGATAGAGTAGCATGGAGAGCTGCATCAAACCAGTCTCAGGACTGAAGACCACAACAACAACAACTTAGAAAATCCTACATGTGCACCGGAAAATTGCAGAGAGGTGGTAAGACAGAAAATTTGGGAAGGGAGCGGAGGGAGGACGCAGCTGCCTTGCAGGTTCCGCCAGGGCATAGCATCACCTTGGTACGCTTACTCATTCAACCACTAGACGGTAGTGATATCTTGTTTTAGAAGTATCGTCAAAACAGTTTATTGCTACTTCTATTTAGATGAGATTCCACCACTTTCCGTCCCCTCCACGCTTATCGGTGATTGTTTCAGGTGGATGTCTACAGATTTTCAGTGTCCTGGCCTCGCATAATGCCCACTGGTGACCCGACTGAGATCAACCACAAGGGCGTCGCCCATTACGATGCACTCATCAACCTGCTGCTGGAGAATGGTATCACACCCATGGTGAGTACACAGCTTCTGCTTGTTCCTCTTCCCCCTCTTCTCCTTGGGCACTGTAACTCTTGATAGGTCTTGCCCCCTCAACAATCTTCCTCCATACAACTGTGTTCTCCGCGTTTCTCTTCTATCCTCGGATCTCCATCTTGACAAGGTCAGCCAACACACTGTCCAGTCGTCTAGATCCTGGTGGGCCCTTCCTTCTGGTGGAACACAATCTGCCTTTCATCATTCGTTGGACATCCCGTCATCTGTCATCCTTTCCATTTGTCCTAACCAGCGTATTCTTTCAGATTTAATAAATTTCACTATATATTTCCCTTTTACAAACTCTTGTACATGATAGTTGTACCTTACTCTCCAACCCTCTGCCTCTCTCACGAACCCATATATTTTTCTCGGGATTTTCCTTTAAGTGGCTGTAGGCTGTTCTGTTATCGCCCATGTTTCTGACTCACATGCAAAAACTAGTCGCACAAAGGAATAGTATACATTTAACTTGGTAGTTCTTGTAATTAGAGAATTGTTGAATACCTGTAAGTTTGCGTAATAGCCTCTACCTTCTTCAGACACCATGGGTGCAGGCAAAGTTCTTCAAAATGAGGCTCTTGAAATTATATGCAACGTCATTAAATTACTTTAGAAGAGGTAAACAAGGAAGCCAGAGTTTCGTTGAAAAGTGTGCTTGAGAGGGTTACAAGACCTGCTAGCCAGTCCACTCGCATAATAAACACAGTAAAGGGGGAGGTGGGAAAATTGATAGAAGTACTTTCTAGGGCTTTCCTATTTTAGGAAGGGCACAGCAGGAGGAGAAAGAGAGAATTCTATTTTTAGCTTTGACGTACACGTTGTCAGGCGAGCTGACAGTTTCTGTGTGACAAATGTTCATTATTGTAGATTGTCGCTGCGTGGTCTAGGGTGCCTTGTCAGGGTCCGCGTGGCTCCCCCTGTCGGAGGTTCGAGTCCTCCCTCGGGCATGGGTGTGTGTGTTGTCCTTAGCGTAAGTTATTTTAAGCTAGATTAAGTAATGCGTAAGCTTAGGGACTGATGACCTCAGCAGTTTGGTCCCATAAGACCTTATTACAAATTTCCAAATTTTGAGATTGTCAGTATCACAGTAAGCAACGCTGACTGCTACATTACATTTTTTACGCCTTCTTTTGTTTTATGAGATTTCCTTCTGGCAGTGCATGGTCAGACTGTTTTCGCCTTGATTCGTCCTTCGTTATTCCGACCTTCTTTCCCGGTATTCTACAGAGAAATTATTGACTCTGAATGTCTATATTTGTCGAATTATTAATTAATATCTGATGTTTCGAAAAGTGGCAATTGACTCCAAGTAATGAAAAGTGTGAAGTCATCCACATGAGTACTAAAAAGAATCCGCTATATTTCGGTTACACGATAAAACACACAAATCTAAAGCCTGTCAGTGCAGCTAAATAGTTAGGAATTACAGTTGCAAATAACATAACGATGACGTAGATAATGTTGTGAGGGAAAGCAAACCAAAGACTGTGATTTATTGCCCGAACACTTAGAAAATACAACAGTTCTACTAAAGACTGCTTACACAACGGTTGTCTGCCCTGTTCTAGAGTACTGCTGTGCAGTGTGGGATCCATATCAGACAGGACTGACAGAGGACACAGTAAATGTTCAAAGAAAGGCAGTCTTCTTTTATCACGAAATAGGAGAGAGGGTGCTACGGATATGATACGCAAATTGACGTGGCAGTTATTAAAACAAAGCCGTTTATCGTTGCGGCAGAGTCTTCTCATGACTCGCCAACTTGGTCCTCAGTGTGTGAAAATATTTTGCTGGTATACACCTACATAGGAACAAATGATTGTCATAATAAAACAAGAGAAATCAGAGCTTGCATCGAAAGATTGAAGTGTTCACTTTCTCGGTTGCTGTCCGAGAGTGGAACGGTAGCAAAATAGCTTTAAGGTGGTTCGGTGAACCCTCTGACAGGCACTTAATTGTGAAATGCAGAGTAATAACGTAGATGTAGAGGCAGTCATAACCTAGTATCGCGGTTCGCTCGGCTCAACCCGTCGGAGGTTAGAGTCCTCCCTCGGGCATGGATTCTTGTGTCGTCCTTAGCGTGTGTCGTCCTTAGATTGAGTAGTGTGTAAGTCTAGGGACCGATGACCTTAGCAGTTTCGTCCCATAGAAGCTTACCACAAATTTCCAGATAACCTAGTAATACAGCTATTTGTGGTTGCAGAAAGTTCCTGATCAGCAGACTTTGTGGTAATATCCTGGATTATATTCCAAACCTCTCCACAGTTCCTGATCGCCAGACTTCATGCTAATATCCTGGATTATATTCCAAACCTCTCCACAGTTCCTGATCACCAGACTTTGTGTTAATATCCTGGATCATATTCCAAACCTCTCTACAGCGTTTCATAAAGTGAGCGAATGTGATCACGTTGCTGGTGATCCATCTGTTATATGGGGTTTTTGAACCTGGTGACCACATTGGTGCTATTAAAGAGGCAATGCTGTGTGCTTTCAGCAGGTTTCACCGCTCTACCTTCTACGTCATACAACACAAGCATAACACTACACTATACACACATCTATTCACACATCTATTACAGTCACCTTCACTCGACAGACACTCTAACATTCGCAGAGGTAAACTGCACGCTGTGCGTGCATTAGCTGGCTGAATCTACACAATGGGCTCTCCTGGCCAAGCATCTCATACGAAAATCAATAAATATGATCGTTTGCAGAATCGCTGGCTGTAAGCTATGCTATCAAACTTCCCTCACTCTACATCGTGCGGTGGCCGTTAACAACGAAGTCCCCACCACTTTCGTTGTCGCCACCCCTACCAGGTAAGGACAAGATTATTTTCGAAAACATCGAACTGCGATCAAAATGTAATCTTTGTAATTAATCATAACAGCCTAGATCGCAAGGCACGTTTATTAAAACATGACGATCGAAACCTTTCACGGGCAAGATATTTTGTGTTTACTCTATACCTGTCCAGTCAAAATGTGGAAACTTCCTTGTTTAAATATCCAAAGGCCATGACGAAATCATAGAAAAGAAAGTAACTGTTGAACTGCTCCATTAATGTGGGTACAGTACAGGCCTATATGTGGATGCAGCAAACTACAGACAGCATTTTTAGTAATTTACTGACCAAGTAAGAAGCGGTGTCCGGAGTAATGATGCGTAGGTGGCTTGCTTATTTAGTACGTTGTTTTGTTGGGTACTTTCTGTTTGTCAGTGCCGCGTAAGAGGTCTTTTCATTTGAGCTTAGACAGTTATACTGAAGTTGGAGATGATGCTGAGAAAAGCAACTGTTCATGGTAGCGAGATATATTTGAGAGATTTCGATGATACACTGCTCCATAGAAATTGACATCTGCCGGTTACGTTATATTTATAACATTATAATTACTTGTCTTCCGAGGATCCTGTCGAGAGGGCGGGGATGTAGAAAGAGGTCAAAGACGTACATTTTAATGAATCACAATAGAACAAAATGATTATAAATGAAAAGTACAATATTGTGGATATTCTACAGTATTAATTTATTTCGGCAACTGGGTTTTGGCTTAAGAGGCCATCTATAGACAGTCTGAAGATACCTTGCAAGCCGAAAACCGGTTGACGAAATAAATTAATAGTGTAGAACATCCACAATATTGGGACTTTGATTTATATCTATGAAGTTCTACCAATAAGCGACGGAAGAGTCAGCTAACAGAACGAAATGCCTTAATAATATGAACGGTTATTGTACTACAACGCTAATGTTAATTACTAAATAATCCAAACCATTAAGTTTCTCTTAAAGAACTCTTCACAGAAATAGAAAGTTGCCCGGATGAAAGTTCTTCAATTTAGTTTTAAACTACACCATATTACCTGCAAAACCTTAAATATAGACACTAATGTAGTTGAATGCACGTTTTCACATGTAGGGACTGGTTTTTGGCCCTAATGACATTCAATTTTGTCGGAATACAAAGACTTTGGAAAAGATCTCTGCAGGATGTTCTTGAGCTAACACCAGATAAAATACTTCTAATGAGCTTATGCACTGTGTCCTCGGAGTCTTTCACATGGTCATTCTTCAATAAAAAGCTCCCGATATAATTGCGTAGACACCCCAGCCAAAATGAATTGATATAAAGTTTTTTTGAGTATGGTACCGCGTGTGAGTTGGTATCATACACAGAAAATTTTTACATCAAAATCTTCTCAATTACAAGCCCCCTCACTTCGTTGAAAACTCATGATCTTCCAAGAATTGAAACGTCCCCTTAGAAAAATTATACATGACTGTGCTTAAACTGACACACAATATTTTTGGCGCAACGCAATCTGACTTTCAAAAATCCCTACAAAAGAATGGCCCTGACTAACATTAACCTATACGTTTCACAAATCACTTACCTCACAAAAATCTTCGTTACTCTAACTACTGCAATACAGCGAGCATCACTACTGCCAGCTAAATAAAAGATTCAAACTACTGAAGGCACTAACTACTGATAGGCATAGTTAGCAAAAGAAAGATTTTGATAGAGTACAAACAATGTATTTACCTTAATAGTGTTCAAAAGTCATAATATATATATCAGTTCATGATATCCAGTCTTACAAATGTACTGTTTCTGATGGACACACGTCCAGATCATCCGCTCTAAAAAAATCCGCCATCTCACTTCCCCACATCCACCACTGCTGGCGGCTCACCTCCAACTGCGCAACGCTACGCGCTATCAACAGCCAACTGCCCAACACTACAATAGCGAACAACAATGCAAAACAGCCACAGACTGCACACAGCACAGCCAGTGATTTTCATACAGAGCGCTACGTGGCGTTACCAATGAGAAAACCTAAATAGCCTACTTACATAGCCCCCATGCTCCCCACAAAAAATTTTACAAATTGTTTTGGGCACTGGCCAATAGATATTTGTTAAAATTTTTTCACAATTACAATAACAAAGAAATCAGATGCACACACTTATTGATACAATGTTGGTCAAAAGCTAAAATTTTCTCACAGTCCATAAAGACAGTCCTGATCGCTCATCACAGTAAAATTGCAGTGTTTTTTTTTTCTCAAAGTCTGAGCAGTAAAAGAGAATGCACACGGAAGTAGTGGATTTCCATGCAGTCTTGAAGAAGTAGTGTTGTCCTTCCAACGGAAAGACAATGCTGACTCTCGACATGCAGACAGCTAATGGGCCACAACAGAGCAAACCCACAGAAGAGTCAGTCGAAGTTGAAGAATATTGGTAGGTAGGTCATCACAGAGTAGACCCACTGTAGTCCTGGTAGAGATTACGGTATTGGTGGGCCACCAGAGGTGCAGACCCACTGCAGTGCTTGTAGAAATAATGGTATTGGTGGGCCATCAAAGATGCAGACCCACTGTAGTCCTTGTATAGACGGCCAACAGCCATCTGTTGCGACTGTGCAGGTGCACAATCACCATCGAAGAGTCTTGCGGAGAATATAGCAAGTCCATAAACCACTCACAAAGTTTTTGGAATTGTCCTTAGAACCAGCAATGCTGTTAATCAGTCCCTTGCTGAATTATTAACACACGTCCAAACACTAACAGTCCTCTTTTTTTTTCACATATTGTGCATATACTATGACCAACAGAAACGTGTGCAGTGAAATGTAACTTGGTAATGCAGGCTTAACAAAAGAATAGAAATAAACATATACATCAGTGTTACAAGATTTAAGACATAAGTACATACATAAAAGATCAGAATAACTTTTGAAACATCAACTTCACACATGAGCATTAAAACAAATCAGAATAAATAATGTCTAAACATCTTTACAAAGTAAATAACATATTATCAGAAAAATTCTACTACGTAAATCTTATTAGCTAAACACATAAAGACAGGAAAAACACAAATTCACGTAGTGTAATAACACAAAAATACAGGACAGGGTTTGTTTTCAGTGTGACATTTGGTACTGCAGTCCAACCCAAAACTTCATTCCATAGATCTTTCGTCTTATTTCAACATTTGTTTCCACCAAAAAAATCCTATTCAAGCGTGCTTTCTGTATTTATATGTTCACATATTTCTTACCTCATTATTTATTTTCCATTATCTTACCTCATCATTTATTCCCAAGAAAATCCTACCTAATCTTGTTGTCTCTAAACCTTACTTTTTTGTTCATATCCTCTTTCAAAATACTTTTTTGGCCAAACCATTTTCTTATAGCTTCTCAATGCATTTCTTCCAACTCATCATAGTTAGTTTCTTATATAGTCTACCCTCTCTTAAGCTAACTTAAATCTACTGAGCTCAGATGTAAACTAAGGGACGAGGTAATGCAGCAGCGCAAAACAATTAACACAAACAGCAATGATAAAAAATGAAAATTGGCAAAGCAAGCAGCATAAATTAGCAAAGCAAATGCAATATTACAACTAATATATTGCAATGCACAGCAAACAAGAAAAATAAATCCGTGTTAAACTGGCTTAACAGAGTAACAAAAAGTGAAATTCAGTAGCACTATGCCTGGCAAACAGCAGCAGCAAATGCAATAACTTATATCTAAACATGACAAACCCACAAGCAGAAAAAATATTACACTAAAGATGGCTATGTCTAATACCTATGTCACATCTTAACACTAGAGTGATGCATCACAAAAACTTACTCTGCAAGAAAGTTACCAGGTCACTGACAAAAATTATGTATGCAATTCCTGTTAGGGAAAATATCTTTTTGTGCTCCCTCTTTTTTTTTTAAAGTAGATCATAGTTATTATTTACTGGAGCTGTAGGCATAAAATATCTATATTAGTACATCTATTAAATTTTATTGTAACCAATGCTGCAGTGCAGCTAGAAACTAGATATTAAACAAAATAGGCAAATGTATATATAAAGCAACATATGAAACGTCATTCACTAGGCAAATGGCGTCTCGCAAGGCAAAAAAATCTCAACTAGAAAGACAATAGATGTAAAATGTTTCTCATCATTTCATTAGGCATTTTAGTAAATATCATAAATTAAGAGATCCACAGTGTAATTATATGTTTTCAAGTTTGAGCGTGTCGTATTTGCGATGCTTTCGACAAGGAAACGTCAATAGCGAGGATAATGGCCTCTTTTTTTTCTCCACCTAATGGCTTTCTTTTGTCAGACGACTATCTCTCAGCTGGGCGCCCAAAACTCATTACGTCAAGGTCACTTACCTTTCTTACCGAAATATTTATGACAGCAGTTTCCGCTACAGTGACAGTCTCATCTAAAAAAAATTTCACGGGTCAAGAATTTGCGTTACAAATCTGTAGAAACAAAATCCTATAAATATAACAGTGTCCAAAACATTTTCGTCAGCATTGTGAAACATTCACGCATGTACACACATTTCATAACTCTTAAAGTACGATTCTAGGTTTCCAACACCCGTTTTCACAAATCTGAGTTGCTAAGCACGAAAGATTTTGATAGAGAACAAACAATGTATTTACCTTAATAGTGTTCAAAAGTCATAATATATATATCAGTTCATGATATCCAGTCTTACAAATGTACTGTTTCTGATGGACACACATCCAGATCATCCACTCTCAAAAATCCTCCATGTCACTTCCCCACATCCACCACTGCTGGCGGCTCACCTCCAACTGCGCAACGCTACGCACTAT